>NC_057796.1:96110667-96713700 GCF_018294505.1 Triticum aestivum | reverse complement strand
AAGCATCTGGTCTTCACAAATTTTTTGACTACTTGTGGAGCCAAAACGGACTCCGTATGATTCAGATATCCATGTTTCAGTTAACACTAGGCAAAACTAATTCAGAACGACAGTTACAGACTAGTTCTTGTGTTGTTGCATTCGATTTTTTCCATTCTACTTCACTAAACATCTCCATATGAGATCCAATTACTTGTAGGGAAATGCAAGAGACCTCAGTTATAATGATGCACTAGGTCCATAGTTGGGACTTTGTGTATGTTCTCGAAATGCGTTTGTCGAGTGCTCATTAAGAAAGTTTCTATACAAGTTTCTGAATGAACTCCTTAAGAAAAGTTCTCCAAAAGTTCCCTATGAAAGAATCCTTTGAAGCATCTAGTCGTCACAAACGTTTTGACTACTTGTGGAGCCAAAACGGACTCCGTATGAGTCAGATATCCATGTTTCAGTTAACACTGCGAAAAACTGATTCCAAACGACAGTTACAGACTAGTTCTTGTGTAGTTGCATTCCATTTTTTTCGATTCTACTTCACTAAACATCTCCATATGAGATCCAATTACTTGTAGGGGAATGCAAGAGACCTCAGTTATGATGATGCACTACGTCCACAGCTAGGACTTTGTGTATGTTCTCGAAATGCGTTTGTCGAGTGCTCATTAAGAAAGTTTCTATACAAGTTTCTAAACGAACTCCTTAAGAAAACTTCTCCAAAAGTTCCCTATGAAAGAATCCTTCAAAGAATCTGGTCGTCGCAAACGTGTTGACTACTTGTGGAGCCAAAACAGACTACGTATGAGTCAGATATCCATGTTTCAGTTAACACTGCGCAAAACTGATTCCGAACGACAGTTACAGACTAGTTCTTGTGTAGTTGCATTCGATTTTTTTTGATTCTACTTCACTAAACATCTCCATATGAGATCCAATTACTTGTAGGGGAATGCAAGAGACCTCAGTTATGATGATGCACTAGGTCCATAGCTAGGACTTTGTGTATGTTCTCGAAATGCGTTTCTTGAGTGCTCATTAAGAAAGTTTCTATACAAGTTTCTGAACGAACTCCTTAAGAAAAGTTCTCCAAAAGTTCCCTATGAAAGAATCCTTCGAAGCATCTGGTCGTCACAAACGTTTTGACTACTTGTGGAGCCAAAACGAACTCTATATGAGTTAGATATCCATGTTTCAGTTAACACTGCGCAAAACTGATTCCGAACGACAGTTACAGACTAGTTCTTGTGTAGTTGCATTTGATTTTTTTCGATTCTACTTCACTAAACATCTCCATATGAGATTCAATTACTTGTGGGG
Source organism: Triticum aestivum (assembly GCF_018294505.1). Taxonomy (NCBI): domain Eukaryota; kingdom Viridiplantae; phylum Streptophyta; class Magnoliopsida; order Poales; family Poaceae; genus Triticum; species Triticum aestivum. The sequence goes on along the minus strand of NC_057796.1, from coordinate 96,712,389 downwards.
AAATGCAAGAAACCTCAGTTATGATGATGCACTAGGTCCGTAGTTGGGACTTTGTGTATGTTCTCGAAAGGCATTTGTCGAGTGCTCATTAAGAAAGATTCTATAAAAGTTTCTGAACGAATTCCTTAATAAAAGTTCTCCAAAAGTTCCCTATGAAAGAATCCTTCGAAGCATCTGGTCTTCACAAATTTTTTGACTACTTGTGGAGCCAAAACGGACTCCGTATGATTCAGATATCCATGTTTCAGTTAACACTAGGCAAAACTGATTCCGAACGACAGTTACAGACTAGTTCTTGTGTAGTTGCATTCGATTTTTTCCATTCTACTTCACTAAACATCTCCATATGAAATCCAATTACTTGTAGGGAAATGCAAGAGACCTCAGTTATAATGATGCACTAGGTCCATAGTTGGGACTTTGTGTATGTTCTTGAAATGCGTTTGTCCAGTGCTCATTAAGAAAGTTTCTATACAAGTTTCTGAATGAACTCTTTAAGAAAAGTTCTCCAAAAGTTCCCTATGAAAGAATCCTTCGAAGAATCTGGTCGTCACAAACGTTTTGACTACTTGGGGAGCCAAAACAGACTCCGTATGAGTCAGATATACATGTTTCAGTTAACACTGCGCAAAACTGATTCCAAACGACAGTTACAGACTAGTTCTTGTGTAGTTGCATTCGATTTTTTCCATTCTACTTCACTAAACATCTCGATATGAGATCCAATTAGTTGTAGGGAAATGCAAGAGACCTCAGTTATGATGATGCACTAGGTCCATAGCTGGGACTTTGTGTATGTTCTCGAAATGCGTTTGTCGAGTGCTCTTTAAGAAAGTTTCTATACAAGTTTCTGAACAAACTCCTTAAGAAAACTTCTCGAAAAGTTCCCTATGAAAGAATCCTTCGAAGAATCTGGTCGTCGCAAACGTGTTGACTACTTGTGGAGCCAAAACGGACTCCGTATAAGTCAGATATCCATGTTTCAGTTAACACTGCACAAAACTGATTCCGAAGGACAGTTACAAACTAGTTCTTGTGTTGTTGCATTCGATTTTTTTTCGATTCTACTTCACCAAACATCTCCATATGAGATCCAATTACTTGTAGGGGAATGCAAGAGACCTCAGTTATGATGATGCACTAGGTCCATAGCTAGGACTTTGTGTATGTTCTCGAAATGCGTTTGTCGAGTGCTCATTAAGAAAGTTTCTATATATGTTTCTGAACGAACTCCTTAAGAAAAGTTCTCCAAAAGTTCCCTATGAAAGTATTCTTCGAAGCATCTGGTCGTCACAAACGTTTTGACTACTTGTGGAGCCAAAACGAACTCTATATGAGTCAGATATCCATGTTTCAGTTAACACTGCGCAAAACTGATTCCGAATGACAGTTACAGCCTAGTTCTTGTGTAGTTGCATTTGATTTTTTTCATTCTACTACACTAAACATCTCCATATGAGATCCAATTACTTGTAGGGAAATGCAAGAGACCTCAGTTATGATGATGCACTAGGTCCATAGCTGGGACTTTGTGTATGTTCTCGAAATGCGTTTGTCGAGTGCTCATTAAGAAAGTTTCTATACAAGTTTCTGAACGAACTCCTTAAGAAAACTTCTCCTAAAGTTCCCTATGAAAGAATCCTTCGAAGAATCTGGTCGTCGCAAACGTGTTGACTACCTGTGGAGCCAAAACGGACTCCGTATGAGTTAGATATCCATGTTTCAGTTAACACTGCGCAAAACTGATTCCGAACGACAGTTACAGACTAGTTCTTGTGTAGTTGCATTCGATTTTTTTCGATTCTACTTCACTAAACATCTCCATATGAGATAAAATTACTTGTAGGGGAATGCAAGAGACCTCAGTTATGATGATGCACTAGGTCCATCGCTAGGACTTTGTGTATGTTCTCGAAATGCGTTTGTCGAGTGCTCATTAGGAAAGTTTCTATACAAGTTTCTGAACGAACTCCTTAAGAAAAGTTCTCCAAAAGTTCCCTATGAAAGAATCCTTCGAAGCATCTGGTCGTCACAAACGTTTTGACTACTTGTGTAGCCAAAACGAACTCAATATGAGTCAGATATCCATGTTTCAGTTAACACTGCGCAAAACTGATTCCGAACGACAGTTACAGACTAGTTCTTGTGTAGTTGCATTTGATTTTTTTCATTCTACTACACTAAATATCTCCATATGAGATCCAATTACTTGTAGGGAAATGCAAGAGACCTCAGTTATGATGATGCACTAGGTCCATAGCTGGGACTTTGTGTATGTTCTCGAAATGCGTTTGTCGAGTGCTCATTAAGAAAGTTTCTATACAAGTTTCTGAACGAACTACTTAAGAAAACTTCTCCAAAAGTTCCCTATGAAAGAATCCTTCGAAGAATCTGGTCATCGCAAACGTGTTGACTACTTGTGGAGCCAAAACGGAATCCGTATGAGTCAGATATCCATGTTTCAGTTAACACTGCGCAAAACTGATTCCGAACGACAGTTACAGACTAGTTCTTGTGTAGTTGCATTCGATTTTTTTTGATTCTACATCACTAAACATCTCCATATGAGATCAAATTACTTGTAGGGGAATGCAAGAGACCTCAGTTATGATGATGCACTAGGTCCATAGCTGGGACTTTGTGTATGTTCTCGAAATGCGTTTGTCGAGTGCTCATTAAGAAAGTTTCTATACAAGTTTCTGAACGAACTCCTTAAGAAAAGTTCTCCAAAAGTTCCCTATGAAAGAATCCTTCGAAGCATCTGGTCGTCGCAAACGTGTTGACTACTTGCGGAGCAAAAACGGACTCCGTATGAGTCAGATATCCATGTTTCAGTTAACACTGCGCAAAACTGATTCCGAACGACAGTTACAGACTAGTTCTTGTGTAGTTGCATTCGATTTTTTTCGATTCTACTTCACTAAACATCTCCATATGAGATCCAATTACTTGTAGGGGAATGCAAGAGACCTCAGTTATGATGATGCACTAGGTCCATAGCTAGGACTTTGTGTATGTTCTCGAAATGCGTTTGTCGAGTGCTCATTAAGAAAGTTTCTATACAAGTTTCTGAACGAACTCCTTAAGAAAAGTTCTCCAAAAGTTCCCTATGAAAGAATCCTTCGAAGCATCTGGTCGTCACAAACGTTTTGACTACTTGTGGAGCCAAAACGAACTCTATATGAGTCAGATATCCATGTTTCAGTTAACACTGCGCAAAACTGATTCCGAACGACAGTTGCCGACTAGTTCTTGTGTAGTTGCATTTGATTTTTTTCATTCTACCACACTAAACATCTCCATATGAGATCCAATTACTTGTAGGGAAATGCAAGAGACCTCAGTTATGATGATGCACTAGGTCCATAGCTGGGACTTTGTTTATGTTCTCGAAATGCGTTTGTCGAGTGCTCATTAAGAAAGTTTCTATACAAGTTTTTGAACGAACTCCTTAAGAAAACTTCTCCAAAAGTTCCCTATGAAAGAATCCTTCGAAGAATCTGGTCGTTGCAAACGTGTTGACTACTTGTGGAGCCAAAACGGACTCCGGATGAGTCAGATATCCATGTTTCTGTTAACACTGCGCAAAACTGATTCCGAACGACAGTTACAGACTAGTTCTTGTGTAGTTGCATTCGATTGTTTTCGATTCTACTTCACTAAACATCTCCATATGAGATCCAATAACTTGTAGGGGAATGCAAGATACCACAGTTATGATGATGCACTAGGTCCATAGCTAGGACTTTGTGTATGTTCTCGAAATGCGTTTGTCGAGTGCTCATTAAGAAAGTTTCTATACAAGTTTCTGAACGAACTCCTTAAGAAAAGTTCTCCAAAAGTTCCCTATGAAAGAATCCTTCAAAGCATCTGGTCGTCACAAACGTTTTGACTACTTGTGGAGCCAAAACGAACTCTGTATGAGTCAGATATCCATGTTTCAGTTAACACTGCGCAAAACTGATTCCGAACGACAGTTACAGACTAGTTCTTGTGTAGTTGCATTTGATTTTTTTTATTCTACTACACTAAACATATCCATAAGAGATCCAATTACTTGTAGGGAAATGTAAGAGACCTCAGTTATGATGATGCACTAGGTCCATAGCTGGGACTTTGTGTATGTTCTCGAAATGCGTTTGGCGAGTGCTCAATAAGAAAGTTTCTATACAAGTTTCTGAACGAAATCCTTAAGAAAACTTCTCCAAAAGATCCCTATGAAAGAATCCTTCGAAGCATCTGGTCGTCAAAAACGTCTCGACTACTTGTGGAGCCAAAACGGACTCCGTATGAGTCAGATATCCATGTTTCTGTTAACACTGCGCAAAACTGATTCCGAACGACAGTTACACACTAGTTCTTGTGTAGTTGCATTCGATTTTTTCCATTCTACTACACTAAACATCTCCATATGAGATCCAGTTACTTGTGGGGAAATGCAAGAAACCTCAGTTATGATGATGCACTAGGTCCATAGTTGGGACTTTGTGTATGTTCTCGAAATGGATTTGTCGAGTGCTCATTAAGAAAGTTTCTATACAAGTTTCTGAACGAACTCCTTAATAAAAGTTCTCCAAAAGTTCCCTATGAAAGAATCCTTCGGAGCATCTGGTCGTCACAAACGTTTTGACTACTTGTGGAGCCAAAACGGACTCCGTATGAGTCAGATATCCATCTTTCAGTTAACACTGGCAAAACTGATTCCGAACGACAGTTACAGACTAGTTCTTGTGTAGTTGCATTCGATTTTTTCCATTCTACTTCACTAAACATCTCCATATGAGATCCAATAACTTCTAGGGAAATGCAAGAGACCTCAGTTATGATGATGCACTAGGTCCATAGCTGGGACTTTGTGTATGTTCTCGAAATGCGTTTGTCGAGTGCTCATTAAGAAAGTTTCTATACAAGTTTCTGAACGAACTCCTTAATAAAAGTTCTCCAAAAGTTCCCTATGAAAGAATCCTTCGAAGCATCTGGTCGTCACAAACGTTTTGACTACTTGTGGAGCCAAAACGGACTCCGTATGAGTCAGATATCCATGTTTCAGTTAACACTGCGCAAAACTGATTCCGAACGACAGTTACAGACTAGTTCTTCTGTAGTTGCATTCGATTTTTTCCATTCTACTTCACTAAACATCTCCATATGAGATCCAATTACTTGTAGGGAAATGCAAGAGACCTCAGTTATGATGATGCACTAGGTCCATAGCTGGGACTTTGTGTATGTTCTCGGAATGCGTTTGTCGAGTGCTCATTAAGAAAGTTTCTATACAAGTTTCTGAAGGAACTCCTTAATAAAAGTTCTCCAAAAGTTCCCTATGAAAGAATCCTTCAAAGAATCTGGTCGTCACAAACGTTTTGACTACTTGTGGAGCCAAAACGGACTCCGTATGAGTCAGATATCCATGTTTCAGTTAACACTGCGCAAAACTGATTCCGAACGACAGTTACAGACTAGTTCTTTTGTAGTTGCATTCGATTTTTTCCATTCTATTTCACTAAACATCTCCATATGAGATCCAATTAATTGTAGGGAAATGCAAGAGACCTCATTTATGATGATGCACTAGGTCCATAGCTGGGACTTTGTCTATGTTCTCGAAATGCGTTTGTCAAGTGCTCATTAAGAAACTTTCTATACAAGTTTCTGAACGAACTCCTTAGTAAAATTTCTCCAAAAGTTCCCTATGAAAGAATCCTTCAAAGAATCTGGTCGTCACAAACGTTTTGACTACTTGTGGAGCCAAAATGGACTCCGTATGAGTCAGATATCCATGTTTCAGTTAACACTGCGCAAAACTGATTCCGAACGACAGTTACAGACTAGTTCTTGTGTGGTTGCATTCGATTTTTTCCATTCTACTTCACTAAACATCTCCATATGAGATCCAATTAATTGTTGGGAAATGCAAGAGACCTCAGTTATGATGATGCACTAGGTCCATAGCTGGGACTTTGTGTATGTTCTCGAAATGCGTTTGTCGAGTGCTCATTAAGAAAGTTTCTATACAAGTTTCTGAATGAACTCCTTAAGAAAAGTTCCCCAAAAGTTCCCTATGAAAGAATACTTCGAAGAATCTGGTCGTCACAAACGTTTTGACTACTTGTGGAGCCAAAACGGACTCCGTATGAGTCAGATATCCATGTTTCAGTTAACACTGCGCAAAACTGATTTCGAACGAGAGTTACAGACTAGTTCTTTTGTGGTTGCATTCAATTTTTTCCATTCTACTTCACTAAACATCTCCATATGATATCCAATTACTTGTTGGGAAATGCAAGTGACCTCAGTTATGATGATGCACTAGGTCCACAGCTGGGACTTTGTTTATGTTCTCGAAATGCGTTTGTCGAGTGCTCATTAAGAAAGTTTCTATACAAGTTTCTGAACGAACTCCTTAAGAAAAGTTCTCCAAAAGTTCCCTATCAAAGAATCCTTTGAAGCATCTGGTCGTCACAAACGTTTTGACTACTTGTAGAGCTAAAACGGACTCCGTATGAGTCAGATATCCATGTTTCAGTTTGCATTGCGAACTTGGTGGGACCAATCGCTCATCTCGGTTGGACCGAAACGTTATGAAGGGAAATAGAGAGTTTGCAATCCCATCTCGGTGAGACCGAGATCCCTATCGGTGAGACCAAACTGACTAGGGTTTTGTGGCAGTGGCTATGTCAACTGAACTCGGTGGCACCGGATAGAATGTTTCGGTGGGGCTGAGTTTGACTTTTGGTTTGGGACATATGTGGATATGAGAAAGTGGTTGAGGGTATTTGGAGCATATCACTAAGCATTTTGAGCAAGTAACCCATTAAGCAACACCTCATCCCCTTTTTATAGTATTGGATTTTCCTATGGACTCAATGTGATCTTGGATCACTAAAAGTAAAATGTAGAGTCTTGAGCTATAGAGCTTTAGCCAATCTTTTGTCCTTAGCATTTTGAGGGGTCCACATTTCTAATCCATGCCATGCCAATCATTGAGCTTTCCTGAAATATTTATCTTGAAATAGCATTAGCTCAATGAGCTATATGTTGTTAGGAATTACCAAAACCACCCAGGGATAGTTGCACTTTCAGTCTCCCCCTTTTTGGTAATTGATGACAACATATAGATCAAAGCTTCGACAAATGATCATAAGATTGAAGTACATCATCGCTTTGAGAAGTATGTGATAAGCAAGAGCTCCCCCTAAATTTGTGCATTATTTAAAATTTGCTTTCGAGTGCAAATGCACAATCGATTAGGATCATGAGTCACTCTTCCATGTCACATACATCTTGGTGGAGCGCTCAAAATGATGAAAAATTAAAAGCATGCACTCATCACCAAACAAAGTGAAATGATCATATATGGAATATAAGAGATAATATCATCAAGCAAGCATTAAAGTAGCATATGATCAATCACATGATCAAACAAGTATATCACACAAACAAAGACATAGTGTATCAACCAAGCACACAAAAAAGGTTCAACCAAAAGCAAGAGAGACAAAGAAGCAAAACACACACTCTCAAAGCCTATGATCTATACACTTCTCCCCCTTTGGCAACAAGTTGCCAAAAAGTTTGAAAATGCATAGTGCTATGCGTCTCTCAGGCTTGGTCTTCGGGAGGTGGTGTAGAGAGAACTCCAAGGACAAAGGCATCTTTTGATGTAGTTGGAGCTGGTGGAGTGGCTGCTGGAGGTGGCACTGAAGCTGTAGCTGCTGGTGCTGACGCTGTAGCTCTAGTATCGGGTACTGGCACTGCAGCAGACCTCTGACCTCTAGGCACTCGCTGAAAAGCATCAGTTGTTGCCTTCCCTTTCCTCTCTTCTGCTTCCTCCTGGAGCTGCTCAACTGTTGTTTGTATCCCAGTAACCTTCAGATCAAGATCATAAAATTTTGTCTCTATGATCCTCTCCAGACTCTCCTGGTTTTGAGTCAGGGTGGCCAAGCCCTTCTCAATCCTTAGTGTAGATTGGATTAGATATGCAAGCTGATCTTGCTTGCTCTTCAGGAAAACTTGAGATGCTTCCTCAACACTTGGCATCTTGGCAGCTTTCTCTGCTTTAGCTTTTGCTCTCTTCTCTTGTGCTTGAGCTGATGATGGTTCATCCTCATTCATTACAACCTTGTTGTCTTCAAATTCAGGATAGAGAGGTAGATGCTCCTTGTCCAACAAGTATGTTCCTGTGCCCATCTTAGCATTGATGAGCTCCTGAATATGTGGAGCATACCCACAACTTCTCTTTTGGTCAGCGCTGTCCTCTTGATCGTCTCTACAATCAGGCACATGACCTTAAACTTTTGAGGTACATCAAAGATTTGCAACAGGTTGATGGAATGTCCTCTAATCATCTTGTGATCCTTGACTTGGGTAGCAATGTGTGTCTTAGGATTATGTTGATGGTAGACAGACCAGACAACAAGTAATGTACAGATCCAAGCTTGTGTGTCTCCAAAGCTTTATCTGGGATCTCTTTGTACATGTTGGACATTGAGTTGTGGTCTTTCTTCTTCTTTGCATACACATCCAAGTCATCTTCATGTTCCTCTGGGGCATTTATCAGCTTGACCCATTCTTCAACAGTAGATTGGTACCTTGTACCTTCAGACATCCAAACTATCTTCCCATCTGGATAGAAGTGAGTAGTGGAGTAAAACTGCATGACTAGCTCATCATTCCACTTTGTGAGCTTCTTCCCAACAAACTTATCTACTCCACATGCTTTGAAGCTGTCATATACTCCTGGGAAGTGGTCTTCTTTCTCCTTGATGTATTCCCAATCAACCCATCTCATGTCACATACAATTGGCTTCTTGTCAAGCAAAATTGTCTCATAGAAGTCTTGATGTTCTTTTGTATGAAATCTGTAATCAACTGCAGTCCTCCTCCTCACAGCATAGGGATCAGACTGTCTCCACAATCTCAGTCCAACATCTTTTCTGATGTGCATGTCCTCAGCCACTGGATGAGCATCATTGTGGTCTGGAATCTTGGGTTTTAGTTTTCTCAAAACAAGAGACTCATCATCCTCTTCTTCAGCTTGAGGCACTGGGGCCTTATTCTTCTCTTCTGCAGGAATGCTCCAGGTGTTCCTCTTGGGCTTTGGGGGTTTCTGAGCTTGAGCTTTGGGAGCAGACTTGGGCTTTGATGGAGCATCCCCTGAATTAATAGCATCTCCCATAAGCTTCTGATCTTTGGGTGCTGGTGCAGCATCCTCTTCTTCTTCCTCTTCTTCAGAATCTCTTACCATAGTTGATTTTCCAATAACTTTTGCAGTAGTGGTTCTTGCCCTCTTCTTTTTCTTGTCATCTCCTACTGCTTCACCATCATCTGATTCTATGGTGAATTTCATGGTTTCTCCTGTTGGAGCTTTCCTTGGCTTTGACATTGGGATTCTTCTGGCAGGTGCCTTCTTGTGCAACCCTAGATTTGTTGCAGCAGTTGTGCCATATTCTTTCTTCAGCACTTTCTTCTTTGAGGTGGCCTCATCCTCAACAGCCACATAGTCCTCATCCTTAGAGTCTGAGGTTCTCTTCTTCCTTGCTCTAGTGCCTGCCTTGGGCAAATTACTAAGTGTGCTCCTGCTACCCTCATCATAGCTGCTTGAGGGATCTGAACCCTCACTCAATTGCACTTGTTTTTAGATCTGTTCTGACTGTCACTCTGGTCAGACATCTTGGCAAACACACTAACAGCAAACCCTGTGAATAGATGTAGATGAGGTAGAGTGGATGAGCATCACAAAGTGCAGAGTTTTTACAAAACAGATAACTTTAAAAACATAGTTTTAGTTCTCCACATAAAGCATTTTGGAGCTACCGATTTGTTAAAATCGGTCACACCGAAGCAATTTTGGAACCTAAACTAGTGAACTCGGTCAGACCGAGTCATAGTTCGGTGTCACCGAGATTGCTAGAGTTTCACAGAAAGTCGAACTCCGTCGCACCGATTTGCAATTTTTGGTCAGACCGAAAATGCATGTGCAATGGCCAGAGCCAAGTCGGTGAGACCGATTTCTACAACTTGGTCGGTCCGAGATGAGTTCGGCGAAGACCTAACCCTAAATTTTCAAATAAAATCTGAACTAAGGGATGTTTTCAGTGGATAGACTGTTTGCATACGTGGTAAAGATCATGGCAAAGCAATGTGCTATGAACCAGAGTTAAGGAATTAGCACACAGAGTCGAACCCATACCCTAGTTCGGCGGGAGTTCGCTACGGCGGAGCAGAAATCCTATGACGGCGATGGAAACCAGCGGCGGGAGGTCGCTAGCAGTGAGGAGACGATCCGGAGACCTGAGGAGGCAGAGCAGGACACACACACGGGCTGAGGAGTTTGAAGAAATTTCCAAAATCTCACCCGTGGGTTTATATATCCCGACCCTGTTGGTGTGACCGGGTGGAACGACTCGGTGGCATCGAGATGCAGAATCGCAAGTGGTTACTGCAACTCGGTGTGACCGAAAAGTTCAAATCGGTTGCACCGAGATGGAAAACCTAGATCAACTTAGTGAACTCGGTGTGACCGAAGTGGATGACTCGGTCATACTAATACGTCTCCAATGTATCTATAATTTATGAAGTATTCATGTCATGTTTACAATAGTTTTATATGAATTTGGTATGATTTGATTAGAACTAACCCGGACTGACGCTGTTTTTAGCAGAACTACCATGGTGTTGTTTTTGTGCAGAAATAAAAGTTCTCGGAATGGGATGAAAATCAACGGAGAATTTTTCTGGAAAATATAAAAAATACTGGAACAAAAATCTACCGAAGGGGAGTCCCGTGGGCCCCACTAGGGTAGGGGGCGTGCCCCCCTATCTCGTGGCCGCCTCGGGGACCCCCTGACTTGTTTTCGATGCCATCCTCTCCTATAAATACAGAAACCTTCAGAAAATAACTTAGAGCGGAAGTTCCGCCGGCGCAAGCCTCTGTAGCCACGAGAAATCAATCTAGGCCCTCTCTGGCACCCTGCCGGAGGGGGCCATCATCACCGGAGGCCATGGAGGAGGATCCTGGAGGGGCCATCATCACCATGAAGGCCAAGGACCAGAGGGAGAACCTCTCCCCATCCAGGGGGGAGGCCATGGAGGAGGAAGCACAAGGGGAGAACTTCTCCTCCTCTCTCTCAGTGGCGCCGGAGTGCCATCGGGAGGGGAATCATCGCCGCGGTGATCGTCTTCATCAACATCACCATAATCATCACCATCCTCATCTATTTTACGTGGTCCACTCTCCCGCACCCCGCTGTAATACCTACTTGAATATGGTGCTTTATGCCACATATTATGATCCAATGATGTGTTGCCATCCTATGATGTTTTGAGTAGATATCCTTTGTATTCCGGTTGATTGATGATCTAGATTCGTATGAGTTGTATGTTTTATTTTGGTGTTGTCCTATTGTGCCCTCTGTGTCGCGCAAGCATGAGGGATTCCCGTTGTAGGGTGTTGCAATACGTTCATGATTCGCTTATAGTGGGTTGCTTGAGTGACAGAAACATAAACCCGAGTAAGGGTGTTGTTGCGTATGGGATAAAGGGGACTTGATGCTTTAATGCTATGGTTGGATTTTACCCTAATGATCTTTAGTAGTTGCGGATGCTTGCTAGAGTTCCAATCATAAGTGCATATGATCCAAGAAGAGACAGTATGTTAGCTTATGCCACTCCTTCATATGAAATTGAAATAGTGATTACCGGTCTTGTTAACAATTGCCTAGGATAATTCGGCACACCGACCCATCATTATTCCACACTCGCTATTTATAATATTTACTAATATATTCTTACTTTATGATAACAGCACCTACTTTTATGTTTTAGCTCTCCGATATCATGCAAATTTACCCTCTTCATACCCACAACGTAGTTTTATTTCTCGTTTCTAGTTGGAAGCAAACGTTCGGTGCACGTAGAGTCGTATCAGTGGCAGATAGGACTTGAGAGAATATTGATCTTACCTTTAGCTCCTTGTGGGTTCGACACTCCATACTTATCACTTCCACCATTGGGAATTGCTACGATGATTCCCTGCACTTGGGGATTATCAAGCTCTTTTCTGGCGCCGTTGCCGGGGAGCAATAGTGTGGGGTTGATATTCTCGTGTGTGCTTGTTTGCTTTCTTCACTAAGTAGATTTTGTTTTTACTTTTTGTTTCTGTTTAGTTGTGGGTGAAACATACCAAAAAATTTAAAGAATGAAAATGCAAAAAAAATTACTTGCCTTTCATGCCTAAAAAGTTTTTCAATAAGAGAAGTGATTGGAAGATTATGCATTGAAGAAGTGAGGTCGACCTTGAGCACTTGTGTTCATGCTCATGGAAACAATGTAAAAAATTTCATGGAAGATTCTCTGAAAATAATTATCTCATTGTATATATCCATTGTATTATAAAAATAATGTGCCAAGCTTTGGTTTTAGGATGATTAGATTGCTTGTTTACTTTGTGCAGTACAAAAACATAAACTTTGGCTGTAGTGCGTGAATTTACATTTTTTTACTGTAAAGTAAAATCGGTCTGAACCTTTTTGCACATTACTTATGTACAAATTGTTTAAATTTTCATATTTTTTAGAATTTTTTGGAGTTACAGAAGTTTACTAAACTTTCAGATTACTATAGACTGTCCTATTTTTGACAGATTCTGTTTTCTATGTGTTGATCGCTTATTTTGATGAATCTATGGGTAGTATCGGGGGGTATGAACCATGGTGAAGTTGGGATACAGTAGATAAAGTGCTAATATGAAATTGGAATGAGTTTTCAACAGTACCTAAAGGTAGTGATTTTCTTTATTATACTAACGGATCTCACAAAGTTTTTGTTAAAGTTTTGTGTGGATGAAGTGTTCGAAGATCGAGGAGCTATCAATATGAGAAGAATAAAGAGAGGCAAGAGTTCAATATTGGGGATGCCCAAGGCACCCCAAGTAAATATTTCATGGATACTCAAGCATCTAAGCTTGGGGATGCCCCGGTTGGCATCCCATCTTTCTTTTTCAACAATTATCGGTATACCTCGGTTTTTGTTTTGTTCACATGATTTGTGTCCTTTGTGTTTTTCTTTTTCTTTAAGAACCATGCTAGTATGAGATGTCCCTTCATCAATTTATATAATGATTCATGTGCTTCACTTATATCTTTTGAGTATGATCTTATAGAATTGCTCTTTGTGCTTCACTTAAATCTTTTTGAGTATGGTTTTATAGAATGCTTCGTGTGCTTCACTTATATATTTTGAGCTTGGATATTTGTTAGTCTATATTAATTGTAGAATGCTACATAAACTTCACTTATATATTTTGGAGTATGAATAATACTATCATCTAAAGTGGGTTTGGAAGAGTGTCAACTTTAGGAATTAGTGATCCCACTATTTTGGAGGGTGTTGAATCTTAGTGTGATATTTATGAGAGTGGATTTGGAAGAGTGTCAACTTTAGTTAGTAATGATTCCACTATTTCGGAAAAGGTTCCAATTGATTATGAAAACAAAGTTGCTATCCATGATGATTATTGCGATAACATGTATGCTATAAAGAATAATGTCAACCATGAAACTTGTCATCACGATTTTAATTTTCAATTGGATTATGACTCACATGACCGTTATTTTGTTGAGTTTGCTCCCACTATTCCAAATGAGAAGAATTTTTCTTATGTGGAGAGTAGTAAAATTTCTATGCTTGTAGACCATGAAAAGAATGCTTTATGTGATGGTTATATTGTTGAAATCATTCATGATTCTACTGAAAAATATTATGAGGGAGGCATACATGCTTGTAGGAGTTGCAATAATATCAAGTTTCCTCTCTATGTGCTTAAAGTTTTGAAGTTATACTTGTTTTGTCTTCCTATGCTAGTTGATTCTTGCTCCTATAAATTATGTGCTCACAAAATCCCTAGGCATAGGAAGTGGGTTAGATTTAAATGTGCTAGTCATATTCTTCATGATGCTCTCTTTATGTTTCAATTCTTATCTTTTATGTGAGCATCATTGAAATCATCATGCCTAGTTAAAAGGCATTAAAGAAAAGCGCTTGTTGGGACAACCCAATATTTACCCTTACTGTTTTTGTGTGTTTACATGATTAAGCTACTGTAGTAATCATGTTTTATAGCTTTTGTTTCAATAAAGTGCCAAGTAAGACCTTTGGGAAGACTTGGGTGAAAGTTAATGTGATCTTGCTGTAAAAAACAGAAACTTTGCGCTCACGAGATTAGCTGTAATTTTTATACAGAAGAGTGATTTTTAGTTGATTCTTTTTGAAGAAGATTGATAAACAAATTCCGCACGTCCACCAATTTATTTAATAATTTTTGGAGTAGCATAAGTATGGTTGCTGTTCAGATCATTACAGACTGTTCTGTTTCTGACAGATTCTGTTTTCATTGCATAGTTTGCTTGTTTTCTAGTTTCTATGGCTTATATTTCTTAATATAAATTGTAGAAATGGTATGGTACAGTAGGCATTGTGTGAGAACAATTATGAACCTTGTCTTTGACAGTACCAAAGTGAATGGTTTACTCTTTATCATACTAACCTATCTCACGAAGTAACGTTAAGTTTTGTGTGATTGAAGTTTTCAAGCTTTGAGTGAGATATCGATATGAGGAGAATAAGGAGTGGAAAGACCCTAAGCTTGGGGATTCCCAAGGCACCCCAAGGTAATATTCAAAGAAGACTCAAGCGCCTAAGCTTGGGGATGCCCCGGAAGGCATCCCCTCTTTCGTCTTCAAAACTATCGGTATACCTTACTCAGAGCTATATTTTTATTCGTCACATGATATGTGTTTTGCTTGGAGCGTATTTTCAATTTTACTTGCTGTTTGAATAAAATCATTGGATCTGAAATCTTGAATGAAAAAGAATCCTCCCATGGCTAGTTAATTATTTGACTACTCAGTGTTCTTCACTTATATCTTTTTGGAGTAGTTTGTCATTTACTCATGTGCTTCACTTATATCCTATGGGTAAATCGTTGAATGAATCGAATATCATAAATCTGAAATTATATATGTTTCATATGCTTATCCCATGGGGAGTAATGACTTCACATATAAGAAGTAGAGGTGGTAAATTTATTGAAGGTTAGCAAACATTGTATTGGTCACTTGAACAATTCATGAAAGAATATTGAAGGAAGAGAGATTTCACATATAAATATACTATCTTGGACATATTTTGTAATTGTAAGCACTCATTAAAGTATGACATGCTAAAAAGTTGATGTTGGACAAGGAAGACAACTTAATGGGTTATGTTTTCCTATATCCGAAATGTTATATTGTCTTGGATCATCCAACATGTTGAGCTTGCCTTTCCCTCTCATGCTAGCCAAATTCTTTGCACCAAGTGGAGATACTACTTGTGCTTCCAAACATTCGTTAACCCAGTTTTTCCACGAGAGTCCACCATACCTACCTATGGATCGAGTAAGATCCTTCAAGTAAGTTGTCATCGGTGCATGCACTAAAAATTGCTCTCTAAATATGTATGATCTATTAGTGCGAATAAAATAAGCTTTATACGAACTTGTGATAGGGAAGAAATAAAAGCGACGGACTGCATAATAAAGGTCTTTATCACAAGAGGCAATATAAAGTGACGTTCTTTTGCATTAAGATTTTGTGCATCCAACCATAAAAGCGCATGACAACCTCTGCTTCCCTCTGCAAAGGGCCTATATTTTACTTTTATCTTCTACCCTTATACAAGAGTCATGGTGTTCATCACCTTTCCTTTTTACACTTTTTCCTTTGGCAAGCACTTTGTGTTGGAGTGATCCGGATATATATATCCACTTGGATGTAGGTTTTCATAAATTATTATTGTTGACATTACCCTTGAGGTAAAAGGTTGGGAGGCGAAACTATAAGCCCCTATCTTTCTCTGTGTCCGATTAAAACTTTGAACCCATAAATATCACATGAGTGTTAGCAATTGTGAAAGATTAAATGATAGTTGAGTATGTGGAGTTTTCTGAATCAAAGCTCTTACATAGACCCTTCCCGAAAATAAGATGAATTGCAATTGTTTGATGACTAAGAGCACTGTTTGTTAGTTTTCAAGAAAGTTTATGATCTATACTTTAACATGTGAATAGCTTGTTACTTTATCATGAAAAGTTTTATGAGATGAGCTACTGTTATGACATATAATGATGCTAGAAAAGCTGATTGAAATTATCATTGATCAAACTTGTGCACCTGCTAGCATTCACACTTCATAAATTATTTCTTTTATCATTTACCTACTTGAGGACGAGCAGGAATTAAGCTTGAGGATGCTGATATGTCTCCAACGTATCTATAATTTATGAAGTATTCATGCCATGTTTACAATAGTTTTATATGGTTTTGGTATGATTTGATTAGAACTAACCCGGACTGACGCTGTTTTCAGCAGAACTACCGTGGTGTTGTTTTTGTGCAGAAATAAAAGTCCTCGGAATGCGATGAAAATCAACGGAGAATTTTTCTGGAAAATGTAAAAAATACGGGAACAAAAATCTACCAGAGGAGAGTTCCGTGGGCCCCACGAGGGTGGGGGCGTGCCCACCCCCCTTGGGCGTGCTCCCCTATCTCGTGGCCGCCTCGGGGACCCCCCTGATTTGTTTTCGATGCCATCCTCTCCTATAAATACAGAAACCTTCCAAAAATAACCTAGATCGGAAGTTCAGCCGCCGCAAGCCTCTGTAGCCACGAGAAATCAATCTAGGCCCTCTCTGGCACCCTACCGGAGGGGGCCATCATCACCGAAGGCCATGGAGCAGGATCCCGGAGGGGCCATCATCGCCATGAAGGCCAAGGACTAGAGGGACAACCTCTCCCCATCCAGGGGGGAGGCCATGGAGGAGGAAGCACAAGGGGGAGAACTTCTCCTCCTCTCTCTCGGTGGCACCAGAATGCCATCGGGAGGGGAATCATCGCCGCGGTGATCGTCTTCATCAACATCACCATCATCATCACCATCCTCATCTATTTTATGTGGTCCACTCTCACGTGGGCCATGGAGGAGGATCCCGGAGGGGCCATCATCGCCATGAAGGCCAAGGACCGGAGGGAGAACCTCTCCCCATCCAGGGGGGAGGCCATGGAGGAGGAAGCACAAGGGGGAGAACTTCTCCTCCTCTCTCTCGGTGGCACTGGAGTGCCATCAGGAGGGGAATCATCGCCGCGGTGATCGTCTTCATCAACATCACCATCATCATCACCATCCTCATCTATTTTACGTGGTCCACTCTCTCTCGGTGGCACCGGAGTGCCATCGGGAGGGGAATCATCGCCGCGGTGATCGTCTTCATCAACATCGCCATCATCATCACCATCCTCATCTATTTTACGTGGTCCACTCTCCCGCACCCCGCTGTAATCCCTACTTGAACATGGTGCTTTATGGCAGCTATTATGATCCAATGATGTGTTGCCATCCTATGATGTTTTGAGTAGATATCCTTTATCTTTCGGTTGATTGATGATCTAGATTGGTATGAGTTGTATGTTTTATTTTGGTGCTGTCCTATTGCGCCCTCCGTGTCGCGCAAGCGTGAGGGATTCCCGCTGTGGGTGTTGCAATACGTTCATGATTCACTTATAGTGGGTTGCTTGAGTGACAAAAGCATAAACCGAGTAAGGGGGTTGTTGCGTATGGGATAAAGAGGACTTGATGCTTTAATGCTATGGTTGGGTTTTACCTTAATGATCTTTAGTAGTTGCGGATGCTTGCTAGAGTTCCAATCATAAGTGCATATGATCCAAGAAGAGAAAGTATGTTAGCTTATGCCTCTCCCTCATATGAAATTGCAATAGTGATTTCCGGTCTTGTTAACAATTTCCTAGGATAATTCCGCACACCGACCCATCATTATTCCACACTGGCTATTTATACTATTTTCTAATATATTCTAAATTTATGATAACAGCACCTACTTTTATGTTTTAGCTCTCCGATATCATGCAAAGTTATCCTCTTCATACCCACAATGTGTAGTTTTATTTCTCGTTTCTAGTTGGAAGCAAACGTTCGGTGCACGTAGAGTCGTATCAGTGGAAGATAGGACTTGAGAGAATATTGATCTTACCTTTAGCTCCTTGTGGGTTCGACACTCCATACTTATCACTTCCACCATTGGGAATTGCTATGATGATTCCCTACACTTGGGGATTATCACATACCGAAATGCACAAAGAGGTTTTGTAAGTTTAAGTCTATGAAGAATCGGGGACTCTGAGTGCTCCTCACACAGAGTGGTTCGAATCTGACTTGATCAACAAATGGATGTCCTCGAATGAGTAAAATATGCAATCAACATGCTCACACAATTAAATGGGAAATGAAATATGTGACAAAGCATGCACAAACATTCTAGCATCTATCAAGGAATTTGGCGATGACTAGGTCATCTATATATGAGTATATTGACTTAGGAGTCAAATGAGAACATCTGATCATAGGTCATACTCATCGTTTAAGCACAAGTGGGGTTACCACTTTTACATAAAGCATTGTTGTGTTCACATCATTAGAGTTGCTTTAGCTCAATAGGTTAGAGTAAAGCTCCCCCTAGATGTGATATCCCCCCTAAGAGGGATGAACTAACCTTGGGTTTTGTCGATGATGACTTCATGTAGGTGTTGAAGATGTGGATGCTCAATGTTGATGTAGATCATTCAGAGCAATCCATTGGAGTGAGTTGCACTTTCAATACCTACATGGGTTAGTCCCACAAGGAACAAACAAGGATATCCATAGACATAGAATGATGTTCACATAAGATTATGTCCATGAAAGCATTAGGTTACCTTGTCCCTTGTCTTACCAACAAGAGGATTTGTGACTCCATGAACTAGTGCAAGATGTGGAAGTTGTTTGCACATGTCCTTGCCAAAATATATGAGTGAAATATGTTGGCGGAGTCACCCTCAAGAACTCTCTAGTTCTTCTTCTTCGGGATCCACACCATCTTGATGGGAATCCTTGGAGTTGTAGTCGTACTTGATGAAGTGGAACTTGATGTAGTCTTGGGAACCCACTTGACCAAGGCCTTGGGAGCTTGTTCAAATGCACCAATCTCCTCTTGAAGCTTGTCCTTGCCTTTTTGCTTGTGGTCTTGTGGTGGAAGATCATCTTGAGCTTGTGTTCCTTGGAAGGAAGTAGGATCATACTTCTCTTGTTGAGGAACAAACTTCGTCTTGGGGTATTGAACTTCTTCCCACTCAACTCCATTGGCATTGAACTTTCGTTCAAAACCAACACCTTGATTCTTCCGGTGTCTTCCTTGCTTGCGTACAATTTCCTCAAATTGCTTACTTCCGGCAAGGCTCTTGTAAACACCTTTCTCTATAATTCCCTTCAATAAGCTATTTTCTTGGTCAAGCGTAACTTGGCTAAGAGAATCATTAGTGGAATCAAGAGAACTACTAGAAGCAACAATATTTGATTTAGCATGATTATTGTTACTACTAGATGAAGAATCTTTCTTACTCTTGTTGCTAGATTTTACTTGTGGCATGTAAGTAGACAAGAGTAAATGCTTGGCAATGTAAGAAGAATTTTTCTTGTGAAGATCATCATTGATTGCCTTTAAGAACTTATGCTCTTGCTCAAGATTGAGCTTTTCAAAGCGTAGCTTCTCATGAGTCTTTAAAAGTTCTTGATGATCTTCCAAGGTAGTTTCATGAGCTAACTTAAGAGTGTTTAGTTCTTTAGTTAGACGCTCAATCTCCTTCTTATCATCGTCATTCGTTTTATCTTGATTAGCATGATTAATAGCAAGTTCATCATAGTTTTCATAACAAGAGTTGTCAACAAGTAAATTATCATCTCCTAGCAAATCATCTTCATAAGTATTAAAATCAACATACTCGGGGTGTGATACCTTTGGGCCTTTAGCCATGAAGCATCTTCCAATTCCGTCATTTGGTGAGTCAAATATGTCGTAGGAGTTGGTTGACACAAGTGCTAGACCGGCAACACCTTCATCTTGAGTATATTCGGAGTCGGAGTGATAACTTCTTTCGGAGTGATGGTCGGAGTCGGAGCCGGATACCCATTCACCAACATGAGCTTGATGTCTTCGTTTTGTGTAGCTCTTTGATGATTTGTCCTTCCTTTCCGAATCCTTGCTTCTCCGCGAGGATCTACGTTCATAACGATCATCTCTACTCCTTCTCTCTCTTGGTGGTGATTCTTCTACTTCTTCTTTTAGGAGAATCTTCTCTTCTTTTGTAGGGAGCCGTACACTCATTGGAGTAGTGTCCGGGTCTTCCACAATTGTAGCAATTTCGCTCATGGCTAGAAGATCTTTTGTCATTGTAGGACCTTGACTTGGAACTTCTTTCCTTGCTTCTACTCTTGTAGAACTTGTTGAAGTTCTTCACCATTAAGCTTAATTCTTCATTGAAGGTTTGTTTCTCACTTGATGATGTGGGAGCATCACATGAGGCTTTGTAAGCACCACTTGACTTGTTGTGGAGCTCTTCCTTATCCTTAAGTGACATCTCATGAGCAACAATTCTTCCAATGACTTCCGTTGGCTTGAGATCTTTGTAATTGGGCATCATTTGGATCAATGTGCACATGCTATCATATTTTCCATCCAAGGCTCTTAGGATCTTCTTGATGATGAATCTATCAGTCATCTCTTCACTCCCCAAGCCGGCAATCTCATTTGTGATGAGAGCAAGCCTAGAGTACATTTCAGCGACACCTTCACCATCCTTCGTTTTGAACTTGTCAAGTTGACTTTGAAGCACATCCAATTTGGATTCCTTGATGGAGTCGGTACCTTCGTGCATATTAATCAAAGTATCCCAAATTTCCTTTTGCATTCTCAAGACGGCTAATTTGTTGAATTGTTCGGGGCACAATCCGTTGAAGAGAATATCACAAGCTTGAGCATTGTATTGCAGCATCTTCAACTCTTCTGCGGTAGCTTCACGGTTCAGTTCTCTCCCATCGAAGAATTCACCTTGCAAGCCAATACACACAATAGCCCAAACAGCGGGGTTATGTCCAAGAATATGCATTTTCATCTTGTGCTTCCAACTAGCAAAATTAGTACCATCAAAGTAAGGACCTCTACGGTGGTAATTTCCCTCGCTAGACGCCATACTCTCCTAGGTTGTGAAACCAAGGCTATGATCACCAAAAGCTATGGAAATGAAGGAAAATGGAGACCAAAGCTCTGATACCACTTGTAGGATCAAAAGTATGTCTAGAGGGGGGTGATTAGACTACTTGACCAAATAAATATCTAGCCTTTTCCCAATTTGAAGTCTTGGCAGATTTTAGGAACTTAGCACTAGTCAAGCAACCAACCTACACATGCAAGTCTAAGAGTATAGCAGCGGAATGTAAAACATTGCACATGAAGGAAAAGGGAGGAGTTTGGAGGGAGGAAACGCAATGTAGACACGGAGATTTTTGGTGTGGTTCCGATAGGTGGTGCTATCGTACATCCACGTTGATGGAGACATCAACCCACGAAGGGTAATGGTTGCGCGTGTCCACGGAGGGCTCCACCCACGAAGGGTCCATGAAGAAGCAACCTTGTCTATCCCACCATGGTCATCGCTCACGAAGGACTTGCCTTACTAGGGTAGATCTTCACGATGTAGGCTATCTCCTTGCCTGTACAAACTCCTTGGTTCAACTCCACAATCTTGACAGAGGCTCCCAAGTGACACCTAACCAATCTAGGAGACACGACTCTCCAAAAGGTAATAGATGGTGTGTTGATGATGAACTCCTTGCACTTGTGCTTCAAATGATAGTCTCCCCAACACTCAACTCTCTCTCACAGATTTGGATTTGGTGGAAAGATGATTTGAGTGGAAAGCAACTTGGAGAAGGCTAGAGATCAAGATTCATATGGTTGGAATGGAATATCTTGACCTCAACACATGAGTAGGTGGTTCTCTCTTAGAAAATGTATGTTGGAAGTGTAGGCATGTTCTGATGGCTCTCTCCATGAATGAAGAGTGGGTGGAGGGGTATATATAGCCTCCACACAAAATCTAACCGTTACACACAAATCACCAAACTCGGTGGGGCCGAATAATGAAACTCGGTCAGACCGATTTAGTTCAAAATATGAATGTTAGGCTTTTCGGTGGGACCGACATGTCAACTCGGTAGGACCAATTTCATTAGGGTTAGAGCATAACGTAATCTCGGTGAGACCGATTACACAAAATCGGTGGGACCGATTTTGGTAATAAGCTAACCAGAGAGTTGGTCAGGCAAACTCGGTGGGACCGATTCGCTCATCTCGGTGAGACCGAAATGTTACGAAGGGGAAACAGAGATTTTGCATTGCGAACTCGGTGGGACCGATCACTCATCTCGGTTGTACCGAAATGTTGCGAAGGGAAACAGAGAGTTTGCAGTCCAATCTTGGTGAGACCGAGATCCCTATCGATGAGACCGAACTGACTAGGGCTTTGTGGCAGTGGCTATGTCAACTGAACTCGGTGGCGCCGGATAGAATGTTTCGATGGGGCCGAGTTTGACTTTTGATTTGGGACTTATGCGGATATGAGAAAGTGGTTTAGGGTATTTGGAGCATATCACTAAGCATTTTGAGAAAGTAACCCATTAAGCAACACCTCATCCCCTTTTAATAGTATTGGCTTTTCCTGTGGACTCAATGTGAACTTGGATCACTAAAAGTAAAATGTAGAGTCTTGAGCTTTAGAGCTTGAGCCAATCTTTTGTCCTTAGCATTTTGAGGGGTCCACATTTCTAATCCATGCCATGCCAATCATTGAGCTTTCCTAGAATATTTATCTTCAAATAGCATTAGCTCAATGAGCTATATGTTGTTAGGAATTACCAAAACCACCCAGGGATAGTTGCACTTTCAGTAACCCCCACCATGGGGCTTGAACCCACGTCCACAAGGTTAAGAGCCTTGTTCTTCTACCAACTGAGCAATGGACCCTTCAATATAATGGATTAAGGCTTGTGTACTTTGAATTTTTTGACAGGAGCAATTGGTAGCCCCCAAGGGCTGGCTCATTACGATGTGATGAGTCGGGTAATCAATAACACAAGTAAAAATGATCTTGCATTAGCCCCCAAGTGCCTTGGTGCATGCTGGCAGTGACATGGGACTTGTGTGTTTGATGTAATATCAATCTGAATAATGTAGCCCCCAAGTGCTGGGTCGTAAGCCTGCAGCGACTCAGGATTATTCCTTCCATTGCCGAATACATCATATCCATTGATAAATAAACAATAGCCACTACGCTGAAGCGACTTTGAAAACCTCAATCATTCAATATCATAGTGAAAATCCAGCCAAGTTGGCTATTAAAGATTGGAATAATATAATCCGGCAGCTCTTGGCCAATAGCAACTTAATGCGCATCCATTGTCCTCCGGGATACAACCCGGCGGCTTATAACCTTTGCAAAAAATCAGGAATTGATAACCCCGTCCATGGCGGCTCATAGTCATATCCAGTTTTTGAAAAGACCACTTTGGCGGCTCATAGCCCCAATAAACTCAATATTGAATAATATAACCCAAAGCAGAATAACCTGGTAATACTTTCAGATGGCCAGATGATGGGTTTAAACGCAATTATTCATATGAGTAGTAGTAGTAGTATTTTTCTATGTAAAACTCTGCATGTCCTACACAAAGTTTAAACAACATATGCCCTGGCGACTTAACGTCAAAAGCCAGGGCGGGTAACAACCCAAACATAATATAGTCTTATGCAATTATAGAAAAGACTAGCATTAAGGCCATTCAAGCCTAAACATATTGGCGACTTAAAGTCAAAAACCAGGGCGGGTTATCAAACCTCGCATATTCATATAACCAGGAAAACATACCTGTAGGATTGATTTATGTTGCTGGCTTACATCGCCATATCCAGTGAGAGTAACAATCCAATGATTCATAAGCGCATGATTCCAATGGCGCAATCCAAAATGTACTGGCGACTTAACGTCCAAAGCCAGGGCAGTTTACCAAACCCAAAATATTCATACCATTATTGAAAAACATACCTGTAGATTAATACCATGGTGATGTCGTGTTAATTATAATCCGGAGCCAGTATCAACCCGGAGTCATGAAATATCATCATTTTGATTGCTCAAGGCAAAATATCCTAGTGACTTAAAGTCTGCTATCAGGGCGGGTTATCAAACCCAAAGATGCTCAATGATGAGTCATACAATCAAGGCTACATGGCCTATGAACTTGGTTCACACTACCGGCTTATCATGCCAGACGCAGCAAAGGGTAACAACCCCAAAAAGGCCTCAGAGCCTAAACTCCAAGGGCACAATCATATCGTACTGGCGACTTATTGTCCAAAGCCAGAACGGTTTAATCAAAACCGCAAATATGCTCAAATATGAGCTAGAAAGATTAAGGTTTCATGACCTGAATTGTCTTAAAATATATGAATCCAAGAAAAGTTTAGAAAAAGATAATGAATCAAATTGAGAAAAACAAGGCTTTCATAGGCCGCCAGCCTAAATCTCAAGTGCTTTCATGGGCCGCCAAGCCACTCAGTTAACCTTTTACACTTTGTGAGCTAGGCCTCACATGACAAACCGCCGTTTTAACGTTGACAAGTTCAGGGTCTATAAGATTGACTGTCAAAAGTTCAGCGGGTCATTCCAGGATTACGTGGGCGGAGTGGTAGACTCTACAAAGCAGGAGAACCCGGAAAGTTTTGGTGAATACACCTGGCATTCCACGCCAAATGGTTATGCCCTCTTTGGTGAATACACCTATGTTTGAAAAAGATAACCTGGAAACTTTGGTGAATACACCTAGTGTTCGAAGCCAGTCAAGACGGTAGTGACGCTATGTTCTCTTTGGTGAATACACCTATGTTTGAATAGGAAGCCCCCAAGTGATGTTTACAGCCTATCCTGTAAGCCGGATCAAAGGGTAGTCATAGCTATGCTCAGTGAGCAGGAAGCCCCCATGTATTTTGTAATAAGACGTATAGGCCGGATCGGATACCCATGTTTGAACTGCGCATCATGGCAACAAGTTCTCTTTGGCAACCTTTAACTTTTTCTGAGAACTCAAACTTTGCGAGAGATAAATTTTTCTTTAACCGGACGTATGAGTCGGATATTGAGGGCTTCAAAGCTTTGTGAGAGATAGATTTCGCTTGAGCCGGATTTTAAACCGGAATCCTTCATTTTAAGCCGGAAATTTTCTGACGGCCTTTAAACTTTCATCAATATGGTAGCAGTCTCCGGGACCGGGTTATCTTTCCCTCCAATGACCCGGGGTTCTTGAATCTGCTGAAACTAGCAATCATTTACTGAGTCATGTCATCGTAGCCCCCAAGTCTCAAGGCGACTCGAGGAGTTGTCTTGAGATTCTCCATATTTGACTGTGATATAAATTGGCATGAGTCATTCAACAGCTCAGCGATACAATATTCCCCTTTGCAGTAGACAACTTGTCCTGCATTAGAGAATTTGCAAGCCAGAGTAATTGCCCTTTTAAAGAAAGCAATATGAAATATAAAAACATACTGGATGGATTTCACCTGATATGTTAAACCGAAAATTATCCACCGCGGAGTTGATGATCACCACAGTGAAGCTGAAATCAATCACGGCCAAGTCGGTCGCGGGAGCAGACAGATGAGCCGGCCGCGGTGTTGTAAGCCAGCGCGGACGGGCGAGTCAATCGCAGGCACGGTAAGCCGCGCGGACGGGCGAGTCAACCACGTCATATTGATGTAAATTGGGCCGAAAGAAAAAATGGCGTTTTGAACATACATTCATCGAGCATCATGGCACGGTCAGATGCTAGCGCATGAAAATGGTGGCGTGAGCTGTACATCCATGACACGACCATCGCTCTTGCAATGAACAATTGTCCTGCATAAACAATATTGCAGACCAAGGCACAGATAAACTATTCTTTGACAAAAACAATATGTGCTGATAAAACAAACTTGGATGGACATCACCTGACATTTTTGTCGGATGATACTGACGGCGCAAACCAAGTTTAGATAGCCAGACCAAACAAGCATCAAGGTTTATGCTTATTGCCTCTGTTGAATTGTCAGCTCTTCGGCGTGTTTGAAGCAGAGATTGTACCAGTAGAATATACTGTAGGGGCGGTGGTCCACACTCCTGACCAGTGTGCATGCCTGCTCGTCGGGCAGCTTTAGGCCAACTCCACCGTGCAACCCCATCCTGTCCGGCCCCGTCCGTTTGGGGTAAAAGGGACAAACTAGATGGCCCAGCGCGCGGGAGCAAATGGACTTTTGTCCGTTTTCTGTCCGCTTTCGACCCATCCCCGGCCCAAGTTTGCGCCGGTTTTGGGGTGAAACGGACAGCGCACGGACGGGCGGGACGCGCGCGCTTGTCCTCCCCTAGCCCGCCTGTCGGTGGCACAAAGCAAAAAAACCCCACGCCCCATTTGGCGCCATTTCCCCCAAACCCGCCCATGTCCCTCCCGCCGCCCCCTCCCTCACCGTCCATGGCTGACGCCCAGCCGAATTTTGGTGGCCTGACCGTCGACCCTCCCGGAAAGGTGAAGAAGAAGGCGGCCAAGGCACCAAGGAAGCCGTGGTCAGAGTGCACGCCGGAGGAGATCACCAAGTTAGACGCGGAATCGGCAAAGAGGAGAAGCCGGAGGGCGGTCGTCAAGGTCAATATTGTCGCGGCCAAGTTCACCGCCGAGCGCGATGCGATGGAGGCCGCGCGGTGCAAGGCCGCGGTCGACAAGAAGGAGGACATCGTCAACAAAGCGCACGCCCTCCTCATGCTTGGCATGTGCCGTCCGGCCGGTTTCCCTACAGCGGCTATCGGTGCGGCGAGCACAGGCTCGTCGGTCGCCCGACCTCCGCACTGCCAGTCACCGACATCGCGGACCACGCCTATGTCGCCCGGCTTTCCCCCGCCAAGGCACGACGCCCAGACCCGTTTCTCGGGGTCGCCGGACGTTGGCGTGATCGTGCCTTCCACCCCGCGCCCCTCGGCCGTCATCGACCTCAACGTCACGCCTGGGTCCAGCAGCAGCGGCCGACCGCCGTCCGTTGAGATGCAAAGAAAGCATGCACGACCACCGTTTACGGGCACCATGCCGTCCCCCCGTGTCTTGTTCGACGGAATGCCAACACCAACGCCACTGGTCGACGACCCCTTCTACAACCAGTTCATGGAGGATGTGATCTTCGAGGGTGGTCATGGCCGTGCCTACGATCCCGACGAGACCCAAAGTCAGGATGGCCGCGCCCAATACGTTGCCGATGAAGAGGCCGACGACCATGCTGACTACGACCATGGTGACTCGTGGCATGAAGATGATGACATCTATTGCGAAGGTGATTGTGATGAAGAAGAAGTCAATGACATTGATATTGGTGGCAAGCCGTTGTTCATCGACGAGCTCACCCAAAGAGCGGAAGCACAAAAGAGGAGGAAGAGCATTCGCATGGGTTCATATACACAAGATGAGGGCAAGTTGATTTGCCAATGTTGGATGGAGATTAGCCAAGATCCGAAGACCGGCGCGCAACAAAAGGGCCTTGTTTTTTGGATGAGAGTCCACAAAACATTCCATGAAAGGAAGATGTTTGAGCCCTACCAAATTACAAGCAACCGTGGCATCACCTCGATTCAAAAGAGGTGGTTGTTCATCCAACAAGAGTGTAACAAGTATTGCGCCACATTTGAGAGCGTTGAAGCACGGCCCGTGAGTGGTCTCGGCGTTGGGGACATGGTATGCTCTCCTTATCCTAGTCCTTTCCTTGCTACGGCCATGAGACTTCGGCCTTGTATATGTCTGCATGTTCAATTGTTGTTGATCATGTGGTGTAGGCATTTCAATCTTTGGAAGCATTCAAGGCCCGGCACAATGGCAAGCCATTCACTCTTACGCATTGTTGGATGATCGTCAACAATTTCCCTAAGTTCAAGGATCAATCCCGTGAACTTCTAAGGAAGAGAGGCAAGAAGACGGCCAAGTTCGCCGAAGGTGGAGATGGCGAGGCGTTGAAGAGGCCGAGGGACAAGACCAACTCCAAGGTGGACGACATACGTGATGCCTCATCCATGGCCTTGCATGAGACTTTGCGTGGCATGATGTCTCAAAAGGATGTGAGGGACAAGAAGAAGCGGCAAAGCAAGAACGAGCAAATGAAGCAATACCTAGAGCTTCAAAGGAAGAAGCTTGAGATGGAGGAGGCGGCCAAGAGGAGGAAGGTCGACATGAAGGAGGCGTCCCGACAAAGGCAGCTCGACATCAAAGCCGCCAATGTCTCGTCCTGGCAGCGGCAGCTCGACATCGAGGCCACCAATGCCGCAACCAAAGCAAAGGAGGTGGCCCTTGCGATCATGAGTGTGGACTTGTTGAAGATGAGCGAGAAGACGAGGAGCTGGTTCGAGGCCAGGCAGAAGGAGATGTTCAACGCCGACGGCCTGAACTAGGTCGTTCGATTGGCCGTGGCCGTTCTTTTTGGAGGCTGGCATGGGTGCCGCCCGCCCGCTGGGCCGCTGGCTGTGTGCCGGCGAGAAAAACATTCATTTTGGAGGCTGGCTGTGTTGTTGGCGAGGACAAGTATTCATTTTGGAGGCTGGCTGTGTTGCCGGCGATGGACGTGTAGGCCGCTGGCTCTGTTGCCGGCGTGAACTAGGGCCGCTGGCCTGAACTAGGGCTTGGTATTTGAAACGTTGCTCTCTTTTTAAAATGGAGGCGGACAAGATGGGGCAAACGGATGCGGTCGCGCGCTGGGCGCACGGCCACCGCATCCCAGGACAAGCCCGGACATGACTCCATTGCCCTACCCAAACGGACAGAATCCGGACAAAATGGACGTTCATTTGGGGTCGCGCGGTGGAGTTGGCCTTACTGACACTGACGCGGTGAATCATACGTTGATGTAAACCCAAACAACAGGAGCGACAAGATTAAAGGAAACAGCTCACTAGAACCCGTGCTCCTTTTTATGTTTGGCATAATGGTCTTTGAACCAATCATGCATACATGCACTTCTCCTCCATGTGAATGTTCCAATGGGAGGAAAATCATACTTGGCTAGTACTCCCTGTGTTCCAGTAT
Organism: Triticum aestivum; assembly: GCF_018294505.1. Lineage (NCBI taxonomy): Eukaryota > Viridiplantae > Streptophyta > Magnoliopsida > Poales > Poaceae > Triticum > Triticum aestivum. The sequence goes on along the minus strand of NC_057796.1, from coordinate 96,683,319 downwards.
ATAGCGCGCCTAGCTTCACGCACAAATACCAATCAGTGACCATCAACCTGCACATCTCATACCATCCCCATTGTATGCATTATCTTTTCAGGTAAGTGTTTGCAAGCAGAAAGTGTGGCAGTGCTCGGAAGCATGGGTGACTCAGCTAGGCCACAGACAGCGGCTTGCAGGTAGTCGGACACGGCCACCACCCAGTTTGAAATTGCAACCGAAGCTCAAAACTGTCTTGACTTGGCGATTTGCAGCGCGGTCATCGGGTACCTCGGTGTGGTACAGAGACATCTTTGAGGCACACGTCACGGCGTCTCACCACTTTGCTGCTGTTGCAGGAGGCGCACGGCCGGAGTAGGCAGCTTTGCGGCGAGGTGAGGCCGCGTGGTCGGGCAGTGCGGCCGCGGGCTCACGGCGGCGAAGACCACGGCGGCGGCGGAAGTGAGCCGGACAAAGCGGCCCGCGATAGGGTTCGAAACGAGGGTGCTCGACGACGGCAAAGTCGCGGTGGTGACTCAAGACGAGACAACGGCGGCTTGTTGGCGGGTCGACGGGGCAGCGGCGACTCGGCGTAGGAGAGCTTGCAGGCGGCAGCTCAGCAGTCATGGTAGAAGAACGGCGGCAACTTGAAACGAAGGCGGCTCAGGAGACCGGCGGCCTGGAATCGGCGGCTCGGCACGCTGCGAATCCGTGCAATGAGGCAGAGGCATGGCGCGGTGCAGACAGCGGCCCAAGGCACGGCCACAGCTACAGTATGCGGAGATGATGACCGCGATTGAGAAAACGAGGCCGGCGAGGCGACTTGATGCGGAGCAAGGTGAGGCCAGCTTGGCACAGTGGCCGCACGGGTCGACACGACAGCATGGAGGTGAAGGTGAGGCCGGCTTGGTGCAGCTGCGGCTGACGAGGCAAAACGTGACGGCAGTGACAGCTTGCGGCCGTGAGGCGCAGGCCCAAACCAGCTTGGTGCGGCTGTCGCCGCGAGCTGCAGCAGAGGTAGAGGCGAGTCAACGGCGGAGCCCGAGTCCGCGGAGACGTCTGCTTTCGGGTCGTGGATGGATCCATTGGCTCACGTCCGTGTCCTCTTCCAAGTTGCGGTCTTCTTTCCTCTTCTTCTTTTGGTAACTGAAAAACCAAACCAATACGACCAACAGCTCCATGTACTGGTACTAGTTGCTTGTTGGACAGATTACTCCTCCTCAAAATCCGAGCTTTTACGTGGTCTGCACTCAAATACTCAATGGATCTTTTACACGAACAGTAGCCGCAGAGTAGTAGTGTAAGACTAGCCACAATGGATAGTAACATAGAGTAGTAACATGCATGCCCATGTTACTACTCTATGTTACTACCTCTATAAAGGGGAGTAACATATGTGTGGTAACATGCAACACTTTATTTATTAGGCTATAGACTCATCTTGCCTTGATATGTGTGATGTTACTCATACTAGCAGTAAGGGGGTGTTTGGTTCAGAAGTCCTAGGACTTTTTCTAGTCCCAGGGACTAATCAAAAAAGACTCTCTAGTAGAGTCTTTTTCTAGTCCCTGTAGAAAAAGTCCCTCCCGTTTGGTTCCTAGGGACTTTTTAGGGACTTTTTCTAGTCTCTGGGACTAAAAAGTCCCTGAACCAAACACCCCCTAACTAACTATGTTACCACATGCCTCTCTTTCTTCATTTATTGCTTGTCACATCATCTATTTTATATAGATATGTGTGATGTTACTACCTATGTTACTCCCACTGTGGGTAGTCTAATAACATTGCCTCAGGTTTGTCCCGGCTCTTTAATACGCGCATGTTGATGCAGATTGATCTGACGCGGCGTATCACGTATGGCGTCTGCAGTCCAATTCCTGTCGGCCTCGGCGACCGACAATTGTAGCAGCAAAAAAATTAACCTTGTAAGGATTCGACGGATCGCGTGGCATCAGCGATAACCGGCAATTGTAACACCAAACCTAGATCCCCTCGGACTCAAAACTTGTTCACGTCATCGTGGTCGCCGCCAAAGTTACTTCTTTGACCTTTCAATCTTGATTAATGAACTCGTAGTCGATGTACTTTCACACCGGTTCTTCTTGATCCGGCCGATCACAAATTTCTTGATTCTTTGAAGAGCTCCCTCCAAGAACTCAACACCACCGTGCGTAGGCCCCACGGTGGGCGCCAACTGTCGTGGATTTGTCACGGGAGATGTCCTAGTGTGAGGACTTAGTCGTGAGGCCAACGCATCTATGTTGTAGCTTGAGAGGGGTTGATTGGGATGAGAGACATGAGGCGGATCAACACACAAGACAAGGATTTAGACAGCTTCGGGCCCCGGGAAACATCATCCGGTAATAGCCCTACATGTTGTTTGGGGCTAGATCTCATTATGCTAATGAGGGAGTCACCGCCTAAACCGGCCCTCCTTTAGTTATGTGTAGTCCTCAAGATTATTCAACCTGTCCCTCTTGGGGTGCCCTGCCCCTCCTTATATAAGTTGAAGGCGCGGATTACATGACTAGTCCTAGTAGGATTAGGATTACTCTATTACAAGTGGAGTCCTGGTCTTGCTTCCTTTGTAAGGGAATATTCCTTACACTTTCCTCTTAAACCGGCCCACCATAACATGAGCCGGCCGTCTGGGCCTTGGGCCTTGTCGTCTGTTTGACCCGCCCGCCGAGTTACTAATGAGCCGCCAAGATCGGGCGGGTTACCCGTGAGTCGCCAAGCTACGGGCGGGTCACCAGTGAGTCGCTAAGCTTCGGGCGGGTCATACATCCGACCGGGTTACACCGCGGGGTATATCCCCAACATCGGTATTTCCCCAAAGAGGAAGCGATGATGCAGCACAGCGGCGGTAGATATTTCCCTCAGCTATGAAACCAAGGTTATCGAACCAGTAGGAGAACCAAGCAACACAACGTAAACAACCCCTACACACAAATAACAACCACTCGCAACCCGACGTGTTAAAGGGGTTGTCAATCCCTTCCGGGGTACGGTGCCAGAAGCGGTGCGTGGACGGGAAAAAGTTGTAATAGATTGATTGACCGAACGCCAAATAAGATAAATCGAAATAAAACGCAACAAGGTATTTTTGTATTTTTGGTTTAATAGATCTGAAAATAAATGCAAGGAAAAAGTAGATCGCAAAGGCAAATATATGAGAAAGAGATCCGGGGGCCGTAGATTTCACTAGTGCCTTCTCTCGAGAAAAATAGCAAACGATGGGTGAACAAATTACTATTGGGCAATTGATAGAACTTCAAATACTCATGACGATATCCTGGCAATGATAATCATATAGGCATCACGTCCAAGATTAGTAGACCGACTCCTTCCTGCAACTACTACTATTACTCCACACATCGACCGCTATCCAGCATGCATCTAGTGTATTAAGTTCTTGGAAAAACGGTGTAATGCAATAAGAACGATGACATGATGTAGACAAGATCTATCTACGTAGAGATAGACCCCATCGTTTTATCCTTAGTAGCTGTAGCGACCCTACCTCAGACGGTCGTCTCTGTCTTTAAGTGTCATCCTTGGATCGGTATGCTGACACACACAGTACTCGAGGATTTATAACAGAGGTAAATCACATGTATAAAGTAACGTAAATACTATTACCTCGATCCATATAGCGGAAGTAACAACAAGGTTGTGGATTCCCATCAACACCAACGGCAAAGTTGAGTGTAGAAATCGTAACCCTAACGTATCACTTACTCGTCGTAAGATTCCTGCAACATGAGACGTTGCAGCCATATAGGTCAGTACATTGAATGTACTGGAAAATTCACACTGTAGAGCAATGCTGAGTAATGGCTATCACTACATGCATATTTGGCTGGTGGAAAAGCTCTATGGTTATAATGTTTTTGCGAAAAGCCAATTTTTCCCTACAACAAAGGAATATATTTTGTTTAACTACCATGGTAGTTGATAAACATTGAGAATGGTAAATCCCCGTCTCAATCCCAATTAAAAGGTAATTAATAATCCCCGTCTCAAGATGTCCATAACCGGGGACACGGCTAATCATGATTAGTTTGTACACTCTGCAGTGGTTTGCGCACTTTTCCACACAAGACTCGATCTCCTCTGTTGAATTTCTCGCACTACATGGTGTTTGAGAAACGGATGACTGAGACATAGTCTTTCAGAAGCATTTACTCTAACCCTGGGTAGACAGTACCAACCTACATCCCCTACATCTGCTAGCCTACCACTGGAAGAGGTCATGCAACATACTCAACTATGCTAGATCCTATAATAGCTTGTGGCTGCACACTGAAGTTTCTAGCATGAATAATCTTATGATCCCCTTTGAGCCTGGGTGGCGAACCATAGGATGATCACACGGGTTCCTCGGGATCTCCTAGGACAACACTGGTATATCCCCAGTTGTCTGGGCAAGTCCACTGGTATATCCCCAAGGTTCCCCAAACCAATCCACCCAGATGTGTATTAAAGTGACCACCTTAAGTTAACCATTAATGACAACTCTCACATCTGTCATGAACACACTCAACCAAACCACGTCTACGAGCATAGCATAGTAGTATAAGCATAACGTAGAAGTAACTCCCAAGGTTTGAATGCAGGACAATAGGTTCCTACCTCATCAAGTACTTCCCAATACCCACATGTTATCAAATCCTACTCATGCAATGTTTGAGGGTTGAAACTAATGCATAAAAACTGGGTATGAAGAGTATGATCAAAGTGTGAACTTGCCTTGTAAAGTTGGTGAAGATGATTCGCACTCATAACTCCTGATAGTTCTATTCGTCACACTCCGGTCAATCTATCATAAGCAAGCAATAGTAACCACACATAAGCAATCATGCAAAAGAATCGAAGAAAAGATCTCAAAAAACTCCGAAAACAAACCAAAACTCTTGCAACATAAAACAATTTCCAACAGTACCAAAATTATGTGAATTTGGCCTTATCAGAAAGTTTAGGTCAAGAGCTTCGATTTGCAAAAAGAATCAACTAAAACGGAGTTATAAAACTCAAGTTACGATCAAACGAAGTTCAAATACAAATCTGTTTGAAAATCAAATTTTAAATTTTCAAAAACATGTTTAAGTTGATTATCTGGATAGAGGGGATCATAACGAAGAAGTGGGCGTTGGTTTCGTTGGATTTGGACAAATGGTCGAAAAGTTGCGAAGATTTAAAGATCAGGGACTAATCTGTAAATAAAATATTCATGGATGGGTCCCTGGCCGAAAATAAAAAGAAAAAACTATCGAGCGAACGCTCGCTGACAGAATCTAACGAATGAAAATGGTTCGCTACAGAAGTCTAAACGACGAACGTTCGTTAAAATAACCTATCTAAATAATAGATCGACTTTTAAAAGAAAAACCGATGTAAACCTAAATAAAAATAAACCGGACCGAGGCGGTTAATTACCGGTTCGGTCGGTTCCGGCAAGAAAACCGATGGCGACGGTTGATGACAGCGGCGACTCCGGCGATGGCAACGGCGAGGCAGGACGGCGCTGCAGCGGCGGGTGTGGGCGACGGCAACTGCGAGGGTGACGGCGGTGCGACTCGGTGGCGCGGGCGGTGGCGCGGCGGCGAGGCGCGGCGGCGGCGGCGGTGCGGGGAGAGAGAGAAAGATAGAGCAGCGGGGGCAGCTTTATAGGAGGGGGCAGGACGACGGGTGGCGTGGAGGAGGGGCAGCAAAGGCGGCGGTGGGTGTCCGGGGGCGGCACGGCGGCGGCCGGCGTGTGGGCGGTGGAGTTCGTCCGGGAGGGAGACGGCGCGGTTGGGCCGGTTGGCTGGGCTTCGGCCCAGCTAGCCCGAAGAGTTTTTCTTAAAAAAACATTTTTTCAGACAAATAAAAATAATAAAAACAAAATAAATAAGAATATTATATAGGCATATAATATATCAAAATTTTCAGAAAAAGATTTTCTATGACATGAACATTATTCTAGCTCCAAATAAAATCCAAAAAAATTCAAATAAAGCAAAGAGTGCTACTGCTATAATAAAATCCAATAAAAATCATTTTAAGAATACCAAAATGATTTCAATTCTATTTCTCTCCACTTTTCTAATGTAGGGAATCATTTTACCCTATTTTCCATATATTTTATTTTTGGAGAAAAAACAATTTGAATAAAAACCAAATAACTCCAAATTGGAAATAATTCCAATGGGACTTTGAATTTAATTCTTTTAAACCTTCCAACTCATATTTCATATGTTTTGAAGAAGTCATTTTATCTTCTCTCATGAAAATCATTGAGTTGCTTAAAGTTTCTGAATTTGAAATATTTCCAAGTGAAGTTCAAATATTTTCAAAAACCCTTTTCATTTATTTAAATGGAAAAGAAGTTATGTCATCTTCTCTCTAGGGTTTTATATTTGAAAAAAATGAATTCACGGAGATCATAAATGCAAAAAGAAAGTTTGGGAAAGTCCTTTTATTCCCTCTCATTTAACTTTCAATTTTTTTTGAATTTCACTCAATTTCACACAAGCAATCATACAATCAATGAAAACTATCTATTTAATATAACATTCCAAAATTTAGAATTTTGGGATGTTACAAACCTACCACCCTTAAAATGAATCTAGTCCTCAAGATTCGGAGAGGCAAGAAATAGGTTAGGTTTGGGGTCTTCTCAAAATCCATCGATCGTCTCCAGGGTCTCGGGTGCTACCACCCTTAGAAGCATTGATATAGTTCCATCAAAAGTCATATACTCCATACTTATTGTTGATAGAGTCGGTATTCTCAGATTCTTGGCTGGGCTCTTCCTGTAGTGGCATGACCTTTTTCCTTAATTCCCGTGTACCTTTGATCTTGGTATGGTTCTTCTGTGACTGGGTCTTCTTAGCTGCCAGGTCTGGCGCCAATACTAAACAACTATCGATATCTCATGGTGGTCAACAATTTATGGTTTCTCCTGCAAGAAATGGGTCTGGGTTGAACCTCACCGTATGACCTACGATTGGCAAGAGCTGCCTTGTACATGGGGAAAAATTGTCATACCATTCTAAGGTTTAAACAAGGTTTTGATCGTCGTCGCTCTACTATGGATAAGTCACTCAAATTTACCATCCCACATAGCAAGGCGAATAATAAGAGTAAGTCGGTATGGTGATCAATCCATCCCACACCCAAATCATTACCTTGTATATGGTTTAGCGAATCTTGCATTCTAACACTCGGTCATCCTCACAAGCATTGCAGAATTTTTCTTGTCGACGAACTAAGTTCGGATAAATCCATAGATTCTGCAAGCCAAACAAACATCTATCGTTCCTTCACAACTCTCAGGTTTTGCGTTACTCCTATAAGATCGTCTGTTGATAAAAGTCGTAACTTCTTCCAGGGTTTTTCCTTCAGCAAGAGTGTGCTTGCTTCTTGGCGGGTCCTGGGGCCTGTGGGTTATGGCTCATCTCATCACTTATAAACCTTGGACTCATCATCAGGGGCAACTGATCATTATTCCAACATCCATCTTCCTAGCATTCTGAATTCCATCCAATTGTACTGTCTCTCTTCCTTCTATTGGTATCAAACTAAGACGTGATTACTCAAACTCATCATGGAGTTACAATTGTTCCATATTTCCAACATCATACCTCCTTTATATCCAATAGTACTTCATCTCTTCATCCTCTTGGGGTATCCCACATATCGAGATAAAACTTATACTTATTTTGTCCGAAGTCCACTCCATGGAATATCATTATCCTTTCCAGGGGTCAAGGGTTCTCACAGGGTACTACCACCCTTGAGATGCACAAATTCTTCCATAGACCATATTTCTCATATCCTCGAAAATGGTCGAAATCTTTCTTCTTAGAGTAACTACTCATCAAATCCAAATCGGTACCAACGATGCTAACTTTATTGATTCTCCAACAATTACAATCTCTTGCTTTTCCATTACATGCCTTAACTCCTCGCCTCAATATAAAGGAAATGTTCTCACTACTACTACTATACTCCTCACAGACACAAATAACTATCACAAGTCTCCTTCTCCTTGGGACAATCTTTGGCAAAGTGCCCTACTTCATTACAACGGAAACATATTACTTCTGACAAGTCTCGAGGTTTCCTTGTGATTATATAGCCTCCTTGGGTCCTCGGCTTCCTTTTTGGGCAATCATTGAAGTAGTGCCCTGACTCCTTGCACCTAAAACAGGTGATATGACTCAGTTCCTTCCTGGTTTCCAATCTACTTCTGTTCCTAGACTTTTCCGTTCCAATCAGGGCTTCTATTTCCTGTGGGTCATACTCTACTTCCTCTGTCGGGAATTCTACTAGACCCCCCTTCAGACAATTCTAGGAGATGTGTCCTTCTTCTCCGCATGAATAGCAAGACTTAGTGCAGGGTTTAATCGTGTCTTCTTTAGGTGTGTCCTCCACCTCTTCCTTCATCACCAGTTCTCCTACAATTTCCATGAGGGCTCCTTTCATTGCTTCTTTCTTCTGCTGGATGGTTCTTTGTACCATGCGGTAAATGTGACACTAAGCAGGGTAGTGGGTAGTCCCTTCACACATGAAACAAGTTACCTGCCTAGTGGGGCATTCTTCCTCTGGGTGACTTTCTTCACAATGAGGGCATTCATCCTTGTGTTTGTTATGGTTGTGTCCTATTTCTCCACAGAGCTTGCATGCACAAGGTTTCTGCATATCACTTCCATCAGGCTTCAATTTCTGGGACAAAAACCGAAATTTTGGCAAAGTCAACTTAAATTCTTTCCAAGTGGTTACTCCTTGCCATCCATTGATGGTTTGGTACATCCTCCACCTAGTAGCGGCACCTCTTTCAAAGCACTGAAGAGCATGCTGGGTCATATCTTTTCCGGCTATAGTGTTATTCTCCATGTGATCCTCCATGTTCTGAATCCATCGCTCTATCTCCAATTGACTTATTGGTCTCGAAATGTTAGTTCATCTCCATTCATCCTCCATTGGGTCCATGGGTTTTGGGGTGAGATGAGAGACAGAGAGGGATACACACAATACAAACAATATTTTTTAAAAGATAGATTTTTATTTGTGGCTGTCGGAAAAACATAAAACAAATGACAGTTCACAAACGTCGCATCTAACATAGGTATATAACAGGGGTTTGGTCTTCTAAAGGTCAATAAATCTTCAAAGTTGCCAAACTCTTCAAGTTTTGTTCATGTCTCCGATGGCTTCTTCCGATCGTGCTTGTCCTTCTCAAGTTCTTTTGCCAGATCATCGTTGTTGATGCGAAGTCTCTCGTGACGTCCTTTAATATTCTGGAGTGGTGTTACAAACTTCTGGGTTTCAACATCCTTGGCAGGAACCATGTCCTACTGTCCTTTAGTTCTTGACGAATCTCCGGTGTCTCGAGGTTTTACACCTCCAGCTTGGCTACTTCCAGCTTCTTGGTCCTAAGTTCTTCACGAAATGCTTCTTTGTCAAAATACGGCTTCCTTCAGGTCCATCTTAAAACTCCTGATGTAATTCTCCAGATCCTGGTGATATATCAGCTAAAGTTAAAAGTGCATCCTTTGCTGATAGATGCTCCATCTGCCTTCTATCATCCAATCCTTCCAAGGGAATGCATGCTTAACTCAGCACGGTGACAATAGCATAATCGGGCGATAACATCATGGATAGCCGTGTTTATGCCCATGTCTCTACCATGAGCTATCATTCCATAGTTGATATCTCCTGCCTTTAGGGTTTTCTTGACAAAACTTCGAGTTCTAATGCTCCATGTTCCAGTCTTTCTCCGATACACCTTGATCTCGGGTATTGACAGCTTTAACAGTCTGACAAGTTCCATAAGGGTAGCCTTCCTAGGTCATACCAATCTGGAAAATTCTTCAGAGCCTTCGAATTCTCCTAGTCTTCGGAGTCTTCAACCGTTGTAGTTTCAATTGCATGAAAAAATCCTCTTCATTCCCAAGTGGTCTTAGTTGTCCGATATCTTGTCCTTCTCGGAGTAGCCTTATCAGCTGAATCTTCGTGTGGTCAAAAGGGGAAAGGGGTATAGTCTCACTAAAAGGGAATATTTGAATAAGCTCAGAAGAGAAGAGACGTAAAAGATCTTTTTGCAAATGAAGTTTTAGAAAAAATCTTTCATATGGGCTTGCCAGTTTCTAGGGGTCACATCCTATAGTCAACATGTGCTCTGATACCTTTCTGTAGCGACCCGACCTCAGACGGTCAAGTCTCCGTGCTTAAGTGTCATCCCTGGATCGGTATGCTGACACACACAGTACTCGAGGATTTATAACAGAGGTAAATCACATGTATAAAGTAATGTAAATACTATTACCTCAATCCATATAGCGGAATCTTACGACGAGTAAGTGATACGTTAGGGTTACGATTTCTACACTCAACTTTGCCGTTGGTGTTGATGGGAATCCACAACCTTGTTGTTACTTCCGCTATATGGATTGAGGTAATAGTATTTACGTTACTTTATACAAGTGATTTACCTCTGTTATAAATCCTCGAGTACTGTGTGTGTCAGCATACCGATCCAGGGATGACACTTAAGCACAGAGACTTGACCGTCTGAGGTCGGGTCGCTACAGTAGCAATGATACATACGTGTCGTTTCCCTTTCTGTCATTGCGATCAAGCACCGTAAGATCGAACCCAATACAAAGCACCTCTTCCCATTGCAAGATATATAGATCAAGTTGGCCAAACAAAACCCAAATATCGGAGAAGAAATACGAGGCTATAAGAGATCATGCATAAAAGAGATCAAAGAAACTCAAATACTTTCATGGATATAAAAAGATAGATCAGATCATAAACTCAAAGTTCATCGATCCCAACAAACACACCGCAAAAGAGTTAGATCATATCGATCTGCAAGAGACAATTGTATTGAGAATTTAGCGAGAGAGAGGAAGCCATCTAGCTACTAACTACGGACCTGAAGGTCTAAAAAGAACTACTCACGCATCATCGGAGAGGCACCAATGGAGGTGGTGAACCCCATCCGAGATGGTGTCTAGATTGGATCTGGTGGTTCTGCACTCTGCGGCGGCTGGATGAATATTTCGTCGACTCCCCTAGGGTTTCTGGAATATTGGGGTATTTATAGAGCAAAGAGGCGGTCTGGGGGCACTCGAGGTGGGCATAACCCACCAGGGTGTACCTGGGCCTCCTGGCGCGCCCTGGTGGGTTGTGCCCCCCTCGGGGCACCCCTCAGGCACAGCAAGGGCCCATTATGTTCCTTCTGGTCCAAAAAAAATCTCCGCGAAGTTTCGTTGCATTTGGACTTCGTCCGATATTGATTTCCTGCAATGTAAAAAACATGCAGAAAACAACAACAGGCACTTGGCACTATGTCAATAGTTTAGTACCAAAAAATGATATAACGTGACTATAAAATGATTATAAAACATCCAAGATTGATAATATAACAGCATGGAACAATAAAAAATTATAGATACATTGGAGACGTATCAGCATCCCCAAGCTTAACTCCTGCTCGTCCTCGAGTAGGTAAGTGATAAAAACAGAATTTTTTTATGTGGAATGCTGCTTATCATGTCATATCATATTCTTTTCTTTATAGCATGGATAATTGGACTTTTATGTGATTAAAATCAATAGTCTAGTTTTGACATGGTAATTTAAATACTCAAGCATATCAACAAGCAACCATGTCTTTCAAAATATCAACGCTAAATTAAGTTATCCCTAGCCCATCATGCTTAACCATTGATCCATTCATGAAATACACTCGCATATTAGCTACACCCAATACTGAAGTACGATCATATTGCCTCCTAGTTGGTGCTTTTGTAAGAGAAGATGGAGACTCAAAAATAAAAATTGCATAAAGTAAAAAGAAAGGCCCTTCATAGAGGGAAGTAGGGATATGTAGAGGTGCCAGAGCTCAAAGCGAAAAACTTAGAGATAAAAACATTTTGGGAGGTGTATCCATCCCACCAACGAAAACGACTTAGAGTTCCCAACACTTTCCATGCTAGATATATCATAGGCGGATCCCAAATAGAAAATAAAGCTTATTCCTTTTTCCACCATACTTTCACTTTCCATGCTAGATATATCATAGGCGGATCCCAAACAGAAAATAAAGTTTATTCCTTTTTCCACGATACTTTCACTTTCCATGGCTAGCCGTATCCATGGTTGCCCTCCATACCAACACTTTCCAAGGAATTTATTATTTGACAACATCAATTAAATTCATTTTTCATTTCGGGACTGGGCATCCCTAAATCCTTTGCCTTACTCTTGTGCAATGACAAGTGAATAAACACTCATGAGAATAACACATCCAGCATGGAAAATATTAGCCACCCCTCACCGCTCCGCAAGCGAAACGAATACACAAAAGAGAAGTTTATTTTGAAAATTAGAGATGGCACATGCAAATTTGCTTAGAACGGCAAAAGAATACCGCATATAGGTAGATATAGTGGACTCATGTGGCAAAACTGGTTTAAAGGATTCTGGATGCACAAGTAGAGATCATACTTAGTGCAAAATGAAGGCTAGCAAAAGATTGAGAAGCGACCAACCAAGAAACGAACAATCTCATAAGCAAGCATTAAGCATAATTAACACCGAATAATGCACCACAAGTAGGATATAATTTTAGTGCATGACTATTGACTTTCGTGCTTGCATAGGGAATCACAAACCTTAACACCAATATTCTTACTAAAGCATAATTACTCATCAACACAACTCACATATCACATCAGCATATCTCAAAACTATTACTAAGAATCAAGTTTATTTTGTCCAATGATCTTCATGAAAGTTTTTATTATATCCTTCTTGGATATCTATCACTTTGGGACTAATTTTCATGTGTTGATTTTGACAAGCTCAAACAAATATAAGTGAAGATTATGAGCATAATTTTTCTTTCTTTATCTCAAAATAATTTAAGTGAAGCAAGAGAGAATTTCTTGAAAATTTTACTAACTCTCAAATAAATCTAAGTGAAACAAGAGAGAATTTCTTCAAAAATAATAAAGCACACCATGCTCAAAAAGATATAAGTGAAGCACTAGAGCAAGTCCATAGCTCATAAAATTTAAGTGAAGCATAGAGAGCAATTCTAACAAGTCATGACATAATTTTGGCTCTCCCAAATAGGTGTGTTCATCAAGGGATCAAGACTTAGAACACAAAATAAAACAAGCAAAGACTCATATCATACAAGACGCTCCAAGCAAAACACATATCATGTGACGAATAAAAATATAGCTTCGAGTAAAATACCGATGGTCGTTAGAAGAAAGAGGGGATGCCACTCGGGGGCATCCCCAAGATTAGTTGGTTGCTCATTTTTGAAGGAAATATGCCCTAGAGGCAATAATAAAGTTGTTATTTATATTTCCTTATATCATGATAAATGTTTATTATTCATGCTAGAATTGTATTAACCGGAAACTTGGTACATGTGTGAATACATAGACAAAACAAAGTGCCCCTAGTATGCATCTACTTGACTAGCTCGTTAATCAAAGATGGTTATGTTTCCTGACCATAGACATGTGTTGTCGTTTGATGAATGGGATCACATCATTAGAGAATGATGTGATGGACAAGACCCATCCGTTAGCTTAGCATAAAGGATCGTTAGTTTTATTGCTATTGCTTTCATCATGACTTATACATGTTCCTCTGACTATGAGATTATGCAACTCCCAAATACCGGAGGAACACCTTGTGTGCTATCAGACGTCAAAACGTAACTGGGTGATTATAAAGATGCTCTACAGGTGTCTCCGTTGGTGTTTGTTGAGTTGGCATAGATTGAGATTAGGATTTGTCACTTTATGTATCAGAGAGGTATCTCTGGGCCCACTCGGTAATGATCATCACTATAAGCCTTGCAAGCAATGTGACTAATGAGTTAGTTACGGGATGATGCACTACGCAACGAGTAGAGAGACTTGCCGGTAACGAGATTGAACTAGGTATGATGATACCAACGATCGAATCTCGAGCAAGTAACATACCGATGACAAAGGGAACAACGTATGTTGTTGTGCGGTTGGACCGATAAAGATCTTCGTAGAATATGTGGGAGCCAATATGAGCATCCAGGTTCCGCTATCGGTTATTGAATGGAGATGAGTCTCGGTCATGTCTACATAGTTCTCGAACCCATAGGGTCCGCACGCTTAACGTTCGATGATGATCGGTATTATGAGTTTATGTGTTTTGATGTACTAAAGGTAGTTCGGAGTCCCGGATGAGATCACAGACATGACAAGGAGTCTTGAAATGGTCGAGACATGAAGATTGATATATTTGAAGGTTATATTCGGACACCGGAATAGTTCCAGGTGTATCGGTTATTTTCCGGAGTACCGGGGGGTTACCGGAACCCCCCGGGGGGTTATTGGGCCTCATGGGCCTAGTAGTGGAAGAGAGGAGGCAGCAGCGAGGGAGGCGCCCCCCAAGCCCAAACCGAATTGGACTAGGGGTTGGGGGGCGCCTCCCCTTTCCTTTCTCTCCTCCTCCTCTTTCCCCCTTCTCCTAGTAGGAATAGGAAAGGGGGGGGGGCGAATCCTACTTGGAGTAGGACTCCCCCCCTTGGGCGCGCCTCCTCCTGGCCGGCCTCCTCCTCCCTCCCTCCTCTATATACGTGGGAGGGGGGCACCCCAAAGACACACCAAAGTTTCTCTTAGCCGTATGCGGTGCCCCCCTCCACAGAAACACACCTCGGTCATATCGTAGTAGTGCTTAGGCGAAGCCCTGCGCCGATAACTTCATCATCACCGTCACCACGCCGTCGTCCTGACGAAACTCTCCCTCGGCCTCAACTGGATCAAGAGTTCGAGGGACATCACCGAGCTGTACGTGTGCAGACATGAAGGTGTCGTGCGTTCGGTACTTGATCGGTTGGATCGCTAAGACGTTCGACTACATCAACCGCATTACTAAACGCTTCCGCTTTCGGTCTACGAGGGTATGTAGACACACTCTCCCGCTCGTTGCTATGCATCACATAGATAGATCTTGCGTGATCGTAGGTAAATTTTTTGAGATACTGCGTTCCCCAACAATTTTTGGATAATAGCTTGGGATGCCGGGGCATTCCCAAGCTTAGGCTCTTCTATCCTTTAATCCTTCATCCATCGTAAGATAACCCAAAACTTGAAAACTTCAATCACACAAAACACAACAAAACCTTCGTGGGATCCGTTAGTAAAAGAAAGCAAATCACTACTATAAGTACTTACCAAACCAATTCATATTTTGTTTTTGCATTATATCTACTGCATTCCAACTTTTCTATGGCAAAACCTCATCAAAGAAAAAAAATAGAGCCATCAAAATAAGCACACAACGGAAAGAAAACAGAATCTGTCAAAACAGAACAGTCTGTAGTAATCTGACTATTTCGAAAACTTCTGGAACTCCAAAAATTCTGAAAAACTAGGACGCCCTGGGTAATTTGTATATTAATCTTCTGCAAAAAGAATCAGGGCAAAATCTCTTTCTGATAAAAAATGAGAATTCTTTTTGTGAGCGCAAAGTTTCTGTCTTTTTCAGCAAGATCAAACAACTATCACCCAAGAAGGTCCTATTGGTTCTAGTTGGCACAAACACTAACTAAAACACAAAAAACACAATCATAACAGTAGCATAATTCTGTAAACACTCAAGAACAGAAAGCAAAAAGCAAAAATAAATTTTATTCATTGGGTTGCCTCCCAACAAGCGCTATAGTTTTACGCCCTTAGCTAGGCATAAAGCAAGGATCTAACTTTTGTCAACTTTGGTCTTATTTTTCTTAGAGGTGGTTTCATCCTGGGGTTTGGTAAACACAACATAAAACATATTATTCATGGAAACTTTAGCATTCCTAAGTTGGTTTTCATCATAACCCCTTTGTTATCCGGCAACAATCCAAGAGTAATGTTGATTAACATTATTGAAAACTTGTTGGATTATATCTAAAACTGGGACTTCCTTTTTAAGATTCTCATCAAAGATTTTATTATCCCCAAGCAGATGTCTTAAAGCATAGTCACTATTGTAAAGAATTTCATCTATCACTGGCTTTTCATGATTCATACCATAAAAATCAAAGATTACCCTAGCTTCCCGTATTATGTAGTCAAACTCATTCATAAGAATGAGAGTGGCCAATTTTTTAGCCCTAGGATTCTTTATAGCGGGAAGCTCAAAAAACAATCTTTGCAAAGTAGGATGGTTACGAATAAATTTACTTTCAAGTTTCAGAACTAGTGCTGAAATAGCATCCGAATAAGATCTAGTAGCTTTAAGTATAGGAGCATCATCAAGACTCAAATTTCCCACACAATTGAAAAATTCTTGGATACGTTCTTTTCCCATAACATTCCCTTGCCCCAAGATATCCAGATTGCACGTACGTCCAAATTTAGGAGTTAGGCCATCATCTGTTGGTGCCATACCGAAATCACTCATGACTGCAAGCAAAGGATAGATTTGACAAGAAAACGGCGAACGAAAAAGAGAGGCGAATAAAAAGGCAAATTTTTGTGAAGTGGGGGAGAGGAAAACGAGAGGCAAATGGCAAATAATGTAAATTGCGAGGAGATGAGATTTGTAATTAGGAACCTGGTATATGTTGAAGATCCTCCCCGGCAATGGCGCCAGAAATTCCTTTTGATGTCGCTTGAAGCTACATCGGTATTTCCCCAAAGAGGAAGGGATGATGCAGCACAGCGGCGGTAGGTATTTCCCTTAGATATGAAACCAAGGTTATCGAACCAGTAGGAGAACCAAGCAACACAACGTAAACAACCCTTACACACAAATAACAACCACTCGCAACCCGACGTGTTAAAGGGGTTGTCAATCCCTTCCGTGGTACGGTGCCAGAAGCGGTGCGTGGACGGGAAAAAGTTGTAATAGATTGATAGATCGAACGCCAAATAAAATAAATAGAAATGAAATGCAGCAAGGTATTTTTGTATTTTTGGTTTAATAGATCTGAAAATAAATGCAAGGAAAAAGTAGATCGCAAAGGCAAATATATGAGAAAGAGACCCGGGGCCGTAGATTTCACTAGTGGCTTCTCTCGAGAAAAATAGCAAACGGTGGTGAACAAATTACTGTTGGGCAATTGATAGAACTTCAAATACTCATGACGATATCCAGGCAATGATCGTTATATAGGCATCACGTCCAAGATTAGTAGACCGACTCCTGCCTGCATCTACTACTATTACTTCACACATCGATCGCTATCCAGCATGCATCTAGTGTATTAAGTTCATGGACAAACGAAGTAATGCAATAAGAACGATGACATGATGTAGACAAGATCTATCTACGTAGAGATAGACCCCATCGTTTTATCCTGAGTAGCAATGATACATACGTGTCGTTTCCCTTTCTGTCATTGGGATCAAGCACCGTAAGATCGAACCCAATACAAAGCACCTCTTCCCATTGCAAGATATATAGATCAAGTTGGCCAAACAAAACCCAAATATCGGAGAAGAAATACGAGGCTATAAGAGATCATGCATAAAAGAGATCAAAGAAACTCAAATACTTTCATGGATATAAAAAGATAGATCTGATCATAAACTCAAAGTTCATCGATCCCAACAAACACACCGCAAAAGAGTTACATCATATGGATCTCCAAGAGACCATTCTATTGAGAATTCAGCGAGAGAGAGGAAGCCATCTAGCTACTAACTACGGACCCGAAGGTCTACAAAGAACTACTCACGCATCATCGAAGAGGCACCAATGTAGGTGGTGAACCCCATCCGAGATGGTGTCTAGATTGGATCTGGTGGTTCTGGACTCTGCGGCGGCTGGATGAATATTTCGTCGACTCCCCTAGGGTTTTTGGAATATTTGGGTATTTATAGAGCAAAGAGGCGGTCCGGGGGGCACCCGAGGTGGGCACAACCCACGAGGGCGCGCCTGGGCCTCCTGGCGCGCCCTGGTGGGTTGTGCCCCCTCGGGGCACCCCCCAGGCCCAGCCAGGGCCCATTATGTTCCTTCTGGTCCAGAAACAATCTCTACGAAGTTTCGGTGAATTTGGACTCCGTCTGATATTGATTTCCTGCGATGTAAAAAACATGCAGAAAATAGCAACTCACACTTGGCACTATGTGAATAGGTTAGTACAAAAAATGATATAAAATGATTATAAAACATCCAAGATTGATAATATAACAGCATGGAACAATAAAAAATTATAGATACATTGGAGACGTATCAGAGCTCCTCGTCGGTGGCACGCCGGAGCTTATCGGCCCACCTCCACATAGTGATGAGGCGCCTAGCGCCTTTGACCTTCCTCGTGAAGTACCCGTCTTCGTACACCTCCTCCGCAGACGATGCGCCCACCCCCAAAGCTCCACTAGCTCCTTTTTCCAGGCGGCATCACGGGCTTCATAGGCCGCCTGGTACCTGGCTCCCAAGTGCAATTTTATATGAGGGAGAGGCATAAGCTAACAAACTTTCTCTTCTTGGATCATACGCACTTATGATTGGAACTCTAGCAAGCATCCGCAACTATTAAAGATCATTAAGGTAAAACCCAACCAAAGCATTAAAGTATCAAGTCCCCTTTATCCCATACGCAACAACCCCCTTACTCGGGTTTAAACTTCTGTCACTCTAGCAACCCACTATAAGCGAATCATGAACGCATTACAACACACTACAGCTGGAATCGTTCACGTGTGCGCGGCACGGAAGGCACAATAGGACAACACCGAAATAAAACATACAACTCAAACCAATCTAGATCATCAATTAACCCAAAAGATAAAGGAAATCTACTCAAAACATCATAGGATGGCAACACATCATTGGATCATAATATGTGGCATAAAGCACCATGTTCAACTAGGGGATTACAGCGGGGTGCGGGAGAGTGGACCGCATAAAAGAGATGAGGATGGTGATGAAGATGGTGATGTTGATGAAGACGATCACCGCGGCGATGGTTCCCCCGATGGCACTCCGACGCCACCGAGAGAGAGGGGGAGAGGTTCTCCCCCTTATTCCTCCATGGCCTCCCCCCTAGATGGGGATAGGTTCTCCCTCTGGTCCCTGGCCTCCATGGCGACGATGGCCCCCTCCGGGATCCTCCTCCACGGCCTCTAGTGATGATGGCCCCCTCTGGCAGGGTGCCAGAGAGGGCCTAGATTGGTTTTTCGTGGCTACAGAGGCTTGCGGCGGCGGAACTCCTGATCTAGGTTTCTTTCTGGGGTTTTGGTATTTATAGGAATTTTTGGCGTCGGTCTCACGTCAAGGGGGTCCACGAGCCAGCGACAAGGTAGGAGCACCCTCCCGAGGGGGAAGGGCGCGCCCCCTACCTTGTCGTCGTCTCGGGACTCTTCTGGTCCAACTCTTGTGCTTCGAGGTTCTCTTTTTGTCCATAAAAATCACCTTAAATTTTCAACCCATTCCGATAACTTTTATTTCTGCACAAAAAAGACACCACAGTAGTTCTGCTGAAAACAGCGTCAGTCTGGGTTAGTTCTAATCAAATCATACCAAAACCATATAAAATTGTTGTAAACATGGCATGAATACTTCATAAATTATAGATACGTCGGAGACATATCAGCATCCCCAAGCTTAATTCTTGCTCGTCCTCGAGTAGGTAAATGATATAAGAAATAATTTATGAAGTGTGAATGCTAGCAACTGCACAAGTTTGATCAATGATAATTCCAATCACTCTTTCTAACATTATTCTTTATCATAAACAGTATCTCATCTCAAAAAACTCCTCATAATAAAGTAGCAAGCTATTCACATGTTAAAGTATAGACCATAAAGTTTCTTGAAAACTAACAAACCATGTTCTTAGTCATCAAACAATTGCAATTCATCTTATTTTCAGGAAGGGTCTGTGTAAGAGCTTTGATTTAGCAAATCCCACATACTCAACTATCATATAGTCTTCCATGATTGCTAACACTCAAAGCTTATTTTTAGAACAAATAACATCCGTCGAACACAGTGAAAGATAAGGGCTTAATGTTTCGCCTCCCAACTTATTTATCATATAGATAATTGTCAACAATAATAATTCATGATCAAATATATTTTAATGGCCATATATGCTTGGATCTTTCCCCACCACATGATGCTTGCCAACTAAAGAATAATTGAGGTTGAAATAGGAAGGGATACTATTGACTCTTGCATAAAAGTAAATACATGGAAGTAAAAGATAGGCCCTTCGGAGAGGGAAGCAGAGGTTGTCATGCGCTTTTAAATGTTGGATGTGCAAACCGTTAATGCAAAGGAACGTCGCGTTCTATTGCCCTTTGTGATAGAATCCTTTATTATGCAGTCCGTCGCTTTTATTTCTTTACCACCACAAGTTCGTACAACGCTTATTTTCCCTTACAATAAAAGATCATACATATTTAGGAGCAATTTTTATTGCTTTTTGCACAGATGACAACTTACTTGAAGGATCTTATTCAATACAGAGGTAGATATGGTGGACACTCATGGCATCAAACGGGGTTTAGGGGTTTTAGATGCACAAGTAGTATCTCTACTTAGTACAAAATTTAGACTAGCAAATGATCCTAAGCAAGCACCACATGTTAGAGGATCCATAACAATATAACTTATATGCAAATATACCCAAACATAACTCATTACGTTGTCTTCCTTGTCCAACTTCAACTAATTTGCTCAAGTTTGAAAATAATTAATGGGGCTCACTATCATAGAAGATGTCCAAGATAGTGTATTTATATGTGAAATCTCTCTTCCTTATAATTGAAGTCATTACTCCCCATGTTGAGTTTTCTAACTTTCAATAATTTTTACCACATATACTTCTTATAAGTGAAGTCATTAATCCCCATGGGATAAGCATACGAAGCATATATAATTTTAGATCTATGATATTCAATTCATTCAACCATTTACTCATAGGGTATAAGTGAAGCACGTGAGGAAATGACAAACTACTCCAAAAAGATATAAGTGAAGAACAATGAGTAGTCAAATAATTAACTAGCCATGGGAGGACACTCTCTCATTCAAGATTTCAGATCCAATGATTTTATTCAAATAGCAAGTAAAGTTAAAATACGCTCCAAGAAAAACACATATCATGTGACGAATAAAAATATAGCTCCGAGTAAGGTATACCGATGGTTTTGAAGATGAAAGAGGGGATGCCTTCCGGGACATCCCCAAGCTTAGGCGCTTGAGTCTTCCTTGAATAATACCTTGGGGTGCCTTGGGCATCCCCAAGCTTAGGGTCTTTCCACTCCTTATTCTCCTCGTATCGATATATCACCCAAAACTTGAAAACTTCACTCACACAAAACTTAACGGAACTTCATGAGATGGGTTAGTATGAGAAAGACAAATCATTCACTTTGGTACTGTCAAGACAAGATTCATAATTATTCTCACACAATGCCTACAATACCATCATTTCTACAATTTATATTGAGCAATATAAGCCATAGAAACTAGAAGACAAGCAAACTATGGATTGAAAATAGAATCTGTCAAAAACAGAATAGTCTGTAATGATCCGAATAACAACCTTACTTATGTTACTCCAAAAATTCTGAAAAATTAGGACAATGTAGAAAATTTGTACATAAATCATATGTAAAAAATTCAGAATTTTCAAACGCTCCAGTAGTTTTAAACAATTCTGTGACTGGGCACAAAAGTTTCTGTTTTTGCACAGAATCAAGTCAACTATCATCCACACTACCCCAAAGGCTTTACTTGGCACTTTATTGAAACAAAAGCTATAAAACATGATTACTACAGTAGCTTAATCATTGAACACAAAAAACAGTAAGGATAAATATTGGGTTGTCTCCCAACAAGCACTTTTCTTTAATGCCTTTTTAGCTAGGCATGATATTATAATTATACTCTTCCAAGCCCAATTCCGATGATAGTCTTATTCATACTCCAAAAGATATAAGTGAAGTTTATGGAGCATTCTACAATTAATATATATTTACCAACATCCAAGCTCAAAATATATAAGTGAAGCACATGAAGCATTCTATAAAGTCGCACTCAAATGATTTAAGTGAAGCACAAAGAGCATTCTATAAAGACATACTCAAAAGATTTAAGTGAAGCACAAAGAGCATTCTACAAGTCAATGAAGGGCTATATCCCACTAGCATGGATCATAAAGGAAAAGAAAAGAGAAATAAACACAAAAGACGCATATCATGTGAACAAAACAAAAACTAAGGTATACCGATAATTGTTGAAGAAGGAAGATGGGATGCCAACCGGGGCATCCCCAAGCTTAGATGCTTGAGTATCCTTGAAATATTTTCTTGGGGTGCCTTGGGCAGCCCCAAGATTGAACTCTTGCCTCTCCTTATTCTTCTCATATCGGTAACTTCTCGTTCTTCGAACACTTCATCCACACAAAACTTAACAAAAAACCTTGTCAGATCCGTTACTATAATAAAGCAAACCACTACCTTTAGGTACTATTATAAAATCATTCCAATTTCATATTAGCATTATATCTACTGTATTCCAACTTCACCATGGTTCATACTCCTCGATACTACACATATAAGTGAACAACACATAGAAAACAGAATCTGTCAAAAACAGGACAGTCTTTAGCAATCTAGAACTTTCATATACTTATGTAACTCCAAATATTCTAACAAAATAGGGAAATCTAAACAATTTGCAGAGAAGTAATGTGTAAAAATTTCAAGATTTTATCATGCTCCAGTAAAAAATGTAAATTCAAACACTACACGCAAAGTTTCTATTTTCTGCTGCACACAGCAAACAAGAAATTTAAACATTCTAAAGCCAAACCTTGGCACATTATTTTTATAATACAATGAATATATATAAGGGGAACATTATTTTTATAATACAATGAATATATACAAGGGGATACTTATTCTAAAGCCAAAGTTTCTGTAATCAAGGTTCACACAGTTTCCATGGGCATGAACAAAGTTCAAGGCTAGCTCCCACTTTAACAATGCACAACCTTCCAAGCACTTCTCTTTTTGAAAAAGTTTTTAGGCATAAGAGGCAAGTAATTTTTTTGTATTTTGCATTATTATTATTTTTTTCACCCACAACTAACAAAACAAAAGGGAAAACAAAATCAACTTAGTGAAGAAAGCAAACAAGCATACAGAAAAATATCAACCCCACGCTATTGCTCCCCGGCAACGGCACCAGAAAAGAGCTTGATAATCCCCAAGTGCAAGGAATCATCGTAGTAATTTCCAAAGATGGAAGTGATAAGTATGGAGTGTCGAACCCACAAGGAGCTAAAGGTAAGATCAATATTCTCTGAAGTCCTATCTGCCAATGATACAAGTCTACGTACACCAAACGTTTGCTTCCATCTAGAAACGAGAAATAAAACTACGTTGTGGGTATGAAGAGGATAAACTTGCATGATATCGGAGAACTAAAATATAAAAGAAGGTGATGTTAATATAAAGTTAGAATATATTATAAATAGTGAGTGTGGAATAATGATGGATCGGTGTGCGGAATTGTCCTAGGCAATTGTTAACAAGATTGGAAGTCGTCATTGCAATTTTATATGAGGGAGAGGCATAAGCTAACATACTTTCTCTTCTTGGATCATATGCACTTATGATTGGAACTCTATCAAGCATCCGCAACTACTAAAGATCATTAAGGTAAAACCCAACCATAGCATTAAAGTATCAAGTCCCCTTTATCCCATAAGCAACAACCCCCTTACTCGGGTTTAAGCTTCTGTAACTCTAGCAACCCACTATGAGTGAATCATGAACGTATTGCAACACCCTACAGTGGGAGTCCTTCATGTGTGCGCGGCACAGAAGGCACCATAGGACAACACCAAAATAAAACATACAACTCAAACCAATCTAGATCATCAATCAACCCAAAAGACAAAGAAAATCTACTCAAAACATCATAGGATGGCAACACATCATTGGATCGTAATATGTGGCATAAAGCACCATGTTCAAGTAGGGGATTACAGCGGGGTGCGGGAGAGTGGACCGCGTAAAAGAGATGAGGATGGTGATGAAGATGGTGATGTTGATGAAGACGAGCACCGCGGCGATGGTTCCCCTGATGGCACTCCGGCGCCATCGAGAGAGAGGAGAGATTCTCCCCCTTGTGCCTCCATGGTCTGCCCCCTAGATGGGGATAGGTTCTCCCTCTGGTCCTTGGCCTCCACGGCGATGATGGCCCCCTCCGGCAGGGTGCCGGAGAGGGCCTAGATTGGTTTTTCATGGCTACAGAGGCTTGCGGCGGCGGAACTCCTGATCTAGGTTTCTTTCTAGGGGTTTTGGTATTTATAGGAATTTTTTGTGTCGGTCTCACGTCAAGGTGGTCCACGAGCCAACGACAAGGTAGGAGCACCCTCCCGGGGGGTAGGGCGCGCCCCCCTTCCTTGTCGTCGCCTCAGGACTCTTCTGGTCCAACTCTTGTGCTTCGGGGTTCTCTTTCGGTCCATAAAAAATCACTGTAAATTTTCAGCCCATTCCGAGAACTTTTATTTCTGCACAAAAAAAACAACACCATGGTAGTTCTGCTGAAAACAACGTTAGTCTGGGTTAGTTCTAATCAAATCATACCCAAACCATATAAAATTGTTGTAAACATGGCATGAATAGTTCATAATTTATAGATACGCCAGAGACGTATCATCCGCCATCTCCTTCTTGAACGCCACTTGCCTGGCTCTCTCAGCCGGCGGCAGCGATTTCCACAGACAAAGATTGTACTCGCCCCAAGACCAATCCAAAGTTGGGGGGTCCGGCGTGACCTCGTCCGGCGGCGCGTAGGGGTCCTCCTCGTCACTGCTCTTCAACTGAGCGTCCTCGGGGGGCGGCGACTCCTCGTCGGCGCGTGGGCAGACCAGCGGCGCCATGGCAGAGATTTGAGAGAGAGAGAGAGAGGAGAGGATGTTGATGAGAATGCAGGTGGGACGACATGAGCAAGGTAGTATTTATTGGCGGCCGGAATCTAGATCGACGGGAACAGTACACACGTCGGTCGTCGGAATTTACGAGTATTGTAGTTTGAATTACACATGATTCCCGCAGCAAAATCCGTGTGTGAACTTAATAGCTGACGGTTTCCAATACAGAATCGTGTCTGATTAATAACCCCCGCCACTCACCTTCCAAACCTCGAGGCGTGGAATAGAGTGCCAATCGTGTGGGGGCGGTTGTCTTGCCAGATCTTTACATTTTCTTTTTTGAACACCAGATATTTACATCGTCAGGTGATTTTTTTAACTCGCACACAAGTATACAAAAATATGATTTTTCAAACCATTATGGTTAGCCGTTGCATGTAGATGTAGTTCAAATTTGAATTACGGTCATTAAATGGCTAGAAAATCACTTAAATGTCTTTAAAAGGTCAAATGACCCCTAGAATTTTCCAAATTTTCACATGACAGTTGTATTAGTGCATGTTAAACATAGAAAAAAAGTGAAGGCCGTAAGAGAAGCCAACTCCCGTTCGTCAACAAACATGCATTGTTCCCTCTCGGAACCACGAGCCTTCTAGTGAGTTGCTCCGGTTTGTGAGTGGTGTGTGTCCAAACTTTCGTCAAACGGGCCAATTTTTTTACCACATCATCTTGGTGGCATGACATTACATGAAGCAAGGTTTCATGTTTTTCTGATTATTTTTTTATTTTTTTGGAATTAAAATGCCATGGCACTCCATTCATGTGTCCATGCCGTGAGACCAATATCTTTGGAAATTCCATCTAATTTATTGCACATGGAATTAACTCGCACACAAGTACACAAATATGATTTTTCAAACCATTATGGTTAGCTGTTGCATGAAGATGTAGTTCAAATTTGAATTCGGTCATTAAATGGCTAGAAAATCACTTAAATATCTTTAAAAGTTCAAATGGCCCCTAGAATTTTCCAATTATTCACATGATAGTTGTCTTAGTGCACGTTAAACGTACAAAAAAATTTGAAGGCCGTAAGAGGAAGCTATCTCCCATTTGTCATCAGACATGCATTGTTCCCTTTCGGAACCACGAGCCTTATAATGAGTTGCTCCAGTTTGTGAGGGGTGTGTGTCCAAACTTTTGTCAAACAGGCCAATTTTTTACCACATCATCTTGGTGGCATGACATTACATCAAGCAAGGTTTCATGTTTTTCTGATCATTTTTTAATTTTTTGGAATTAAAATGCCCTGGCACTCCATTCATGTGCCATGCCGTGAGACCAATATACTTGAAAATTACTTCTAATTTACTGCACATGGAATTAAATCGCACACAAGTACACAAATATGAATTTTCAAACCGTTATGGCTAGCCCTTGCATGTAGATGTAGTTCAAATTTGAATTACAGTCATTAAATGGCTAGATAATCACTTAAATGTCTTTAAAAGGTCAAATGACCCCTGAAATTTTCCAAATTTTCACATGACTGTTGTATTAGTGCATGTTAAACATAGAAAAAAATTGAAGGCCGTAAGAGGAAGCTATCTCTCATTCGTCATCAAACATGCATTGTTCCCTCTCGGAACCATGAGCCTTCTAGTAAGTTGCTCCGGTTTGTGAGGGGTGTGTGTCCAAACTTTCGTCACACAGGCCAATTTTTTTACCACATCATCTTGGCGGCATGACATTACATCAAGCAAGGTTTCATGTTTTTTTGATCATTTTTGAATTTTTTGGAATTAAAATGCCATGGCACTTCATGCATGTGTCCATGCCATGAGACTAATATGTTTGAAAATTCCTTCTAATTTACTGCACATGAAATTAACTCGCACACAAGTACACAAATATGATTTTTCAAACCATTATGGTTAGCTGTTGCATGTACATGTAGTTCAAATTTGAATTACGGTCATCAAATGGCTAGAAAATCACTTAAATGTCTTTAAAAGGTCAAATGACCCCTGAAATTTTCCAAATTTTCACATGACAGTTGTATTAGTGCACGTTAAATGTAGAAAAAATTTGAAGACCGTAAGGGGAAGCTATCTCCTGTTCGTCATCAAACATGAATTGTTCCCTCTCGGAACCACGAGCCTTCTAGTGACTTCCTTCGGTTTTTGAGGGGTGTGCGTCCACACTTACGTCAAACATGCCAAATTTTTTACCACATCATCTTAGTGGCATGACATTACATCAAGCAAGGTTTCATGTGTTTCTGATCTTTTTTATTGGAATTTAAAGGCCATGGCACTCCATGCTTAATTTTGCCATAGCCGTTAGACCAATATGTTTGAAAATTCCTTCCAATTTACTGCACATGGAATTAAAACGCACACAAGTACACAAAAAATGACTTTTCAAACCGTTATGGTTAGCTATTGCTTGTACATGTAGTTCAAATTTGAATTACGGTCATTAAATGGCTAGAAAATCACTTAAATATCTTTAAAAGTTCAAATGGCCCCTAGAATTTTCCAATTATTCACATGATAGTTGTCTTAGTGCACGTTAAACGTACAAAAAAATTTGAAGGCCGTAAGAGGAAGCTATCTCCCATTTGTCATCAGACATGCATTGTTCCCTTTCGGAACCACGAGCCTTATAATGAGTTGCTCCAGTTTGTGAGGGGTGTGTGTCCAAACTTTTGTCAAACAGGCCAATTTTTTACCACATCATCTTGGTGGCATGACATTACATCAAGCAAGGTTTCATGTTTTTCTGATCATTTTTTAATTTTTTGGAATTAAAATGCCCTGGCACTCCATTCATGTGCCATGCCGTGAGACCAATATACTTGAAAATTACTTCTAATTTACTGCACATGGAATTAAATCGCACACAAGTACACAAATATGAATTTTCAAACCGTTATGGCTAGCCCTTGCATGTAGATGTAGTTCAAATTTGAATTACAGTCATTAAATGGCTAGATAATCACTTAAATGTCTTTAAAAGGTCAAATGACCCCTGAAATTTTCCAAATTTTCACATGACTGTTGTCTTAGTGCATGTTAAACATAGAAAAAAATTGAAGGCCGTAAGAGGAAGCTATCTCTCATTCGTCATCAAACATGCATTGTTCCCTCTCGGAACCATGAGCCTTCTAGTAAGTTGCTCCGGTTTGTGAGGGGTGTGTGTCCAAACTTTCGTCACACAGGCCAATTTTTTTACCACATCATCTTGGCGGCATGACATTACATCAAGCAAGGTTTCATGTTTTTTTGATCATTTTTGAATTTTTTGGAATTAAAATGCCATGGCACTTCATGCATGTGTCCATGCCATGAGACTAATATGTTTGAAAATTCCTTCTAATTTACTGCACATGAAATTAACTCGCACACAAGTACACAAATATGATTTTTCAAACCATTATGGTTAGCTGTTGCATGTACATGTAGTTCAAATTTGAATTACGGTCATCAAATGGCTAGAAAATCACTTAAATGTCTTTAAAAGGTCAAATGACCCCTGAAATTTTCCAAATTTTCACATGACAGTTGTATTAGTGCACGTTAAATGTAGAAAAAATTTGAAGACCGTAAGGGGAAGCTATCTCCTGTTCGTCATCAAACATGAATTGTTCCCTCTCGGAACCACGAGCCTTCTAGTGACTTCCTTCGGTTTTTGAGGGGTGTGCGTCCACACTTACGTCAAACATGCCAAATTTTTTACCACATCATCTTAGTGGCATGACATTACATCAAGCAAGGTTTCATGTGTTTCTGATCTTTTTTATTGGAATTTAAAGGCCATGGCACTCCATGCTTAATTTTGCCATAGCCGTTAGACCAATATGTTTGAAAATTCCTTCCAATTTACTGCACATGGAATTAAAACGCACACAAGTACACAAAAAATGACTTTTCAAACCGTTATGGTTAGCTGTTGCTTGTACATGTAGTTCAAATTTGAATTACGGTCATTAAATGGCTAGAAAATCACTTAAATATCTTTAAAAGTTCAAATGGCCCCTAGAATTTTCCAATTATTCACATGATAGTTGTCTTAGTGCACGTTAAACGTACAAAAAAATTTGAAGGCCGTAAGAGGAAGCTATCTCCCATTTGTCATCAGACATGCATTGTTCCCTTTCGGAACCACGAGCCTTATAATGAGTTGCTCCAGTTTGTGAGGGGTGTGTTGCAAACTTTTGTCAAACAGGCCAATTTTTTACCACATCATCTTGGTGGCATGACATTACATCAAGCAAGGTTTCATGTTTTTCTGATCATTTTTTAATTTTTTGGAATTAAAATGCCCTGGCACTCCATTCATGTGCCATGCCGTGAGACCAATATACTTGAAAATTACTTCTAATTTACTGCACATGGAATTAAATCGCACACAAGTACACAAATATGAATTTTCAAACCGTTATGGCTAGCCCTTGCATGTAGATGTAGTTCAAATTTGAATTACAGTCATTAAATGGCTAGATAATCACTTAAATGTCTTTAAAAGGTCAAATGACCCCTGAAATTTTCCAAATTTTCACATGACTGTTGTATTAGTGCATGTTAAACATAGAAAAAAATTGAAGGCCGTAAGAGGAAGCTATCTCTCATTCGTCATCAAACATGCATTGTTCCCTCTCGGAACCATGAGCCTTCTAGTAAGTTGCTCCGGTTTGTGAGGGGTGTGTGTCCAAACTTTCGTCACACAGGCCAATTTTTTTACCACATCATCTTGGCGGCATGACATTACATCAAGCAAGGTTTCATGTTTTTTTGATCATTTTTGAATTTTTTGGAATTAAAATGCCATGGCACTTCATGCATGTGTCCATGCCATGAGACTAATATGTTTGAAAATTCCTTCTAATTTACTGCACATGAAATTAACTCGCACACAAGTACACAAATATGATTTTTCAAACCATTATGGTTAGCTGTTGCATGTACATGTAGTTCAAATTTGAATTACGGTCATCAAATGGCTAGAAAATCACTTAAATGTCTTTAAAAGGTCAAATGACCCCTGAAATTTTCCAAATTTTCACATGACAGTTGTATTAGTGCACGTTAAATGTAGAAAAAATTTGAAGACCGTAAGGGGAAGCTATCTCCTGTTCGTCATCAAACATGAATTGTTCCCTCTCGG
The DNA here is from genome assembly GCF_018294505.1 of Triticum aestivum. Classification (NCBI taxonomy): domain Eukaryota; kingdom Viridiplantae; phylum Streptophyta; class Magnoliopsida; order Poales; family Poaceae; genus Triticum; species Triticum aestivum. The sequence goes on along the minus strand of NC_057796.1, from coordinate 96,653,291 downwards.
AACCACGAGCCTTCTAGTGACTTCCTTCGGTTTTTGAGGGGTGTGCGTCCACACTTACGTCAAACATGCCAAATTTTTTACCACATCATCTTAGTGGCATGACATTACATCATGCAAGGTTTCATGTGTTTCTGATCTTTTTTATTGGAATTTAAAGGCCATGGCACTCCATGCTTAATTTTGCCATAGCCGTTAGACCAATATGTTTGAAAATTCCTTCCAATTTACTGCACATGGAATTAAAACGCACACAAGTACACAAAAAATGACTTTTCAAACCGTTATGGTTAGCTGTTGCTTGTACATGTAGTTCAAATTTGAATTACGGTCATTAAATGGCTAGAAAATCACTTAAAAGTCTTTAAAAGGTCAAATGACCCCTGAAATTTTCAAAATTTTCACATGACAGTTGTATTAGTGCACGTTAAATGTAGGAAAATTTTAAAGGCCATAAGGGGAAGCTATCTCCCGTTCGTCATCAAACATGCATTGTTCCCTCTCGGAACCACGAGCCTTGTAGTGAGTTGCTTCGGTTTGTGAGGGGTGTGTGTCCAAACTTTCTTCAAACATGCCAAATTTTTTACCACATCATCTTGGTACCATGAAATTACATCAAGCAAGGTTTCATGTGTTTTTGATCTTTTTTTTTAAATTTTGGAATTTAAATGCCATGGCACTCCATGCTTAATTGTGTCATAGCCGTTAGACCAATATGTTTGAAAATTCCTTCCAATTTACTGCACATGGAATTAAATCGCACACAAGTACACAAAATATGACTTTTCAAACTGTTACGGTTAGCTGTTGCATGTACATGTAGTTCAAATTTGAATTACGGTAATTAAAAGGCTAGAAAATCACTTAAATGTCTTAAAAGGTCAAATGACCCCTGAAATTTTCCAAAATTTGACATGACAGTTGTATTAGTACTACAAATGTTCTCACATTTAAAACACCACCCGTTGCCACTTTACTCCAAATTCGTATTTCACAGCTAATAGAAAAATATCAACAACATAACACACAGTTTTTTGTAGGAACCATTTGCGACGAAATTTCTGGGTCTATTTAAGTCTTCCTCCTTAAGCTTCGCCGACTCGTGTGATCCAGCGTCGGGAACCCCCGAATCCACGAATCCCAATCCCCATTCCCGCACCCCTTCTCTCAAAGATGACGCCGTGGAAACGCTTCATGAAGGCCCATACGATGGTCGCGTCCTCCCCGAGCGCTACCGCCTGCGTCGAGAGCGCAGCCGCCTACACCGAGAGTGCCACTGCATCCGCATTGAGCGCGGCCGCATCCGCCGAGAGGGCTTCTGTGGTAGCCGGCAGGGCAGCTGCAGCAGCCGAGATGGCTGTAGCTGCTCTTGCGATGGTGGCTGCAAACACTGAGAGCGCTCGAGCCGCCGTCCGTGCCGCCGATGTCGCCCTGGCCCGGGTCGAGGCGATCCACGCCAAGATCGAGGATGCACACGCCAAGATATTCCAGGCCACCTCGGAATCCAGCATGCAACCCACATCCAAAAAGGCGGTGGTGGCCATGGAGCACCTGCTTCCTCATGAGATCGCAAAGCGGGAGCTGGAGATGCAAAAGGTGGCGGAGATCGAGGAGCGCCGGGAGGAGGATTTGCGCGTGGCCGAGGTCGAGGTAGGAGAAGATTCTGTCCGTCGAGGAATCGGCGGTGGAGTACCAACGTGATCTCTGACATAGCCACCATTACGAGTACTACAACCTTGAGGGCGGCGCCGAGGACGAGGACGCGGTCGACTTCAGCAGGGGGGTGCAGAGTCCACCACCGGCGACATGTCGCCAGGACAGGTCATCGATGTCTCATCTCACACCGGCGATGCATAGGCCGGTAATGACCCACAATTATAGGGGATCTATCGTAGTCCGTTCAATAAGTAAGAGTGTCGAACCCAACGTGGAGCAGAAGGAAATGACAAGCGGTTTTTCAGTAAGGTATTCTCTGCAAGCACGGAAATTATTGGTAACAGATAGTTTTGTGATAAGGTAATTTGTAACGGGTAACAAAAAAAGTAAACAAGGTGCAGAAAGGTGGCCCAATCCTTTTTGTAGCAAAGGACAAGCCTGGACAAACTCTTATATAAAAGAAAACGCTCCCGAGGACACATGGGAATTATCGTCAAGCTAGTTTTCATCACGCTCATATGATCCGCGTTCGTTACTTTGATAATTTGATATGTGGGTGGACCGGTGCTTGGGTACTGCCCTTCCTTGGACAAGCATCCCACTTATGATTAACCACTATTGCAAGCATCCGCAACTACAAAAGAAGTATTAAGGTAAACCTAACCATAGCATGAAATAAATGGATCCAAATCAGCCCCTTACGAAGCAACGTATAAATTAGGGTTTAAGCTTCTGTCACTCTAGCAACCCATCATCTACTTATTACTTCCCAATGCCTCCCACTAGGCCCAAATAATGGTGAAGTGTCATGTAGTTGACGTTCACATAACACCACTAGAGGAAAGACATCATACATCTCATCAAAATAACGAACGAATACCAAATTCACATGACTACTTATAGCAAGACTTCTCCCATGTCCTCAGGAACAAATGTAACTACTCATAAATCATATTCATGTTCATAATAAGAGGAGTATTAATATGCACATAGGATCTGAGCATATGATCTTCCACCGAATAAACCAACTAGCATCAACTACAAGGAGTAATCAACACTACTAGCAACCCACAGGTACCAATCTAAGGTTTTGAGACAAAGATTGGATATAAGAGATGAACTAGGGTTTGAGAGGAGATGGTGCTGGCGAAGATGTTGATGGAGATTGTCCCCCTCCCGCTGAGAGGATTGATGGTGATGACGATGGTGATGATTTCCCCCTCCTAGAGGGATGTTTCCCCGACAGAACAGCTCCGCCGGAGCCCTAGATTGGTGTCGTCAGATTCCGCCTCGAGATGGCGGTGCTTCGTCTCGAAATCTTCCTCCTTATTTTTTCTAGGATGAAAGACTTCATATAGCAGGAGATGGGTACCGGAGGCCTGCCAGCGGGCCCACGAGACAGGGGCGCGCACCCAGGGGGGTAGGGCGCGCCCCCACCCTCATGGCCAGGGTGTGGGCCCCCTCTGGTTGATTCTTTCGCCAGTAGTTCTTATTAATTCCAAAACGTGCCTCCATGAAGTTTCAGGACATTTGGTGTTGTGCAGAATAGGTCTCTAATAATTGCTCCTTTTCCAGCCCAGAATTCCAGCTGCCGGCATTCTCCCTCTTCATGTAAACCTCGTAAAATAAGAGAGAAAAGGCATAAGTATTGTGTAATAATGTGTAATACCAGCCCATAATGCAATAAATATCGATATAAAAGCATGATGCAAAATGGACGTATCAGCCGGCGCGGCGGCGGATTTGTTAAAGTTGTGCGGGAGGAAGAATTCTGGAGTATGTTGCTCATGTCCATCTGTCAGCCCCGATTCCTGTTGGTAAGCGCGCATACAGTTTCCACAGTGGTTACGGTACTACTCCCGAGAGTGCCGCTCAGCTTGCCGCAATGGCAGGAATCACCGGTCTTCGTCATCAAGAGAGCATGGTGCAAGAGAACCGTGCTTATCAATACTATTCCACCCCATTACCAAGTATTCCAGTTTTCTGCCGGAGGGAGAATTCTGAAGTATGTTGCTCATGTCCATCTGTCAGCCCCGATTCCTGTTGGTAAGCGCACCTATAGTTTCCACGGCGGTTACGGTGCTACTCCTGAGCGTGCCGCTCAGCTTGCCACAATGGAAGGAATCACCGGTCTTCGTCATCAAGAGAGCATGGTGCAAGAGAACTGTGCTTATCAATACTATCCCACCATCGTCGAGAATCCTAACCGGATCAAGTTCCCCTCTATCAACCCTCAAGATGACCCGGCTATCCTCGCCATGTCCCGTTACATGACGACCGAGTGTCTTCTTATTTCCGAGTTAGTCTGAGACGCCATTCGAGCCAGGAGATTACTTGGTGCCACCATACCTCAGTCTCCGCCAGCTTCTCCAACGTTGCCTCCGTGAAGTTTCAGGACTTTTGGAGTTGTGCAGAATAGGTCTCTAATATTTGCTCCTTTTCCAGCCCAGAATTTCAGCTGCCGGCATTCTCCCTCTTGATCTAAACCTTGTAAAATAAGAGAGAAAAGGCATAAGTATGGTGACATAATGTGTAATAACATCTCATAATGCAATAAATATCGATATAAAAGCATGATGCAAAATGGACGTATCAACTCCCCCAAGCTTAGACCTCGCTATCCTCAAGCGGAAGCCGATAACGAAAAATATGCCCACATGTTTAGAGATAGAGGTGTCGATAAAATAAAATACGGACATGAGGGCATCATGTGTTGGGGATCGTAGCAGAATTTTAAAATTTTCCTACACTCACCAAGATCCATCTATGGAGTATACTAGCAATGAGGGGAAAGGAGTGCATCTACATACCCTTGTAGATCGCGTGCGGAAGCGTTCCAATGAACGAGGTTGATGGAGTCGTACTCGCCGTGATCCAAATCACCGATGACCGAGTGCCGAACGGACGGCACCTCCGCGTTCAACACACGTACGGAGCAGCAAAGTTCTCCTCCTTCTTGATCCAGCAAGGGGGAAGGAGAGGTTGATGGAGATCCAGTAGCACGACGGCGTGGTGGTGGATGTAGCGGGATCTCGGCAGGGCTTCGCCGAGCTTCTGCGAGAGGGAGAGGTGTTGCAGGGGAGGAGGGAGGCGCCCAAGGCTGTAGTATTGCTTCCCTCCCTCCCCCCTTTACATAGGCCCCCTGGGAGGGGGGCGCCGGCCAGGAACCCATCTGCATGGGGGGCGGCGGCCAGGGGGGAGACTTGCCCCCCAAGGCAAGTGGGGCGCCCCCCACCCTAGGGTTTCCAACCGTAGGCGTAGGGAGGAGGCCCATGGGGGGCGCCCCAGCCCACAAAGGGCTGGTTCCCTTCCCACTTCAGCCCATGGGGCCCTCCGGGATAGGTGGCCCCACCCGGTGGACCCCCGGGACCCTTCCGGTGGTCCCGGTACAATACCGGTGACCCCCGAAACTTTCCCGGTGGCCGAAACTTGACTTCCTATATATAATTCTTCACCTTCGGACCATTCCAGAACTCCTCGTGATGTCTGGGATCTCATCCGGGACTCCGAACAACTTTTGGGTTTCCACATACTCACATCTCTACAACCCTAGCGTCATCGAACCTTAAGTGTGTAGACCCTACGGGTTCGGGAGACATGTAGACATGACCGAGACGCCTCTCCGGTCAATAACCAACAGCGGGATCTGGATACCCATGTTGGCTCCCACATGTTCCACGATGATCTCATCGGATGAACCACGATGTCGAGGATTCAATCAATCCCGTATACAATTCTCTTTGTCAATCGGTATGTTACTTGCCCGAGATTCGATCGTCGGTATCCCAATACCTTGTTCAATCTCGTTACCGGCAAGTCTCTTTACTCGTACCGCAATGCATGATCCCGTGACTAATGCCTTAGTCACATTGAGCTCATTATGATGATGCATTACCGAGTGGGCCCAGAGATACCTCTCCGTCATACGGAGTGACAAATCCCAGTCTCGATCCGTGCCAACCCAACAGACACTTTTGGAGATACCCGTAGTGTACCTTTATAGTCACCCAGTTACGTTGTGACGTTTTTCACACCCAAAGTACTCCTACGGTATCCGGGAGTTGCACGATCTCATGGTCTAAGGAGAAGATACTTGACATTGGAAAAGCTCTAGCAAACGAACTACACGATCTTTGAGCTATGCTTAGGATTGGGTCTTTTCCATCACATCATTCTCCTAATGATGTGATCCCATTATCAATGACATCCAATGTCCATAGTCAGGAAACCATGACTATCTATTGATCAACGAGCTAGTCAACTAGAGGCTTACTATGGACACGTTGTGGTCTATATATTCACACATGCATTACGATTTCCGGATAACACAATTATAGCATGAACAATAGACAATTACCATGAACAAAGAAATATAATAATAACCATTTATTATTGCCTCTAGGGCATATTTCCAACAGTCTCCCACTTGCACTAGAGTTAATAATCTAGTTACATTGTGATGAATCGAACACCCATTGCGTCCTGGTGTTGATTATGTTTTGCTCTAGGGAGAGGTTTAGTCAACGGATCTGCTACATTCAGGTCCGTATGTACTTTACAAATATCTATGTCTCCATTTTGAACAGTTTCATGAATGGAGTTGAAACGACGCTTGATATGCCTGGTCTTCCTGTGAAACCTGGGCTCCTTCGCAAGGGCAATAGCTCCAGTGTTGTCACAGAAGAGAGTCATCGGGCCCGATGCATTGGGAATCACCCCTAGGTCGGTAATGAACTCCTTCATCCAGACTACTTCCTGTGCTGCCTCCGAGGCTGCCATGTACTCCGCTTCACATGTAGATCCCGCCACGACGCTTTGCTTGCAACTGCACCAGCTTACTGCTCCTCCATTCAAAATATACACGTATCCGGTTTGTGACTTCGAGTCATCCAGATCTGTGTCGAAGCTAGCGTCGACGTAACCCTTTACGACGAGCTCTTCGTCACCTCCATAAACGAGAAACATATCCTTAGTCCTCTTCAGGTACTTCAGGATATTCTTGACCGCTGTCCAGTGTTCCATGCCGGGATTACTTTGGTACCTTCCTACCAAACTTACGGCAAGGTTTACATCAGGTCTGGTACACAGCATGGCATACATAATAGACCTTATGGCCGAGGCATAGGGGATGACACTCATCTTTTCTCTATCTTCTGCCGTGGTCGGGCATTGAGCCGTGCTCAATTGCACACCTTGCAATACAGGCAAGAACCCCTTCTTGGACTGATCCATATTGAACTTCTTCAATATCTTGTCAAGGTACGTACTCTGTGAAAGACCAATGAGGCGTCTTGATCTATCTCTATAGATCTTGATGCCTAATATATAAGCAGCTTCTCCAAGGTCTTTCATTGAAAAACACTTATTCAAATAGGCCTTTATACTTTCCAAGAATTCTATATCATTTCCCATCAATAGTATGTCATCCACATACAATAAGAGAAATGCTACAGAGCTCCCACTCACTTTCTTGTAAACACAGGCTTCTCCATAAGTCTGTGTAAACCCAAACGCTTTGATCATCTCATCAAAGCGAATGTTCCAACTCCGAGATGCTTGCACCAGCCCATAGATTGAGCGTTGGAGCTTGCATACTTTGTTAGCATTCTTAGGATCGACAAAACCTTCCGGCTGCATCATATACAATTCTTCCTTAAGGAAGCCATTAAGGAATGCCGTTTTGACGTCCCTCTGCCATATCTCATAATCATAGTATGCGGCAATTGCTAACATGATTCGGACGGACTTCAGCTTCGCTACGGGTGAGAAAGTCTCATCGTAGTCAACCCCTTGAACTTGTCGATAACCCTTAGCGACAAGTCGAGCCTTATAGATGGTCACATTACCATCCGCGTCTGTCTTCTTCTTAAAGATCCATTTGTTTTCTATGGCTCGCCGATCATCGGGCAAGTCAGTCAAAGTCCATACTTCGTTCTCATACATGGATCCTATCTCGGATTTCATGGCTTCTAGCCATTTGTCGGAATCCGGGCCCGCCATCGCTTCTTCATAGTTCGAAGGTTCACCGTTGTCTAACAACATGATTTCCAGGACAGGGTTGCCGTACCACTTTGGTGCGGAACGTGTCCTTGTGGACCTACGAAGTTCAGCAGTAACTTGATCTGAAGCTTCATGATCATCATCATTAACTTCCTCCCCAGTCGGTGTAGGCACCACAGGAACATCTTCCCGCGCTGCGCTACTTTCCGGTACGGAAGGGGTGACTATCACCTCATCAAGTTCCACTTTCCTCCCACTTACTTCCTTCGAGAGAAACTCTTTCTCCAGAAAGGACCCATTCTTGGCAACGAAGATCTTGCCTTCGGATCTGAGGTAGAAGGTATACCCAATAGTTTCCTTAGGGTATCCTATGAAGACGCATTTCTCTGACTTGGGTTCGAGCTTTTCAGGTTGAAGTTTCTTGACATAAGCATCGCATCCCCAAACTTTTAGAAACGACAGCTTAGGTTTCTTCCCAAACCATAATTCATATGGTGTCGTCTCAACGGATTTCGACGGAGCCCTATTTAAAGTGAATGCGGCAGTCTCTAAAGCATAGCCCCAAAATGAGAGCGGTAAATCGGTAAGAGACATCATAGATCGCACCATATCCAATAGAGTGCGATTACGACGTTCGGACACACTATTTCGCTGAGGTGTTCCAGGCGGCGTGAGTTGTGAAACGATTCCACATTTCCTTAAGTGCGCACCAAATTCGTGACTTAAATATTCTCCACCATGATCTGATCGTAAGAATTTTATTTTTCTGTCACGTTGATTCTCAACCTCACTCTGAAATTCCTTGAACTTTTCAAAGGTTTCAGACTTGTGTTTCATTAGGACATACCCATATCTACTTAAGTCATCAGTGAGAGTGAGAACATAACGATATCCTCCGCGAGCCTCAACACTCATTGGACCGCACACATCGGTATGTATGATTTCCAATAAGTTGGTTGCTCGCTCCATTGTTCCGGAGAACGGAGTCTTGGTCATCTTACCCATGAGGCATGGTTCGCACGTGTCAAATGATTCGTAATCAAGAGACTCCAAAAGTCCATCTGCATGGAGCTTCTTCATGCGCTTGACACCAATGTGACCAAGGCGGCAGTGCCACAAGTATGTGGGACTATCGTTATCAACTTTACATCTTTTGGTATTCACACTATGAATATGTGTAACATCACGTTCGAGATTCATCAAGAATAAACCATTGACCAGCGGGGCATGACCATAAAACATATCTCTCAAATAAATAGAACAACCATTATTCTCGGATTTAAATGAGTAGCCATCTCGAATTAAACGAGATCCAGATACAATGTTCATGCTCAAAGCTGGCACTAAATAACAATTATTGAGGTTTAAAACTAATCCCGTAGGTAGATGCAGAGGTAGCGTGCCGACGGCGATCACATCGACCTTGGAACCATTCCCGACGCGCATCGTCACCTCGTCCTTTGCCAGTCTCCGTTTATTCCGCAGTTCCTGTTTTGAGTTACAAATATGAGCAACCGCACCGGTATCAAATACCCAGGAGCTACTACGAGTACTGGTAAGGTACACATCAATTACATGTATATCACATATACCTTTGGTGTTGCCGGCCTTCTTGTCCGCTAAGTATTTGGGGCAGTTCCGCTTCCAGTGACCACTTCCCTTGCAATAAAAGCACTCAGTCTCAGGCTTGGGTCCATTCTTTGACTTCTTCCCGGCAACTGGCTTACCGGGCGCGGCAACTCCCTTGCCGTCCTTCTTGAAGTTCTTCTTACCCTTGCCCTTCTTGAACTTAGTGGTTTTATTCACCATCAACACTTGATGTTCTTTTCTGATCTCCACCTCCGCTGATTTCAGCATCGAATATACCTCAGGAATGGTCTTTTCCATCCCCTGCATATTGAAGTTCATCACAAAGCTCTTGTAGCTTGGTGGAAGCGACTGAAGGATTCTGTCAATGACCGCGTCATCCGGGAGATTAACTCCCAGCTGAGACAAGCGGTTGTGTAACCCAGACATTCTGAGTATGTGCTCACTAACAGAACTATTCTCCTCCATTTTACAGCTGAAGAACTTGTCGGAGACTTCATATCTCTCGACCCGGGCATGAGCTTGGAAAACCATTTTCAGCTCTTCGAACATCTCATATGCTCCATGTTTCTCAAAACGCTTTTGGAGACCCGGTTCTAAGCTGTAAAGCATGCCGCACTGAACGAGGGAGTAATCATCAGCACGTGATTGCCAAGCGTTCATAACGTCTTGGTTCTCTGGGATTGGTGCTTCACCTAGCGGTGCTTCTAGGACATAATCTTTCTTGGCAGCTATGAGGATGATCCTCAGGTTCCGGACCCAGTCCGTATAGTTGCTGCCATCATCTTTCAGCTTGGTTTTCTCTAGGAACGCGTTGAAGTTGAGGACAACATGGGCCATTTGATCTACAAGACATATTGTAAAGATTTTAGACTAAGTTCATGATAATTAAGTTCATATAATCAAATTATTCAATGAACTCCCACTCAGATAGACATCCCTCTAGTCATCTAAGTGAAACATGATCCGAGTTAACTAGGCCGTGTCCGATCATCACGTGAGACGGACTAGTCAAGATCGGTGAACATCTCCATGTTGATCGTATCTTCTATACGACTCATGCTCGACCTTTCGGTCCTCCGTGTTCCGAGGCCATGTCTGTACATGCTAGGCTCGTCAAGTCAACCTAAGTGTATTGCGTGTGTTCCGAGGCCATGTCTGTACATGCTAGGCTCGTCAACACCCGTTGTATGCGAACGTTAGAATCTATCACACCCGATCATCACGTGGTGCTTCGAAACAAAGAACCTTCGCAATGGTGCACAGTTAGGGTGAACACTTTCTTGAAATTATTATAAGGGATCATCTTACTTACTACCGTCGTTCTAAGCAAATAAGATGCAAAACATGATAAACATCACATGCAATCAAATAGTGACATGATATGGCCAATATCATTTTGCTCCTTTGATCTCCATCTTCGGGGCACCATGATCATCTTCGTCACCGGCATGACACCATGATCTCCATCATTGTGTCTTCATGAAGTTGTCATGCCAATGATTACTTCTACTTCTACGGCTAACGCGCTTAGCAATAAAGTAAAGTAATTTACATGGCGTTATTCAATGACTCGCAGGTCATACAAAAATAAAGACGACTCCTATGGCTCCTGCTGGTTGTCATACTCATCGACATGCAAGTCGTGATTCCTATTACAAGAATATGATCAATCTCATACATCACATATATCATTCATCACATCTTCTGGCCATATCACATCACATAGCACATGCTGCAAAAACAAGTTAGACGTCCTCTAATAGTTGTTGCAAGTTTTTACGTGGCTTGTATAGGTTTCTAGCAAGAACGTTTCTTACCTACGTAAAACCACAACGTGATATGCCAATTTCTATTTACCCTTCATAAGGACCCTTTTCATCGAATCCGTTCCGACTAAAGTGGGAGAGACAGACGCCCGCTAGCCACCTTATGCAACTAGTGCATGTCAGTCGGTGGAACCTGTCTCACGTAAGCGTATGTGTAAGGTCTGTCCGGGCCGCTTCATCCCACAATACCGCCGAAACAAGATAAGACTAGTAGCGGCAAGAAGAATTGGCAACATCAACGCCCACAACTGCTTTGTGTTCTACTCGTGCATAGTAACTACGCATAGGCCTGGCTCATGATGCCACTGTTGGGGATCGTAGCAGAATTTTAAAATTTTCCTACGCTCACCAAGATCCATCTATGGAGTATACTAGCAACGAGGGGAAAGGAATGCATCTACATACCCTTGTAGATCGCAAGCGGAAGCGTTCCAATGAGCGAGGTTGATGGAGTCGTACTCGCCGTGATCCAAATCACCGATGACCGAGTGCCGAACGGACGGCACCTCCGCGTTCAACACACGTACGGAGCAGCGACGTTCTCCTCCTTCTTGATCCAGCAAGGGGGAAGGAGAGGTTGTTGGAGATCCAGCAGGACGACGGCGTGGTGGTGGATGTAGCGGGATCTCGGCAGGGCTTCGCCGAGCTTCTGCGAGAGGGAGAGGTGTTGCAGGGGAGGAGGGAGGCGCCCAAGGCTATAGTATTGCTGCCCTCCCTCCCCCCCTTTATATAGGCCCCCTGGGAGGGGGGGCGCCGGCCAGGAACCCATCTGCATGGGGGGCGGCGGCCAGGGGGGATACTTGCCCCCCAAGGCAAGTGGGGCGCCCCCCCACCCTAGGGTTTCCAACCCTAGGCGCAGGGGGAGGCCCATGGGGGGCGCCCCAGCCCACTAAGGGCTGGTTCCCTTCCCACTTCAGCCCATGGGGCCCTCCGGGATAGGTGGCCCCACCCAGTGGACCCCCGGGACCCTTCCGGTGGTCCCGGTACAATACCGGTGACCCCCGAAACTTTCCCGATGGCCGAAACTTTACTTCCTATATATAATTCTTCACCTACGGACCATTCCGGAACTCCTCATGACGTCCGGGATCTCATCCGGGACTCCGAACAACTTTCCGGTTTCCGCATACTCATATCTCTACAACCCTAGCATCACCGAACCTTAAGTGTGTAGACCCTACGGGTTCGGGAGACATGTAGACATGACCGAGACACCTCTCCGGTCAATAACCAACAGCGGGATCTGGATACCCATGTTGGCCCCCACATGTTCCACGATGATCTCATCGGATGAACCACGATGTCGAGGATTCAATCAATCCCATATACAATTCCCTTTGTCAATCGGTATGTTACTTGCCCGAGATTCGATCGTCGGTATCCCAATACCTTGTTCAATCTCGTTACCGGCAAGTCTCTTTACGCGTACCGCAATGCATGATCCCGTGACTAACGCCTTAGTCACATTGAGCTCATTATGATGATGCATTACCGAGTGGGCCCAGAGATACCTCTCCGTCATACGGAGTGACAAATCCTTGTCTCGATCCGTGCCAACCCAACAGACACTTTCGGAGATACCCGTAGTGTACCTTTATAGTCACCCAGTTACGTTGTGACGTTTGGCACACCCAAAGTACTCCTACGGTATCCGGGAGTTGCACGATCTCATGGTCTAAGGAGAAGATACTTGACATTGGAAAAGCTCTAGCAAACGAACTACATTATCTTTGAGCTATGCTTAGGATTGGGTCTTGTCCATCACATCATTCTCCTAATGATGTGATCCCGTTATCAATGACATCCAATGTCCATAGTCAGGAAACCATGACTATCTGTTGATCAACGAGCTAGTCAACTAGAGGCTTACTAGGGACACGTTGTGGTCTATGTATTCACACATGCATTACGATTTCCGGATAACACAATTATAGCATGAACAATAGACAATTACCATGAACAAAGAAATATAATAATAACCATTTATTATTGCCTCTAGGGCATATTTCCAACATCATGATCATTCTTATAACAGCAACATATATATATTGTCATATGATTTCTTATGCTAAAGTAACAATCTATTCACAGTGTAAAGTATGAATCAGAAACTTCATTGAAAACTAACAAACTATGATCTCGGTCATTGAAGCAATTGAAATTTATCATAACATCGGAAAGAGTCAATATAAGAGCTTTTCAGTAAGTCCACATAATCAACTATCATTTAGTCTTTCACAATTGCTGACACTCACGCAATACTTATGGGTATGGAGTTTTAATCGGACACAGAGAAAGATAGGGGCTTACAGTGTTGCCTCCCAACCTTTTACCTCAAGGGTAATGTCAACAATAATAGTTCATGATAACTTACATCCAATTGGATATATATATCAGGATCTTTCCAACACAATGTGCTTGCCAAAGGATAAAATGTAAAAAGGAAAGGTGAAGATCACCATGACTCTTGTATAAGGTATAAGACAAGAATAAAAGATAGGCCCTTCGCAGAGGGAAGCAGAGATTGTCATGTGCTTTTATGGTTGGATGCACAAAATCTTAATGTGAAAGAACGTCACTTTATATTGCCACTTGTGATATGGACCTTTATTATGCAGTTCGTCGCTTTTATTTCTTCCACATCACAAGATCGTATAAAGCTTATTTTCTCCACACAAATAAATCATACATATTTAGAGAGCAATTTTTATTGCATGCAACAATGACAACTTACTTGAAGGATCTTACTCAATCCATAGGTAGATATGGTGGACTCTCATGGCAAAACTGGGTTTAAGGGTATTCGGAAGCACAAGTAGTATCTCTACTTGGTACAAAGAATTTGGCTAGCATGAGGGGGAAAGGCAAGCCCAACATGTTGGATGATCCATGACAATATACTTTATTTCGGATATAAGAAAACATAATCCATTACGTTGTCTTCCTTGTCCAACATCAACTTTTTAGCACGTCATATTTTAATGAGTGCTCACAATCATAAAAGATGTCCAAGATAGTATATTTATATGTGAAAACTTCTCTTTCTTTATTACTTCCTATTAATTGCAACGATGACCAAAACTATGTTTGTCAACTCTCAACAACTTTTATTCATCATACTCTTTATATGTGAAGTCATTACTCTCCATAAGATCAATACGATCTCTTTATTTCTTTTTATTCTTTCTTTTTCTATTATTCCCTCAAGATCATAGCAAGATAATCAAGCCCTTGACTCAAAACTAATCTTTATTATGTATAGCTCACGGACTCGATTACATAGAAGGATCATAAAGCAAAACTCAAAACTAGATCATACCAAAACTTTCATTCTACTAGATCAAGATATTACCAAAAGGATCGAACTAAGAGAAACGGTAAAGATAGGAGTGTGATGGTGATACGATACCGGGGCACCTCCCCCAAGCTTGGCAGTTGCCAAGGGGAGTGCCCATACCCGATACTCAGTTCTCCTTTGGTGGTGAAGAAGATGGTGGTGATGATGGAGTGTCGCACATCGAGCGTAGGAGATCCTCCAATTTGCGGATAATGCCCTTGAGTGCGGTGATATGCTCCTTCAACAAAATATTTTCACGTGTGAGATACTTGTTTTGTATGCGAGCTAACTCAATCATCTTGAAAGCTTAAATCTCTGTTGGGGAAAGAAGATTGTGATGAGGTTGAAGGATGTCTTCTTCTCCTGCTGCCGGAGCTTGATCCTCCATGGCCTTCTTGATCCTATCATCCTTGTTGATCTCCCCGGGTTCTTCTCTCTTCAGCTCTATCTTCATTAGCCAAGCATCGTTGCCCTCATTGTTGGAGAAGGGGGACGACATGATGCCTGGCCTTGACAATTCTGATAGCAAACAGCTAGAAACAAAAACAGAGGATATTTGCGTGATACGAGGGTCAAAACCTTCGGGAGATTATATAATGAATTTTTACCAACCAAAAGAAGTATCGTGCAAGAAAACGGAGTCCGGAGAGCACACGAGGTGCCCACGAGGGAGGGGGCGTGCCCAGGGGGTAGGGCGCGCCCTCCACCCTCATGGACACCTCGTGTCCTTCCCGGACTACTTCTTATTTTCCTATTTTCTTAAATATTCCAAAACAGATAAAATTACCATTAGAACTATTTTGGAGTCGGTTTACTTACCGTACCTCATACCTATTCCTTTTCGGAGTCTGAAACGTTCTGGAAAGTGTCCCTTATGTATTCCTCCGGGGTTACAGTTTCAATAACATTAGTTTCAACATTCATGGGATTACCTGAGATATAATGTTTGATTCTTTGACCGTTCACCACCTTCGGATTTGTGCCTTCGAAGTTGTTGACTTTTATGGCACCGGAACGATAGACCTCCTCGATAACGTAAGGACCTTCCCATTTAGAGAGGAGTTTTCCTGCAAAAAATCTTAAACGAGAGTTGTATAGCAACACATAATCACCTACATTAAACTCACGCTTTTGTATCCTTTTGTCATGCCATCTTTTAACTTTTTCTTTAAACAGTTTGGCATTCTCATAGGCTTGGGTTCTCCACTCATCAAGTGAGCTAATGTCAAATAGCCTCTTCTCACCGGCAAGTTTGAAATCATAGTTGAGCTCTTTAATGGCCCAATATGCCTTATGTTCTAGTTCGAGAGGTAAGTGACATGCTTTTCCATAAACCATTTTATACGGAGACATACCCATAGGATTTTTATATGCAGTTCTATAGGCCCATAATGCATCATCAAGTTTCTTGGACCAATTCTTTCTAGATCTATTAACAGTCTTTTGCAAAATTAATTTGATCTCTCTATTACTCAGCTCTACTTGGCCACTAGATTGTGGGTGGTATGGAGATGCAATTCTATGATTAACATCATACTTAGAAAGCATTTTACGAAAAGCACCATGAATAAAATGTGAACCACCATCAGTCATTAAGTATCTAGGAACTCCAAACCTCAAAAAAATAACTTCTTTAAGCATCTTAATAGAGATGTTATGATCAGCACTACTAGTTGGAATAGCTTCTACCCACTTAGTAACATGATCAACAGCAACTAAAATATGTGTATAGCCATTGGAGGAAGGAAACGGTCCCATATAATCAAAGCCCCAAACATCAAAGGTTCAATAACAAGTGAATAGTTCATAGGAATTTCTTGACGTCTACTGATATTACCAATTCTTTGACATTCATCACAAGACAAGATAAACTTACGGGCATCCTTGAAGAGAGTAGGCCAATAAAACCGGATTGCAATACCTTATGTGCAGTTCTATCTCCAGTGTGTTGTCCTCCATAAGCCTCGGAGTGACACTTGCATAGGAGCTGTTCCTGTTCATGCTCAGGTACACAACGTCTAATAACACCATCTACTCCTTCTTTATAAAGGTGTGGGTCATCCCAGAAGTAATGTCTTAAATCGTAGAAAACTTTTTCTTTTGCTGGTATGTGAAACTAGGTGGTATAAATTTAGCAACAATGTCATTAGCATAATCAGCATACCATGGAGCAGTATGAGAAGCATTTATGACAGCCAATTGTTCATCAGGAAAGCTATCAGTGGGTCATCAAGAACATTTTCTAACCTAGATAAGTTGTCTGCAACGGGGTTCTCAGCTCCCTTTCTATCAATAATATGCAAATCAAATTCTTGTAGCAAGAGAACCCATCTAATAAGTCTAGGTTTAGCATCTTTCTTTTCCATAAGATATTTAATAGCAGCATGATTAGTGTGAACAGTAACTTTGGAATCAACAATATAAGGTCTGAACTTATCACAAGCAAATACAACTGCTAAAAATTCTTTTTCAATAGTACCATAATTTCTCTGGGCACTGTCTAGAGTTTTACTAGCATATTGAATAACATTTAATTTCTTATCAACTCTTTGTCCTAGAACAACATCTACAGCATAATCACTAGCATCACACATAATTTCAAAGGGTAAATTCCAATGAGGAGGCTGAACAATAGGTCTAGAAATCAAGGCTTTCTTAAGTATTTCAAATGCTTCTACACAATCATCATCAAAGGCAAAAGGAACATTTTTTTGTAACAGATTAGTCAGAGGCCTAGAGATTTTTGAGAAGTCTTTAATGAACCTCCTATAAAAACCGGCATGACCAAGGAAACTTCTTATACCTTTGATGTCCTTGGGACATGGCATCTTTTCAATAGCATCAACTTTAGCTTTATCAACCTCAATACCTCTTTCAGAAATTCCATATACGGAAAAATCATCCATGAAAACCTCAACAATCTTTTCACAAAAATCAGAGAATATAGCTATCATGCATCTTTGAAAGGTAGCAGGTGCATTGCATAAACCAAAAGGCATACGTCTATAAGCAAAGGTACCGAAAGGGCAAGTAAAAGTGGTCTTATCCTGATCCTCTTTTGACACAGGTATTTGAGAGAAACCAGAGTAACCATCTAGAAAGCAAAAATGTGTATGTTTAGATAATCTTTCTAGCATTTGATCAATAAAAGGTAAAGGGTAATGATCTTTTCTAGTAGCTTTATTTAATTTGCGGAAGTCAATTACCATTCTATAACCCGTAACAATTCTTTGCGGGATCAATTCATCTTTATCATTAGGAACAATGGTAATACCTCCCTTCTTAGGGACACAATGGACAGGACTTATCCACTGACTATGAGCAACAAGATAAATTATTCCTGCCTCCAGGAGCTTTAGTATTTCATTTCTTACCACTTCTTTCATCTTAGGATTTAACCGTCGTTGGTGATCAACAACTGGTTTAGCATCTTTCTCTAATTTAATTTTGTGTTGGCATAGAGTGGGACTAATGCCCTTAAGATCACCAAGAGTATATCCAATAGCAGCACGGTGCTTCTTCAGAGTTTTCAATAATTTCTCCTATTCCTCCTCTGAAAGGTTAGCACTAATAATAACAGGATATATCTTCTTTTCATCAAGATAAGCATATTTAAGAGTATTTGGTAATGGTTTAAGCTCAAACACGGGATCACCCTTGGGTGGAGGAGGATCCCCTAGGATTTCAACCAGCAAGTTGTGTTTCAAAATGGGTCCCTGTTTAAAGAATACTTCATCTATTTCCCTTCTTTCATTCATGAACATATCATTTTCATGATCCAACAAATATTGTTCTAAAGGATCATTAGGAGGCACAACAATAGAAGCAAGACCAATAGTTTCATCTTTACTAGGCAATTCTTTATCATGGGGTTGTCTAGAAATTTAGCAAAGTTAAACTCATGAGACATATCTCCTAACCCAATAGTAACAATATCCATTTCGCAATCTATCCTAGCATTAACAGTATTCAAGAAGGGTCTACCAAATATAATGGGACAGAAGTTATCTTGTGGGGAAGCAAGAATAAGAAAATCAGTAGGATATTTAATTTTCTCACACAAGACTTCTACATCTCTAACAATCCCAACCGGTGAGATAGTATCTCTATTGGCAAGCTTAATAGTAACATCAATATCTTCTATCTCAGCAGGTGCAATATCATGCATAATTTCTTTATATAGGGTGTAAGGTACTGCACTGACACTAGCACCCATCTCACATAAGCCATGATAGCAATGATCTCCTATTTTAACAGAAATAACAGGCATGCCTACAACAGGTCTATGTTTATTTTTAGTATCGGGTCTAGCAATTCTAGCAGCTTCATCACAGAAGTAAATAACATGACCATCAATATTATCAACCAAGAGATCTTTAACCATAGCAATACTAGGTTCAACTTTAATTTGCTCAGAGGGGTTGGGTGTTCTAATATTACTTTTGTTGACCATAGTTGAAGCTTTAGCATGATCCTTTATTTTAAGAGGGAAAGGTGGGTTTTCAACATAAGCAGTAGGAACAATAGGATCAACATTATCACTGATAGTATTTTCTTCAACTTTAATAGGTGCAACTACTTTTACTTCAATGGGAGGATTATATTTAAACCACTTCTCCTTAGGGAGATCAACATGAGCAGCAAAGGATTCACAGAAAGAAGCTACTATCTCAGAGTCAAGTCCATATTTAGTGCTAAATTCATGGAAAACATCGGTATCCATAAAAGATTTAACACAATCAAACTTAGGTGTTATACCTTACTCCTTACCTTCGTCGAGATCCCAATCTTCAGAGTTGTGTTTAATTCTTTCCAATAAATCCCATTTGAATTCAATAGTCTTCATCACAAAAGAACCAGTACATGAAGTATCGAGCATGGAGCGATTATTGAGAGAAAGCCGAGCATAACTTTTTGAATAATTATTTCTCTTGAGAGCTCATGATTGGGGCATGAATATAACATTGACTTAAGCCTCCCCCAAGCTTGAGCGATGCTTTCTCCTTCGCGAGGCCAAAAATTATATATATAATTACAGTCATGATGAACAAGATGCATAGGATAAAACTTCTGATGAAATTCCAATTTCAATCGGTTGTAGTTCCATGATCCCATATCATCACATAAACTAAACCATGTCAATGCATTTCCCTTCAAAGATAAAGGGAAGACCTTCTTCTTGATAACATCTTCAGGCATACCTGCAAGCTTAAATAATCCACAAACTTCATCCACATAGATTAGGTGCAAATCGGGATGTAATGTTCCATCACCTGTAAAAGGATTAGCTAGCAGTTTCTCTACCATACCCGAAGGAATTTCAAAGTAAACATTTTCAGTAGGTTCAGTAGGTTGAGGACAACTATTTGCTCTACTGGTCGGGGTGAAGATACCCCGAACAAGCCCCTCAAAGGATTACTTTCCATAGTAACAAGTGGGAGTAAATTTCAGCACACTATATAAATTTTTCCTTACCAAAGGCGCTTCACTCCCCGGCAACGGCACCAAAAAAGAGTCTTGATGACCCACAAGTATAGGGTATCTATCGTAGTCCTTTCGATAAGTAAGAGTGTCGAACCCAACGAGGACCAGAAGGAAATGACAAGCAGTTTTCAGTAAGGTATTCTCTACAAGCACTGAAATTATCGGTAACAGATAGTTTTGTGATACGGTAATTTTTAACGGGTAACAAGTAACAAAAGTAAACAAGGTGCAGCAAGGTGGCCCAATCCTTTTTGTAGCAAAGGACAAGCCTGGACAAACTCTTATATAAAGGAAAACGCTCCCGAGGACACATGGGAATTATCGTCAAGCTAGTTTTCATCACGCTCATATGATTCGCGTTCGTTACTTTTATAATTTGATATGTGCGTGCACCGGTGCTTGGGTACTGCCCTTCCTTGGACAAGCATCCCACTTATGATTAACCCCTATTGCAAGCATCCGCAACTACAAAAGAATTATTAAGGTAAACCTAACCATAGCATGAAACAAATGGATCCAAATCAGCCCCTTACGAAGCAACGTATAAACTAGGGTTTAAGCTTCTGTCACTCTAGCAACCCATCATCTACTTATTACTTCCCAATGCCTTCCCTAGGCCCAAATAATGGTGAAGTGTCATGTAGTCGACGTTCACTTAACACCACTAGAGGAAAGACAACATACATCTCATCAAAATATCGAACGAATACCAAATTCACATGACTACTTATAGCAAGACTTCTCGCATGTCCTCAGGAACAAACGTATCTACTCACAAATCATATTCATGTTCATAATCAGAGGGGTATTAATATGCATAAAGGATCTGAACATATGATCTTCCACCGAATAAACCAACTATCATCAACTACAAGGAGTAATCAACACTACTAGCAACCCACAGGTACAATCTGAGGTTCTGAGACAAACATTGGATACAAGAGATGAACTAGGGTTTGAGAGGAGATGGTGCTGGTGAAGATGTTGATGGAGATTGACCCCCTCCAGATGAGAGGATCGATGGTGATGATGATGGTGACTATTTCCCCCTCCCAAAGGGATGTTTCCTCGGCAGAACAGCTCCGCCGGTGCCCTAGATTGGTTTCATCAGGTTCCGCCTCGAGACGGCGGCGCTTCGTCCCGAAAGCTTCCTCCTTATTTTTTCTAGGACGAAAGACTTCATACAACAGGAGATGGGCACCGGAGGCCTGCCAGGGGGGCCACGAGACAGGGGCACGCGCCCAGGGAGTTAGGGCGCGCCCCCCACCCTCGTGGCCAGGGTGTGGGCCCCCTCTGGTTGATTCTTTCGCCAGTATTTTTTATTAATTCCAAAACGTGCCGCCGTGAAGTTTCAGGACTTTTGGAGTTGTGCAGAATAGGTCTCTAATATTTGTTCCTTTTCCAGCCCAGAATTCCAGCTGCCGGCATTCTCCCTCTTCATGTAAACCTTCTAAAATAAGAGAGAAAAGGCATAAGTATTGTGACATAATGTGTAATAACTGCCCATAATGCAATAAATATCGATATAAAAGCATGATGCAAAATGGACGTATCAGCCGGCACGGCGGCGGATTTGTTAAAGTTGTGCCGGAGGAAGAATTCTGGAGTATGTTGCTCATGTCCATCTATCAGCCCCTAGTCCTGTTGGTAAGCGCACCTACAGTTTCCACGATGGTTACGGTGCTACTCCTGAGAGTGCTGCTCAGCTTGCCGCAATGGCAGGAATCACCGGTCTTCATCATTAAGAGAGCATGGTGCAAGAGAACCGTGCTTATCACTACTATTCCACCCCATTACCAAGTATTCCAGTTTTCTGCCGGAGGAAGAATTCTGGAGTATGTTGCTCATGTCCATCTGTCAGCCCCGATTCCTGTTGGTAAGCGCACCTACAGTTTCCATGGTGGATACGGTGCTACTCCCGAGTGTGCCGCTCAGCTTGCCGCAATGGCAGGAATCACCGGTCTTCGTCATCAAGAGAGCATGGTGCAAGAGAACTGTGCTTATCCATACTATCCCACCATCGTCAAGAATCGTAACCGGATCAAGTTCCCCTCTATCAACCCTCAAGATGACCCGGCTATCCTCGCCATGTCCCGTTACATGACGACCGAGTGTCTTCTTATTTCCGAGTTAGTCTGAGATGCCATTCGAGCCAGGAGATTGCTTGGTGCCACCCTACCTCAGTCTCCGCCAGCTTCTCCAACCCCTCCGCCTCATCCCTCCGGAGTTTCGGGGTCGGCAGTTCCACTCGCTACTCCCTTAGCTTCTTCGTCAGTTCCCAAGCGTTTTCTCAGGCATAGGGTGTAGTCATTCGTGTAGTGCATGTGCATCTGTTGTAGTATCATGCTTGTGTGTGCATGTATGGAGTAGTTTTGTAGCTTGTTTGATGTCTTCTTTGTTGCAATAAATCGTTTTCTCATGCTTCATTATTTGAATATTCGGTGCTACCCCCTTATGGAAATTGTTCATCAACCGACACCGGATTAGTAGAAGCCATGAGTAGTAAAGATATACACCAAGGAACTCAGTTAAAAGCAATGATATTTTCAGCTGACAGCATTGTATTGCAGCCATCCGGTCTAAATACAAATTATATTCTGCTCAGATTTTCAGTAACAAGTACCCGTCAGAGATACATTTTTATTGCATCAATGATTAAATCACCAGGAGAACCAAATTGAATCCAAGTCCAACCATGCATTTCAAGTCAGAGATATGGTTCGTACACAATGATTGATTCTTTAATGAGTCAGACTTAAAACAAGTGACACCCAGAAATCAGTCCAAATATGCAATGAATTTTACAAGGGCAGTCAGACAATTCTTGTCATACAACTAATCAGCTACCGGAATGTCAAGAATTTGTATATATATATGTCATCCCGTTCGCAAAGAGAAGAAGCACAGTACCTCTGAGCGAAGCGTACAAGGCAAGATTCCTCAATCTTCTTCAGTAAGGGATGAATGATTTCCCATGTAAGATATTCAGTCTTCTTCGATAAGGTACTGCAAAAGCTTCTGGCATAAGGTACCGAGTCTTCCCTAGCAAGTCTTTAAGGGGGGAAGCTTACGAGGTACGGTACCCAGCCTTCCTCAGCAAGCTATCCGCCGAAGGCTTCGAGCACAAGCCATCCAGTCATCCTCAGCATGATATCCCGATGGCTTCCACCGCAAGCTGCCCAGTCTTCTTCAGTACGACACTGGTGCAAGAAAATAAACAATGGGTTGTCAGCATATGGAAGTGTTTTCCAAGTGTCAGATCTGCAACAGTTGGGTCAGAAACAAGAATCAGTGAGAACAAAGGTATGCCTCGAGAATCAGATATTTCTTCATACAGTGAGTATGATGCCAAGTTCATGCAAGTCCCTCGCACAAGGAAGAATTCACGGTACAAATCCGACAACCTCACCGTTTATTCAAGAGACATAAAACCAGTGGGTGATGCAAGAATCAACAAGTCTTGAAGAAAGACAACATTGAGACACCATCACGGCAGTAAATATCAAGGTCAGCCCCGCACACCCGACAAGGTGATGTTATTAATCCTGGCACTGTCAGGTATAGTCGACAACAGTAATGAGATCCGTACAATCACACGTGAACCGGATAAATATCCCGAGACTCGAGACCAAAGTATGAATTGCAAGATATGGCACATGACAGTACTCAGGGCCGTGAAAATAGTCAAGGATATATAAGGCCCCACTCTTTCGGTTATAGATCCAGATGAAGAAAATAATAATGAAGGATCAAGACCAACGATACAAGACCTCGTATCAAGGCAACTAGCTTAGTCCATAGTATGCTCAGAACTATCAGCATTGAATACCCGAGTCTGTCAGGTCCGACCCAAGGACAACTCAATATATTGACCTCACTAACCATGCTAAAGTATCGCACAACCTACTATCCACATGAGAATACCAGCAAAATGAAGAATCAAAGTATTAAATCACGAAGCATGTGCTCTCACATATGAGAATAGATTAAAGAATAGCCTGCCATGAACGTGATTCTTTGCCAAGAGCACAGCCAGTCAAGTCTGTAAATGTTATCATCAGGAGATGGTGCATTTTTCTATCAGTCACGTCAAGCGACAGTCAAACCTTTGGTACAGATTGGATACTCAAGACTGTGAAGCCAGTCAAGAAAAGTCAGAAACTCCTGCAAGATGTCGGAATCCATTAGAAGAACAGGTATGATTCACATTACTGTTTTGAACTCAGAAGGCATGCATATATATTCGAGTAGCCCAATGTCTGGATAGAAGAGAGTCCTTGTTCCACGGGAAGTTGTGTTTCCAACTCCGTGGAATATTCTCGGTACTCGATACGAGAAAAACATCTCCAGCAAGGATCAATATCAAGAAGGACACCTATGTCAGTAAAGATAATATTTCGGACCCCAGCTAAACCAACAGATATGAAAGAAAATTTGAGTCAGTATGAATAGGAACATATGAGGTAAGTCCTGTCAGTATGTCAGATACGGTGAAGCAAACCACCCTAGATCAAGGCAGTCAGTCAGATCCAGTTCAGTGGGAACATTATATGAGAGTAAATAGGAGAAACCCGAGTTGGAAACGGTTTCTTCAAGTCAGAAGATTTACTTCTTCCCTAAGCAACCAAATCCCTAGGACGAGATTTCTTTAAGGGGGGAAGGTTTGTAACACCCTGGATTTTGCCCTTTTCTTTTTCTCATGATTTTCTTGGATTTCTTAATTTGCTTTGCTTTTCTGTGGCTATGTGGTTCTGAAACTTGGGAAGATCATGTCTTCCTAGGTTTTATAGTGGCTTCTCATCCTCATCATCATCCCAAGATCATGTCATTTTCATCCTTGACCCAATTCCAATATTCTTTTTCTAGGGAATGTTCCTTTTCTGTTAAAGGAATAACCTTTTAAACCCTAGGTTGTGAAGCAACCTATATTTCTGTCACTCCCAAAATTACAAAAAAATTCTCATAAATTGTTTGGGTCATATCTTCCTCAAATATGTCAAAATCCTTCTTTGGCATCATCAAAGATAATTCACAAATATTCCTTTTCTGATTATGCCCTAAGTGTCTTTTTGACAAGGAAGTGTCATTTATCTTTGCTTGATTGACCCCAAACTTTTTGGACATCTTTTCCTGTCCATATAATTGCCCCATGCCAAAATTCAACTCAATTTGCCTAGCAAATATTCCTGAGCAATTTTTCAAAGTTCCTGTCTGAGGGAAGCCTTTGTGAAGGAAGTGCAAGTTAGTCATGTCCAAATGACTTGAAAATTTTCAAGGTCATACATATGATCAAATCATCACTCTCCACCAAATTTGAGCTCATGTAACTCATCTATGTGAGCCCAGCTCCAAATCTTGGTTTCTGGTCAGATGTTCAGTTTGTGAAGCAACCATATTTTATATTGCTTCATTTAAGCTGAAAATTTAATAGGACATTCTCCTATCCATATCAACTCTCTCCACCAAGTTTTGGCTCAATTCATTAATCCATTTGCCATGTGCAATTTTTCCAAGTTTCTATCCAGAGAGATGCTATATGAAGCAAGTGCTAGTTTGGCTAATCCAAATGGCATGAAACTTTTTGAGCATCTTCGTATCTTCAAATCATTGGGCCATGCCCAATTTCAGCTCAGTTAGCTACTTCATGTGAGTGCATCATCCAAATCTCCTTTCTGGACCAAATATATAGTTGTAAAGGAACTATGTTAAGTTGTGGTCCATTTCCCCTCTAATTGCACATCATCATAGTCCTTCCTACTCTAAACACCTCAGACATCATGTTTGGCCCTTAGCATCTCCCTATGTATCACAGTGACCTGATCAAGTTTGATACAGCAAACTTCACAGCATCATTACCACCTAACCACAGTGCTCCTGGTCGATTCATGACCTCATTTGTAACCTAGCTTGGAGGGACTACGCGCCTGACATGGTCGGCCCGGCCAGAACGCGCCTCTTGCACCAGCGCATGCGGTGATCACGCTTGCGTCATGCTAATTGCGAGCTCTGGCTCATTCCGACCATTGTTCTCATCCGCTCCCTCGTCGTCTCGACTCCCAGCCATGTCTAGTTGCTCCCCCGTGATCGACTGCATCGACCCGTCCCCGAGCCCCCTCCTGGTTCGCCATGAATGCGCCGCAAACGCCATGCCCGTGCCGCGTCCAGTCCTTGACCTCTATTAGAGCACTGCTCGAGCTCGCCCGTGATGTAGACCCGACCTCATGGGGAGATCCGATCCGTTGTTGCGGCCCAACCTTTCACGACACTCCACCTTCAGTAGTAGTAGCCTCTCGCCCACGCACATGATGTACGCGAAGTAGAGGGATTGAACCTTACGGTCCAACACGAGAAAACCAATCTCGACGATGGTACTCACGCGCAAAACAATTTCCGCGAAGAGAAATCGCAACACAGAGGTTTTCTAAAGCTTCCTCCAAAACTTAGAGATTTTTAGACAGCTTCCCCCAAAACTCGATACGGGTATTTACCCTAAGAACACATCGTGTCTATTCATAAATCATAACCTCAAAAAAATAATTACCCAACAAAAACAATACCTTGGTTTGATGCGTAACAATGAGCACTTCACGACCCCAACAGAACAAATATGGTTGTGTTCGTGGTGTCATCGATAGATCTATCTTCTCCACCATCTCGATGCTTGCAGCATTGCTCAAACTCATGTGGTCGATTGTCATGGCACATGATCTCTCCTATACCACGACACGAGTATGAAAAAGCCCATCCCATCGACCTTCCTCCTTGAATTGAAATCCGTAGCTTAGCTTCCATGATAATCCAGTCATCTTCTGCACAGTGCCGTGAACAACCTTGCTCTGAATACCACCTGATATAAACCGAACCTCGAATGCGAGATGCGATCTGTTGTTGCGGCCCGATCTTTCACGACACTCCACCTTCAGTAGTAGCAACCTCTCGCCCGTGCACGCGATGTACACGAAGTAGAGGGTTTGAACCTTATGGCTCAGCACGAGAAAACCAATCTCGACGATGGTATTCACACACAAAACAATTTCCACGAAGAGAAATCGCAACACAGAGGTCTTCTAAAGCTTCCTCCAAAACTTAGGGATTTTTAGACAGCTTCCCCCAAAACTCGATATGGGTATTTACCCTAAAAACACATTGTGTCTATCATAAAAATATAACCTAACTTTTACATGGACCGGACCTAGCTATTTATAGAAGTAAATTGGAAGAGGCACACACATGTACCTCCTAAAGGCTGGACTCTTTCTAGATTTAAAATAACTTGCCTTTTACATCTCGGCAAGCATGCAAAGACCTACTAAAATAAAGTTTGACTATTTTATTTGATTGCTCCTTGATCTGTTTTTTCCAACGTGGTGGCCCCCACCCAGACTCATTTAAACTCATGATCTTCCATGTGATAAACTTCCATCTGCATGTAACTTTTGGTCGTTCAGGTGGCCGTAACCGTCCAAAGAAATAACTAACGTGATTTATTCCCTTTGAGAAGGAAGCAAACTCTTGCACATCCACGTAGTACACAACTTGATGGCTTCTAATTGAATTTTGGCTGGACCCACACCCATGCATGTGTGCTCCTTCACGTCATGATTTAGGGGAATATAGAAACATAACTCCATAATTGCTCATTATTTGTACAACTATGTCATGCTTAGATGTGGTGCCTACTAATCCATGTTCATCTTGAAAAACGTCTGTAGCATATTCAATACTAGATGAATATGTTGTTGTATCAACAGTGATCATCGCACTTAAATTACACGCAGCCATATCAGCTCTAGAGGCTTCCTCTGCGCCAATATAAGCTGCCCCGAGGTGTTCCGCAGCTCATCACTCCCTCCCCCGCCTCTCTAGTCCACCTGAGCGACCACACCTCGCCGGAGTTCGTCGCCCACTCCTCGGCCATCGCCAGACTTAGCTCGTTTCCGGCCACCACAGGCCTCCCCTCCACCTCCACCGACTCCCTCTCCTCCCGGCAAGCCGCCCCACCCCCTCTCCCCTCGCTGGAGTTGCCCGCAGCACCGAGCACCACCACCACTGCCCACCTCTGCCTCCTCTTTGTTCCTGTTTGTTGTTGGAATTGCACAATGTATTGCTCGTGTGCAAAGGCATGTATATATGATGTACAAGAGATGGGCCACGACCTCAGCTATACAAGGAACTAGGAGGTGGGCTCAATACACAGATATGCACAACACATATACTCAACACCCCCCCGCAGTCGAAGCGGCACCGCTGCTGACGCAAAGACTGGACCGAAACTCCTCAAATGATGCCGTAGGCAAGCCCTTGGTCATGATATCTGCAAATTGTTGGGAAGTAGGGACGTGTAGAACACGAATATGGCCAAGGGCCACCTGTTCCCGAACAAAGTGGATATCTAACTCAATATGCTTGGTCTGACGATGATGTACCGGGTTGGCAGAGAGGTAGACAGCCGACACGTTGTCACAGTAGACCACCGTAGCATGATCCACAGGACAAGAGAGCTCCTGGAGCAACTGGCGAAGCCATGAACACTTGGCGACGACGTTGGCCACCGCACGATACTCAACCTCAACACTGGAGCGAGAGACCGTAGGCTGCCGCTTGGACGACCATGATATGAGTGATGGTCCAAGGAAAACACAATAGCCCGAGGTGGAGCGACGAGTGTCAGGGCAGCCCGCCCAGTCTGCATCGGTATAGGCGGTGAGGGCGGTGTTGGTGGAGGCGAAGAGCGTGATGCCGAGCTCCATAGTGCTGCAGACGTAGCGAAGAATCTGCCTGACAGCGGCCCAATGAACATCCCGAGGAGCATGCATATGAAGACACACCTGCTGTACGGCGTATTGAATCTGCGGTCGAGTCAGAGTGAGATACTGGAGAGCACCAACGATGGACCGGTAGAATGCAGCATCCTAAGCGGGAGAACCATCCGAGGCAGAGAGCTTGGCCTTCGTATCAACAGGCGTAGCGGCGGGCTTGCAGTTAGGCATGCCAGCACGATCCAGGAGCTCATGAGCGTACCTCCGCTGATGAAGAAAGAAGCCATCCGGACATCGCACCACCTCAACACCGAGGAAGTAGTGTAAAGGACCCAAGTCCTTGATGGCAAACTCAGCGCGAAGACGATCAATGAGCTGGCTGAGGAGGCCAGCTGTACATGCCGTCAGGATGATGTCGTCGACATAGAGCAGCAAGTAGGCCGTGTCAGAGCCCTGATGATAGACGAAGAGTAACGCATCCAAGCGGGTGGAATGGAACCCAAGCTGGTGTAGAAACGCGGCGATGCGCTGGTACCAAGCGGGCGGAGCCTGCTTGAGTCCGTACAAGGACCGCGAAAGCAGGCACACGTGGTCGGGAAGCGCCAGGTCAACAAACCCGGTGGGCTGCTGGCAGAATACCTGCTCCTCGAGGTGACCATGGAGGAAGGCGTTGGAGACGTCCAACTGGTGCACTGGCAAGCACGGGAGACCGCAAGGTGGAGAACCATGCGTATCGTGCCGGGCTTGACGACTGGAGCGAAGGTGTCGGTGAAGTCGATGCCAGCACATTATCGGAAGCGACGAACAACCCAGCGCACTTTGTAGCGATCAAGGGTACCATCAGGACGAAGCTTGTGTTTAAATACCCACTTCCCGGTAATCACGTTGGCGTGCCAGGGACGGGGAACAAGCTGCCACGTTCGGTTGCGCAACTGGGTGTCAAACTCCTCCTACATCGCAGCCATCCAGAGCGGGTCATGAAGAGTGGCTCGAATGGAGGACGGCAATGGCGACGGCTCAGAGGTGGACGCCACATGGACGTAGTCATGCGAGGTGTAGCACGAGCTCGGGCGAAAAACGCCCGTACGGGCGTGGGTGACCGGACCAGCCACAGGCGCCGGAGGGGCCGCGGGCGTCAGGGGCGCCGGCGCCGAGGGGGCCACGGGCGCCGAGGGGGCCGTGAGGGCCGCGGGCGCCGAGGGCGCCGGTGCCACGACTGTAGGAGGCGCCGCATGCGGGGGGCGC
This sequence comes from Triticum aestivum, assembly GCF_018294505.1. Lineage (NCBI taxonomy): Eukaryota > Viridiplantae > Streptophyta > Magnoliopsida > Poales > Poaceae > Triticum > Triticum aestivum. Next base: position 96,623,397 of record NC_057796.1, on the reverse strand, counting down.
GCCTCAAAGCCAGGGGCGGGCCAAGAGAGGCGCGCGAGCGCCCTGGGAGAGGCGTCGAGGAGCCCGCGTCACCAGTGGCGGGAGGAACAGCCGGGGGTACCTGGTGAAACGGAAACACATGCTCATCAAAGTAAATGTGCCGGGAAGTGAACACACGGTGGGAGACAGGATCGTAGCACCAATATCCCTTGGAGTTGGAGGGGTAGCCGATGAAAATGCAAGCGACAGAACGAGGTGCGAGTTTGTGAGGAGCAGAGTCGACAGTGCTAGGATAGCAAAGGCACCCTAAAATACGCAAGCCATCATAAGAAGGGGGCGTACCGAAGAGAAGATGGTGAGGTGCATAGTTCCACCATGGGCGGCAAGGGCGAAGGTTAAGGAGAAGAGAAGCAGTGGCCAGTGCGTCTGGCCAGAAATGAGGCGGCACATTAGCATGGAACAGGAGCGTGCGAACGCAGTCGTTCAGAGTGCGAAGGACGCGTTTGGCTCGACCGTTCTGCTGGGAAGTATACGGGCATGTCAGACGAAAAACTGTGCCGTGGTGCGACGGAGAAGTGAGGAAAGCAAGGTTGTCGAACTCTTTTCCATTGTCAATCAGAAGAGCAAGGATGGGACGCCCAAACTGCGTGCTGACATAGGAGTAAAAAGCCGTCAAAGTGGGGAGTGCATCCAACTTTCTGCGCAAAGGAAAAGTCCACACATAATGAGAATAATCATCAAGGATAACCAGATAATATAAATAGCCCGAATTACTAGGAACTGGAGAGGTCCACACATCGCTATGAATCAACTGAAAAGGAAAAGAAACTATGGTGGTGGAGTCATTAAACGGGAGGCGAACAAGTTTGCCGACATGACAGGCATGACAGGTGTGATCCTCTATATTATGACAACTGAAATTGAAACTCCTAAGAATATGACGAAGTGTGACGGGGTTGGGATGACCCAAACGAGCATGCCAGAGATCGACGCCGGCGGAGAGAGCAACCAGTGCGGTGGTGGAGGTGGACGGCGAATGCACCGGATAGAGCTCGTCGAGGCTGTCACATCGATGAAGTACCATCCTGGTTCGAGCGTCCTTGACACAAAATCCAAGCTCGTCAAATTCAACAGTAACAGGATTTTCATGAGTTAAACGACGAATGGAAACAAGGTTCTTAATAAGATGAGGTGACACAAGTATGTTAGACAAAGTAATAGGCATGGAAGTAGAAGGAAAAGAAGTGTGCCCGACATGTGTGATATGGAGTGTGGAACCGTCACCGACAATGATGTGGCGGTCGGTGGTGACGGGAGTGAAGGAGGCAAGATTACCAGGATGAGCAAACATGTGAGCCGTAGCCCCGGTGTCCATGTACCAATCATCACCACCGGTTTAGTTGTTCGGCGTAGGAGCGGCATGCAGCCCGGTGAGGAGCACCGGGTTCCAGGGCGCCGGCGGCAGGGCCGGCGAGGGGGACGAAGACGCCATGGGGAGGACGTAGCCGCCGCTCAGCTGCGGCGGTGGGTACTCTCCATACAGCTGCGGAGCCGCGAAGTACGCATGATGCGCGGGAGCCTGCTGGCCTGCTGACGGCCCCCGCGAGTACCCAGGAGACTCGTACGCAGGCGGAGAACCATACGTGGATGCGGGCGGAGCCCCGTATGCCCCGTACGTAGGATACCTATACGTGGGAACGGGCACGTCGTAGGTGGCGGCCGCCCCGTACGGCGGCGGGGCCGCGCCGTAGGGCGCCGGCAGCGGGACGGCAGAGACGGCGGTGAATGGGCCGGCAGATGCCATCGCTGGTCCGACGGCGGCGGTCGCCGTGGTTGGGCGGCAGCAGACGCCGAGTACTTCCGGCGATGAACGACGACGATGAACGAAGCAAAACGTTGGATTCCGATCAACCCCTCAGTGCAAAGCCAGCCTCAACTAGCTAATCGATCTTCCCTGGGACGTGTACTAGTACTAGTACGTGGGTACTAGTACTTCCGGCTGCAACAATCACGGGATACACGCACGTAGTCAACTAGCCAATCAATCGTTGCCTTGATCGATTCTAGCACCAATAGATACACACGACCACTTGATAGTTTGATGGCCGCAGGCGAGCGATGCTGGCGAGCGGATCGGGTGAGGCAGCGATTGGGCGGGTAGCACGCAAGACTGCCGAGCGGATTAGCCGAGGCTGGCGGTGCTGGGTAGCGCGCGCGGCTGAGGAGTTGGGCGGGGCGTGCAGCGCAGCTGGGTAGCGCGCGGCTGAGAGGAGCGGCGGCCGGCATGGAAGACGCGCGGGCGGCGGCGGCGCAGGGGATTTGCGCGGTGGCGATGGCGGCAGCGGAAGGCTAGGGTTAGAACCTAAAAACTGATACCATGTTTGTTATTGGAATTGCACAATGTATTGCAAATGTGCAAAGGCATGTATATATGATGTAAAAGAGGTGGGCCGCGACCTCACTATACAAAGAACTAGGAGGTGGGCTCAATACACAGATATGCACAACACATATACTCAACAGTTCCCCTCCGCCCCCACGTCCTCCTCTCCTTCCCGGCGTTCGTTCTGCTGCTGGACGGGTGTGGTGTTCCGTCCTGGTTCCGCCAGTGCCCTTGTCCTGGCCGGAGGTAGCCAGAACCACTAGGAACCGTCGCCGGCCGCGCTCTGTCAGCCTTCTCTGTTCGCCAAGCTGCCGCAGCCCTGTCCCTCCCCGGCGTGCTTCTCCCCTCTGGACGGACGCAGTTCAGCCTCCCGTGCCCGCCAGTGCCTTCCCCATGGCCGGAGGTGGCCGGAGCCGGCTGGGCCGTCGCCGGCCGTGCCTCTGCCTCGCCTCGCTCTGTTCCCGATCGAGAGGAAGAAGAAGACAGGGGCAGGAGAGAGATGGATAAGGTGGGACCCCCCTGTCAGCTACACAAAGCATGGCCCTGCTCGACCACGTCACTTAAGTGGAAGCGTATTCCACGAGAATGCGCTTTCCTTTCGGGAAAGCGTATTTTCTGGAATGCGTTTTCAGTTTTTCCTCTGGGGACTTGTTTGTAGCAGAAGTTTTACAGGTTAGTCCCTCAACTTTTACACCTTATATCTTTGCGACCGTAACTCCGATCGAGGTGAAACCAATGCTCACTTCTTCGTCTCGTCAAGATCTTTCTGTTGGCTACATTTTCACTAGGTGGTCCCACAGTGAAAATAACCATTTTGCCCTTGCTTCGAATCAGCCCCCTCCAAGAGAGAACCGTCCGACGTTTCGTTCTGCGGCTTCACCGCACTTCTTCCCGGAGTATCCGTCACCCCCAGGAAAGCCACAACAGCCACTTGCATGATAGCCATGCAGTAGCCATGGTTTCTACTTGAATATTAAATAAATGTTTGCCCATTAATTGCCTGCTTAGTTGCTACTTCTGTCGTTGTTTTGTTTATGCTCGTGGATTCATGTTCACCTTCATGCTATCACTGCTACGTGTCGGTGCTATACAAATGTTTTTTAACCCCTTTCAGTGACGACATTTGGAACCATAGCCAAGTTAGTGTGGGTGATAGGGGGTCCTTCCCACACGACCCAGAAATCGTCGGGGATAGGCCCTCCTGGGACACAGGCTGGGGCCGTGTGCGATCGGGCGAGGCATCGAAACCCAATCATTTCCGTTCGTATGTACATCCCACATGGTGAATCCCAGAAAAACATTTCCATTTGTATGTATATCACACACAGACAATCCAAGGAATACGTTTCCATTCTTATGTACATCCCACACAGTCAATCCAGGGAAAACGTTTTCGTTCGTATGTACATCCCACACAGTTTTATGTATACGCTCGTGTGTGAAAGGTGTAACTATCACACACGCTCTGCCTTGGTTAACTGTTTGCTTTTATGAACTACATCACACATGATTTGATGTAGAAACCTGTGTAGCATTGGGCTATCCATCACAAGCGCTTTTACTGCCAGAACCGTTTGCAAAGTTCCATGACCGTTTGTTCTCTTTTTACATCGCACACGTTGTTTTCTTTCTAACCATGTGCACATTATTTTATTAGCTCCTGTATATTTTTATCTTTGCCTATAATTTATTATTCGAATTGGAAATTTCGAAATATGAAGCATGCAATTCAAATTCTCAGCACAATGGTTCAACAACGAATCCATAAATAAAATTGCCAGTACAATATGTTCAGTAATTACAAGATTAGGCAGGAATTAACTATGATGAACCACAATATTTAAAGGCAGTAAAGGTGAAGAGACAAGTGTAAATCATTTTGACTGCTGACGGTGTTGAAGAAGTGGAATGCCCATAATGTGCCTTCCTGCATGCCATAGGCACGAACCACTTTTGTCCAACCCCTTGTGACAATCGCCCGATCATCCTTCACCGCCTTCAGGAAGACTTCTAGAGCATTATCATGGTAGCATGAATTATATACTTTAACCTTAGTTTCCTCCACTCCGGTCATGTAGTTTGGAAGGTAATCATCAGTAAATAGCTTCGGAAACCACTGAAAAGAGAAAAATATCAGATACTGAGGTCTAATAGAGTAACTTATTGTGGGCAGGGGAAAAGACAACACATTACTTACCATCCTAAAGTTCACTGTTGTCTTGGACAAAGTGTAAATAAAGAGCTTAATTCCAATCACCCGTTTCTTTCGCCTAACAATCTTTCTTAGTTTCCTCACTTGACGCTTGTTCATGAATATCTCATTGCCCCATATGCAAAAGGGATCGAAGCGTGGATCACTACCGCTCATATATGTACCTACAAGCAACCAGTAAATGTTAGAAGCTAAACTGAGATTGCACAAATGATGTAAAATACAACTACCTATGTTCCTAAGTACAAGTGTTTTTTTGAGATTTCAATATGAACTACATACGGATGTATATAGAATTATAGATATAGTTTAGATTAGAATCTAGATTCACTCATTTTGCTCCTTATGTAGTCTATATTGGAATCTCTAAAAATACTTATATTTATGAATAGATGGTGTACAAGACATGGGATGCAGCTAACCTCGATGGCAAACAACTGCATCGCCCATTGTAGCCCTGTGTAAGTACATGGAAAGCCAATGTTAACTACAGCAAGGTTAAAATCCACCAACAATAGCAAATGGTAATAAAACGGCAGCATCTGTAGTGATATCTTCATTGCGAAAGAGTAGCACGGTAGCAAAGGAACGGATTAAAAAATGGATATAACTGTTAATTGCAACAGGCGTAACAACATCCTATTTCATGTTTTGTAAGTTTGTAGCCATTGAAATACAACTCTTTAGAAATGGATACAACTGTTAATTGCAACAGGCTTAATGGCCATTGAAACCGGTACTGATAAAAATGCAATTGGCAGAGTTAAACATCACAGGGCAGGTGCTGCCAGAGTAGATAATGATCCAGTTGTCTATAAAAAGGTAGGAAAAATAGCTAAAACGTGTTAGGCATGTTTACTACAACATTTGAGGGAGTCCTGGATTAGGGGGTATCCGGACAACCGGACTATATCCTTTGGCCGGACTGTTGGACTATGAAGATACAAGATTGAAGACTTCGTCTCGTGTTCGGATTGGACTCTCCTTGGCGTGGAAGGCAAGCTTGGCGATACGGATATGAAGATCTCCTCCCATTGTAACCGACTCTGTGTAACCCTAGCCCCCTCCGGTGTCTATATAAACCGGAGGGTTTAGTCCGTAGGACAACAACAATCATACCATAGGCTAGCTTCTAGGGTTTAGCCTCTATGATATCGTGGTAGATCAACTCTTGTACTACTCATATCATCAAGATCAATCAAGCAGAAAGTAGGGTATTACCTCCATTGAGAGGGCCCGAACCTGGGTAAAACATCGTGTCCCCTGCCTCCTGTTACCATCCGCCTTAGACGCACAGTTCGGGACCCCCTACCCGAGAGCCGCCGTTTTTGACACCGACATTGGTGCTTTCATTGAGAGTTCCACTGTGCCGTCGCCGTAAGGCTTGATGGCCCCTTCGATCATCGGTAACAATGAGGTCCAGGGTGAGGTCTTCCTCCCCGGACAGATCTTTGTATTCGGCGGCTTCGCACTGCAGGCAAACTCGTTTGGCCATCCGGAGCAGATCGAGAACTACGCCCCTGGCCATCCGGTCGGGTTCGGAAACTTGAATTACACTGCCGACATCCGCGGAGACTTGATCTTCGACGGACTCGAGCCCATGCCAGGTGTGCCGCACGATCGCGACGAGCATGATATAGCTCTGCCGTCGGATAGTGTTCGGAAGATCACCCCGGCAACTACTCCGGCCTTCAATCCGGAACAGATCGCATCGTCCGAGGACGGGCGGATAGACCCCGCCTTGGAGGCCGCACTCTCAGCGGCGATAGAGCCGAACACTCACCTTACCCTTCACGAGAGCCGTGACGCCGAACCAATGGACTCGTCTCCAGCCACGGACTCCGAGCCGCCTGCGCCCATACCTATCGAGTCCGATTGGGCGCCGATCATGGAGTTCACCTCCGCGGATATATTTCAGCACTCGCCCTTCGGCGATGTACTAAACTCGTTAAGGTCTCTCTCCCTGTCAGGAGAACCTTGGCTGAACTATGTCCGGCTCGGATGGGATGCAGATGATGAAGAAATTCATTGCCCACCCACCACCCACTTAGTAGCCACTGTCGATGATTTAACCGACATGCTAGATTTCAACTCCGAAGATATCGATGGTATGGACAACGATGCAGGAGACGAACAGGAACCACCGCCAACAGGGCGCTGGACCGCCACTTCGTCACATGACATATACATGGTGGATACACCCAAAGAAAATGATGACGAGGAACTGAAGGATGCAGCGAAGGATAGCTCCCTCGAGAAGCAATCAAGGCGGCGCCGTAGGCGTCGCTCCAAACCCCGCCTCGGCAAAAACAGCGATAACAGCGCAAGAAAAAACATTACCCCGGACGACTCCGGAGGAAACGACGACCAAATAGACCCAGCGACAGAGCAGGGTGAGCCAGCGGACGACGAACAAAGTACGGAGCCGCTGTCCGAACAAGGCGACGTCGAGCGCCAAGTTAATCAACCCGTCTCCGGAGAAGAGAACAGTCCGGATGACGATGAACACATCATCCCGGAAAGGCAGCTGGAGCAAGAGAAACTCCATAAAAGGCTTATCGCCACCGCGAGGAGTCTGAAGAAGCAGAAGCAAAGGCTTAAGGCCGCGCAAAACACACTGAACAGTAGATGGAACAAAGTGCTCGGTACGGCAGAAAAATATGGTGGCAGTCGCCACACGAAGAGCTACCCAAAGCGAAAGCTGCTGCCTGAATTCGACGATGAGGCCTCAAAGCCCCCACATCCAAAAAATAAACCTGCCGACCGGCCGGATCGACGACCTCGTGGCCGCGATACAGCGGCCAACGAGGCCGCACACAGGTCAGTACATGACCCACGCGAGGACTCGCATCAAAGGGCCGGCGCAACCAGATCCATCTACGGATCAAGGAAACACGCTCCAGCACTCAACCAAATATCACAACCGTCGGAACGCCATGGTACAGCTAAATACAGGGGTGCCGCACACCCCATATGTTTCATCGACGAAGTACTGGACCACGAATTCCCAGAAGGGTTCAAACCGGTGAACATAGAGGCGTACGACGGGACTACAGACCCAGGGGTCTGGATTGAGGACTTTATCCTCCATATTCATATGGCTCGCGGAGACGATCTCCATGCCATCAAATACTTGCCCCTCAAGCTCAAAGGACCAGCTCGGCACTGGCTAAAAAGCCTCCCCGAAAACTCCATTGGATGTTGGGAGGAGCTCGAGGATGCTTTTCGAGCTAATTTTCAAGGGACTTATGTCCGACCTCCGGACGCAGACGATTTGAGTCATATAATTCAACAGCCCAGAGAGTCAGCCCGAAAGCTTTGGAACAGGTTTCTCACTAAGAGAACCAAATTGTCGACTGTCCGGACGCCGAAGCCCTAGCAGCTTTCAAGCACAGCGTCCGGGATGAATGGCTTGCCAGACACCTCGGCCAAGAAAAACCGAGAACAATGGCAGCCCTAACAAGCCTCATGACCCGCTTTTGCGCGGGCGAGGACAACTGGTTAGCCCGAAGCAGCACCAGCGACCCAAGTACATCCGAAGTCCGGGATGGCAATGGAAAACCACGACGCAGTAAAAACAAGCGCCGGAATAAAGAGGACAGCCCGGATAACACGGCGGTAAACGCCGGATTCAGGGGCTCTCGACCAGGTCAGTGGAAAAAGCCCTTTAAGGGCAAAAAAGATGGGCCGACCAGCCTAAACAAGATTCTAGACAAACTATGTCAGATCCACGGCACCCCCGATAAACCTGCAAATCATACCCACAAAGAATGCTGGGTCTTCAAGCAGGCCGGCAAGCTAAACGCCGAACACAAGGGGGAGGACACACTGAGCGAAGACGAGGATGAGCCTCGCCAGCAAGGCACTGGGGGACAGAAAAAATTCCCACCAGAAGTCAGAACAGTAAACGTGATCCACGTGACAAAGAGGAGAAGCAAATACGCACTCCAAAATACACGAGCCGTAGAGCCCGTTACCCCTGAGTTCAACCCCTGGTCGGCCTGCCCGGTCACTTTTGATCGCGGGGATCACCTAACAAGCATCCGGCATGAAGGATCAGCGGGCTTGGTGCTGGACCCAATAATAAACGGATACCATCTCAAACGAGTCCTTATGGATGTCGGCAGTAGTCTAAATCTGATATATCAGGACACCATCCGCAAACTGGGGATAAACCCCACAAAAATCAGCCACAGTAATACTACCTTCAAAGGAGTAATACCAGGCACAGAGGCCCGCTGCACGGGCTCTTTAGTACTAGAGGCTGTGTTCGGCTCGCCTGACAACTTCCGAAGCGAAAAGTTAACCTTCGACATCGCTCCATTCCGAAGTGGCTATCAAGCACTACTCGGACGAGGGGCTTTCGCTCGCTTGAATGCAATACCGCATTACGCTTTTCTCAAGCTTAAAATGCTCGGTCCGCGTGGCATCATCACAGTACATGGAAATGCTGAGCGCTCCTTGCGAGCAGAAGAACGTACGGCTGCTTTAACAGCGGAACACTAGACGGCCTCACCACCAGAACAGATAACCGGTCGTTAAGACCACGGACACGGCTAGACGAGTCCAGCTAATCATTGGATAGAGATTGGTTTGATGGTTATACCCTTATAGACGGTACCATGGGCTTCTTAGCGATAATTCGGCTCAACTTTACCCATCTTGACTTTTAAATGGTTTATTTATAATAGCCAATTTTTTGCATGACAACTTTCAATTAAGTTTCTCTCTTTTATAGATGACAATCGTGCTACACCCGTCCAGGATACGGCACAACAGAGACACAGGCGCAGACGTGCAACAGGGACCCGTTCAAAGGTTTCTCTTTAGATTAAGACCCTGCGCCAACCTTTTTTACTGTCTTTTGTTGTTCACATCCTCCGGATTCTCCATACAACCGAGAAGGATGCTGACGTTCTTGGCATGTGGCCACGTCAGAATATTGCTCGTACCCGGACATTAGGGGCTCATTATCCAAGGGCATCATTTAGCCCGGTATATATTTCAAAGACCGAATACCTTAGGGAGTGTTCGGCGTCGCGAGTTAGGCCTTATATGCATCAGCTCCGAATCATGTCTTTGGTCAAATGTTGGGTTTGCCCGGCTCCTGTGTTTTGCTACCTTATGTTCCGCTCTATTGGCTAAGGCGGCACCAGGAGAACTACTGCGATTGTGCCCTGGTTCGGCCGGACGAGCACCTCAGTAGAGAAAGCCGAAAACTGTCTGTCATGATAAAGCGCGAGACTGGTCAACCACTCGATGACTTAGCGAAATCTTCGGGGTTCCTCTGCATTAACGAAGGGCCGTTTCCCGGCCAGGCATGTACGTGCCCCGTATTCGGACGAGCGCGGAGCCACCAGGGGCTATATAGTAGCCCCACTTTCAAACTCCTATGGCTAAGTGAAAGTGTTAAAGCAATATAGTCCGATTGCCCAGTTCGCTGCGCTATCACCTCCTTAATGGACCAAGACGTTGGATCAAGTGTGAACATGCGTCTTCTGCGAACACCCCCGCATTATATGCGTGGGGCTGAAGCCGACGACTGCAAACTTTTAGGTTATATATATATATGTATATATATATACATAAACGGCCGCACAGGAGGCATCATAATACTTTCAGGCAAAAGTATAAAATAGCCTTTATAAATCAGTAAAACATTGTTTTTCAATGGGAATACATGTCACTAAAACATAATATTCTTCGAGCACTGAGCCTCTATTGAACGAGCGCCTTCAAGGACTTCGTCAAAGTAGTGCTCGGCAGCTACTCGGCTAACGGCTGAACTCGGGTTTGCAATTGCGGTGGCCTCCATCTCCGCCAAGTATGTCTTGACACGGGCAAGCGCCATCCGTGCACCCTCGATGCACGCCGACCTCTTCATAGCGTCGATGCGCGGCACAACACCAAGGAACTGCTGCACCAAACCAAAATAACTGTTCGGCCGTGGCCCTCTCGGCCACAGATGATCCAACAGACCCATGGCAAGCCGGACACCTATGGAGCTCGGCCCACTCGGTCATGCGCTCATTTAACAGCAGCGGACGCGCTGGACCATTGAACTGCGACCAGAATAGCTTTTCCACTTCACGATCTTTTTGATCCTTGAAGTACTCGGCTGCATCAGCCGCACTGGCTGACACATCCGCATATGCGTCCGCAGAACTCCATAGTTGATCAAGAGGGGCATACTTTGGATCTCCGAACTTCGTCTGCAGCAAGAAGGGCTTCCCAGCCACGATATCTCTAGCTTGACGCAGCTCCTCCTTCGACGCTCTGATCTTCGAGCGGGCTTCCTTGGCTGCTAACATGGCCTTCTCCAGCTCCGTCGCCTTCGCTTGGTTTTCCTTTTCAAGAAGCTGGTACCGCTCGGCGGCATCCTTTAACTCAACGGCCATCTTGGCCATCTTCTCCTTACTTTGGCAATGGGCAGCCTGTTCGGCCCTCAGCTCTTTGGCTGCCTTCAGAGCGGCCGCATCACTATTCTTGGCTTGCTTTTTGGCTCGGGCAAGTTCTGCCCGAAGGGTCTCCACGGCCGCAGCTCCATCTGCAGTCACGGCATATTAAAGATACTAGCATTATGCTCCTCTTACTACGTGCTGATAACCGAAGAAATCACGTACCTTGTGACTCGTCAAGCCGCTTGTTGACAAGCACGATGTTGGCATCCGCCGCATCAAGTTGCCGCTTTAGCTCGGCAAACTCACCAGTCCGGCTAGCCACCGGACCTTCCGCCACCTGCATATGAGGGCGGCCGGATTGTTACCTGGGACTATGATCCTCGGTTTTCCGCCATTTGTGACAACAACCAGAGTCTCAGGGGCTACTATCTGCATAGGAAACACCATAACGTGTGCGGTACTGTAAAAAATACACATTATTTCACATACCTCGAAACCTTTCAGCAGACTCATAAAGGCTTCATGCAACCCGCTTTCCGCGGACGAAATCCTCCCAACCATCGTACCCATTAGTGTACGATGCGCTTCTGAGATAGCCGCTCGCTCTAGCAGATCCTTCAGTGCGTCCGACCGCATAACAGACGGTGCCGGACTCTTTCGGTTGCTTTCTTCAAGAGCCGGATACTGAGGACTTCGGGTGGCCAAAGGATTAACCTCTGGCCTTGCCGGATCAGGAGAAGCCCTCCGCGACGACACCTCGGGGTCGCCCGCCTCGTAAGGCGGGAGGGCATGGGGAGGCGTTTCGCTGTCCATCATCTCCAGAAGAAGATCCCCCGAAGACGAACTCTGCCGAGAAGAGCTATGATTCGGACTACAAGATAAATATTTTGGTTATTTTCCTCAGAAGCAAAGCAGGACGTTTTTATTATTAAAGTCCCCTTTCTACTTACAGCTCGGTTGAGGGCTGACCCACTTGCGGGCATTGCGCGGCCGGGGTATCCCCCGGGACACGACCCTCCGGCGAAGGCTTCTTCCCCCGTTTGGAGACCATTGTCTCCAGGTCTTCAGAGGCGGTCCTCTTCCTTCCTTGGGAAGGGGGAATTTCAGTTTCTTCCCCCTAGTTATCCTCCTTCGCGGAGGCGCTAGCCTCTTTCTTCCCCCCTTTGTCTTCCCCCAAGGACGCTTGATAAGGCGCGAGCTCCAGCATCCTGGCTAGTACAGGATCCGGTGAGACCTCGGGGAGGGGGGGCCGGACACCTGATCATCTTCGCCTTTGTTACCCAGTCCTGGTCAAAGAGCGACTTTTCAGAATGGTGTTGTGATAAGTAAAGATACAGTGTGTTCGGTTACAGGACTACTTACTTGGGTATCTAGACGATTGCAGTTCAAACCCACATCCTCGGTGGTGTCCGGACACATTATTTGTGGTCCGAAGAACAATTTGTACATCTCCTCGAGCGTCATGCCGAGGAAATGATGGATAGCTCGCGGTCCCTCTGTGTTGAACTCCCACATGCGGAGGGGACGACGTTTGCATGGCAGGACTCGACGAATTAACATGACTTGCATTACCGTGGCAAGACTAATGTCTCTCTCTAGGAGATCTTGGATGCGGCTCTGCAGTATTGGCACATCCTTTACTGGCCCCTAGTCTAGTCCCTTGTTGACCCATGACGCTAGTTGTGGCGGAGGGCCCGAGCGAAAAGCAGGGGGAGCTACCCACTTGGTACCCCTGGGAGCTGTGATATAAAACCATTCTCGTTGCCATAAGCTGGACACCTCCTGGAAAGAACCCTCTGGCCATGAGCCATCGGCGCTTTTGCTTATTATGGCGCCTCGGCACTCTGCGTGCCGCCCCTCGACCATCTTCGGCTCCACCTTAAAGGTCTTGAGCCACAGGCCGAAGTGAGGGGTAATACGGAGGAAAGCTTCACACACGATGATGAATGACGAGATGTGGAGGACAGAATCCGGAGCCAGATCATGGAAATCCAGCCCATAGTAAAACATGAGCCCCCTCACGAAGGGGTCTAGAGCAAGGCCTAGCCCTCGGAGGAAGTGAGATACGAACACAACGCTCTCGCCGGGCTTGGGAGTGGGAATGACCTGCCCTCGGGCAGGCAGCCGGTGCAGGATCTCGCCGGTCAGAAACCCGGCCTCCCTTAACTTTTTGACGTCTTCCTCCGGCATCCACCGACCTTGAAGGTTGAATCCGGACATGGTTGAAGGTCCGAAGCACCTGACCTGAGCTTCGGGTGTTGGAACTTGAGGAGGGGGAAGGATTCGATTGAGTTCGAGGAGTAAAAAAGGATAGGCCTTGGTCTCTTTATAAAGAGGGTGAATACCAAGCGTCCTCCTCGTGACCGTTTGGGACTTGCCTACAATCGAGGAATCATACCAACGGGCACGATTGGGTTACCCACGTCCGTATTGATGAGAATCCCGTAATAAGGGGACATGATCTCTGCGTCGACAAGACGTGCCAAGGAAACCGGCTCGCGATATGCGCCAAGGCTGGTCGAGAAAAACGGTTCGAATAATGACCGAGACGTAGTATGATGTCATAATATCAAGTGTGTCAGCAGATTAGATTGGTGGAAACATTATTCTCTCTACGGTGGTATGTGGAACTTGTTTTGCAGAGCCGGACCCTATCCTTGTGTTCAAGGTCTTCTATGGAGTATTCGGAGGAGGAACCGCCTTGCAATGTCGAAAACAATCTGCGCGCCGGACTCATCATCATTGAAGCCTGGTTCAGGGGCTACTGAGGGAGTCCTGGATTAGGGGGTATCCGGACTGCCAGACTATATCCTTTGGCCGGACTGTTGGACTATGAAGATACAAGATTGAAGACTTCCTCTCGTGTCCGGATGGGACTCTCCTTGGTGTGGAAGGCAAGCTTGGCGATACGGATATGAAGATCTCCTCCCATTGTAACCGACTCTGTGCAACCCTAGCCCCCTCTGGTGTCTATATAAACCAGAGGGTTTAGTCCGTAGGACAACAACAATCATACCATAGGCTAGCTTCTAGGGTTTAGCCCGATCTCGTGGTAGATCAACTCTTGTACTACTCATATCATCAAGATCAATCAAGCAGGAAGTAGGGTATTACCTCCATCGAGAGGGCCCGAACCTGGGTAAAACATCGTGTCCCCTGCCTCCTGTTACCATCCGCCTTAGACGCACAGTTCGGGACCCCCTACCCGAGATCTGCCGGTTTTGACACCGACAAAATGCTTAATACATCAACCGTACAAAACGTAGCCATTAATTGCAAGTGGTATTGGTAAGATTGAACTAGTGAAGACATACTTGGTAAGTCCTAAGAGGTGGTTGCTGGGGCACTTCATCTTGGCCAGAGCCCGCCCAAAGTCAGCGGTGGCGGAGGCGAGCTGTTCCTCCGGGTCGAAGCGTGGATCAGTGCCACTGACATATATACCTACAGGCAACCAGTAAATGGTAGAAGTTAAACTGCAATTGCACAAATGATGTGAAATACTGCAAGACATGGGATGCAGCTAACCTCGACGGCAAACAACAGCATCAGCCGTTATGACCCTGCGTAAGTACATGGACAGGCATGTTAAGTACAACAGGGTTAGCATCCACTAAAAATAGCAAATGGGCAGCATCTCTAGTGATATCCTGAGTCATGTATTGTAAGTCTGTTGCTGGTATTGGTGAAATTGAGCTGCACACGGTAATATTTGAACATCACACAGTGTGCAGTACTGAAATAAACAAGGCACGAACATGATTAGTACATCAACCGTACAACTCATAGCCATTGCAAGTGGTATTGGTAAGATTTAGCTGGTCAGATCTTACCTGTTAAGTCCTGGGGGTAGTCGCTGGGGCACTTCATCTGGGCCAAAGCTTGGATCATGTCGGCAGCGGCGGCGGAGGCGAGGTGTTCCTCCAGGTCAACATGCACAGCGGCCATCGCGCCATGGACCGCCATCAGCTCCTGGCGGTGGGGATTTGGAGGCATGAGGATGTTTCGCAGGCGCCATTTCAGCAATTAGGCCGGGGCCGTGATAGAGATCGATGGGTTACCTGACCGGATCCGAGCAGAATGTGGATGTGGTTGAAGCTGTGGTTGCGGCGGCGGCGGTTTGAGATGCCGGTAGGGGGAGACGCAGGGGGATATTGAGGGTGGGGATGTGGTTGGAGGAATAAATTCTCAAATCGCGCGCCTAATGAAAATTTCGCTGCGAAACTTGAAACTTGGGTGGGGGAAACACACAACACAAATGAAGCGCGTAAAATACTCGTGTGCGAGAAAAAAGAAAGTTCGCAGATCCCGTCTCCAAAAAATGTACACGTGTAGTTGATTTTTTTGGTCAATGGTATGCCTGGTTTATTAGGAAACATCACACAGGTAACTGACTTATGGATCACTAACGCAAAAAACGCAGATGGGTACGGCATAGAAACCGTGTGTTTTGTGATCTTCTAATGATTAACGCAAAAAACGCACACGGCCAAACATGCTAATCAACGCTCAAAGCCCTCAAAGGATGCTCTTACCGACATTGTACGTTAATACTACAAACTTAAAGTACTACTGGTAACTTGCTCTAATACTACAAGCTTAAACTACTTCTCACATGCTGCCATCGGGGCATGCTGGCCAGACGCCGGCGTTCTCTTTCCCGGCCTTGTAGGCGGCAACCCACCGTGCTTCGATCTCCGCCAAGCTCTCCTTACCACGGCGTGCGGCCTCTTTCTTCTTGCGGCGGTGGGACTCTCTTTTCTTGACCGCCTTCTGCCTTTTCCGCTCCTTCTGTGCGTCTTTGGCCGCCTCTAGATCCACCACCAATTCGACCATGGCAGCCTCAAAGTCCTCCCATGTAACTATCTGGCCGCCGGCGGCGATGACCTCGGCGCAGCGAGATGCCATCGCTTCCTTACCATGTGTGCGGTCGCGGGCAGCGAGGAACGCGGCGCGACGGGATGCCATCGCTTCCTTACCAGTTACTGTGCACCGCGGTGCCATGGACGACGCCTGGAGAGAGCTCTGGGATGGAGGGGCCGGGCAGCCGTACAGTGCGGTGGTATTCAAGAGCTCAATGACAAACGACAACAGTAATTTGGCTTCCCTTACAATTTTGCTCGTTCATTATCGCACACGGTTCATCTCCATCGCTTCCGGAAACAATGTGCGCTGACCCTATTGTGTGTTGCGTTATGATTGGCCAGAACCCTAGCCACACGGATCGCGTGTGTGCACCATAGGATCCGCCGTGATCGAACAGCAATCCACGTCCCTCACATCACACCCATGCACCTGTAGCTGGATTGGATTTAGATGCGCTAAATGCCTAGAAAATGCACATAATCCCCTAAATATGGTAAATGAGCCCGGAAAAATGCCAAATTTGAACACGGTGATTTGCAGGGTGTATGTTCGTCGTAGAAAAAACTCTAGGGCAAAGAACGAAGAAAATTTGGATTCCCCTTCAATCTTGTTGATTTCCCTCTCGAAAGCATGTAACTTCCTCGGTGATGGTTCGATTTATGAAGGGCGTGCATGACGACATAAGCCAAACCTTCTCAAATTTTTACGAGGGCATCACTACAAAAAAAGACACTTCCGTGATGATACGTGTTTGTCACAGTAGGTCACGTTTTCTGTCATGCATGTACATCCATGACAAATTTATGACAGAATCAAGATGGTCATACATGTGCTGTCGTAGAAGTGTTCCATGACATTACCAAAATTATCATCACGGAAGTGTCCACTTCCATGACGATAAATCGCGCGTCATAGAAGTGCCTTCGTCAAGGGTGACCGACATGTGGCATCCACCATAACGGGACGCTGTTAAGCTATCGGGTCCGGTTTTGCATCTGATAACCCGTTAACTGCCCGGACCAATGGGAATTTTCCACGTGTAAAATTCTCATTGGCCGGAGGAAACATGTGTCGGCTCAACGTTCGGATAGATGTCATCCACTCATTGGACAGGAGGCACCTATGATATGTCGACACGTGGCACGACCAACAGAGGCCCATTTCGGTGAAAAGGCCGGCCCATTTGACTTGGTCAAAAGGTAACGGGCTGGCCCACGGAAAGCCAGTTAACGGGTTGTTCGTATATAGCCCATTTACGGCCCGCTTACTACCGGCCCGTTACGGCCTATCGGAATTAAGCCCAGTAGCTTCATCTGGGCCGTCCAATATGATTCCAGCCCGTTGTAACTTCCGGCCCATGTATGCCCATGATGTCTTTCGGCCCATATGAGGCCCTTCGTAACTCTCAGCCCATTAAAGGCCTGAGATGAAACTGGCCCATAATGAACAGTGTAAAGCTTTAAACCCATTAATGGCCCATTATTCCGTCGGCCGTTTCCAGCCCGTGTTAACTTTCGGCCTTCTAAGGGCCCATTTATTCTTGGGCTCATTTCTGAATTCGGTTAGATACAATCCGTTACTGGCTTGTTCCATTTGTGGGCCAAATACAGCCCGTGGTTACATTCGGCCCGTTTGTGGCCCGTTAACCTGTTGGGCTGTTTTCATAGCGTTATCAAATACGACCTTTTAACGGCCCGTTATGGTCCACGAATAGTATGGACCATGTTTGGCGAAATGATTATACGGCCCATAGAAGGCCAATGGATCCTACGGCCCATAGAAGGCCCATGGATCATATGGCCCGTAGAAGGCCCATGGATCATACGGCCCGTAGAAAGTCCATGGATCCTACGGCCCGTAAAAGGCCCATGGATCCTACGGCCCGTAGAAGGCCCACGGATCCTACGGCCCGCAGGAGGCCCATGGTTACAACAGTTCGTGTGTTGCCATGAATAACATTACTTACACATAACTCCTGGACAAACACCTGCAACTGGCATTTTCCTTCATCTTCAGTATAGTATTTCCATGATGGGAACATACGCACATAGGATTTAACAACATCAAATGCGACAGATGCTAAACTATGAATGGCTGGTTGTGCTTCCTCCACAACACTAGGTGTACTAACTGGTGGAGTTGGGGTTCGCCGTGGTAGTACTGGCGCTTTGGGCACTGGAGCTGCCTTACTAACTGCTCTTGTTTGGGAGCTCTGTGGTGGAGATGGTGCTGTGTCAACAGGAACTGGGTTACTATCTGCTGGGGTTGAGGTTAGATTGGGTGAAGCTGGTTCTCTGTCCATCGTAGTAGGGGTAAAATCTGCGGGAGTCTGGGTTATGTGTGGTAGGGCTGGTTCTCGTGCATGTACAACCGGGGTGCTATCTCCACCAAGAGGTAGCACTGTTTTATTTGAAGACCGTGTTTTTACTCCGCTAGATACTGCCATCACCCGCTCCAATTCAAATGGCTGATAAACAGGAAACATAATTGAATGTACAGACATTGTATGAGAGACATATGCAATAGATAGTGTGGAAAAAAGAGGGCATTAAATAATTGACATGTATATTGTTTAACTAAAACGGATAGCATGACATAATTTCACATGTATGATGTCTATCTAAATTGGATAGCATAGCATAACATAATTCAAAGATATGATGACTAACTAAACAGGATCGCATGACATAATTCACATACATGTTATCTAAGTAACCAGGATCACATGATTTAATTCACATATGTGATTTATATTCTAAGCGGAGGGCATTCGCATATATGATGTCTGAACTAAGAACATGGTGTTGAATATTGTGTATATGATGTCTAAACTATGCAATGCAAGACACAATATGCATGATATGAGCAGTAGAACTGTGCCAAGTTAGAGCATACACCTCGGTGGGGGAATAGGACTGGTCATCTATCTCTGAATATATCTCTGAGGAGCTATTGGGACCCAGTAAGAGATCTGCTTCGACAGGTAGCACTGTCTGCTCTGAAGGCCTTGTTTTCACTCCAGATTTTTCCATCACCCACTCAAATGGCTGATTCACAGGAAGAGTAGTTTAATGTACAAACATTGTCGACAAATGGAAATTTAATGAAGAAAAGGACGGGCTAGATATCATTCAAATATATGATGCCTGGTTAAAGAGGATGGCATTGCATAATTCCCACATATGATATTGAAACTAAACAGGTGGCATTACAGAACATGTCTAAACTAAGAAGATGACATATATGATGTCGAAAGTAGGCACTGCAAGGCAACATATGCATGATATGACTAAGATCATCATGCCAAGTTAGAGCAAACACCTTGGGGGTAAATAGGAGTGGTCAGCTGTGTCTGAATCCGCCTCAGAACAGATATCTTCCTCTGGATTACAATCTGGAGAGGGGGGGGAGGGCTTGCCATTGAACCTACCATGGAGCGATGTCTGCATGACATTGTATTGCCGCGCAAAACTCTTCTCTTTTTCTCTACATGTTCAGCATGACTGTGTACAATATCTGACATGCATACAAAAAAAATAGTGAGATTATGAAAGGAGATCATGCATAAATCTAGAGTAATGGTAACAATCTAGAGTAGTGGTAACAACCAGTGGATGGATCCAAAAATAATGATAGCAGGCTGATGATTGCTTTAATTTAATAAATAAACAGATGATGATTGCTTTACTATTTGTTTCCCACGCAAGATGAACAACATAGGCATACCCTAGGTGAAACAGATATTAGACACAGATACTATTCATTGCTGCCTCGATATGTGCCCCACAACTAATTTATAACTCAAGTTTGAACATCAATTTGGACCTGACTTGGAGTCTAAGAGGTGAACAGGACAATAAAGTAGCAGGTAATATTAAGCAATGCATAACATAAGCAGAAACAAAAGAGTGCGACCTCTCTTGTGGACCCGTGTACTCCTCAGGTTCATCTGCTGAGTCGATGATGGTGATGCCGTTACAGTGGGTGCCAGCGGCAGGGAAGGAGATCTGAGGCGGCGAAAGACGGTCAGGAGTCGTGATGTCTGGTTTGGTGGACGCTTCTATCGATGGAGCAGCTCAGGTGAGGTGGACGACGTCGCGGCAGGAGCAGGACAAACCACACAAAGTTTTCTTCGACACCTACCTGTAACTGAAGTAATTCTGTAATGGCTCATTTCGCTTGCGTGATTCTAAAAACGCAGGGATAGGAGGAAAAACACCGGAATAGGACAGGAATGCACATGGGAAACAGAGCATTTGTGAACATAGGATTTCTGTCAACCTGGGTGTTTGGTTCATTGGAAAAGGAGGAGCAGAGGAATGTAAAGAAACATGGCCAAAATAAAGTGAAACCATATGAAAACGTGTACAGTTAGAGTGTTATTCTGCCACTAATGCACTTGGTCTTGTTTTCATGCATAGGATTTTGAAAAGTAGGTCCAGGTGGATGTTTTGCTCCATTCCTTTCAACAAAATGCATGAATAATTGAATAGTAGAGTGCCATAGGAAAATTTCCAATTGCTATGTTTTTCCGTTGAACCACAATAGCCCTAATGGATCGACATGAATGTAGAGTAATAAGTGATGCAACAAGTGTACAACCTCTTTGTCGTAGCCGTGTTGACCTCAGCATCATTGGGTTGGTCGCTGAAGATGTTGAGGCAGAGGTGGCTGTCGGAGGTGTGGACGAAGATCTGAGGAATCTGTAGACGGCGTTCAGGGCACTACTCTGTTGTGATGGATCGTTCCGTCCTTGGAGCAGCTCCGGTGAGCCGTAAGACATCAAGGCTGAAGCAGCACAAGACAGACATCATTAATCTCAAGTGGGATCCTAATAGCATCTCCAATAGATGATGTAAAATGCATTACCAGAAAGTGATAGATGTAAAATTTACATCACCAAAAACCACCTGACTACAACAGATGAGGTAAAAAATGTTGACTCTGAACTTAACTGTCGAAACTGAAATTTACTGTGGAATCTGAATGTTACTGTCGAAACTGAACGCAATGGTAGCAGAGAGGCACTTCACATGGGATAGTATAGGGAGGGCCTGCAGTTCATCTTCAACCTGCACCGGCCGAACCCCGCCCCGAAATTTCTGGGTCTATTTAAGTCTTCCTCCTTAAGCTTCGCCGACTCGTGTGATCCAGTGTCAGCAACCCCCGAATCCACAAATCCCAATCCCCATTTCTGCACCCCTTCTTGCAAAGATGACGCTGTGGAAACGCTTCATGAAGGCCCATACGATGGTCGCGTCCTCCCCGAGCGCTACCGCCTGCGTCGAGAGCGCAGCCGTCTACACCGAGAGTGCCACTGCATCCGCATTGCGCGCGGCCACATTCGCCGAGAGGGCTTTTGTGGTAGCCGGCAGGGTAGCTGCAGCAGCCGAGATGGCTGTAGTTGCTGCTGCGATGGTGGCTGCAAACACTGAGAGCGCTCGAGCCGCCGTCCGTGCCGCCGATGTTGCCCTGGCCCGGGTCGAGGCGATCCACGCTAAGATCGAGGATGCACACGCCAAGATATTCCAGGCCACCTCGGAATCCAGCATGCAACCCACGTCCAAAAAGGCGGTGGTGGCCATGGAGCACCTGCTTCCTCATGAGATCGCCAAGCGGGAGCTGGAGATGCAGAAGGTGGCGGAGATCGAGGAGCGCCGGGAGGAGGATTTGCGCGTGGCCGAGGTCGAGGTAGGAGAAGAGTCTGTCCGTCGAGGAATCGGCGGTGGAGTACCAACATGAGTTCTAGCGCAGCCACTACTACGAGTACTACAACCTTGAGGGCGGCGCCGAGGACGAGGACGCGGTCGACTTCAGCAGGGGGGCGTGGAGTCCACCACCGATGGCATGTCGCCAGGACAAGTCATCGACGTCTCATCTCACACCGGAAATGCATAGGCCGGTGATAACCCACAAGTATAGGGGATCTGTCATAGTCCTTTCGTTAAGTAAGAGTGTCGAACCCAACGAGGAGCAGTAATGTATTCTCTGCAAGCACTGAAATTATCGGTAACAGATAGTTTTGTGATAAGGTAATTTGTAATGGGTAACAAGTAACAAAAGTAAAAAAGGTGCAGCAAGGTGGCTCAATCCTTTTTTAGCAAAGGCCAAGCCTGGACAAACTCTTAAATAAAGGAAAACGCTCCCGGGGACACATGGCAATTATCGTCAAGCTAGTTTTCATCACGCTCATATGATTCGTGTTTGTTACTTTGATAATTTGATATGTGGGTGGACCGGTGCTTGGGTACTGCCCTTCCATGGACAAGCATCCCACTTATGATTAACCCATATTGCAAGCATCCGCAACTACAAAAGAAGTATTAAGGTAAACCTAACCATAGCATGAAACAAATGGATCCAAATAAGCCCCTTACGAAGCAACGTGTAAACTAGGGTTTAAGCTTCTGTCACTCTAGCAACCCATCATCTACTTATTACTTCCCAATGCCTCCCCATAGGCCCAAATAATGGTGAAGTGTCATGTAGTCGACGTTCACATAACACCACTAGAGGAAAGACAACATACATCTCATTAAAATATCGAACGAATACCAAATTCACATGACTACTTATAGCAAGACTTCTCCCATGTCCTCAGGAACAAACGTAACTACTCACAAATCATATTCATGTTCATAATCAGAGGGGTATTAATATGCATATAGGATCTGAACATATGATCTTCCACCGAATAAACCAACTAGCATCAACTACAAGGAGTAATCAACACTACTAGCAACCCACAGGTACCAATCTAAGGTTTTGAGACAAAGATTTGATACAAGAGATGAACTAGGGTTTGAGAGCAGATGGTGTTGGTGAAGATGTTGATGGAGATTGACCCCCTCCCGATGAGAGGATCGATGGTGATGAAGATGTGAAGATTCCCCCCTCCCGGAGGGATGTTTCCCCGGCAAAACAGCTCCACCGGAGCCCTAGATTGGTTTCGTCAGGTTCCGCCTCGAGACAGCGGCGCTTCGTCCCGAAAGCTTCCTCCTTATTTTTTCTAGGACGAAAGACTTCGTATAGCAGGAGATGGGCACCGGAGGCCTACCAGGGGGTCCACAAGACAGGGGCGCACGCCCCCCACCCTCGTGGCCAGGGTGTGGGCCCCCTCTGGTTGATTCTTTCGCGAGTATTTTTTATTAATTCCAAAACGTGCCTCCGTGAAGTTTCAGGACTTTTGGAGTTGTGCAGAATAGGTCTAATATTTGCTCCTTTTCCAGCCCAGAATTCCAGCTGCCCGCATTCTCCCTCTTCATGTAAACCTTGTAAAATAAGAGAGAAAAGGCATAAGTATTGTGACATAATGTGTAATAACAGCCCATAATGCAATAAATATCGATATAAAAGCATGATGCAAAATGGATGTATCAGCCGGCGCGGCGGCGGATTTGTTAAAGTTGTGCCGGAGGAAGAATTCTGGAGTATGTTGCTCATGTCCATCTGTTAGCCCGGATTCCTGTTGGTAAGCGCACCTACAGTTTCCATGGTGGTTACGGTGCTACTCTCGAGAGTGCTGCTTAGCTTGCCGCAATGGTAGGAATCACCGGTCTTCGTCATCAAGAGAGCATGGTGCAAGAGAACCGTGCTTATCAATACTATTCCACCCCATTACCAAGTATTCCAGTTTTCTGCTGGAGGAAGAATTCTGGAGTATGTTGCTCATGTCCATCTATCAGCCCCGATTCCTGTTGGTAAGCGCACCTACAGTTTCCACGGTGGTTACAGTGCTACTCCCGAGAGGGCCGCTCAGCTTGACGCAATGGCAGGAATCACCGGTCTTCGTCATCAAGAGAGCATGGTGCAAGAGAACTGTGCTTATCAATACTATCCCACCATCGTCGAGAATCCTAACCGGATCGAGTTCCCCTCTGTCAACCCTCAAGATGACCCGGCTATCCTCGCCATGTCCCGTTACATGACGACCGAGTGTCTTCTTATTTCCGAGTTAGTCTGAGACGCCATTCAAGCCAGGAGATTTCTTGGTGCCACCCTACCTCAGTCTCCACCAGCTTCTCCAACATTGCCTCCGTGAACTTTCAGAAATTTGGAGTTGTGCAGAATAGGTCTCTAATATTTGCTCCTTTTCCAGCCTAGAATTCCAGCTGTCGGCATTCTCCCTCTTGATGTAAACCTTGTAAAATAAGAGAGAAAAGGCATAAGTATTGTGACATAATGTGTAATAACAGCCCATAATGCAATAAATATCGATATAAAAGCATGATGCAAAATGGACGTATCAACTCCCCCAAGCTTAGACCTCGCTATCCTCAAGCGGAAGCCGATAACGAAAAATATGCCCACATGTTTAGAGATAGAGGTGTCGATAAAATAAAATACGGACATGAGGGCATCATGATCATTCTTATAATAGCAACATATATATATTGTCATATGATTTCTTATGCTAAAGTAACAATCTATTCACAGTGTAAAGTATGAATCAGAAATTTCATTGAAAACTAACAAACTATTATCTCGGTCATTGAAGCAATTGCAATTTATCATCACATCGGAAAGAGTCAATATAAGAGCTTTTCAGCAAGTCCACATACTCAACTATCATTTAGTCTTTCACAATTGCTAACACTCACGCAATACTTATGGGTATGGAGTTTTAATCGGACATAGAGAAATATAGGGCCTTACAGTGTTGCCTCCCAACCTTTTACCTCAAGGGTAATGTCAACAATAATAGTTCATGATAACTTACATCCAATTGGATATATATATCATGATCTTTCCAACACAATGTGCTTGCCAAAGGAAAAAATGTAAAAAGGGAAGGTGAAGATCACCATGACTCTTGTATAAGGTATAAGACAAGAATAAAAGATAGGCCCTTCGCAGAGGGAAGCAGAGGTTGTCATGTGCTTTTATGGTTGGATGCACAAAATCTTAATGTGAAAGAACGTCACTTTATATTGCCACTTGTGATATGGACCTTTATTATGCAGCCCGTCGCTTTTATTTCTTCCACATCACAAGATCGTATAAAGCTTATTTTCTCCACACAAATAAATCATACATATTTAGAGAGCAATTTTTATTGCATGCAACAATGACAACTTACTTGAAGGATCTTACTCAATCCATAGGTAGATATGGTGGACTCTCATGGCCAAACTGGGTTTAAGGGTATTCGGAAGCACAAGTAGTATCTCTACTTGGTGCAAAGAATTTGGATAGCATGAGGGGGAAAGGCAAGCCCAACATGTTGGATGATCCATGACAATATACTTTATTTCGAATATAAGAAAACATAATCCATTACGTTGCCTTCCTTGTCCAACATCAACTTTTTAGCACGTCATATTTTAATGAGTGCTCACAATCATAAAAGATGTCCAAGATAGTATATTTATATGTGAAAACTTCTCTTTCTTTATTACTTCCTATTAATTGCAACGATGACCAAAACTATGTTTGTCAACTCTCAACAACTTTTATTCATCATACTCTTTACATGTGAAGTCATTACTCTCCATAAGATCAATACGATCTCTTTATTTCTTTTTATTCTTTCTTTTTCTATTATTCCCTCAAGATCATAGCAAGGTAATCAAGCCCTTGACTCAAAACTAATCTTTATTACATAGAAGGATCATAAAGCAAAACTCAAAACTAGATCATACCAAAACTTTCATTCTACTAGATCAAGATATTACCAAAAGGATCGAACTAAGAGAAACGGTAAAGATAGGAGTGTGATGGTGATACGATACCGGGGCACCTCCCCCAAGCTTGGCAGTTGCCAAGGGGAGTGCCCATACCCGATACTCAGTTCTCCTTTGGTGGTGAAGAAGATGGTGGTGATGATGGAGTGTCGCACATCGAGCGTAGGAGATCCTCCAATTTGCGGATAATGCCCTTGAGTGCGGTGATATGCTCCTTCAACAAAATATTTTCACGTGTGAGATACTTGTTTTGTATGCGAGCTAACTCAATCAACTTGAAAGCTTCAATCTTTGTTGTGGTAAGAAGATTGTGATGAGGTTGAAGGATGTCTTCTTCTCCTGCTGCCGGAGCTTGATCCTCCATGGCCTTCTTGATCCTATCATCCTTGTTGATCTCCCCGGGTTCTTCTCTCTTCAGCTCTATCTTCATTAGCCAAGCATCGTTGTCCTCATTGTTGGAGAAGGGGGACGACATGATGCCTGGCCTTGACAATTCTGACAGAAAATAGCTCAAAACAAAAACAGAGGATATTTGCGTGATACGAGGGTCAAAACCTTCGGGAGATTATATAATGAATTTTTACCGATTAAAAGAAGTATCGTGCAAGAAAACAGAGTCCGGAGAGCACACGAGGTGCCCACAAGGCAGGGGGTGCGCCCAGGGGGTAGGGCGCGCCCTCCACCCTCATGGACACCTCGTGTCCTTCCTGGACTACTTCTTATTTTCCTATTTTCTTAAATATTCCAAAACGGAGAAAAATTACCATTAGAACTGTTTTGGAATCGATTTACTTACCGTACCTCATACCTATTCCTTTTCGGAGTCTGAAACGTTCTGGAAAGTGTCCCTTATGTATTTCTCTGGGGTTACAGTTTCAATAACATTAGTTTCAACATTCATGGGATTACCTGAGATATAATGTTTGATTCTTTGACCGTTCACCACCTTCGGATTTGTGCCTTCGAAGTTGTTGACTTTTATGGCACCGGAACGATAGACCTCCTCGATAACGTAAGGACCTTCCCATTTAGAGAGGAGTTTTCCTGCAAAAAATCTTAAACGAGAGTTGTATAGCAACACATAATCGCCTACATTAAACTCACGCTTTTGTATCCTTTTGTCATGCCATCTTTTAACTTTTTCTTTAAACAGTTTGGCATTCTCATAGGCTTGGGTTCTCCACTCATCAAGTGAGCTAATGTCAAATAGCCTCTTCTCACCGGCAAGTTTGAAATCATAGTTGAGCTCTTTAATGGCCCAATATGCCTTATGTTCTAGTTCGAGAGGTAAGTGAAATGCTTTTCCATAAACCATTTTATACGGAGACATACCCATAGGATTTTTATATGCAGTTCTATAGGCCCATAATGCAGCATCAAGTTTCTTGGACCAATTCTTTCTAGATATATTAACAGTCTTTTGCAAAATTAATTTGATCTCTCTATTACTCAGCTCTACTTGGCCACTAGATTGTGGGTGGTATGGAGATGCAATTCTATGATTAACATCATACTTAGCAAGCATTTTACGAAAAGCACCATGAATAAAATGTGAACCACCATCAGTCATTAAGTATCTAGGAACTCCAAACCTTGAAAAAACAACTTATTTAAGCATCTTAATAGAGATGTTATGATGCACTACTAGTTGGAATAGCTTCTACCCACTTAGTAACGTAATCAACAGCAACTAAAATATGTGTATAGACATTGGAGGAAGGAATATAATCAAAGCCACAAACATCAAATGGTTCAATAACAAGTGAATAGTTCATAGGCATTTCTTGACGTCTACTGATATTACCAATTCTTTGACATTCATCACAAGACAAGACAAACTTACGGGCATCCTTGAAGAGAGTAGGCCAATAAAAACCGGATTGCAATACCTTATGTGCAGTTCTATCTCCAGTGTGGTGTCCTCCATAAGCCTCGCAGTGACACTTGCATAGGATCTGTTCCTGTTCATGCTCAGGTACGCAACGTCTAGTAACACCATCTACTCCTTCTTTATAAAGGTGTGGGTCATCCTAGAAGTAATGTCTTAAATCATAGAAAAACTTTTTCTTTTGCTGGTATGTGAAACTAGGTGGTATAAATTTAGCAACAATGTAATTAGCATAATCAGCATACCATGGAGCAGTACGAGAAGCATTTATGACAGCCAATTGTTCATCAGGAAAGCTATCATCAATAGGTAGTGGGTCATCAAGGACATTTTCTAACCTAGATAAGTTGTCTGCAACAGGGTTCTCAGCTCCCTTTCTATCAATAATATGCAAATCAAATTCTTGTAGCAAGAGAACCCATCTAATAAGTCTATGTTTAGCATCTTTCTTTTCCATAAGATATTTAATAGGCATGATTAGTGTGAACAGTAACTTTGGAATCAACAATATAAGGTCTGAACTTATCACAAGCAAATACAACTGCTAAAAATTCTTTTTCAATATAGCATAATTTCTCTGGGCATTGTCTAGAGTTTTACTAGCATATTGAATAACATTTAATTTCTTATCAACTCTTTGTCCGAGAACAACATCTACAGCATAATCACTAGCATCACACATAATTTCAAAGGGTAAATTCCAATCAGGAGGCTGAACAATAGGTCTAGAAATCAAGGCTTTCTTAAGTATTTCAAATGCTTCTACACAATCATCATCAAAGGCAAAAGGAACATTTTTTTGTAACAGATTAGTCAGAGGCCTAGAGATTTTTGAGAAGTCTTTAATGAACCTCCTATAAAAACCGGCATGACCAAGGAAACTTCTTATACCTTTGATGTCCTTGGGACATGGCATCTTTTCAATAGCATCAACTTTAGCTTTATCAACCTCAATACCTCTTTCAGAAATTTTATGCCCTAAGACAATACCTTCATTAACCATAAAGTGGCACTTCTCCCAATTCAAGACAAGATTAGTTTCTTCACATCTCTGCAAGACTCAATCAAGGTTGCTCAAGCAATCATCAAAAGAAGTTCCATATACGGAAGAATCATCCATGAAAACCTCAACAATCTTTTCACAAAAATCAGAGAATATAGCTATCATGCATCTTTGAAAGGTAGCAGGTGCATTGCATAAACCAAAAGGCATACGTCTATAAGCAAAGGTACCGAAAGGGCAAGTAAAAGTGGTCTTATCCTGATCCTCTTTTGACACAGGTATTTGAGAGAAACCAGAGTAACCATCTAGAAAGCAAAAATGTGTATGTTTAGATAATCTTTCTAGCATTTGATCAATAAAAGGTAAAGGGTAATGATCTTTTCTAGTAGCTTTATTTAATTTGCGGAAGTCAATTACCATTCTATAACCCGTAACAATTCTTTGCGGGATCAATTCATCTTTATCATTAGGAACAACGGTAATACCTGCCTTCTTAGGGACACAATGGACATGACTTATCCACTGACTATCAGCAACAGGATAAATTATTCCTGCCTCCAGGAGCTTTAGTATTTCATTTCTTACCACTTCTTTCATCTTAGGATTTAACCTTCATTGGTGATCAACAACCGGTTTAGCGTCTTTCTCTAATTTAATTTTGTGTTGGCATAGAGTGGGACTAATGCCCTCAAGATCATCAAGGGTATATCCAATAGCAGCACGGTGCTTCTTCAGAGTTTTCAATAATTTCTCCTCTTCCTGCTCTGAAAGGTTAGCACTAATAATAACAGGATATATCTTCTTTTCATCAAGATAAGCATATTTAAGAGTATCTGGTAATGGTTTAAGCTCAAACACGGGATCATCCTTGGGTGGAGGAGGATCCCCTAGGATTTCAACAGGCAAGTTGTGTTTCAAAATGGGTTCCTGTTTAAAGAATACTTCATCTATTTCCCTTCTTTCATTCATGAACATATCATTTTCATGATCCAGCAAATATTGTTCTAAAGGATCATTAGGAGGCACAGCAATAGAAGCAAGACCAATAATTTCATCTTTACTAGGCAATTCTTTATCATGGGGTTGTCTACGAAATTTAGCAAAATTAAAATCATGAGACATATCTCCTAACCCAACAGTAACAATATCCTTTTCGCAATCTATCCTAGCATTAACAGTATTCAAGAAGGGTCTACCAAATATAATGGGACAAAAGTTATCTTGTGGGGAAGCAAGAACAAGAAAATCAGTAGGATATTTAATTTTCCCACACAAGACTTCTACATCTCTAACAGTCCCAACCGGTGAGATAGTATCTCTATTGGCAAGCTTAATAGTAACATCAATATCTTCTATCTCAGCAGGTGCAATATCATGCATAATTTCTTTATATAGGGTGTAAGGTATTGCACTGACACTATCACCCATATCACATAAGCCATGATAGCAATGATCTCCTATTTTAACAGAAATAACAGGCATGCCTACAACAGGTCTATGTTTATTTTTAGTATCGGGTCTAGCTATTCTAGCAGCTTCATCACAGAAGTAAATAACATGCCCATCAATATTATCAACCAAGAGATCTTTAACCATAGCAATACTAGGTTCAACTTTAATTTGCTCAGAGGGGTTGGGTGTTCTAATATTACTTTTGTTGACCACAGTTGAAGCTTTAGCATGATCCTTTATTCAAACAGGGAAAGGTGGTTTTTCAACATAAGCAGTAGGAACAATAGGATCAACATTATAAGTGATAGTCTTTTCTTCAACTTTAATAGGTGCAACTACTTTTACTTCAATGGGAGGATTATATTTAAGCCACTTCTCCTTAGGGAGATCAACATGAGTAGCAAAGGATTCACAGAAAGAAGCTACAATCTCAGAGTCAAGTCCATATTTAGTGCTAAATTCACGGAAAACATCGGTATCCATAAAAGATTTAACACAATCAAACTTAGGTGTTATACCTGACTCCTTACCTTCGTCGAGATCCCAATCTTCAGAGTTGCATTTATTCTTTCCAATAAATCCCATTTGAATTCAATAGTCTTCATCATAAAAGAACCAGTACAAGAAGTATCGAGCATGGAGCAATTATTGAGAGAAAGCCGAGCATAATTTTTTTGAATAATTATTTCTCCTGAGAGCTCATGATTGGGGCATGAATATAACATTGACTTAAGCCTCCCCCAAGCTTGAGCGATGCTTTCTCCTTCGCAAGGCCAAAAATTATATATATATAATTACAGTCACGATGAACAAGATGCATAGGATAAAACTTCTGATGAAATTCCAATTTCAATTGGTTGTAGTTCCATGATCCCATATCATCACATAGCCTAAACCATGTCAGTGCCTTTCCCTTCAAAGATAAAGGGAAGACCTTCTTCTTGATAACATCCTCGGGCATACCTGCAAGCTTAAATAATCCACAAACTTCATCCACATAGATTAGGTGCAAATCGGGATGTAATGTTCCATCACCTGTAAAAGGATTAGCTAGCAGTTTCTCTATCATACCCGAAGGAAATTCAAAGTAAACATTTTCAGTAGGTTCAGTAGGTTGAGGAGCAATTCTTTGCTCTACTGGTCGGGGTGAAGATACCCCGAACAAGCCCCTCAAAGGATTACTTTCCATAGTAACAAGTGATAGTAAATTTCAGCACACTATATAAATTTTTCCTTACCAAATTCCACTTACCAAAGGCGCTTCACTCCCCGGCAACGGCGCCAGAAAAGAGTCTTGATGATCCACAAGTATAGGGGATCAATCGTAGTCCTTTCGATAAGTAAGAGTGTCGAACCCAACGAGGAGCAGAAGGAAATGACAAGCAGTTTTCAGTAAGGTATTCTCTGCAAGCACTAAAATTATCGGTAACAGATAGTTTTGTGATAAGGTAATTTGTAACGGGTAACAAGTAACAAACGTAAACAAGGTGCAGCAAGGTGGCCCAATCCTTTTTGTAGCAAAGGACAAGCCTGGACAAACTCTTATATAAAGGAAAACGCTCCTAATGACACATGGGAATTATCGTCAAGCTAGTTTTCATCACGCTGATATGATTCGCGTTCGTTACTTTGATAATTTGATATGTGGGTGGACCGGTGCTTGGGTACTGCCCTTCCTTGGACAAGCATCCCACTTATGATTAACCCCTATTGCAAGCATCCGCAACTACAAAAGAAGTATTAAGGTAAACCTAACCATAGCATGAAATAAATGGATCCAAATCAGCCCCTTACGATGCAACGTATAAACTGGGGTTCAAGCTTCTGTCACTCTACCAACCCATCATCTACTTATTACTTCCCAATGCCTTCCCCTAGGCACAAATAATGGTGAAGTGTCATGTAGTCGACGTTCACATAACACCACTAGAGGAAAGACAACATACATCTCATCAAAATATCGAACGAATACCAAATTCACATGACTACTTATAGCAGGACTTCTCCAATGTCCTCAGGAACAAACGTATATACTCACAAATCATATTCATGTTCATTATCAGAGGGGTATTAATATGCATAAAGGATCTAAACATATGATCTTCCACCGAATAAACCAACTAGCATCAACTACAAGGAGTAATCAACACTACTAGCAACCCACAGGTACCAATCTGAGGTTTTGAGACAAAGATTGGATACAAGAGATGAACTAGGGTTTGAGAGGAGAAGGTGCTGGTGAAGATGTTGATGGAGATTGACCCCCTCCCGATGAGAGGATCGATGGTGATGACAATGGTGATGATTTCCCCCTCCCGGAGGGATGTTTCCCTGGCAGAACAGCTCCGCCGGAGCCCTAGATTGGTTGTCAGGTTCCGCCCCGAGACGGCGGCGCTTCGTCCTGAAAGCTTCCTCCTTATTTTTTCTAGGACAAAAGACTTCATATAGCAGGACATGGGCACTGGAGGCCTGCCAGGGGGCCCACGAGACAGGGGCGCGCGCCCAGGGGGGTAGGGCGCGCCCCCACCCTCGTGGCCAGGGTGTGGGCCCCCTCTGGTTGATTCTTTCGCCAGTATTTTTTATTAATTCCAAAATGTGCCTCCGTGAAGTTTCAGGACTTTTGGAGTTGTTCATAATAGGTCTCTAATATTTGCTCCTTTTCCAGCACAGAATTCCAGCTGCCGGCATTCTCCCTCTTCATGTAAACCTTGTAAAATAAGAGAGAAAAGGCATAAGTATTGTGACATAATGTGTAATAACAGCCCATAATGCAATAAATATCGATATAAAAGCATGATGCAAAATGGACGTATCAGCCGACGCGGCGGCGGATTTGTTAAAGTTGTGCCGGAGGAAGAATTCTGGAGTATGTTGCTCATGTCCATCTATCAGCGCCGATTCCTGTTGGTAAGCGCACCTACAG
Source organism: Triticum aestivum (assembly GCF_018294505.1). NCBI lineage: Eukaryota > Viridiplantae > Streptophyta > Magnoliopsida > Poales > Poaceae > Triticum > Triticum aestivum. Next base: position 96,590,610 of record NC_057796.1, on the reverse strand, counting down.
TTTCCACGGTGGTTACGGTGCTACTCCCGAGAGTGTCGCTCAGCTTGCCGCAATGGCAGGAATCACCGGTCTTCGTCATCAAGAGAGCATGGTGCAAGAGAACCGTGCTTATCAATACTATTCCACCCCATTACCAAGTATTCCAGTTTTCTGCCGGAGGAAGAATTCTGGAGTATGTTGCTCATGTCCATCTGTCAGCCCCGATTCCTGTTGGTAAGCGCACCTACAGTTTCCATGGTGGTTACAGTGCTACTCCCAAGTGTGCCGCTCAGCTTGCCGCAATGGCAAGAATCACCGGTCTTCGTCATCAAGAGAGCATGGTGCAAGAGAACTGTGCTTATCAATACTATCCCACCATCATCGAGAATCCTAACCGGATCAAGTTCCCCTCTATCAACCCTCAAGATGACCCGGCTATCCTCGCCATGTCCCATTACATGACGACTGAGTGTCTTCTTATTTCCGAGTTAGTCCGAGACGCCATTGGAGCCAGGAGATTGCTTGGTGCCACCCTACCTCAGTCTCCGCCAACTTCTCCAACCCCTCCGCCTCATCCCTCCGGAGTTTCGGGGTCGGCAGTTCTACTCGCTACTCCCTTAGCTTCTTCGTCAGTTCCCAAGCATTTGCTCAAGCGTAGGGTGTAGTCATTCGTGTAGTGCATGTGCATCTATTGTAGTATCATGCTTGTGTGTGCATGTATGAGGTAGTTTTGTAGCTTGTTTGATGTCTGCTTTGTTGCAATAAATCGTTTTCTCGTGCTTCTTTATTTGAATCTTCGGTGCTACCCCCTTATGGAAATTGTTCATCAACCGACACTGGATCAGAAGAAGCCATGAGAAGTAAAGATTTACACCAAGGAAATCAGTTAAAAGCAATGATATTTTCAGCTGACAGCATTGTATTGCAGACATCCGGTCTAAATACAAATTATATTCTGCTCAGATTTTCAGTAACAAGTACCCGTCAGAGATACATTTTTGTTGCAGCAATGATTAAATCACCAGGAGAACCAAATTGAATCCAAGTCCAACCGTGCATTTCAAGTCAGAGATATGGTTCGTACACAATGATTGATTCTCCAATGAGTCAGACTTAAAACAAGTGACACCCAGAAATTAGTCCAAATATGCACGGAATTTTACAAGGGCAGTCAGACAATTCTTGTCATACAACTAATCAGCTGCCGGAATGTCAAGAATATATATATATATATGTCATCCCGTTCGCAAAGAAAAGAAGCACAATATCTCTGAGCGAAGCGTACAAGGCAAGATTCCTCAATCTTCTTCAGTAAGGGATGAATGATTTCCCATGTAAGATATTCAGTCTTCTTCGAAAAGGTACTGCAAAAGCTTCTGGCATAAGGTACCGAGTCTTCCCTAGCAAGTATTTAAGGGGGGAAACTTATGAGGTACGGTACCCAGCCTTCCTCAGCAAGCTATCCGCCGAAGGCTTCGAGCACAAGCCATCTAGTCATCCTCAGCATGATATCCCGATGGCTTCCACCGCAAGCTGCCCAGTCTTCTTCAGTACGACACTGGTGCAAGAAAATAAACAATGGGTTGTCAGCATATGGAAGTGTTTTCCAAGTGTCAGATCTGCAACAGTTGGGTCAGAAACAAGAATCAGTCAGAGCAAAGGTATGCCTCGAGAATCAGATATTTCTTCATAAAGTGAGTATGATGTCAAGTTCATGCAAGTCCCTCGCACAAGGAAGAATTCATGGTACGAATCCGACAACCTCACCGTTTATTCAAGAGACAGCCCCGCACACCAGTGGGTGATGCAAAAATCAACAATTCTTGAAGAAAGACAACATTGAGACACCATCGTGGCAGTAAATATCAAGATCAGCCCCGCACACCCTACAAGGTGATGTTATTAATCCTGGCACTGTCAGGTATAGTCGACAACAGTAATGAGATCCGTATAATCACACGTGAACCGGATAAATATCCCGAGACTCGAGACCAAAGTATGAATTGCAAGATATGGCACATGATAGTACTCAGGGCCGTGAAAATAGTCAAGGATATATAAGGCCCCACTCTTTCAGTTAAAGATCCAGAAGAAGAAAATAATAATGAAGGAGCAAGGCCAACGATACAAGACCTCGTATCAAGGCAACTAGCTCAGTCCACAGTATGCTCAGCACTGTCAGCATTGAATACCTGAGTCTGTCAGGTCCGACCCAAGGACAACTCAATATATTGACCTCAGTAACCGTGCTAAAGTATTGCACAATCTACTATCCACATGAGAATACCAGCAAAATGAAGAATCAAAGTATTAAATCACGAAGCATGTGCTCTCACATATGAGAATAGATTAAAGAATAGCCTGCCATGAACGTGATTCTTTGCCAAGAGCACCACCAGTCAAGTCTGCAAATGTTATCATCAGGAGATGGTACATTTTTCTATCAGTCACGTCAAGCGACAGTCAAATCTTTGGTACAGATTGGATACTCAAGACTATGAAGCCAGTCAAGATAAGTCAAAAACTCCTGCAAGATGTCGGAATCCGTTAGAAGAACATGTATGATTCACATTACTGTTTTGAACTCAGAAGGCATGCATATATATTCGAGCAGCCCAATGTCTGGATAGAAGAGAGTCCTTGTTCCATGGGAAGTTGTGTTTCCAACTCCATGGAATATTCTAGGTAGTCGATACGAAAAAAACATCTCCAGCAAGGATCAATATCGAGAACGACACCTATGTCGGTGAAGATAATCTTTTGGACCCCAGCTAAACCAACAGATATGAAAGAAAATTTGAGTCAGTATGAACAGGAACATATGAGGTAAGTCTTGTCAGTATGTCAGATACGGTGAAGCAAACCACCCTAGATCAAGGCAGTCAGTCAGATCCAGTTCAGTGGGAACATTATATGAGAGTAAATAGGAGAAACCCGAGTTGGAAATGGTTTCTCCAAGTCAGAAGATTTGCTTGTTCCCTAAGCAACCAAATCTCTAGGACGAGATTTCTTTAAGGGGGGAAGGTTTGTAACACCCTGGATTTTGCCCTTTTCTTTTTCTCATGATTTTCTTGGATTTCTTGATTTGCCTTGCTTTTCTATGGCTATGTGGTTCTGAAACTTGGGAAGATCATGTCTTCCTAGGTTTTATAGTGGCTTCTCATCCTCATCATCATCCCAAGATCATGTCATTTTCATCCTTGACCCAATTCCAATATTCTTTTTCTAGGGAATATTCCTTTTCTGTTAAAGGAATAACCTTTTAAACCCTAGGTTGTGAAGCAACCAATATTTATGTCACTCCAAAAATTACAAAAAAATCTCATAAATTATTTGGGTCATATCTTCCTCAAATATGTCAAAATCCTTCTTTGGCATCATCAAAGATAATTCACAAATATTCCTTTTCTGATTCTGCCCTAAGTGTCTTTTTGAGAAGGAAGTGTCATTTATCTTTGCTTGATTGACCCCAAACTTTTTGGACATCTTTTCCTGTCCATATAATTGCCCCATGCCAAAATTCAACTCAATTTGCCTAGCAAATATTCCTGAGCAATTTTTCAAAGTTCCTGTCTGAGGGAAGCCTTTGTGAAGGAAGTGCAAGTTAGTCATGTCCAAATGACTTGAAATTTTTCAAGGTCATACATATGATCAAATCATCACTCTCAACCAAATATGAGCTCATGTAACTCATCTATGTGAGCCCAGCTCCAAATCTTAGTTTCTGGTCAGATGTTGAGTTTGCGAAGCAACCATATTTTATATTGCTTCATTTAAGCTGAAAATTTAATAGGACATTCTCCTATCCATATCAACTCTCTCCACCAAGTTTTGGCTCAATTCATTAATCCATTTGCCATGTGCAAATTTTCCAAGTTTCTATCCAGAGAGATGCTATATGAAGCAAGTGCTTGTTTGGCTAATCCAAATGGCATGAAACTTTTTGAGCATCTTCATGTCTTCAAATCATTGGGCCATGCCCAATTTCGGCTCAGTTAGCTACTTCATGTGAGTGCATCATCCAAATCTCCTTTCTGGACCAAATATATAGTTGCAAAGGAACTATGTTAAGTTGTGGTCCATTTCCCCTCTAATTGCACATCATCATAGTCCTTCCTACTCTAAACACCTCAGACATCATGTTTGGCCCTTAGCATCTCCCTATGTATCATAGTGACCTAATCAAGTTTGATGCAGCAAACTTCACAGCATCTTTACCACCTAACCACAGTGCTCCTATTCGATTCATGACCTCATTTGTAACCTAGCTTGGAGGGACTACGCGCCTGACATGGTCGGCCCGGCCAGAACGTGCCTCTTGCACTAGCGCATGCGGTGATCATGCTTGCGTCATGCTAATTGCGAGCTCTGGCTCATTCCGACCGCTGTTCTCGTCCGCTCCCTCGTCATCACGACTCCCAGCCATGTCTAGTTGCTCCCCCGTGATCGACTGCATCGACCCGTTCCCGAGCCCCTTCCTGGTTCGCCATGAATGCGCCGCAAACGCCATGCCCGTGCCGCGTCCAGTCCTTGTCCTCCATTAGAGAACTGCTCGAGCTCGCCCGTGATATAGACTGGACCTCGTGGGGAGATCCGATCCGTTGTTGCGGCCCGACCTTTCACGACACTCCACCTTCAGCAGTAGTATCCTCTCGCCCGCGCACATGATGTACGCGAAGTAGAGGGATTGAACCTTATGGTCCAGCACGAGAAAACCAATCTCGACGACGGTACTCACGCGCAAAAGAATTTCCACGAAGAGAAATCGGAACACAGAGGTTTTCTAAAGCTTCCTCCAAAACTTAGAGATTTTTAGACAGCTTCCCCCAAAACTCGATACGGGTATTTACCCTAAGAACACATCGTGTCTATTCATAAATCATAACCTCACAAAAATAATTACCCAACAAAAACGGTACCTTGGTTTGATGCTAACAGTGAGCACTTCACGACCCCAACGGAACGAGTATGGTTGTGTTCGTGGTGTCATCGATAGATCTAGCTTCTCCACCATCTCGATGCTTGCAGCATTGATCAAACTCATGTAGTCGATTGTCATGGCACATGATCTCTCCTGTACCACAACATGAGTATGAAAAAGCCCATCCCACCGATCTTCCTCCTCCAATTGAAATCCATAGCTTAGCTTCCATGATAATCCAGTCATCTACTGCACAGTGTCGTGAACAACCTTGCTCTGAATACCACCTGATATAAACCGAACCTCGAATGCGAGATGTGATCTGTTGTTGCGGCCCGATCTTTCACGACACTCCACCTTCAGTAGTAGCAACCTCTCGCCCGTGCGCGCGATGTACACGAAGTAGAGGGTTTGAACCTTATGGCTCAGCACGAGAAAACCAATCTCGACGATGGTACTCACGCACAAAACAATTTCCACGAAGAGAAATCGCAACACAGAGGTTTTCTAAAGCTTCCTCCAAAACTTAGGGATTTTTAGATAGCTTCCCCCAAAACTCAATACGGGTATTTACCCTAAAAACACATTGTGTCTGTCATAAAAATATAACCTGACTTTTACATGGACCGGACCTAGCTATTTATAGAAGTAACTTGGAAGAGGCACGCACATGTACCTCCTAAAGGCTGCACTCTTTCTAGATTTAAAATAACTTGCCTTTTACATCTCGGCAAGCATGCAAAGACCTACTAAAATAAAGTTTGACTCTTTTATTTGATTGCTCCTTGATCTGTTTTTTCCAACGTGAAGGTCCCCACCCAGACTCATTTAAACTCATGATCTTCCACGTGATAAACTTCCATCTGCGTGTAAGTGTTGGTCGTTCAGGTGGCCGTAACCGTCCAAAGAAATGTAACATCCCAAATTTTCAATTTTGAATGTTATGCATTAGATCATCATTGCATATCATATTTTATTGCATTTTGGTTTGATTCTAGAAATTCTACGCAACTCAAGGACCCACGGAGAGAGTTGGGAATTTCGTAATTTTCATATTTGAGTTTTCTCAAATTTTCAAAAGAGGATCGTTTGATTTTAATTAATTTCTCTTCATATATTTCTTTTATGAAAATAAAAGAGAGGATAAAATGACTTCCTAAAAATGAAGAAATGTTAGAGCTTTAATATTAAAATCAAATAAGAATTTTATTCAGAGTTTTATCGCTATTTTATTTGAATTAGGAAAAATATGCGTTCTCCAAAATTGCATTAGAGTCCCAAATAAATGTTCACCTTGTCCGGTAGATTTTTAGAGGACGGGAAAAAATTTATTTCAGGATTTTTGGAGTCCGTTTAGTATTTCTTTTATTCGTTTTTCTGCGCAGAATAAATTAAAAAAAAAAGAAAAAAAAAGAGAACTGACCTAACCGGGCCGTGTCCGACCTGGACACTAGCCCGGCCGGCCCTTATAAGCCGCCCGGCCCGAGCCGCAGCCCCCGGCCCCGCAAACCCTAGCCGCCGCCCGATCCCGCCGCCGCCTAAGCCTCGCCGCGCCGCCGCCCAGCGCCTCCGCCGCCCGTCCCGAGCCCCGCTGCCACCGATCTCGCCACCGACGTCGGAGCCGCCACCGATCTCGCCGTCGCCGCCGTCGAGGTAGCCGTCGCTGCCGCCGCGGTTATCGTTAGAAAACCGTCGTTTTTTTAAGAACCCGTGGTTTATTTTTTTTTAGATTGGTTTTTTTCGGTTTAGTTATTTAGCGAACGCCCGCTCGTTCGTTTGTTTTAACGAACGATTTTCACCGTTTAGCCACAGACAGCGAACATTCGTTCATTAGCCTGTTCGTCAGTTTTTCTTTTTCTCGGATTCTTCGCGATTATTTTCGATCGTGATTTCTGATCCGATTTTCGTTTTGGTATAACTTTTCCATCGTTTATCGGAATCAGGCGATTCAAGCGCCTAGAGTTTCGTCTCGAAGCCCTCTTTCCGTTTAATCAACTTAAACAAGTTTTTGCTACTGTAAAATTTGAATTTAGTCCAGATTAGTAATCGAAGCTTGTTTCTTTCGTAGCTTGAGTTTTGTTGCTTTGTTTGATTTGATTCTTTTTGCAAACCGGAGTTCTTAAGTTGAACTTTCTGGTTAGATCTTCTTATTTGAGTTTTACCCGTGCATCATTGCTTGATTGCTTATTGTATGCTTGTTTGTTTGCGATAGAGTACCCGGAGTGCGAAGCGTGCTACTACGAGTCTCTAGGTCTCATAGATCATCAGCAAGGCAAGTAACACTTTGATCAGACCTCTTTATTACCCAGTTTTATTGCATTAGATCAATCCTCAAACAATTTCATGGTTAGGATCTGATTAAATTGTGGGTTTGGGAAGTAGATCAGGTAGTACCTATTCACCTGTTTATTATCAAACCTATGGGAGTTACCTCTACGTTGCTTATATTGCTATGCTATGCTCGTAGACGTGGTTTGGGTTTGAGTGAATTCATAGTTATGGGAAACCTTTCCATGATGGGCTAGCAAATGTAGGGGATTGTAGGTGTACAGGCCTATCTACCGGTTAAGGGTACCTCTTCGGAAAGACTGTGTCTCGGTCATCCGTTTCTCAAACAACATGTAGTGCAAGAAATTTAACGGAGGAGGTCGAGTCTTGTGGGGAAAAGTGCGCAAACCTCTGCGGAGTGTACAAACTAATCATGGTTAGTCGTGTCCCCGGTTATGGACATCTTGAGTATCTAGTTGTTGGATTATCATGTGGATCCCATCACTCTTAATATAATCTGATTGGGTTTAATGTTGATGCTTAATTGGGATTGAGTTGTGTGAACCTTCTCAATGTTTAACAATTACCATGATAGTTAAATAAAATTATTCCTTTGTTGTAGGGAAAAATTGGCTTTCCGCAAAACATATTAACCATACAGCCTCCACCAGCCATATATGCATGTAGTGATAGCTTTATTCTGTTCATTACTCTTTTGTGTTGCCTTGCCAGCATATTCCATGTGCTGACCCATTTTCGGGCTGCAACGTTCATGTTGCAGACTTTTCAGACGACGAGTAAGGTGCCTTAGGTCGTGGTCTTTCACTTAGTGATGTCGTTGGAGTTGATGGACTCACTTTATCTTCCAAGCCTTCCGTTGTTATCGTATTAGATGGCCTTAAGCCATATTTATTGTAATAAGTTCTCTCTTGAGACATTTGATGTAATAAGTGTGTGATTGCTACTCTGTTATAAATCCTCAAGTATTGTGCGTGTCAGCATTACCGATCCAGGGATGACACTGATGCACAGAGATCAGACTGTTTGAGGTCCGGTCGCTACAAGATGGTATCAGAGCACACCCTGACTGTAGGACACGACCACTAAGCTAAAGCCCTAGATCACTACTCTCTTCTCATTTCTAACTCCTCTCCTTTTATTCTACTCTTTACGATGGCGGATGCAAGGATCAAGTTCACGCAACCGGATGAAGACACCCCTTTTGGACGCCACTTGAAGGAAGTCACTAGGTACCTGAACATCGGAATACCAAGCTTCACCGGGACTTACAACTCCACTTTACCAGAAGAGGAGCGCTGGATGATTCAAGTTCAAGTTCCAGGAAGGACATTCACGCCATTCACTGAGCCCATAGAGTTTTCCTTTGATGCACCAACCTGGAGTCTAGGAAAGAGTATGGCAGCTCACATCACCATGGGACGCATTGGAGAAGTTTACCACAAGGATCTCAGGATACTATTTACCAGATTTGTGGGCGCCGAGATGAGCAATGGGAGATGATCAGCACCAGGAAGGATAGATCAATTGCAGCTTTCATCCAGGAGTTAAACCAGCACATTCGACGCCAGGAGAACCAGATGTGCGCAGGCGTGACAGATTTGAAGAAGGCGATGACAAGGATCACGGAGCTGGAGGAAGAACTCAAAGCTACACGCGAAGATTATGAGGAGGAAATCGTCGTACTAGTGGATAACAATGACGACCTGACAAGGAAGCTGGGAGTATTCATGGGAGACCCCGCGCCAGGAGGAGAAGATGACGGTTCCACTTGCCCAGAGAACTACATCATCATCGATGACACCGACTCGGACCCCGACGATAGCGATGATGACTATGTTGATGAAGCTGGAGCAGATATCATGGAGTCTTCGACCGATCAATTTTTCTAGTCGACCACCATATCAGTAGTAGTATTCCACCATGTATATAGTATAGTCTGAGCACTTTTGTAACGATAGTTCTAGACCGACTGTATGCCCTTGCTTGATTGATTGAGTGATATGTTTGTGTTTGTCTCATGTGCATATGGGTAGTGTTATCCCCTTAGACCTCATTCTACTCTGTTTTCTCACCTTTTCTAAACCCAGCTGATGCCTCCGAGACGTGACAATGGATTTGCTTTCCCACCGAAGCTCACTCAGTTGATCCAGCAGCAGAATGCATTGATGCAGATACTAGTCCAGAATCAGAATCAGGGGAACAACAACAACAACAACAACCCACCACCACCACCACCTGTTGATCACTTAGCCCGTTTTCTAAGGCTGAATCCGCCGGTATTCTCCAGTAGCACCGAGCCAATAGTTGTAGATGATTGGCTCGCAAGATTGAAAGGGAGTTGACCACTGTAGGATGCACAGATGCGGAGAGAGTGCGTTTTGCCGCACATCAGCTTGATGGACCCGCAACATCATGGTGGGAGAATTTCACAGTCACTTACCCCATCGACACTATTGGGACCAGTTCCAGCAGGCTTTTCGCACTGCCCATGTATCAACAGGAGCTATGGCCATGAAGAAGCGCGAGTTCCGCAACTTACGCTAAGGAGGACGCACAGTTGGCCAGTATGTGGATGACTTTAGTAAGCTAGCACGTTATGCCCCAGATGACGTTGCTACGGATGCAGCTAAACAGGAGAAGTTTTTGGAAGGACTGAATGATGAGATGAGCATGCAGTTGATGGTGGCAAATTTCAATAACTACCAGGAGCTGGTAGATAGAGCTCTCATGATTGAAGGGAAGCAGCAGCAGATTGACAACCGCAAGAGGAAGTATGGACAAGGGAAGTATAATTCTGGAGCTCAGCAGAGACCCCGTTTTACCCCGAACCCGGGAGGATATCTTCAGCATAACCATGGAGGTCACAATCACACTGGAGGAAGTTTGCACAACCATAGTGGCTCCAAGAACGGGAATGGTAATGGAGGAAGCAACGTCCATAACCGTTCCAACCCAGCAACGCCCGCCAAGAAAGATCTAAGCCACGTTACTTGCTACAAGTGCCAGAAGACTGGACATTACGCCAATGAATGTCCTGAAGCTAAGAATGGTAATGGCAATGGAAGCTCTGGGAAGAAGCCCAACCCTTTCAACAGGGGACAAGTGAACCACGTTAACGTGGAGGAGGTTGAAGCCCAGCCAGATGCAGTAATAGGTAAGTTTTTGGTTAAGTCATTTACTGCAGTCGTTCTTTTTGATACTGGTGCATCGCATTCATACATATCAAGGGGATTTGTGGATAAGTATAAACTGCCCACCAAAGTTCTTAGTACACCTATGTTAGTGAGCTCGCCAGGAGCAGAGTATATGGCAAGCCAAGGATGTTTTCAGATGCCATTGACCATAGGTAGCATGTTTTCCCTCAGATCTGATAATTTTGGAATCGCAAGGTTTGGACGTGATTCTGGGTATGGATTCGCTATCGATGTATGGAGGAAACATCGATTGCGCCAATAAGACGATTTTGCTCACCACCCCAGAAGGAAGAAGGATCAAGTATGTATCCCGGCATGTGCCGAATAGGACTCAAGTAAATTCCTTATCAGGAGTTGTATAGGAGGAAGTACCAGTGGTGAAGCATTTCCCGGATGTATTTCCAGAAGAGTTGCCAGGCATGCCACCAGATAGAGACATTGAGTTTTTGATTGAGCTTTTGCCAAGCACAGGGCCAATATCTAAGAGACCGTATAGAATGCCCGCAAAGGATTTGGAGGAAATTAAGAAGCAGATCAAGGAGTTACTGGATAAAGTTTATATTCGCCCAAGTTCATCACCTTGGGGATCACTAGTGCTTCTAGTGGAGAAGAAGGATGGATGGTTAAGGATGGTTGTTGATTATCAAGGATTGAATGAGGTGACGATCAAGAACAAGTACCCACTGCCAATGATCAATGATTTGTTTGACCAACTTCAAGGAGCTAAAGTGTTTTCCAAGATCGATTTGCGATCAGGGTACCACCAGCTGAAGATTCGAGAGCAGGATATACCTAAGACAGCTTTTACCACGAGGTATGAGCTATATGAGTATACTGTTATGTTACTTGGCTTGACTAATGCACCATCCTACTTCATGAACATGATGAACAAGGTGTTTATGGAGTTTTTGGATAAGTTCGTTGTGGTGTTCATTGATGATATTCTGGTCTACTCGAAGAATGAAGAGGAGCATAAGGAGCATTTGCGTTTAGTACTTCGGAAGCTCAGAGAACATCAGCTATACGCCAAGTTCAGCAAGTGTGAGTTTTGGTTGAAGGAAGTCGGATTCCTTGGACATGTTATATCCAGAGAAGGGATAGCGGTAGACCCCACCAAGGTTGTCACTATGACAAATTGGGAAGCACCCACGTCAGTTGGAGAGATCCGGAGTTTTCTTGGACTCGCAGGATACTACCGGAGGTTCATTGAGAATTTCTCAAAGATTGCAAAGCCCATGACGGAGTTGTTGAAGAAGGACACCAAGTTCAAATGGACTGAGGAATGTGAGGCTAGTTTTCAGGAGTTGAAGAAACGCTTGGTTACATCACCAGTGTTGATTCTGCCAGATCAACGCAAGGATTATGAAGTGTATTGCGACGCTTCTCGTCGAGGACTTGGAGACGTACTTATGCAGGAGGGAAGAGTTGTCTCATATGCCTCACGATAGCTTAAACCCCATGAGTTAAATTATGCTACGCATGATTTGGAGTTAGCAACCGTAGTGCATGCATTGAAGACTTGGAGACATTTTCTCATCGGAAACCACTGTGAGGTATACACGGATCACAAGAGTTTGAAGTATATCTTCACGCAGAAGGAGTTGAATCTCAGGCAGAGGAGATGGTTGGAACTCATTAAGGATTATGATATGAGATTGCACTATCATCCCGGAAAGGCTAACGTAGTAGCCGATGCGTTGAGCCGCAAGAGTCATGTCAATACCCTCATGACCGGAGAGTTACCCAAGGAGTTAGCAGAGGATCTTCGCGAGCTATGTTTGGAGATAGTTCCGAGAGGCTATGTAGAAGCCTTGGAGATTCAATCTACTTTGATGGATAAGATCAGAGAAGCTCAGAAGACGGACAAGGAGATTGCCGAGATAAAGGAAAGGATGAGCAAAGGAAAGGCTAAAGGATTTTGTGAGGATGAGCACGATACCTTATGGTTTGAAGACCGTGTTTATGTGCCTAATGATCAGGAGATCAGGAAGCTGCTTTTGCAGGAGGCCCATGATTCGCCATATTCGATTCACCCAGGAAATACTAAAATGTACCTGGATTTGAAGGATAGTTTCTAGTGGACCGGAATGAAGAAGGATATTGCGGAGTATGTAGCAGTTTGTGATGTATGTCAGATAGTGAAGGCGGAGCATCAGAAGCCAGCAGGATTGCTACAACCATTGCCGATACCCGAATGGAAGTGGGATAAGCTAGGCATGGATTTTATCACGGGATTGCCCAGGACTCGTTCAGGCTATGACTCGATATGGGTTGTAGTCGATCATTTGACGAAGGTAGCTCATTTCATCCCAGTGAAGACCACTTACACCAGTGCTAAGTTGGCAAAGATATACATGACCAGGATCGTATGTTTGCATGGAGTTCCGAGGACCATTGTATCAGATAGAGGAACCCAGTTTACCTCAAAGTTTTGGAATCAGTTGCATGAAACTTTGGGAACCAGGCTAGAGTTCAGTACAACTTTTCACCCGCAGACGGATGGATAGACTGAGAGAGTCAATCAGATTCTGGAGGACATGTTGAGAGCTTGTGCGCTAGACTATGGATCTAGTTGGGACGCTAATTTTCCTTACGCAGAGTTCTCTTACAACAACAGCTATCAAGCCAGTTTGAAGATGGCCCCTTTCGAAGCATTGTACGGAAGGAGGTGCAGGACAGCGTTGTTGTGGGATGTAGTTGGAGATCGTCAACTGTTTGGACCAGATTTGATTAAAGAGTCTGAAGAGAAGGTTAAGCTGATTCACGAGAGACTCAAGGTAGCCCAGTCCAGGCAGAAGACTTATGCGGATTCTAAACGCAAGGAGACAATTTACGAAGTTGGAGACAGAGTGTATCTTCGTGTATCCCCACTTCGAGGAGTGAAGCGTTTTGGAGTTAAGGGAAAGTTAGCACCACGTTTTGTTGGACCATACAAAGTTTTGGAACGTATGGGAGAAGTTGCTTACAAGTTGGAATTGCCCGAAGGATTGTCAGGAGTTCAGGATGTGTTCCACATTTCCCAGTTGAAGAAGTGCCACACAGAGATGGTCGATATTCCTCTGAGAGATACAGTGCCATTGGAAGCGATTCAGTTGGATAGCGATTTGACCTACGAGGAGAAGCCAGTCAAGATTCTCGAGTTTGCCAGCCGAGTCACACGTAGCAAAGTTATCAAGTTTTGCAAGGTTCAGTGGAGCCACCATACCGAAGATGAAGCCACCTGGGAACGACAGGAAGACCTACGGAAGGATCACCCTCACCTATTTTCTAGCCAACCCGAATCTCGAGGGCGAGATTCATCTTAAGGGGGGTAGGTTTGTAACATCCCAAATTTTCAATTTGGAATGTTATGCATTAGATCATCATTGAATATCATATTTTATTGCATTTTGGTTTGATCCTAGAAATTCTATGCAACTCAAGGACCCACGGAGAGAGTTGGGAATTTCGTAATTTTCATATTTGAGTTTTCTCAAATTTTGAAAAGAGGATCGTTTGATTTTAATTATTTTCTCTTCATATATTTCTTTTATGAAAATAAAAGAGAGAGGATAGAATGACTTCCTCAAAATGAAGAAATATTGGAGATTTAATATTAAAATCAAATAAGAATTTTATTCAGAGTTTTATCGCTATTTTATTTGAATTAGGAAAAATATGCGTTTTTCAAAATTGCACTAGAGTCCCAAATAAATGTTCACCTTGTCCGGTAGATTTTTAGAGGATGGGGAAAATTTATTTCAGGATTTTTGGAGTCTGTTTAATATTTCCTTTATTTGGTTTCTGCGCGGAATATTTTTTTTAAAAAAGAGAACCAACCTAACCGGGCCGTGTCCGACCTGGACACTAGCCCCGCCGGCCCTTATAAGCCGCCCGGCCCGAGCCGCAGCCCCCGCCCCCGCCCCCGCAAACCCTAGCCGCCGCCCGATCCCGCCGCCGCCGCCGGAGCCTCGCCGCGCCGCCGCCCGTCCCGAGCCCCGCCGCCGCCGATCTCGCCGCCGACGCCAGAGCCGCCGCCGATCTCGGCGCCACCGCCGTCGAGGTAGCCGCCGTCGCGGTTTTCGTTAGAAAACCATCGGTTTTTTTAAGAACCCGCTGTTTTTTTAGATTGGTTTTATTTTTTGCTGGTTTAGTTATTTAGCGAACGCCCGTTCGTTCGTTCGTTTTAACGAACAATTTTCACCGTTTAGCCACAGACAGCGAACGTTCGTTCGTTAGCCTGTTCGTCAGATTTTCTTTTTCTCGGATTTTTCGCGATTATTTTCGATCGTGATTTCTGATCCGATTTTCGTTTTAGTATAACTTTTCGCTCGTTTATCTGAATCAGGCGATTCAAGCGCCTACAGTTTCGACTCGAAGGCCTCTTTCTATTTAATCAACTTAAACAAGTTTTTGTTACTGTAAAATTCGACTTTAGTCCAGATTAGTAATCGAAGCTTGTTTCTTTCGCAGTTTGAGTTTTGTTGCTTCGTTTGATTTGATTCTTTTTGCAAACCGGAGTTCTTAAGTTGAACTTTCTGGTTAGATCTTCTTATTTGAGTTTTACCCGTGCATCATTGCTTGATTGCTTATTGTATGCTTGTTTGTTTGCGATAGAGTACCCGGAGTGCGAAGCGTGCTACTACGAGTCTCTAGGTTTCACGGATCATCAGCAAGGCAAGTAACACTTTGATCATACCTCTTTATTACCCAGTTTTATTGCATTAGATCAATCCTCAAACAATTGCATGGTTAGGATCTGATTAAATTGTGGGTTTGGGAAGTAGATGAGGTAGTACCTATTCACCTGTTTATTATCAAACCTATGGGAGTTACCTCTACGTTGCTTATATTGCTATGTTATGCTCGTAGACGTGGTTTGGGTTTGAGTGTATTCATGACAGATGTGAGTATTGTTAATTAATGGTTAACTTAAGGTGGCAACGTTAATACATATCTGGGTGGATTGAGGCACCTAGGGAACCCAGTGTTGTCTGTATTTTTGGAAATCCCGGGGTACCGTGTGATTCTCCTATGGACTGCCACCCAGGCTCAAAGGGATCATAAGATTATTTATGTTAGAAACTTCCGTGTGCAGCCACATGCCATTATGGGCTCTGGCATAGTTGAGTAAGTTGTGGGAAACCTTTCCATGATGGGCTAGCAGATGTAGGGGATTGTAGGTGTACATGCCTATCTATCGGTTAAGGGTACCTCTTCGGAAAGACTGTGTCTCGGTCAGCCGTTTCTCAAACACCATGTAGTGCGAGAAATCTAATGGAGGAGATCGAGTCTTGTGGGGAAAAGTGCGCAAACCTCTGCAGAGTGTACAAACTAATCATGGTTAGCTGTGTCCCCGGTTATGGACATCTTGAGTATCTAGTTCTTGGATTATCATGTGGATCTCATCACTCTTAATATAATCTGATTGGGTTTAATGTTGATGCTTAATTGGGATTGAGTTGGGTGAACCTTCTCAATGTTTAACAGTTACCATGATAGTTAAATAAAACTATTCCTTTGTTGTAGTGAGAAATTGGCTTTCCGCAAAACATATTAACCATACAGCCTCCACCAGCCATATATGCATGTAGTGATAGCTTTATTCTGTTCATCACTCTTTTGTGTTGCCTTGCCAGCATATTCCATGTGCTGACCCGTTTTCGGGCTGCAACATTCATGTTGCAGACTTTTCAGACGACGAGTAAGGTGCCTTAGGTCGTGGTCTTTCACTCAGTGATGTCGTTGGAGTTGATGGACTCACTTTATCTTCCAAGCCTTCCACTGTTATCGTATTAGATGGCCTTAAGCCATATTTATTGTAATAAGTTCTCTCTTGAGACATTCGATGTAATAAGTGTGTTTTGTTATAAATCCTCAAGTACTGTGCGTGTCAGCATTACCGATCCAGGGATCACACTGATGCACAGTGATCAGACTATTTGAGGTATGGTCGCTACTTGAAATAACTAATGTGATTTATTCCCTTTGAGAAGGAAGCAAACTCTTGCACATCCACATAGTACACAACTTGATGGCTTCTAATTGACTTTTGGTTGGATCCACACCCATGCATGTGTGCTCCGTCATGTCCTGATTTAGGGGAATGTAGAAACATAACTCCATACTTGCTCATTATTTGTACAACTATGTCATGCTTAGATGTGGTGCCTACTAATCCATCTTCATCTTGAAAAATGTCTGTAGCATATTCAATACTAGATGAATATGTTGTTGTATCAACAGTGATCATCGCACTTAAATTACACATGGCCATATCAGCTCTAGAGGCTTCCTCTGCGCCAATATAAGCTGCCCCGAGGTGTTCCGCAGCTCATCACTCCCTCCCCCGCCGCTCTAGTCCACCTGAGCGACCACACCTCGCCGGAGTTCGTCGCCCACTCCTCGGCCATCGCCGGACTTAGCTCGTTTCCGGCCACCACAGGCCTCCCCTCGCCTCCCCTCCACCTCCACCGACTCCCTCTCCTCCCGGCAAGCCGCCACACCCCCTCTCCCCTCGCCGGAGTTGCCCGCAGCGCCGAGCACCACCACCACTGCCCGCCTCTGCCTCCTCTTTGTTCCTGTTTGTTGTTGGAATTGCACAATGTATTGCTCATGTGCAAAGGCATGTATATATGATGTACAAGAGGTGGGCCACGACCTCAGCTATACAAGGAACTAGGAGGTGGACTCAATAAACAGATATGCACAACACATATACTCAACACCCCCCCCCCCCCGCAGTCGAAGCGGCACCACTGCTGACGCAAAGACTGGACCAAAACTCCTCAAATGACGTCGTAGGTGTCGGTGTCAAAACCGGCGGATCTCGGGTAGGGGGTCCCGAACTGTGCGTCTAAGGCGGATGGTAACAGGAGGTGGGGGACACAATGTTTACCCAGGTTCGGGCCCTCTCGATGGAGGTAATAGACTACTTCCTGCTTGATTGATCTTGATGATATGAGTATTACAAGAGTTGATCTACCACGAGATCGTAGAGGCTAAACCCTAGAAGCTAGCCTATGGTATGATTGTTGTTGTTCTATGGAGTAAACCCTCCGGTTTATATAGACACCGGAGGGGGCTAGGGTTACACAGAGTCGGTTACAAGGGAGGAGATCTACATATCCGTATTGCCAAGCTTGCCTTCCACACCAAGGTGAGTCCCATCCGGACACGGGACGAAGTCTTGAAACTTGTATCTTCATAGTCAAACAGTCCGGCAGAAGTATATAGTCCGGCTGTCGAGGACCCCCTAATCCAGGACTCCCTCAGTAGCCCCTGAACCAGGCTTCAATGACGATGAGTCCGGCGCGCAGATTGTCTTCGGCATTGCAAGGCGGGTTCCTCCTCCGAATACTCCGTAGAAGATTTTGAACACAAGGATAGTGTCTGGCTCTACAAAACAAATTCCACATACCACCGTAGAGAGAATAATATTTCCACAAATCTAATCTGCTGACACATTCTGCAGCGTGACATCACACCACGGCCCGGTCATTATTCGAACCATTTTTCTCAACCAGCTATTGCACATATTGCGAGGCGGTTTTCTTGACACGTCTTGTCGAAGCAGAGATCATGTCCCCTTATCACGGGATTCTCATCAATACGGGTGTGAGTAACCCAACCGTGCCATCAATTACGCCGCTTGGGGAATAAGCGAGTTTACCAGGCAGGTGGGGAGGCGCATAGTTTCTTCCGCCTTTATAAAGGGACAAGGATTCACCTTTTTCACCCATGCCCTCTTCCCCCTTTGCTCATCCATTCTTGCGCACTCGAGCTCCAGCACCCAAGTTCGCATTTTCTCCTCAATCCACTCCAAGCATGTCCGGAGCGGGAGGCAAGTGGATGGTCTCCTCCGTTACGGAGGAGGACATCAAAAAGCTACGGGGAGCCGGATACCTGGCTGCGGATATCGCACACCGGCTGCCAGACGAGGGGCAGATCGTCCCGACTCCAGAACCCCATGGGAGGGTGGTTTTTCTTACCTACTTCGTCCGCAGACTGGGATTTCCCCTCCACCCGTTTGTCCGCGGGCTCATGTTCTTCTACGGGCTGGATTTTCACAATCTGGCCCCCAATTTCATCCTCAACATCTCGGCGTTTATCGTCGTGTGCGAGGCCTTCCTCCGCATCAAGCCCCACTTCGGCCTGTGGCTGAAGACCTTCAATGTTAAACCGAAGGTGGTGGTCGGCCAACAAGCGGAGTGCGGAGGTGCCATGCTGGGCAAAATGCCCAACGTCACCTGGCTTGAAGGCTCCTATGTGGAGACCATAAAGGGGTGGCAATCGGGGTGGTTCTAGATCACCGAGCCGCGCGACACCAATTGGGTGGCGGCCCCCGAATTTCGATCTGGAATCCCCACGCGGCTCACCTCTTGGAAAGAGAAGGGCCTGTCCTGGGGTTCCTCGGTAGAGCTGATCGGACTCCATACCTGCATCAAGAACATGATGAGCAAGAAAATCAAGCTCGTCAACGTGGTCCAAGTCATGCTCTTCCGCCGGATCCTCCCGTGTCAAAGACGGGCATTCAATTTGTGGGAGTTCGACCTGGCCGAGCACCAGACGCTGCAAAGGCTCTTCGACACGACGCACAAGGACGTCTGGAAGGTGTTGTACAAGGGTGCCGAGGTACCTCCTCCCCTTACCGAGGACCGCGGACTCAGCGCAAAGCGCCCTGCCAATCCGGTAAGTTTTTTATATCTCATAAGATGTTCACTTTCCCCAGTTTAACCATGCGCGGGATCTAAGCCTCCACGCCATTTAACAGGACTGGGCAGAGACAGCGGAGTAGATCGATTGTCCAGCCCCCCTGCCCGAAGATCCAGCAGATGCTCTCCTGACGGAGATGCTGGTTCCGGCGCCTTACGAGGTGCCGGTGAAGAAGGCCAAGAAGAAGGCCACGGGGACCCGAAAAGGTCTCCGGCGCAAGGTTATATCGGACTCATCGTCCGAAAACTCCGAGGCGCACTCCTCCCACGAAGACGAGGAGGAGGAAGAGGAAAGCTCTCCCCCCAGCCGGGCGGGGGGGGGGGGGGTGGGAAGAAAAGGAAGGCCGCCCCGACTGGGGCGGCCGAAGGGTCCAAGAAGGGAAGGACTCTCCTTCCGGACAACTCCACCACCGCCGCCTTCAGCGAAGAGGAGTGGTTGCCCAGGGACCAGCACCTGGCGAAGTCGTAAGTATCCGGATACCATAGTAGTTCTTGGTACGTTTTATTGTACTGTTTCTTATCACGCCGCGCATGACTACGCAGCCCATCCCGAGCCCGCATCGACGTATCTTCGTCGGATGATTCTTTGGGCCCGTCGGACCTGAACACCGATTCTCTCCCTACCGCCTTCTCCCCCCGCCCTACGGACGATGCCGAGGTGTTGTCCAAAAGGGAAATGAACCAGGGGGAGACAGTTCTGGAGGCGCCTCAAGGCGACATTCCAAGCGCTGGGCACACGAGGGTCAAGACTCCCCTAGGCCCTAACGCCGGGGGCAGCAAGTCTAGCCCCAAGCCGAATACGGCGCCGGAACCTACAGTGGTTTCGGATTCTATCAGGCAACCCCCCTCTAAGGGGGGCAAGCCGTCTGTGCCGATGGCCTCTGTCCATCCAGAGGCATCGGACAGCTTGCTGGAAGCGCTTCACGGCGCTTCCATCGACGAATAGCACCGCACTATCATGAGTGCGGTGATCGAGAAGGTTTGGTCCGCTAAAAGCGGACTGACTAAAGCATGTGCCAGCCTCCTAACATGCTTTGAGGTAAGTAATCAAACTATAAGAAAATCTTACAGCATAGACAGTAGCCCCTGATGCTCTGTTTGGCGTTCGCGAAGAAAGGCCGAATAGAGGATCAAATAATAACCGTAGGAGTCTGATCAGAATATGTCTATGTGCATATGCAGGCTTCAGTACTGGCCGCTGCCGCACGTACTGCAGAGGTCGCTGCACTGGAGCAGGACCTTGAGCGGTCCAAGGAAGAGCTCGGCCTTACCAAGAGGCAGCTCGAAGAGAACAAAGGTAAGCGATACCCCGTCTGTATATTAAAAAGAAATTTGGTTGTAAGATAATAGGATCATCATGAATTTGCTAGGGGCCACGACCGAAGTGGCGACCCTGAAGAAGGCGTTATCCGAGGCCGAAGACAAAGTGGCCGAGGAGCGCATCGAGCGAGAAAAGCAAGAAGCCCGGGTAGGCGAGGTGCAACAATAGCTCCAGGCTCTCGCCAAAAAACACGAGTCCTTGGAGCTTGACTCTAAGACGTGAGAGTCCGAGCTTGCGAAGGCCCTCGAAAGCGCACAAAACGCCAAGGCTGAAGCCCACAAGGCCCTCCAGGAAATTGAGGCGGTTAAGAAGATAGCAGCGGGTAAGGCATTCATTATGCAAAGCAAGCATGTGAAGGAAACTTTCCTTTTACTTACCCGAGTTCGGAGCTCTCCAGGAGCGTTCGCAGATCTACCCAGTAGTGTGTCGGATGCCGCGGAATTCTGCCGGGCTGAGGAGGGGAGCTCGACGGAGAAGTTGTTCTGGTCTCAGTATACTGGGACCGGACACCCCATGCCCTTGAGCGACCAGCTGAAGCAACTGGTCGAGCTCCACAAGGCAGCCGAACAGGCCATGAAGGGTCTTATAGTCTGAATGTGGCCTGGCGATCCCCTGCCTGATAGTTACTTCGGCCTGGTGAGGCGGCTTGTGAATGCCTGCCCATGGCTTGAAGTCATAAAGCGGTCCGTCTACATCGAGGGTGCGTGCAGGGCTTTTGCCCGGGCAAAGGTGCACTGGGCGAAGCTGGACGCCGAGAAGCTTGTGAAGGAGGGGCCGCCGGAAGGCAAGGAGCATCGCCACCCCGAAATGTATTATAACACTATCCTGAAGGGGGTTCTCGCCTTGTGGCGGAGGAATGTGCTAAGGATGTAATATTTGAATGAATGTACTCATGTGATCCCGTAATATGAAACGAGTTCATTTGCACTATGCAACGCTTGTGAATTTAAAATATTACCTTCTGTGCAGCCGTTTATAAAGTCTGAGAGTTGGCCAGTCGTCGGCTTCTGCCCCCATGTAACTAGTACTGAGGTGTTCGGGGTAAACCTGAGCACTCTTTATCCCAATTTTGGGTCCTTCGAGGGAGGTGTTCAGCACAACGAACCAGGTAATCGGACTATATGGCTTTATCACTCTCACTTAGCCACATAAGTCTACAATTTTAAATTTTGGCGAAGCCCCTAGTATTCGGAAGGCCGAATTTGGGGTGCTATATACGCATAAGTCGGGCAAGGCCGACTCCTCGCCCGAAGCGGAAAAAGTCTTGAAGGACTTGAGACCTCTCGAACAGCGACCAGCTCTCGCCTTATCATGACAGTCAGTTTTCGGCTTTCTCTACTAAGGTGCTCGTCCGGAAGAACCGGGACACAATCACAGTAGTTCTCCCAGCGCTACCTTAGCCGATATTGCGGAACGTAAGGTACCAAAACATGGGAGCCGGGCAAACCCAACTATTGACCCAAGACATGATTCGGAGCTGATGCATATAATGCTATAAGTTCGGAGTGCCGCACTGTCGAAAGTGTTCAGACTTCTCACGCCGTATTATGGGGTATACTGAAGCCCCTGGCGTACTAGTAGTACTAGAATGTATGGGTGCAATCTGTCATAATGAAGCAGACAAGAGAGAAAAAAAAGAAAGGGGTAATGCAATAATAGGCTAATGCTACGCATTGTTATTAAATAGTACGTCAAAGCGTACGGATACAAGTAGTGCAATAAGCAGAAGATAGGTCTATTTGACATGTCCTATCCAAGGGCAAGCTACGTATGGGTATTTAAAACAGGTATTTCAATCGTTATCAGAGACCACATGGGGATTCCCTTGTACGTCTTAGCTTCTTGCCACCTTGGTATTTCCTTCCCGTAATGCATCCAGCAATCAGACTGCCGAAAAGGGTTTCCAGAGAGTAAGGTCCTGAAAGAGAGAAAATTATAAAAGAATACAGCCCTGGGGCGGTTGAGCCGCATTGTGGGACGTGTCCTGGCCGTGCCTCCGCCTATGCCCATGGTATTTTTAATGCGTAATTATGTACGCGTGGCACAGATTTCGTCGCTTGACTGGGACTAGGACGGAGGCCGAATTGCTAGGCGATCCTGTTGCAGGTTACTCCGGACTCGCTTGAAGGTGTCCGGGGGCTTTATTGCCGAATTGGCGGTTTGCCTTGAAAGGCTGCTTTGTGCTTCTGCTGCGAGGGTCGTAGTGTGCTCCTCCGTGCGGAGCGAGCTTTCTGTGTTTCCATTGACTGTTATAACCCCCCGGGGTCCTGGCATCTTGGGCTTGAGGTATGCATAATGCGGCACCGCATTGAACCTGGCAAATGTGGTTCGTCCGAGCAGTGCGTGATAGCAACTATGGAATGGGACGATATTAAAGATTAGCTCCTCGCTTCGGAAGTTATCCTGAGATCCGAAGACCACTTCCAGTGTGATTGAGCCCGTACAATGGGCCTCTACACCTGGGATGACACCTTTAAAGGTGGTTTTAGTGGGTTTGATCCTTGAAGGGTCTATACCCATTTTGCACACTGTATCCTGATAAAGCAGGGTCAGGCTGCTGCCGCCGTCCATAAGGACTCGAGTGAGATGAAATCCGTCAATGATGGGGTCAAGGACTAATGCGGCAGATCCTCCATGACGGATACTAGTGGGGTGGTCCCTACGATCAAAGGTGATCGGACAAGAGGACCATGGGTTGAACCTTGCGGCGACTGGCTCCATCGCATAGACGTCCCTTAATGCATGCTTCCGCTCCTTCTTGGGAATATGGGTTGCGTATATCATGTTTGCCGTTTTCACTTGTGGAGGGAACCTCTTCTGTCCTCCTATGTTCGGAGGCCTAGGCTCCTCCTCGTCGTTGCTATGCAGCCCCTTGTCCTTGTTTTCGGCATTTAACTTGCCGGCCTGCTTCAACACCCAGCATTCTCTGTTGGTGTGATTGGCTGGCTTATCGGGGGTGACGTGAATTTGACATGAGCGATCGAGTATGCGGTCCAAACTGGACGGGCCCGGAGTACTTCTTTTGAACGGCTTTTTCCGCTGACCGGATTTAGAGCCACTGAATCCGGCATTGACTGCCATTTCTTCGGCGTTATCGCCGTTGTTGCGGCGCTTCTGTCTGTTACGACGTAGCCTGCCGTTACTGTCTTTCGCCTCTGGAGTGCCAGGATTCCTTGATGTGTTGTTGCTGCGAGCCAGCCAGCTTTCCTCGCCCGCGCAAAAGCGGGTCATGAGTGTCGTGAGGGCTGCCATGGACTTCGGCTTCTCTTGGCCGAGGTGTCAGGCAAGCCACTCATCCCGGATGTTATGTTTAAATGCCGCTAAGGCCTCGGCATCTGGACAGTCGACAATTTGGTTTTTCTTAGTTAGGAACCTGGTCCAGAATTTCCTGGCCGATTCCCCTGGCTGCTGAGTTATATGGCTCAAGTCATCAGCATCCGGTGGTCGCACATAAGTGCCCTAGAAGTTATCAAGGAATGCATCTTCCAAATCCTCCCAACTACCGATGGAGTCTGCTGGCAAGCTATTTAGCCAATGCCGAGCTGGTCCTTTGAGTTTTAGTGGGAGGTACTTGATGGCATGTAGGTCATTGCCGCGAGCCATGTAGATGTGTAGGAGGAAATCCTCGATCCATACCGCGGGGTCTGTTGTACCATCATATGATTCAATGTTTACGGGTTTAAAGCCCTCTGGGAATTCATGATCCAATACTTCATCAGTGAAGCATAGGGGGTGTGCGGCGCCTCTGTGCCGGGCTATGTCACGGCGCAGTTCCTATGAGTCCTGTCTGCTGTATTCGGCCCGGCCGGGTTTGCTTTTAGTATATCCGGCGTGAAGGTCACCGTCCTGCGTTGGGGCGTGCCCCCGATCTTGCATGTTTTGCTTTGTTTTCCAATACGTCTCGCAGGTCCCGCGTGTTGCCCCGGGCCTTGGTATTTTTATTTGAATGGCGGCGGGGTGCGGGCTGGACTTCGGGCTGATATGCCTCTCTGTCTCGGCCACGAGGTGGCCGATCAGCCGCATCATACGCTGGTGATGTAGGTTTCAATGCTTCCTCCTCGAGTTGGGGTAGCAACCTGCGCTTTGGGTAACTCTTGGTTGGGCGCTCGAGTTCGTATTCCTCGGCCGCCAGGACTTCAGTCCATCTATTCGCTAGCAGATCTTGATCAGCTCGAAGCTGTTGTTGCTTTTTTTCACGTTGTTTGCTGTTGCCATAAGCCGGCGCTTGAAGCGCTCCTGTTCAACGGGGTTCTCAGGCACGATAAATTCTTCGTCGCCGAGGCTCACCTCGTCTTCGGAGAGAGGCATGTAATTGTCATCCTCCGATTCTTCGTCTGCTGCCTGTTCCGGAGGGCTAGCTTGTTCATCCTCCCGCTCTAGATCTAGCTGGAGGGGATTATCGTCGTCTTCGGCACTATCCGGAGCGTTATTGTCTCTTGTGCCGGTATCGCTGCTTTTGCTATGGCGAGACTTAGAGCGGCGCCACTGGCGCTGGTGCTTGGATTGCTTCTTGGAGGGATTATCCTCCGTTGTCTTATCGCGATCCCCCTCTTTGGGGGTGTCCACCATGTATATGTCATACGATGAGGTGGCAGTCCAGCGCCCTGTGGGCGGTGGTTCCTGTTCGTCTCCTGCATTGTCGTCCATAGCGTCGATGTCTTCAGAGTCGAAATCGAGCAGGTCAGTTAAATCTTCGACAGTGGCTACTAAGTGGGTGGTGGGTGGGGAGCGAATTTCTCCGTCGTCCGCATCCCATTCTAGCCGGACATAGTTCGGCCAAGGGTCTCCTGACAGGGAGAGAGACTTCAATGAGTTTAGCATGTCGCCGAAGGGCGAGTGCTGAAAGATATCCGCGGAGGTGAACTCCATGATCGGTGCCCAATCGGATTCGATAGGCACGAACGCAAGCGGCTCAGAGCCCATGACCGGGGACGAATCCAATGGTTCGGCAACACGGCTCTCGTAGGAGGTAAGGTCAGTATTTGGCTCTATCGCCACTGAGAGTGCGGCCTCCGTGGCGGGGTCTATCCACCCGTCCTCAGATGGCGCAACTTGTTCCGGATTGAGGGCCGGAGTAGTTGCAGGTGTGATCTCCCGAACACTGTCCGACGATAGAGTTAAGTAATGCTCATCGTGATTGTGCGGCGCACCTGACATGGCCTCGAATTCGTCAAAGATCAAGTCTCCGCGGATGTCGGCAGTATAGTTTAAGTTTCCAAACCTGACCTGATGGCCAGGGGCGTAGCTCTCGATCTGCTCCAGATGGCCAAGCGAGTTGGCCCGCAGTACGAAGCCGCCGAATACAAAGATCTGTCCAGGGAGGAAAACCTCACCCTGGATCACATCGTTGCCGATGATCGAAGGAGCCATCAAACCTTACGGTGACGGCACAGTGGAACTCTTGATGAAAGCACCAATGTCGGTGTCAAAACCGGCGGATCTCGGGTAGGGGGTCCCGAACTGTGCGTCTAAGGCGAATGGTAACAGGAGGCGGGGGACACAATGTTTACCCAGGTTCGGGCCCTCTCGATGGAGGTAATAGCCTACTTCCTGCTTGATTGATCTTGATGATATGAGTATTACAAGAGTTGATCTACCACGAGATCGTAGAGGCTAAACCCTAGAAGCTAGCCTATGGTATGATTGTTGTTGTTCTACGGACTAAAACCTCCGGTTTATATAGACACCGGAGGGGGCTAGGGTTACACAGAGTCAGTTACAAGGGAGGAGATCTACATATCCGTATTGGCACGGAGAGTCCCATCCGGACAAGGGACGAAGTCTTGAATCTTGTATCTTCATAGTCCAACAGTCCGGTAGAAGTATATAATCCGGCTGTCCGAGGACCCCCTAATCCAGGACTCCCTCAGTAGGCAAGCCCTTGGTCATGATATCTGCAAATTGTTGGGAAGTAGGGACGTGTAGAACACGAATATGGCCAAGGGCCACCTGTTCCCGAACAAAGTGGATATCTAACTCAATATGCCGTGTCCGACGATGATGTACCGGGTTGGCGGAGAGGTAGACAGCCGATACGTTGTCACAGTAGACCACCGTAGCACGATCCACAGGACAAGAGAGCTTCTGGAGCAACTGGCCAAGCCACGAACACTCGGCGGCGACGTTGGCCACCGCGCGATACTCAACCTCAGCACTGGAGCGAGAGACCGTAGGCTGCCGCTTGGACGACCATGATATGAGTGATGGTCCAAGGAAGACACAATAGCCCGAGGTGGAGCGACAAGTGTCAGGGCAGCCCGCCCAGTCTGCATCGGTATAGGCGGGCGGTGTCGGCGGAGGCGAAGAGCGTGATGCCGAGCTCCATAGTGCCGCAGACGTAGCGAAGAATCCGCCTGACAGCGGCCCAGTGAACATCCCGAGGAGCATGCATGTGAAGACACACCTGCTATACGGCGTATTGAATCTCCGGTCAAGTCAGAGTGAGATACTGGAGAGCACCTACGATGGACCAGTAGAATGCAGCATCCGAAGCGGGAGAACCATCCGAGGCAGAGAGCTTGGCCTTCGTATCAACAGGCGTAGCGGCGGGCTTGCAGTTAAGCATGCCAGGGCGATCCAGGAGCTCATGAGCATACTTCCGCTGATGAAGAAAGAAGCCATCTGAATGTTGCACCACCTCAACACCGAGGAAGTAGTGCAAAGGACCCAAGTCCTTGATGGCGAACGCAGCGCGAAGACGATCAGTGAGCTGGCTGAGGAGGCCAGCTGTACATGCCGTCAGGATGATGTCGTCGACATAGAGCAGCAAGTAGGCCGTGTCAGAGCCCTGATGATAGACGAAGAGCGACGCATCCGAGCGGGTGGAACGGAACCCAAGCTGGTGTAGAAACGCCGCGATGCGCTGGTACCAAGCGCGCGGAGCCTGCTTGAGTCCGTACAAGGACCGCGAAAGCAGGCACACGTGGTCGGGAAGCGTCGGGTCAACAAACCCGGTGGGCTGCTGGCAGAATACCTGCTCCTCGAGGTGACCATGGAGGAAGGTGTTGGAGACGTCCATCTGGTGCACTGGCCTGCACGGGAGACCGCAAGGTGGATAACCGTGCGTATCGTGCCGGGCTTGATGATCGGAGCGAAGGTGTCGGTGAAGTCGATGCCAGCACATTGTCGGAAGCCACGAACGATCCAGTGCGCTTTGTAGCGATCAAGGGTACCATCAGGACGGAGCTTGTGTTTAAAGACCCACTTCCCGGTAATCACGTTGGCGTGCCAGGGACGGGGAACAAGCTGCCAAGTCCGGTTGCGCAACAGGGCGTCAAACTCCTCCTGCATCGCAGCCATCCAGAGCAGGTCATGAAGAGTGGCTCGAACGGGGGACGGCAACGGCGACGGCTTAGAGGTGGACGCCACATGGACGTAGTCATCCAAGGCGTAGCGCGAGCTCAGGCGAAAAACGCACGTACGGGCGCGGGTGACCGGACCAGCCACAGGCGCCGGGGGGGCCGCGGGCGTCGGCGGCGCCAGGGGCGCCGAGGGGGCCGCGAGGGCCGCGGGCGCCAACGTCGGGGGCGCCAGGGGCGCCGGTGCCACGGCTGTAGGAGGCGCCGCATGCGGGGGCGCGCCTCAAAGCCAGCGGGAGGGCCAAGAGAGGCGCGTGAGCGCCCTGGGAGAGGCATCGAGGAGCCCGCGTCACCGGTGGCAGGAGGAACAGCCAGGGGTACCTGGTGAAACGGAAACACATGCTCATCAAAGTAAACGTGCCGGGAAGTGAACACGGTGGGAGACGGGATCGTAGCACCGATATCCCTTTGAGTTGGAGGGGTAGCCGATGAAAATGCAAGCGACATAACGAGGTGCGAGTTTATGAGGAGCGGAGTCGACAGTGCTAGGATAGCAAAGTCACCCGAAAATACGCAAGCCATCATAAGAAGGGGGTGTACCGAAGAGAAGATGGTGAGGTGCATAGTTCCACCGTGGGCGGCAAAGGCGAAGGTTAAGGAGAAGAGAAGCAGTGGCGAGTGCGTCCCAGAAACGAGGCAGCACATTAGCAACAGGAGCGAGCGAACGCAGTCATTCAAAGTGCGAACGATGCGTTCGGCTCGACCGTTCTGCTGGGAAGTATACGGGCATGTGAGACGAAAAACCATGCCGTGGTGCGACAGAAAAGTGCGGAAAGCAAGGTTGTCGAACTCTTTTCCATTGTCAATCTGAAGAGCAAGGATGGGACGCCCAAACTGCATGCTGACATAGGAGTAAAAAGCCGTCAAAGTGGGGAGTGCATCCGACTTTCTGCGCAAAGGAAAAGTCCACACATAATGAGAATAATCATCAAGGATAACCAGATAATATAAATAGCCCGAATTACTAGGAACCGGGGAGGTCCACACATCTCTATGAATCAACTGAAAAGGAAAAAAACTATGGTGGTGGAGTCATTAAACGGGAGGCGAACATGTTTGCCGACACGACAAGCATGACAGGTGTGATCCTCTATCTTATGACAACTGAAACTGAAACTCCTAAGAATATGTCGAAGTGTGACGGGGTTGGGATGACCCAAACGAGCATGCCAGAGATCGACGCCGGCGGAGAGAGCAACCGGTGCGGTGGTGGAGGTGGACGGCGAATGCACCGGATAGAGCTCGCCGAGGCTGTCACATCGGTGAAGTACCATCCTGGTTCGAGCGTACTTGACACAAAATCCAAGCTCGTCAAAATCAACAGTAACAGGATTTTCACGAGTTAAACGACGAACGGAAACAAGGTTCTTAATAAGATGAGGTGACACAAGTATGTTAGACAAAGTAATAGGCATGGAAGTAGAAGGAAAAGAAGTGTGCCCGACATGTGTGATAGGGAGTGTGGAACCGTCGCCGACAATGATGCGGCGGTCGGTGGTGACGGGAGTGAAGGAGGCAAGATTACCAGGATGAGTAAACATGTGAGCCATAGCCCCGGTGTCCATGTACCAATCATCACCTCCGGTGTAGTTGTTCGGCGTAGGAGGGGCATGCAGCCCGGTGAGGAGCACTGGGTCCCAGGGCGCCGGCTGCAGTGCCGGCGAGGGGGACGGAGACGCCATGGGGAGGCCGTAGCCGCCGCTCAGCTGCGGCGGTGGGTACTCTCCATACAGCTGCGGAGCCGCGAGTACGCATGATGCTCGGGAGGGGCGGGAGCCTGCTGGCCTGCTGACGACCCCCACCAGTACCCGGGAGACTCGTACGCAGGCGGAGCCCCGTACGCAGGCGTAGACCCGTACGTGGATGCGGCCGGAGCCCCGTATGCCCCGTACGTAGGATACCTGTACGTGGGAACGGGCACGTCGTAGGTGGCGGCCGCCCCGTACGGCGGCGGGGCCGCGCCATAGGGCGCCGGCGGCGGGACAGCAGAGACGGCGGTGAACGGGCCGACGGATGCCATCGCTAGTCCGACGGCGGCGGTCGGCGCGGTTGGGTGGCAGCAGATGCCGAGTACTTCTGGCGACGAACGATGATGATGAACAAAGCAAAACGTTGGATTCCGATCGACCCCTCAGTGCAAAGCCAGCCACAACTAGCTAATCGATCTTCCCTTGGACGTGTACTAGTACTAGTACGTGGGTACTAGTACTTCCGGCTGCAACAATCACGGGATACACGCACGTAGTCAACTAGCCAATCGATCGTTGCCTTGATCGATTCCAGCACCAATAGATACGCACGACCACTTGATTGTTTGATGGCCGCAGGCGAGCGATAATGGTGAGCGGATCGGGCGAGGCAGCGATTGGGCGGGTAGCACACAAGACTGCCGAGCGGATTAGGCGAGGCTGGCGGTGCTGGGTAGCGTGCGCGGCTGAGGAGCTGGGCGGGGTGTGCGGCGCAGCTGGGTAGTGCGTGGCTGAGAGGAGCGGCGGCCGGCACGGAAGACGCGCGGGCGGCGGCGGCGAGGCGGCGGCGGCGGCGCAGGGGAGGTGCGCAGCGGCGACGGCGGCAGCGGAAGGCTAGGGTTAGAACCTAAAAACTGATACCATGTTTGTTGTTGGACTTGCACAATGTATTGCTCATGTGCAAAAGCATGTATATATGATGTACAAGTAGTGGGCCACGACCTCAGCTATACAAAGAACTAGGAGGTGGGCTCAATACACTGATATGCACAACACATATACTCAACAGTTCCCCTCCGCCCCCATGTCCTCCACTCCTCCCCGGTGTTCGTTCTCCTGCTGGACGGGTGCGGTGTTCCGTCCTGGTTCCGCCGGTGCCCTTGTCCTGGACGGACGTAGCCGGAACCGCGAGGAACCGTCGCCGGCCGCGCGCTATCGGCCTTCTTTGTTCGCCAAGCTGCCGCAGCCCCGTCCCTCCCCGGCGTGCTTCTCCCCTCTGGACGGACGCGGCTCAGCCTCCCGTGCCCGCCGGTGACTTCCCCATGGCCGGAGGTGGCCGTCACCGGCCGGGCCGTCGCCGGCCGTGCCTTTGCCTCGCCTCGCTCTGTTCCCGATCGAGAGGAAGAAGAAGACAGGGGCAGGAGAGAGATGGATAAGGTGGGACCCCCCGTCAGCTACACAAAGCATGGCCCCGCCCGACCACGTCACTTAAGTGGAAGCGTATTCCACGAGAATGCGCTTTCCTTTCGGGAAAGCGTATTCTCTGGAATGCGTTTTCAGTTTTTCCTCCGGGGACTTGTTTGTAGCAGAATTTTACAGATTAGTCCCTCAACTTTTACACCTTATATCTCCGCGATCGTATCTCCGATCGAGGTGAAACCAACGCTCACTTCTTCTCGTCAAGATCTTTCTGTTGGTTACATTTTCACTAGGTGGTCCCATAGTGAAAATAACCATTTTGCCCTTGCTTCTAATCAGCCCCCTCCGAGAGAGAACCGTCTGACGTTTCGTTCTGCGGCTTCACCGCACTTCTTCCCGGAGTTTCCGTCACCCCCAGGCAAGCCACAACAGCCACTTGCATGATAGCCATGCAGTAGCCATAGTTTCTACTTGAATATTAAATAAATTTTTCCCGTTAATTGCCTGCTTAGTTGCTACTTCTGTCATTGTTTCGGTTATGCTCGTGGATTAATGTTCACCTTCATGCTATCACTGGTACGTGTCGGTGCTATACAAATGTTTTTAACCCCTTTCCGTGACAACATTTGGAACCTCCTGGGACACAGGCTGGGGCCATGTGCGATCGGGCGAGGCATCGAAACCCAATCATTTCCGTTCGTATGTACATCCCACACGGTGAATCCCAGAAAAACATTTCCATTTGTATGTATATCACACACAGACAATCCAAGGAATACGTTTCCATTCTTATGTACATCCCACACAGTCAATCCAGGGAAAACGTTTCCGTTCGTATGTACATCCCATACAGTTTTATGTATACGCTCGTGTGTGAAAGGTGTAACTATCACACACACTCTGCCTTGGTTAATGATAAGTCTCTATCGTATCTACTTTTCCAAACACTTTTGCCCTTGTTTTGAACTCTAACTTGCATGATTTGAATGGAACTAACCCGGACTGACGCTGTTTTCAGCAGACTTTCCATGATGTTATTTATGTGTAGAAACAAAAGTTCTCGGAATGACCTGAAACTCCACGGAACGTCTATTTGGAAATAATAAAAAATCATTGCAAAAGATGAAGACCAAGGGGCCCACACCCTGTCCACGAGGGTGGGGGGCGCCCCCCTAGGGCGCGCCCCCCTACTTCGTGGGCCCCCTGGAGCTCCTCCGACGCCAACTCCAACTCTATATATTTGCTTTCGGGGAGAAAAAAATAGGAGAGAAGAAATCATCGCGTTTTACGATACGAAGCCGCCGCCAAGCCCTAAAACCTCTCGGGAGGGCTGATCTGGAGTTCGTTCGGGGCTCCGGAGAGGGGGATTCGTCGCCGTCGTCATCATCAACCATCCTCCATCACCAATTTCATGATGCTCACCGCCGTGCGTGAGTAATTCCATCGTAGGCTTGCTGGACGGTGATGTGTTGGATGAGATCTATCATGTAATTGAGTTAGTTTTGTTAGGGTTTGATCCCTAGTATCCACTATGTTCTGAGATTGATGTTGCTATGACTTTTCTATGCTTAATGCTTGTCAATAGGGCCCAAATGCCATGATTCAGATCTGAACCTATTATGTTTCCATGAATATATGTGTGTTCTTGATCCTATCTTGCAAGTCTATAGTCACCTACTATGTGTTATGATCCGGCAACCCCGAAGTGACAATAATCGGGACCACTCCCGGTGATGACCATAGTTTGAGGAGTTCACGTATTCACTATGTGCTAATGCTTTGTTCCGGTTCTCTATTAAAAGGAGGCCTTAATATCCCTTAGTTTCCATTAGGACCCCGCTGCCACGGGAGGGTAGGACAAAAGATGTCATGCAAGTTCTTTTCCATAAGCACGTATGACTATATTCGGAATACATGCCTACATTACATTGATGAATTGGACCTAGTTCTGTGTCACCCTATGTTATGATTGTTACATGATAAACCGCATCCGGCATAATTATCCATCACAGATCCAATGCCTACGAGCTTTTCCTATATTGATTCTCGCTTATTTACTTTCCCGTTTCTACTATTACAATCACTACAAAACATCAAAAATATTACTTTTGCCTCCATTACTTTTGTTACCGCTACCACCACTATCATATTACTTTGCTACTAAACACTTTGCTGAAGATACTAAGTTATCCAGGTGTGGTTGAATTGACAACTCAACTGCTAATACTTGAGAATAATCTTTGGCTCCCCTTGTCTCGAATCAATAAATTTGGGTTGAATACTCTACCCTCGAAAACTGTTGCGATCCCCTATACTTGTGGGTTATCAAGACTATTTTCTGGCGCCGTTGCCCGGGAGCATAGCTCTATTCGTTGAGTCACTTGGGATTTATATCTGCTGGACACTATGAAGAACTTGAAAGACGCTGAGACAACAATTTATCCCTCAACTACGAGGGGAGGTAAGGAACTGCCATCTAGCTCTGCACTTGATTCACCTTCTGTTATGAGTAAGCTTGCGACACCTAAACCTGCTTCTGCTATTCGTTCTGATATGTCGCATGTTATTGATGATGCCACTTCTGCTATGCATGATACTTATGATGAAACTACTTCTATGCTTGATACTACTGTGCCTTAGTGAATTTCTTGATGAACAAATTGCTAGGGCTAGAGAGAAAGCAATTATTGAAACTGATTATATTGATGAAAGTGATGATGAAGATAGGCCTGTTATTCCTGAGGGTTATGTTTTTGATAAAGAAGCTTCTGTAGCTATTTTAGCTTGCAAAGATAGTTATGAACTCAAGAGGCTATTAGTTAAATGGAACAAGGAATCTCTTAGAGATAGAATGAAACCTGACCCTGCTTTTGCTAGTTCACCTATCTGTGTTGTCGATAAGGATTATGAATTCTCTGTTGATCCTGATATAATTACTTTGGTTGAATCTGATCCTTTTCATGGCTTTGAATCTGAAACTGTTGTGGCACATCTTACTAAACTAAATAATATAGCCACCCTGTTCACTAATGATGAGAGAACTCGCTACTTTTATATCCTTAAAATACTTCCGTTCTCATTAAAGGGTGATGCTAAAATATGGTTTAATTCTCTTGATCCTGGTTGTGTGCGTAGTCCCCAGGATATGATTTATTACTTCTCTGCTAAATATTTCCCTGCTCATAAGAAACAAGCTGCTTTGAGGGAATTATACAATTTTGTGCAAATTGAAGAAGAGAGTCTCCCACAAGCTTGGGGGAGGCTTCTCAAGTTACTTAGTGCTTTGCCTGATCATCCTCTTAAGAAAAATGAAATAATTGATATCTTTCATAATGGACTAACCGATGCGTCCAGAGATTACCTGGATAGTTGTGCTGGTTCTGTTTTCAGGGAAAGAACACCGGATGAAGCTGAAATTTTATTGAATAATATGTTGACAAATGAAAATAATTGGACACTTCCTGAGCCAGCTCCTGAGGCAGCTCCTGCTCCAATTACTGAGCCTATTCCTAAACCAACTCCGAAGAAGAGAGGCGTTTTATTTCTCAGTCCTGAAGATATGCAAGAGGCAATGAAATCTATGAAAGAAAAAGGTAATAAAGCTGAAGATGTTAAGAATTTACCCCCTATTGAAGAAATACATGGTCTTAATCTACCGCTTGTTGAAGAAACATATGATCTTGATCCATTACCTAATGAAGAACCTCCTGATCTTGATAACCCTACACAGGTAGTAAAGGTAAATTCTCTCTATAGATATGATAAAGCTGAAATCCCTCCTACTAAAATTGTCAGCCAATGCTTGGATGAGTTTGATAACTTTATGTTTAAGCAAGAAGATTTCAATGCTTATTTTGGTAGACAATTAAAACAAAATGCTTATATGATTAAACACTTGGGTGATTATATGGCTAATGATAGAGGTGAACTTAAACTTGTTAGCAAACATGCCTCTATGGTTACCACTCAAGTAGAACAAGTACTTAAGGCTCAAAATGATTTGCTCAATGAAATGAATAGTAAGAAAAATGGTTATGCTATTAGAGTGGCTACTAGAACTGGTAGAATAACTCAGGAACCTTTCTATCCTGAAGGCCACCCTAAGAGAATTGAGCAAGATTCTCAGAGAAATAATATTGATGTACCTAGTTCTTCTAAAAGGAAGAAAAAGAAAAATGATAGGACTTTGCAAACTTCTAGTGAACCTATTGCTGAATCACCTGATAATCCCAATGATATCTCTATGTCTGATGCTGAAACACAATCTGGTAATGAACATGAACCTAGTAAAAATGTTAATGATGATGTTCATGATGATGCTCAACCTAGTAATGATAATGATGTAGAAATTGAACCTGCTGTTGATCTTGATAACCCACAATCAAAGAATCAACGTTATGATAAGAGAGACTTTGTTGCTAGGAAACATGGTAAAGAAAGAGAACCATGGGTTCAGAAACCCATGCCTTTTCCTCCCAAACCATCCAAGAAAAAGGATGATGAGGATTTTGAGCGCTTTGCTGAAATGATTAGACCTATCTTTTTGCGTATGCGATTAACTGATATGCTCAAAATGAATCCTTATGCTAAGTATATGAAAGATATTGTCACTAATAAAAGAAAGATACCGGAAGCTGAGATTTCCACCATGCTTGCTAATTACACTTTTAAGGGTGGAATACCAAAGAAACTTGGAGATCCAGGAGTACCCACTATACCATGCTCCATTAAAAGAAATTATGTTAAAACTGCTTTATGTGATCTTGGAGCCGGTGTTAGTGTTATGCCTCTCTCTTTATATTATAGACTTGATTTGAATAAGTTGACACCTACTGAAATATCTTTGCAAATGGCTGATAAATCAACTGCTATACCTGTCGGTATTTGTGAGGATGTGCCTGTTGTGGTTGCAAACGTTACTATTTTAACGGACTTTGTTATTCTTGATATTCCCGAGGACGATAGTATGTCTATTATTCTTGGAAGACCCTTTTTGAATACTGCAGGTGCTGTTATTGATTGCAACAAAGGCAATGTCACTTTTCATGTTAATGGTAATGAGCATACGGTGCACTTTCCGAGGAAATAACCTCAAGTTCATAGTATCAACTCTATTGGAAAAATTCCATCGATTATATTTGGAGGTTTTGAATTTCCTCTTCCTACTATCAAGAAAAAATATAATATTCTTATTATAGGGGATGTGCATATCCCCGTTGAGGTAATATAGTGTTATTTGAAATTTCTCCGGTTCCATGTTATTCGGAATGAGTTTGTTAACAAGACTTGATCAACCTTGTTAGTGGATTCCTTTTGATGAGCATGAGATGGATGAAACTAGAAGGCACAACCTTCTGTACCCTCTCTCTACTTTCTGTTATTTAGTTGAAATAAAGTAAAAATAGTATTTTTCTGTCTGTTTTCTGATTTATCCGTGCAATATAAAAATACCCCGAAAATAAAAGTTCTCCAAATGCCCTGAAAATGAAATATGATTTTTTTCTAGAATATTTGAGGATTTATAGAACTGAGAACACACCAGGGGGGTCAACCACCTGGGCACGAGGGTGGAGGGCGCGCCCTACCCCCCAGGGCGCGCCCCCTGCCTCGTGGGCCCACGGTGGCCCTCCTCCACTTATTCCTGCATCCATACAGTTCTTCTTCCTCCCACAAACACAAATATCTAGCTCAAGCACGAGTTCTAGCTCACTTTGCTGCGATTTTCGATCTCCTTGCTCAAAGCACCTCTCACAAAACTGCTTGGGGAGATTGTTCCTTGGTATGTGACTCCCCCATTGGTCCAATTAGTTTTTGCTCTAGTGCTTTATTCATTGCAAATTTGTGCTGCATAGGTGACCATGTTCTTGAGCTTGCATGTCAAATTTATATAGTTCCAAGTAGTTCTAATGCATGATATATCCTCTAGGCACTTGTAGGAGTAGTTGCTATTAAATATGTTGAGTTTGGTTCACTTTTGTTTGAAGTTACTAAAAATTTCAGAATATTTCAGAAAATAATGAAGAGATTTTTGAGGGGTTCATTAAGCTGAAGCTCGAAGGAAAAGCAAAATGAAGAAGCACAGAGGCCCAAAATTAATTTGCCTCGTACCGCGGAGGTACGGCCGTGTGAATGGCCTTCCGATGATTTCTTGAGAACAGCCGGGACTTATGATGATTTCTATTCATTGGCTGAGAATGCTGGCCTCACCGACTTCCTCCGCGACCAATGTCATCAGTATCTCTTACTCACTAATACTTTCGTGCAAAACTTTTACTATTTTAAGGACTCACCTCCTTCAGTAGAGTTTCATTTATATGATGTTGTTGAGAAGACGCCATTAGCTGAATTTTGCAAGGTTTGCAAAATACCCTTTGAGGGTACCTTAGATGAACCACAACGTAAAGATGTGGAAGAATTTATTGACACCATCACTGTGGGAGAAACCAGGAAGGTTTCTGATGCAAGAATCACTAGCATACATTTTCCTGTCTTACGCTACTTTGCCATATTTGCTAGTCATTGCTTGATTGGCCGCGGAAACTGTGGAAACCTTAGTGTTCCTGATATTATCATTTTGTTCCATGGTTTATTCCGTGATAACACTGTTAGTATGGGCGGAATTATTGCTAAACGGTTAAGTCTGAACCGTACAAAGGGTCCCATCTTTGGAGGTATTTATGCTTCACGCCTAGCTGCACATTTTAACATACCTATTAGGCTCTATGAGAAAGAAGAAAAATTGCTGCCTAGTGCTTATTTAGATTATAAGAGTATGCTAGCGCATGATTTTTTTTGTTAAGAATAGGGAAGGGGAGCTTAAATATAAATTGTACTTTAATAAACATCACCCTGAGACTATCACCTTGCTTGCTCCTTCCTTGTTTAATTTCTCTGAAGGTCTGTATCTTGTTCCGTGGGTGGCCGTTCAAGCCTACCGGAATCCTACACTAGCCCCGGAACTGGAATCACAATATGAGCCTCCACGACAGTCTGATTATTCTTGGGATCCGGAGATGGCTGCCAGCCAGTGGCAGTCCGAGTCTTCTTCATCTCAGTACGACCCCAGCTACACCTATGGATATTCGCCAGGCCATCCCTGGCAATGAACCAACTTAAGCCAAAAGCCTAAGCTTGGGGGAGTACGTATTTCTCACCGACATTACATTCATGTTTACACACACTCATTGCTAGATGTCGATGCTCATACTTTTTCACTGTATTATCCATGCTAGTTTATTTTCTTTTTCTTGCTTTCTTCTTGTGTGTTTGTTAAACCTTAAGAAAAACCAAAAAAATAGTAATAGCTTTTAGTTAGTTTACTTTTCTTGCTGTAGTAGTAATAATTAAAAAGAAAACCCAAAAAGATTTCCCGTTCTTCTTTTGCTTGTTGGGAGCTTTCCCGTGTAAATAGTTTTCTTTTCTTTTCTTTGGGGGTCGATAGGAGAAGACCATAATTAAATTATTGAAGTGGCTCTTATATACTTTATTGTTGATTTAACAAAGAGCCCATATTGCCTTGTCTTCTCCTGTTTATTGAATGCTCGCAGGTTCCAGCTTAGTCCAATGCACGTGCACTCTTATTATTATTCACATCGTTCAGTCGTGCAAGTGAAAGGCAATTATGATGATATATGATGGACTGAATGAGATGAGAAAAGCTGGTATGAACTCGACCTCTCTTGTTTCTGTAAATATGATGAGTTCATCGTTCCTGATTCAGCCTATTATGAATAAACATGTTTGCAATGACAATTAGAGATCATAGTTGCTCGTGTCATGCTTGATTAGCTATGAGTTATAATGGTTTACCTTGCGTGCCAACATGCTATTAAAATGGTTATGATGTGGTATAGTAGGGTGGTATCCTCCTTTGAATGATTTAAGTGACTCGACTTGGCACATGTTCACGCATGTAGTTGAAAAAAAATCAACATAGCCTTCACGATACTTATGTTCATGGTGGATTATATCCTACTCATGCTTGCATCCAATGTTTATTAATTTTAATGCATGTTCATGGCTGTTGTCGCTCTCTAGTTGGTTGCTTCCCAGTCTTTTGCTAGCCTTCACTTGTACTAAGCGGGAATACTGCTTGTGCATCCAATCCCTTAAACCCCAAAGTTATTCCATATGAGTCCACTATACCTTCCTATATGCGGTATCTACCTGCCATTCCAAGTAAATTTGTATGTGCCAAACTCTAAACCTTCAAATAAACATTCTGTTTTGTATGCTCGAATAGCTCATGTATCAACTAGGGCTGCCCTTATCTTCCATGTTAGGCGGGTTATTCTCAAGAGGAGTGGACTCCGCTCCTCATTCACGAGAAAATGGCTGGTCTCCGGGATGCCCAGTCCCATGCTTTATGCAAACTAAATCAAAATTAATTGCAAACAAAACTCCCCCAGGGACTGTTGCTAGTTGGAGACACTCGTTGTTTCGAGCAAGTCATGGATTGATGCTTGTTGGTGGAGGGGGAGTATAAACTTTACCATTCTGTTTGGGAACCGCCTATAATGTGTGTAGCATGGAAGATATCGCCATCTCTTAGTTGTTATGTTGACAACGAAAGTATACCGCTCAAAATATTATTCATCTCTATTTCAAAACCAAGCTCTGGCACCTCTACAAATCCCTGCTTCCCTCTGCGAAGGGCCTATCGATTTACTTTTATGTTGATTCATCACCCTCTTATAAAAAGCACTAGCTGGAGAGCACATCTGTCATTTGCATTCATTACTATTAACTTATATTGGGTATGACTATGACTGGATCTCTTTTATCATGAATTACAATGTTTAGTCAGTCCTTGATCTTTAAAGGTTCTCTACATTTATGTTTTGCGGTCTCAGAAAGGGCTAGCGAGATATCATCTTGTTATATCATATCATGATTGTTTTGAGAAAGTGTTTTCATCTAAGATTTATTATTATGGCTCGCTAGTTGATTATGCCATTGATATGAGTAAACATGAGACCTAAGAGTTATTGTGAATGTGGTTAGTTATAATCTTTGCTGAAAACTTGAATGCTGGCTTTACATATTTACAACAACAAGAGCAAACTGAGTTTGTAAAAGTTTTTCTTTATCTCTTTCAGTTTATCAACTGAATTGCTTGAGGACAAGCAAAAGTTTAAGCTTGGGGGAGTTGATACGTCTCCGACGTATCTACTTTTCCAAACACTTTTGCCCTTGTTTTGGACTCTAACTTGCATGATTTGAATGGAACTAACCCGGACTGACGCTGTTTTCAGCAGAATTGCCATGATGTTATTTATGTGCAGAAACAAAAGTTCTCGGAATGACCGGAAACTCCACGAAACAACTTTTCAGAAATAATAAAAAATCCTTGCCAAAGATGAAGACCAGGGGGCCCACACCCTGTCCACGAGGGTGGGGGGCGCGCCCTCCCCCCTAGGGCGCGCCCCCTACCTCGTGGGCCCCCTGGAGCTCCTCCGACGCCAACTCCAACTCTATATATTTGCTTTCGGGGAGAAAAAATTCAAGGAGAAGAAATAATCGCGTTTTACGATACGGAGCCGCCGCCAAGCCCTAAAACCTCTCAGGAGGGCTGATCTGGAGTCCGTTCGGGGCTCCGGAGAGGGGGTTCGTCGCCGTCGTCATCATCAACCATCCTCCATCACCAATTTCATGATGCTCACCGCCGTGCGTGAGTAATTCCATCGTAGGCTTGCTAGACGGTGATGGGTTGGATGAGATCTATCATGTAATCGAGTTAGTTTTGTTAGGGTTTGATCCCTAGTATCCACTATGTTCTGAGATTGATGTTGCTATGACTTTGCTATGCTTAATGCTTGTCACTAGGGCCCGAGTGCCATGATTTCAGATCTGAACCTATTATATTTTCATGAATATATGTGTGTCCTTGATCCTATCTTGCAAGTCTATAGTCACCTACTATGTGTTATGATCCGGCAACCCCGGGGTGACAATAATCGGGACCACTCCCGGTGATGACCATAGTTTGAGGAGTTCATGTATTCACTATGTGCTAATGCTTTGTTCCGGTTCTCTATTAAAAGGAGGCCTTAATATCTCTTAGTTTCCATTAGGACCCCGCTGCCACGGGAGGGTAGGACAAAAGATGTCATGCAAGTTCTTTTCCATAAGCACGTATGACTATATTTGGAATACATGCCTACATTACATTGATGAATTGGAGCTAGTTCTGTGTCACCCTATGTTATGATTATTACATGATGAACCGCATCCGGCATAATTCTCCATCACCGATCCAATGCCTACGAGTTTTTCCTATATTGGTTTCCGCTTATTTACTTTTCCGTTGCTACTGTTACAATCACTACAAAACACGAAAAATATTACTTTTGCTTCCGTTACTTTTGTTACCGTTACCACTACTATCATATTACTTTGCTACTAAACACTTTGCTGCAGATACTAAGTTATCCAGGTGTGGTTGAATTGACAACTCAATTGCTAATACTTGAGAATATTCTTTGGCTCCCCTTGGTCGAATCAATAAATTTGGGTTGAATACTCTATCCTCAAAAACTGTTGCGATCCCCTATACTTGTGGGTTATCAGTTAACTGATTGCTTTTATGAACTACATCACACACGATTTGATGTAGAAAACTGTGTAGCATTGGGCTATCCATCACAAGCGCTTTTACTGCCAGAACCGTTTACAAGGTTCCATGACCGTTTGTTCTCTTTTTACATCGCACACGTTGTTTTCTGTCTAACCGTGTGCACATTATTTTATTAGCTCCTGTATATTTTTATCTTTGCCTATAATTTATTATTCGAATTGGAAATTTTGAAATATGAAACGTGCAATTCAAATTCTCAGCACAATGGTTCAACAACGAATCCAAAAATAAAATTGCCAGTACAATATGTTCAGTAATTATAGGATTAGGCAGGAATTAACTATGATGAACCACAATATTTAAAGGCGGTAAAGGTGAAGAGACAAGTGTAAATCATTTTGACTGCTGACGGTGTTGAAGAAGTGGAATGCCCATAATGTGCCTTCCTGCATGCCATAGGCACGAACCACTTTTGTCCAACCCCTTGTGACGATCGTCCGCCCATCCTTCACCGCCTTTAGGAAGACTTCTAGAGCATTATCGTGGTAGCATGAATTATATACTTTAACCTTAGTTGCCTCCACTCCGGTCATGTAGTTTGGAAGGTAATCATCAGTAAATAGCTTCGAAAACCAGTGAAAAGAGAAAAATATCAGATACTGAGGTCTAATAGAGTAACTTATTGTGGGCAGGGGAAAAGGCAACACATTACTTACCATCCTAAAGTTCACTGTTGTCTTGGACAAAGTGTAAATAAAGAGCTTAATTCCAATCACCCATTTCTTTCGCCTAACAATCTTTCTTAGTTTCCTCACTTGACCCTTGTTCATGAATATCTCATTGCCCCATATGCAAAAGGGATCGAAGCGTGGATCAGTACCGCTCATATATGTACCTACAAGCAACCAGTAAATGTTAGAAGCTAAACTGAGATTGCACAAATGATGTAAAATACAACTACCTATGTTCCTAAGTACAATTATTTTTTTGAGATCTCAATATGAACTACATATGGATGTATATAGAATTATAGATATAGTTTAGATTAGAATCTAGATTCACTCATTTTGCTCCTTATGTAGTCTATATTGGAATCTCCAAAAATACTTATATTTAGGAATAGATGGTGTACAAGACATGGGATGCAGCTAACCTCGATGGCAAACAACAGCATTGCCCATTGTAGCCATGTGTAAGTACATGGAAAGCCAATGTTAACTACAGCAAGGTTAACATCCACCAAAAATAGCAAATGGTAATAAAACGGCAGCATCTGTAGTGATATCTTCATTGCGAAAGAGTAGCACGGTAGCAAAGGGACGGATTAAAAAATGGATATAACTATTAATTGCAACAGGCTTAACAACATCCTAATTCATGTTTTGTAAGTTTGTAGCCATTGAAATACATCTCTTTAAAAATGGATACAACTGTTAATTGCAACAGGCTTAATGGCCATTGAAACCGGTACTGATAAAAATACAATTGGCAGAGTTAAACATCACAGGGCAGGTGCTGCCAGAGTAGATAATGGTCCAGTTGTCTATAAAAAGGTAGGAAAAATAGCTAAAACATGTTAGGCATGTTTACTACAACATGCTTAATACATCGACCGTACAAAACATAGCCATTAATTGCAAGTGGTATTGGTAAGATTGAACTAGTGAAGACATACTTGGTAAGTCCTGAGAGGTGGTTGCTGGGGCACTTCATCGTGGCCAGAGCTCGCCCAAAGTCAGCGGCGGTGGAGGCGAGCTGTTCCTCCGGGTCGAAGCGTGGATTAGTGCCACTGACATGTGTACCTACAGGCAACCAGTAAATGGTAGAAGTTAAAGTGCAATTGCACAGATGATGTGAAATACTGTAAGATATGGGATGCAACTAACCTTGATGGCAAACAACAGCATCGGCCGTTATGACCCTGCATAAGTACATGGACAGGCATGTTAAGTACAACAGGGTTAGCATCCACCAAAAATAGCAAATGGGCAGCATCTCTAGTATATCTTCATTGCGGAGAGCAGCATGGTAGCAAATGGATAGATTAAAAAATGGATACAACTGTTAATTGCAACAGGCTTAACATCATCCTAAGTCATGTTTTGTAAGTTTGTAGCCATTGAAATACAACTGTTTAAAAATGGATTCAACTGTTAATTGCAACAGGCTTAATAGACATTGAAACCGGTACTGATAAAATTGCAATTGGTATAATTAAACATCACAAGGCAGGTGCTGCCAGGGTAGAGAATGGCCCAGATGTCTATAAAAAGGTAGGGAAAGTAGCAAAAATGTGTTAGGCATGTTTACTAGAACATGCTTAATACATCGACCGTACAGAACATAGCCATTAATTGCAACTGGTATTGGTACGATTGAACTGGTGAGTACATACTTGGTAAGTCCTGAGAGGTAGTTGCTGGGGCACTTCATCTTGGCCAGAGCCAGCCCAAAGTCGGCGACAGCGGAGGTGAGCTGTTCCTCCGGGTCAAAGCGTGGATCAGTGGCACTGACATGTGTACCTACAGGCAACCAGTAAATGGTAGAAGTTAAACTGCAATTGCACAAATGATGTGAAATACTTTAAGACATGGGATGCAGCTAACCTCGATGGCAAACAACAGCATCAGCCGTTATGACCCTGTGTAAGTACATGGACAGGCATGTTAAGTACAACAGGGTTAGCATCCACTAAAAATAGCAAATGGGCAGCATCTCTAGTGATATCCTGAGTCATGTATTTTTAAGTTTGTTACTGGTATTGGTGAAACTGAGCTGCACACGGTAATATTTGAACATCACACACTGTGCAGTACTGAAATAAACAAGGCACGAACATGCTTAATACATCAACCGTACAAATCATAGCCGTTGCAAGTGGTATTGGTAAGATTTAGCTGGTCAGATCTTACCTATTAAGTCCTGGGGGTAGTCGCTGGGGCACTTCATCTGGGCCAGAGCCTGGACCATGTCGGCGGTGGCGACGGAGGTGAGGTGTTCCTCCAGGTCAACACGCATAGCGGCCATCATGCCATGGACCGCCATCAGCTCCTGGCGGTGGGGATTTGGAGGCATGAGGATGTTTCGCAGGCGCCATTTCAGCAATTAGGCCGGGCCGTAATAGAGATCGATGGGTTACCTGACCGGATCCGAGTAGAACATAGATGTGGTTGAAGCTGTGGTTGTGGCGGCGGCGGTTTGAGATGCCGGT
Organism: Triticum aestivum; assembly: GCF_018294505.1. NCBI lineage: Eukaryota > Viridiplantae > Streptophyta > Magnoliopsida > Poales > Poaceae > Triticum > Triticum aestivum. Next base: position 96,545,961 of record NC_057796.1, on the reverse strand, counting down.
AGGGGGAGGCGCGAGGGGGGATATTGATGGTGGGGATGTGGTTGGAGGAATAAATTCTCAAATCGCGCGCCTAATGAAAATTTCGCTGCGAAACTTGAAACTTGGGCGGGGGAAACACACAACACAAATGAAGCGTGTAAAATACTCGTGTAGTTGATTTTTTTTGGGTCAATGGTACGCCTGGTTTATTAGGAAACATCGCACAGGTAACTGACTTATGGATCACTAACGCAAAAAAACGCAGACGGGTACGGCATAGAAACCGTGTGTTTTGTGATCTTCTAATGATTAACGCAAAAAAACGCACATGGGCACACATGCTAATCAACACTCAAAGCCCTCAAAGGATGCTCTTACCGACATTGTACGTTAATACTACAAACTTAAAGTACTACTGGTAACTTGCTCTAATACTACAAGCTTAAACTACTTCTCACATGCTGCCATCGGGGCATGCTGGCCAGACGCCGGCGTTCTTTTCCCGGCCTTGTAGGCGGCAACCCACCGTGCTTTGATCTCCGCCAAGATCTCCTTACCATGGCGTGCGGCCTCTTTTTTCTTGCGGCGGAGGGACTCTCTTTTCTTGACCGCTTTCTGCCTTTTCCGCTCCTTATGTGCGGCTTTGGCCGCCTCTAGATCCACCACCCATCCGGCCATGGCAGCCTCAAAGTCCTCCCATGTAACTGTCTGGCCGCCGGCGGCGATGACCTCGGCGCGGCGAGATGCCATCGCTTCCTTACCATGTGTGCGGTCGCGGGTGGCGAGGAACGCGGCGCGACGGGATGCCATCGCTTCCTTACCAGTTACTGTGAGCCGCGGTGCCATGGACGACGCCTGCAGAGAGCTCTGGGACGGAGGGGCCGAGCAGCCGTACAGTGCGGTGGTATTCAAGAGCTCAACGACAAACGACAACAGAAATTTGGCTTCCCTTACAATTTTGCTCGTTCATTATCGCACGCGGTTCATCTCCGTCGCTTTCGAAAACAGTGTGCACTGACTCTATTGTGTGTTGCGTTATGATTGGCCGGAACCCAGCCACGCGGATCGCGTGTGTGCACCGTAGGATGCGCCTCAATCGAACGGCAATCCACGCCCCTCACATCACACCCATGCACCTGTAGCTGGATTGGATTTATATGCACTAAATGCCTAGAAAATACACATAATCCCCTAAATATGGTAAATGAGCCCGGAAAAATGCCAAATTTGAACACGGTGATTTGCAGGGTGTATGTTCGTCGTAGAAAAAACTCTAGGGCAAAGAACGAAGAAAATTTGGATTCCCCTTCAATCTTGGTGATTTCCCTCTCGAAAGCATGGAACTTCCTCGGTGATGGTTCGATTTATGAAGGGCGTGCATGACGACATAAGCCAAACCTTCTCAAATTTTTACCAGGGCATCACTACAAAAAAAGACACTTCCATGATGATACGTGTTTGTCACAGTAGGTCACGTTTTCTGTCATGCATGTACATCCATGACAAATTTATGACAGAATCAAGATAGTCATACCTGTGCTATCGTAGAAGTGTTCCATGACATTACGAAAATTATCATCACGGTAGTGTCCACTTCCATGACGATAAATCGCGCGTCATAGAAGTGCTTTCGTCAAGGGTGACCGACACGTGGCATCCACCGTAACGGGATGCCGTTAAGCTATCGGGTCCGGTTTTGGATCCGATAACCCGTTAACTGCCCGGACCAATGGGAATTTTCCACGTGTAAAATTCTCATTGGCCGGAGGAAACACGTGTCGGCTCAATGTTCAGACAAATGTCATCCACTCATTGGACAGGAGGCGCCTATGATACGTCGACACGTGGCACGGCACAATAGAGGCCTATTTCGGTGAAAAGGCCGACCCGTTTGACTTGGTCAAAAGGTAATGAGCTGGCCGACGGAAAGCCTGTTAACGGGCTGTTCGTATATAACCCATTTACGGCCCGCTTACTACCGGCCCGTTACGGCCTATCGGAATTAAGCCCAGTAGCTTCATCTAGGCCGTCCAATATGATTCCAGCCTGTTGTAACTTCCGGCCCATGTATGCCCATGATGTCTTTCGGCCCATATGAGGCCCTTTGTAACTCTCGGCCCATTAAAGGCCCGAGATGAAACTGGCCCATAATGAACAGTGTATCTTTTTAAACCCATAAACGGCCCATTATTCCGTTGGCCGTTTCCAGCCCGTGTTAACTTTCGGCCTTCTAAGGGCCCATTTATTCTTGGGCTCATTTCTAGAATTCGGTTAGATACGGTCTATTACTGGCCTGTTCCGTTTGTGGGCCAAATACAGCCCGTGGTTACATTCGGCCGGTTTGTGGCCCGTTAACCAGTTGGGCTGTTTTCATAGTGTTATCAAATACGACCTTATAACGGCCCGTTATGGTCCATGAATAGTATGGCCCATGTTTGGCGAAATGATTATACGTCCCATAGAAGGCCCATGGATCCTACGGCCCGTAGAAGGCCCATGGATCATACGGCCCGTAGAAGGCCCATGGATCATACGGCCCGTAGAAAGTCCATGGATCCTACGGCCCGTAAAAGGCCCATGGATCCTATGGCCCGTAGAAGGCCCACGGATCCTACGGCCTGCAGGAGGCCCATGGTTACAACAGTCCGTGTGTTGCCATGATTATTGTGGCCTAGTTACCAAAACTAGGTCATTGTGGCCACTAAAAAACGCGGAAAAAGAACTGCAGTGACTACAAGCAAACAACTAAACAAGACAATAAGGAAATAAATAAGCAAGCAACTAACGCTAGCCTATTACAGCTATTGCACATATTACATCCACTGGGCATCAAAGTTCGCCACTAGTGCAAATATAGGGAACAAAGCAGCATATTACATACACTGGCCGTCAAAATTGGCCACCAGTGCAAATAAACGTAGCAGCAAAACAAGTCCATAACTGAAACAACTTCCGAAGAGCTCAAGAAACGTTATCCTGGGTATCCACTATCCTCCAACGCTTGCTGTTGCACCAGAAAGTATGCATCTGAATGCTCCAGGGACTTCCGCAGTCCTTCCGCTTCTTATCGCAGCGCAGCTGATCGATGTCTTTCAGCTTGTAGTTGAGACTCAAGAAACCGAACTGATTCAGACAGTGAGTTCGAATATCTTGTGCAAGCGATAGTGGCCAGTAACTCGAACAGTAAACCAAGACAGGACTTTGGGGCTGCCTCACTGTCTTCAAGATAGTTTTCCTTAGCTGTTTTATCAGCTTTGTTGGAGACCAACAAGGATGTCTCACGATCATGAACCTTATCTTCATTACTTCCTTTATCATTGCTTAATAAGGCACTCTTCCCCAATATTCTGTCAGCATTCTAAAAGAAGAAACAAGCAGACACATAATAGGTTTAGCATGTACTAGTATATGAAACTCATTTCGGCGAACCAGTTCATTAGTAAGGTGGACAAGATTAAACTACCAAGTCTTCTATTGCCAAGTAGTACATTATAAAAGCATCAAACAAACATATATCTATGTCCTATGGTCACTGCATTGTCTTGCCAAATCAAAATAGAGACACGGTTCAAATCATATCAGTTCAAGAGAAAGCAGCACTGAAAGAATACAAAGCGTGGGAAACTAAAGGGCACAACAAGATTTCAGATGGGTACCACAGGTCTACATGTACAACAACACTATTGGCCCTATTATGATGCTAGTAATACACAATTGAAATTGAAATCAACAGAGCTATTTATAAGAGCAAATCTGTTAAAGAAACATGCGTAAACATACCTGTTGTGCCATTGGAGTTTCCATTAGATAGTTCAATTTAAAAATAAGTTTGTATGAGTAAATACAGTGATACAAGAGCAAAGCAGTATGCACAACAGCAATGGAATCTTAAATGAGAACAAATGTTCTTCAGGTTTAAGCACTTGTTCTACATGAACAGAGTACAGAAAGACGCAAGCATATAGTACTTAAAATAAAATGAGCTCATAGACCTTACCACATTCTTGGTTCGGGACCAGTAAAGAACAAGGCGTGCCCAGCCAGCGTCCAGTAAATGTGTCTCAGGAGAACATAAGGGAATTTGATGAGTTTCTTTGCCAGTGAAGTACGTTTTCTTTAGGTAATTCCGATACTGCCACCAAGCATTCTTGAAGATAGCAGAGGTATTAGCACAGGTTACCTCATCTTGAGTTTCCAAATTGGTCCTTCTCTATAGAGAAAAATGGGAAAATTTGCTGTATTATAACCATCATGGAGGTAGAATGTATGGGACAAAGCAAAGTAATTGTCATGGATAACATTACTTACACATAACTCCTGGACAAACACCTGCAACTGGCATTTTCCTTCATCTCAGTATAGTATTTCCATGATGGGAACATACGCACATAGGATTTAACAACATCAAATGCGATAGATGCTAAACTATGAATGGCTGGTTGTGCTTCCTCCACAACACTAGGTGTACTAACTGCTGGAGTTGGGGTTCGCCGTGGTAGTACTGGCGCTTTGGGCACTGGAGCTGCCTTACTAACTGCTCTTGTTTGGGAGCTCTGTGGTGGAGATGGTGCTGTGTCAACAGGAACTGGGTTAGTATCTGCTGGTTTTGAGGTTAGATTGGGTGAAGCTGGTTCTCTGTCCATCGCAGTAGGGGTAAAATCAGCGGGAGTCTGGGTTATGTGTGGTAGGGCTAGTTCTCGTGCATGTACAACCGGGGTGCTATCTCCACCAAGAGGTAGCACTGTTTTATTTGAAGACCGTGTTTTTACTCCGCTAGATACTGCCATCACCCGCTCCAATTCAAATGGCTGATAAACAGGAAACATAATTGAATGTACAGACATTGCATGAGAGACATGTGCAATAGATAGTGTGGAAAAAAGAGGGCAATAAATAATTGACATGTATATTGTTTAACTAAAACGGATAGCATGACAGAATTTCACATATATGACGTCTATCTAAATTGGATAGCATAGCATAACATAATTCAAAGATATGATGACTAATTAAACAGGATCGCATGACATAATTCACATACATGTTATCTAAGTAACCAGGATCACATGATTTAATTCACATATGTGATTTATATTCTAAGCGGAGGGCATTCGCATATATGATGTCTGAACTAAGAACATGGTGTTGAATATTGTATATATGATGTCTAAACTATGCAATGCAAGACACAATATGCATGATATGAGCAGTAGAACTGTGCCAAGTTAGAGCATACACCTCGGTGGGGAATAGGACTAGTCATCTGTCTCTGAATCCATCTCTGAGGAGCTATCGGGACCCAGCAAGAGATCTGCTTCGACAGGTAGCACTGTCTGCTCTGAAGGCCTTGTTTTCACTCCAGATTTTTCCATCACCCACTAAAATGGCTGATTCACAGGAAGAGTAGTTTAATGTACAAACATTGTCGACGAATGGAAATTTAATGAAGAAAAGGATGGGCTAGATATCATTCAAATATATGATGCCTGGTTAAACAGGATGGCATTGCATAATTCCCATGTATGATATTGAAACTAAACAGGTGGCATTACAGGACATGTCTAAACTAAGCAGATGACATATATGATGTCGAAAGTAGGCACTGCAAGGCAACATATGCATGATATGACTAAGATCATCATGCCAAGTTAGAGCAAACACCTTGGGGGGTAAATAGGAGTGGTCAGCTGCGTCTGTATCCGCCTCAGAACAGATATCTTCCTCTGGATTACAATCTGGAGAGGGGGGGTTGCCATTGAACCTATGGAGCGATGTCTGCATGACATTGTATTGCCGCGCAAAACTCTTCTCTTTTTCTCTACATGTTCAGCATGATTGTGTATAATATCTGACATGCATACAAAAAAATAGTGAGATTATGAAAGGAGAGCATGCATAAATCTAGAGTAATGGTAACAACCAGTGGATGGATCCAAAAATAATGATAGCAGGCTGATGCTTGCTTTAATTTAATAAAAAACAGATGATGATTGCTTTACTATTTGTTTCCCACCCAAGATGAACAACATAGGCATACCCTAGGTGAAACAGATATTAGACACAGATACTATTCATTGCTGCCTCGGTATGTGCCCCACAACTAATTTAGAACTCAAGTTTGAACATCAATTTGGATCTGACTTGGAGTCTAAGAGGTGAACAGGACAATAAAGTAGCAGGTAATATTAAGCAATGCATAACATAAGCAGAAACAAAAGAGTGCAACCTCTCTTGTGGACCCGTGTACTCCTCAGGTTCATCTGCTGAGTCGATGATGGTGATGCCGTTACGGTAGGTGCCGGCGGCAGGGAAGGAGATCTGAGGCGGCGAAAGATGGTCAGGAGTCGTGGTGTCTCGTTTGGTGGATGCTTCTATCGATGGAGCAGCTCAGATGAGGTGGACGACGTCGCGGCAGGAGCAGGACAAACCACACAAAGTTTTCTTCGACACCTACCTGTAACTGAAGTAATTCTGTAAGGGCTCATTTGGCTTGCGTGATTCTAAAAATGCAGGGATAGGAGGAAAAAATCGGAATAGGATAGGAATGCACATGGGAAACAGAGCATTTGTGAACATAGGTTCTGTCAACTTGGATGTTTGGTTCACAGGAAAAGGAGGAGCAGAGGAATGCAAAGAAACATGGCCAAAATAAAGTGAAACCATATGAAAGCGTGTACAGTTAGAGTGTTATTCTGCCACTAATGCACTTGGTCTTGTTTTCATGCATAGGATTTTGAAAAGTAGGTCCAGGTGAATGTTTTGCTCCATTCCTTTCAACAAAATGCATGAATAATTGAATAGTAGAGTGCCATAGGAAAATTTCCTATTGCTATGTTTTTCCGTTGAACCACAATAGCCCTAATGGATCGACATGAATGTAGAATAATAAGTGATGCAACAAGTGTACAACCTCTTTGTCATAGCTGTGTCGACCTTAGCATCATTGGGTTGGTCGTTGAAGAAGTTGAGGCAGAGGTGGCTGTCGGAGGTGTGGAGGAAGATCTGAGGAATCTGTAGACGGCGTTCAGGGCATTGCTGTGTTGTGATAGATCGTTCCATCCTTGGAGCAGCTCCGGTGAGCCGTAAGACATCAAGGCTGAAGCAGCACAAGACAGACATCGTTAATCTCAAGTGGGATTCTAATAGCATCTCCAATAGATGATGTAAAATGCATTACCAAAAAGTGATAGATGTAAAATTTACATCACCAAAAACCACCTGACTACAACAGATGAGGTAAAAACTGTTGACTCTGAACTTAACTGTCGAAACTGAAATTTACTGTGGAATCTGAATGTTACTGTCGAAACTGAACGCAATGGTAGCAGAGAGGCACTTCACATGGGATAGTTTAGGGAGGGCCTGCAGTTCATCTTCAACCTGCACACCCCTGAGCCGCCAGCCACCACCGGCCGAACCCCGCTCCGCCTCCCCGCCCCGAAACAACTCCCCACCGCCGGCCCGCCGCCGCCTCGCCGCCCTGAAACAACTCCCCACCGCTGGTCCGCCGCCGCCTCGCCGCCCCGAAACAACTCCCCACCGTCGGTCCGCCGCCGCCCCGGCCAGCCCTCTAGCCCCCCCCCCCCGTGCCAAGCTTTTTCTCCGGCGATCCCCATGCCACCGCCCCACCGCCGGCGAGCAGCACCCCACCCAGAACCCTAAGATAGATAGTGGGGTACCTCTCCGGTGAGCCCCCCTCCCCGCTGAGGGTGGTTCTTCCTTAACTCCGGCGAGACCCACCACCCCCTGAAAATCGACTGACCCAAAAGTCAATTCAGTCGACTGAAGTGTAGCTAAATCGGAGCAGAGCAGCAGCACGAGCGAGGGGGAGAGCAGCAGCGCGAGCGAGCGAGCGAGCGAGAGCCGGAGCAGCAGCAGTAGCAGCGTGAGCGAGCAAGTGAGAGCCGGAGCAGCAGCAGTAGCGCGAGCGAGAGCCCGGGCAACAACAGCGTGAGCGAGCGAGCGAGAGCCGGAGCAGTAGCAGCTGGGCGAGCGAGCGAGCGAGTGAGAGCTGGAGCAGCAGCAGCAGCAGCGCGAGCGACCGAGCGACAGCCGGAGCAGCAGCACCAGATCCGGCTGGTATGGACGCCACCACCGAATGGACCTCGCAATGGGGAGAGCTACCGTGGAGATATCGCCCGCTGCGCCGGCTTCGATGTAGCCGCTCCATGGGGGTGCAGGATGGATCACCGTCGGCGCCGAGAGGTCGAGTTAAGGAGAAGGTGCGATGCGACGAGTGTACAACCTCTTTGGTGGCGCCGAGTAGGCCTCGGCTTCGACCGAGGAGTCGGTGAGGATGTTGCGGTTCTAGTGGAGTAGGTTAAGGCTGCGCTGTGGGGATGGAGCACCCGCGATAGACGAGGCAATCGTCGTAGCAGCTCCTTGGAGGTGGAGGACGGGGCGGCTGAACCGGCAGGACGACGGGATGGACGACGGATCCTCATCCGGGGAGGCGGATGAGGGACGTCGAGCTGTTGCGGTGGACGACATCGTCGGGGAAGAGGCTCCGGCTAGGCAGCGGTGAGGTGGCGGACGGAGGAGGGTGGGGTTTCGCGGCTGGAGCGAAGAGGTTATGGCGGCCAGATTTCGAATGGCGAAAAGGACGCGGTGGGAGGGGGAACCATGACTTAGGGACGCGCTTGTCCAAAATGTAGGGTGTGTTACAAAAGTACCCCCACCGATTTGAACTAGCGGCCCTTTTGGCTCAGGGTTAGAAGGGGGATTTCGCGTGTCGGGATTTGGCAGCTGGAGGGAGTTTTCGCGCGCGTTGTAATTTCGGGATAGCAAGGCGCGGGTTGTGAAGGCGCCAGTTTTGGGAGCACGATATCAGAATTTTCGGGATATAACAAGGCGCGGGTTGAATTTTAGGGACAAGCCTAACGTGTAATATTGTACTTGTACGTACCAAATCAATTCGCACTTCCCTCAACGAAAAAAATGAAAAATAAAAACTATTCACACCACACAAAGAGAGAGTCTTGTCCCGTTTTACTATACAAATGCTATTCAAAGCTACTCCCTCCTTCCATCTATATAGGTTCTAATGCGTTTTTCGAGGCTAAATTTGACCAACCAAATATTAGAGCAATAATATATGACATGCAACTTACACAAAGCACACCGTTAAATTCGTGTGTGAAAGGAGCTTTCAATGATATAATTTTCACATTGTGCATGTCATGTACTATTAATCTTGTCAATAGTCAAAGGCGGTCTTAAAAAACGCATTAGGCCCCCTATAGATGGAAGGAGGGAGTATGAATCAAGGTTATGCCCAATTAAATTTTTTCGCTGGCTGTATAATGCATGTAACCTACTCATGCCAACCTTTTAGTGCATTCCTAATGTCTATACTACCGCTGCAATTCGAACTAAATTTGAATTCGTTTCTCTATTACAATAAGAATCTACAATCATGATTGTTGCCAACTTCAACCATCATTCGTGTATTACCTTAACAACACACCACATGATTACTATAGAGATAGATATGAACTATGTGTACTATATGAACTCGAATTCAATTTTTTGAATACACTTGATGTTGATTCCAAATAATAGTACATTTGATGTACTAACTAGATATTCATAATCTAACGTACACCGTGTTTATCACACAAAGTATAGTGCCCCGCCCCCTACATTATGACAAGTATTTAGCCCTGAGCTGCAAAAGCCACACATTAACCCAAATTATAATCAATGTTCTATATATTATATGTAGTACTAGCAAGATGCCCATGCGTTCCACGGAACATCAACATGACCAAGGGGAGGCCTTATTTGCAAATATGGTGAGGGCTGTGGGTATCTTTTTTCAAAATTTCCATAGTTTCCTTCCTATCCGTCAGATATAAATCGGACATCCTATATTGCAGGACGGCAGGCACACCATCATCAACAACTCTGTTTTTTTATAAGAGTAGAGATAAAATATATTATATGTAGTATAACAAGTTCATAACCACACCATGTGTATCACCATTATATATATTCACGCATGCGTCGGTTTAAAACACTATGATAAATTCTTCAAATATCCGAATTCGCTTTTTATAATGAATTATGATCTCTATTCCTCTTTTACACCCACACAATCCTCTTATCTCTGTAGCTAGCGCTAACTTTCTCTCGTGCATGCACACGCCCACATCCCTCTCACCCTCACTCATCATTCTCTAGCTCCATCGTGCAAATTCGGCTTTTCACTTTAGGTCGTTCACCCACGGTGTGTGTAGGCCCCCAGCTCCTTCTTTACGGCACACATCGATCGATATGCCTCTCTAGCCTGGTGTGCCTACCACAAACACAAGCTTCCCCTCTTCTCTTCTCACCGTCCATGCCTCACTCCCACCACTCTTTTCGTCGATCTCGTACTCGCACACTCCTTCCCCCTCGATATAGTATGCCTCTCGCACCACCTCTTAGATGCATCCCTCTCTCTCTCTCTATCCTTCTCCCTGGCCTTATTTGCTTCTAACACATACATGCATGTATACCGATCGATCTCCCTACATATACCTAGGTCGACTTTAACTATTTTACCCCCAACCACCGATCGACGTACCTCACAAGTTATGTCTCTCCTTTCTCTGACAGAGGACGATTGATCTTCCTATGTAGTTATGTCTGCTTACCACAGCCATATCGTCCCCCTCATCATTCGTGCATGCCTCCTGGCCCGTCTCTCACACGCACGCGCACAGACAGGCAGCCATCCCCTCTCTTATTGATATTGCAGGTGTGCCCTCCGTTTGTCTAGCAAGCCTCTCCCACCATTTGTTAGAAGCAACTCCACCACCACCCCCTCCAACACTCCAGCTATGTCTCTCTCCCAACCTTATTCCTCTCATACATATATGCGTAGACGCCGATCGACCTCCCTTAATACATAAGGTAGGCCTCTCTCCTCCTCCACACATATACCAGCCATTGTACCTCTATAGTTAATAAGGCCTCCCCCACCACACACCGATAGTCGAGCACTGTAGGTAGGTATCCATGCCACAGAGACAAACTGCTCCTGTCTCCTCTCACATTCCAGTAGGCTAGCCACCCTATATCTTTGACGTGGGCACACAAAAATTCGATGGCACTCTTTATCGATCGCGTGCACGCACACACACACATCATCCCTCTCTTTGATTCTATGGATACCTCAAGCCGATGATACCTCCACTCTCTCCTCGTGATCGCCCCCTCTATATATATGATATATCCAGGACTCTATTTTCACACACATTGCATGTGTTACATTTTTTGATTGACACCCCCCCCCAAAAAAAACACTCATGAACCCACACACTATATCTCTCTACGTTTGTATCTCTCTCTCTCACACCCACGTAGGTGGTGTACGTACACGAAGAGAATAGGTGCACGTACTCATGCTTCGTGCCCAGCCACACCCGCGTGGGTACACGGTGGAGCTCATTTCTGTACGAAATGGCAGCCCACGTGCTAATTTGAACGCGTGTTGCGGTTGTTTACCTACGGAGGTCGTGTACCACGCGTGCATGAAACAAAGTTCGACTTGATGCATTGGCGCATTATTTTTAAATAAAGTTATATCGCTCAATGGCACGTACACAGAATATAAAATGATTTTTATGGAGAAAAAGGTAGTCCGCTCCACTATATACAATGGAGCCTACCTGCCTGGGTTTGTCTCTCTTCAGAGTATCTCACACAAGGCGGCGGTGGCCTCTCTCTCTCTCTCACCGTTGGTCACTGATCCGGCCGCATCCCGTCCGCCGGCGGAAAGGGAGGATGTGCATCGTTTCTCCGTTCGACAGCGCCGAGGCAGCACGTCCCAATCTGCGGTACCCGCCGTTCTCTCTGACCAAGCTCCGGCACGGTAGGGCCTACGTCACCTTCTCGCTGCCGCAGTATGGGCAGATCCCGCCCGCCGCCGCTCACCTAGTTACATCCCGACGACCCCCAGGTATCCCCTCCGGCCTTGTGATACGTCTCCAACGTATATATAATTTTTGATTGTTCCATGCTATTATATTATCTGTTTTGGATGTTTAATGGGCTTTATTATACACTTTTATATTATTTTTGGGACTAACCTACTAACCAAAGCCCCAGTGCAAATTGCTATTTTTTTGCCTATTTCATTGTTTCGCAGAAAAGGAATATCAAACGGAATCCAAACGGAATGAAACCTTTGGAAGAGTCGTTTTTGGAACAAACGCAATCCAGGAGACTTGGAGTGGACGTCAAGGAAGCAACGAGGCGGCCACGAGGTAGGAGGGCGCGCCCAGGGGTAGGCGCGCCCCCACCCTCATGGGCCCCTCGTGGCTCCACCGAACTACTTCTTTCGCCTATATATACTAATATACCCTGAAAACATCCAGGAGCACCACGAAACCCTATTTCCACCGCCGCAACCTTCTGTACCCGTGAGATCCCATCTTGGTGCCTTTTCCGGTGCTCCGCCAGAGGGGTAATCGATCACGGAGGGCTTCTACATCAACACCATAGCCTCTCCGATGATGTGTGAGTAGTTTACTACAGACCTTAGGGTCCATAGTTATTAGCTAGATGGCTTCTTCTCTCTCTTTGGATCTCAATACAAAGTTCTCCTCGATCTTCTTGGAGATCTATTCGATGTAATAACTTTTTGCGGTGTGTTTGTCGAGATCCGATGAATTGAGGGTTTATGATCAAGTTTATCTATGAACAATATTTGAATCTTCTCTGAATTCCTATATGCATGATTTGATATCTTTGCAAGTCTCTTTGAATTATCAGTTTGGTTTAGCCTACTAGATTGATCTTTCTTGCAATGGGAGAAGTGCTTAGCTTTGGGTTCAATCTTGCGGTGTCCTTTCCCAGTGACAGCAGGGGCAGCAAGGCACGTATTGTATTGTTGCCATCGAGGATAAAAAGATGGGGTTTATATCATATTGCTTGAGTTTATCCCTCTACATCATGTCATCTTGCCTAATGCGTTACTCTGTTCTTATGAACTTAATACTCTAGATGCATGCTAGATAGCGGTCGATGTGTGAAGTAATAGTAGTAGATGCAGAATCATTTCGGTCTACTTGACACGGACGTGATGCCTATATACATGATCATGCCTAGATATTCTCATAACTATGCGCTTTTCTATCAATTGCTCGACAGTAATTTGTTCACCCATCGTAGAATTTGCTATCTTGAGAGAAGCCACTAGTGAAACATATGGCCCCGGGGTCTATTTTCCAATATATAAGTTTCCGATCTATTTTATTTTGCAATCTTTACTTTCCAATCTATACAATAAAAATACCAAAAATATTTATCTTATTGTCTCTATCAGATCTCACTTTTGCAAGTGGCCGTGAAGGGATTGACAACCCCTTTATCGCGTTGGTTGCAAGGTTCTTATTTGTTTGTGCAGGTACTAGGCGATTTGCGTGTATCCTCCTACTAGATTGATACCTTGGTTCTCAAAAACTGAGGGAAATACTTACGCTACTTTGTTGCATCACCCTTTCCTCTTTAAGGGAAAACCAACGCATGCTCAAGAGGTAGCAAGAAGGATTTCTGGCGCCGTTGCCGGGGAGGTGTACACCAAGTCAGGTCAAGATTTGATCTCCCGACAACGAGCCATTTCTAGCGCCATTGCCGGGGAGATCTACGCACAAGTCAAGACATACCAAGTACCCATCACAAACTCTTATCCCTCGCATTAAATTATTTGCCATTTGCCTCTCGTTTTCCTCTCCCCCACTTCACCTTTGTCGTTTTATTCGCCTCTTTCCCGTTTGTTTTTCTAGAGCCATGGCCAAATCAAAGAGAGCTAAGGGTTCTCTCCCGGGTTTTAATACTTTGGATAATCCCTCTGTCCTCTCCAAGCTCATAAATAATGATGATATGGAAAGACCTACCGGGGTTATCAATGAGAGTTTGAATAATTTCGATGAAGATGATCCCACAATTTTTTGTTATTTACTTGATAAATCTTTGAAAGATGCTTGGGATAGGCTATTACGGATCCGAGCTAGCTATGTGCCCCAATATCAAATTGAGATATACCTAAAAAGCTTTTATGTTGTCTTGCCCTCTTCGTTCAAGCAAGTTTTAGATTCTATTTTTGAAGAAGGTTTTCTTGAGGGGGATCCCATAGATACCTATGAAAAGATGAAAACTATATTTTGACACCCCATGAGTGAGAGGGTTGAATCCACCTCTCTTCTGTGCTTTTACCAAAATGAAATTATCAAAGAGATGAAGGCTAGCTTAGATGCAAATTTCCGTAGCGTGCTTAATCTTTCTTCCACCATTAATGGCCATGTGCTTTCTCAAAATAGAAAGATGAATGCTATAGATAAGAAATTTTCTCTTTTCTTTCCCAACACCAAAGAAGGTAATACCTATATCTATTCTCGTTTTTATGCCTAGCTAGGGGCGTTAAACGATAGCGCTTGTTGGGAGGCAACCCAATTTTATTTTTATTCCTTGCTTTTTGTTCCTGTTTAGTAATAAAAAATTCATCTAGCCTCTGGTTAGATTTGGTTTTATATTTTAATTAGTGTTTGTGCCAAGTTAAACCTATAGGATCTTCTTGGATAACAATTATTTGATCTTGCTGAAAAAGTCAGAAACTTTCTGCTCACTAAAATAATTGTTAAATATCACCAGAAAGAGATAAAATACCGATTCCAATTGCAGTAGATAAATAAACAAATTATCTACGTCATCCTATTTTGGTAGATTTTTGTGAGTTTCAGAAGTTCGCGTTTGTTACAGATTACTACAGACTGTTCTGTTTTTGACAGATTCTGTTTTTCGTGTGTTGTTTGCTTATTTTGGTGAATCTATGGCTAGTATCGGGGGGTATGAACCATAGAGAAGTTGGAATACAGTAGGTTTAACACCAATATAAACAAAGAATGAGTTCACTACAGTACTTTATTGTGGTGGTTTGTTTACTTGCACTAACGGAGCTCATGAGATTTTCTGTTCAGTTTTGTGTTGTGAAGTTTTCAAGTTTTGGGTAAAGATTTGATGGATTATGGAATAAGGAGTGGCAAGAGCCTAAGCTTGGGGATGACCAAGGCACCCCAAGGTAAAATTCAAGGATAACCAAAAGCCTAAGGTTGGGGATGCCCCGGAAGGCATCCCCTCTTTCGTCTTCGTCCATCGGTAACTTTACTTGAGGCTATATTTTAATTCACCACATGATATGTGTTTTGCTTGGAGCGTCTTGTATGGTTTGAGTCTTTGGTTTTTAGTTTACCACAATCATCCTTGTTGTACACACCTTTTTGAGAGACACACATGAATCGGAGTTTATTAGAATACTCTCTGTGCTTCACTTATATCTTTTGAGCTAGATAATTTTGCTCTAGTGCTTCACTTATACTTTTTAGAGCACGGTGATGGTTTTATTTTATAGAAATTATTGATCTCTCATGCTTCAATTAAATTATTTTGAGAGTCCTTTAGAACAGCATGGTAATTTGCTTTGGCTATAAAATTAGTCCTAATATGATAGGCCTCCAAGAGGGATATAATAAAAACTTTCAGATAGAGTGCATTGAATACTATGAGAAGTTTGATACTAGATGATTGTTTTGAGATATGAAGATGGTGATATTAAAGTTGTGCTAGTTGAGTAATTGTGAATTTGAGAAATACTTGTGTTAGATTTTGCAAGTCCCATAGCATGCATCTATGGTAACCCTTGTGTAACAAATTTGAAACATGAGGTGTTCTTTGATTGTCATCCTTATGAGTGGGGGTCGGGGACGAGAGATGGTCTTTTCCTACCAATCTATCCCCCTAGGAGCATGCGCGTAGTGCTTGGTTTTTGATGACTTGTAGATTTTTGCAATAAGTATGTGAGTTCTTTATGACTAATGTTGAGTCCATGAAGTATACGCACTCTCATCCTTCCATCATCGCTAGCCTCTTCGGTACCGTGCATTGCCCTTTCTCACCTTGAGAGTTGGTGCAAACTTCGCCGATGCATCCAAACCCCGTGATATGATACACTCTATCACACATAAACCTCCTTATATCTTCCTCAAAACAACCACCATACCTACCTATTATGGCATTTCCATAGCCATTCCGAGATATATTGCCATGCAACTTTCCACCGTTTCATTTATTATGACACGCTTCATCATTGTCATATTGCCTTGCATGATCATGTAGTTGACATCGTATTTGTGGCAAATCCACCATGCATAATTCATCATACATGTCACTCTTGATTCATTGCCCATCCCGGTACACCACCGGAGGCATCCATGTAGAGTCATATTTTGTTCTAGTATCGAGTTGTAATCTTTGAGTTGTAAATAAATAGAAGTGTGATGATCATAATTATTAGAGCATTGTCCCAAAGAAAAAAAAGAGGAAAGGCCAAAAAAAGCCCCCCCCCCAAAAAGGGACAATGTTACTATGCTTTTCCACACTTGTGCTTCAAAGTAGCACCATGATCTTTATGATAGAGAATCTCTTATTTTGTCACTTTCATATACTAGTGGGATTTTTTCATTATAGAACTTGGCTTGTATATTCCAACAATGGGCTTCCTCAAATGCCCTATGTCGGTGTACAAAATAGGGGGCGCACTTTTGTACCCCTTTACCAGTGCACGGACAGTCGGAGCCGCGCCCGCGGCCGCACCAAGGAGAGCGGAGGAGGTGAACCAAGGTAAAACCAAAGCTCAAGACAGCCAGAGAAACGCCAAGATGAAGAGCACAAAGAAGCAGAGAGGCGAAGCAGGTTCCCCCGGCAAGATCCTTGCCGGGGGCAGCCTCAGCGGCCCCGGGACCCTTGCCGGGGCGGCTCGCCCACGCCAGCGGAGTGAGCCACCCTCGAGCCCACGGGTTCCAACCTAGTGTAACATCCCAAAATTGTAATTTTTGGAATGTTATAATAAATAGATAGATTTGATTGATTGTTTGATTGATTGTCTGAAAGTGAGTGAACTCGAAACTTTTTGAAAGTTAAATGAGAGGGAATAAAAGGACTTTCCCAAACTTTCATCTTTGCTTTGTGATCTCCATGAATTCAAATTCTTTTCAAATACAAAACCCTTGAGCGAAGATGATATGACTTCTTCCATTTAACTAAATGAAAGGGTATTTGAAAATATTTGAATTTCATTTGGAAATATTTCCATTCATAAACTTCATGCAACTCAATGATTTTCATGAGAGAAGATAAAATGACTTCTTCAAAACATATGAAATATGAGTTGGGAGTTTCAAAGAATTAAATTCAAAGTTCTTTTGAATTTATTTTCAATTTGGAGTTATTTGAGTTTTATTCAAATTATTTTTCTCCAAAAATAAAATATATGGAAAATAGGGTAACATGATTCCCTACATCAGAAAATTGGAGAGAAATAAATTTGTATTAATTCCCTACATCTTTGCTCTATTTCAATTGTGTGGATTTTATTTGATTCTAGAAAAGTGTTCATGTTGTAGGAAATCTTTTTCTGAAAATTTTGATATATTATATGCCTATATAATATTTTTATTTTTTTCATTATTTTTGTTTTTCTAGAAAAATGTTTATAAAAAAAACTTCTCCCCGAACTGGGCCGGCCCTGCCGAAGCCAGGCCAAAGCCCAACTCCGCGCCGCCTCGTCCGTCGTCCCCGACGGGGACTCCTCCCGAGTCCGCATCGTCGTCGCCGCTCGCCGTGGATGCCCCGGCCTCCTCTGCCCCCTCGCCCAAGCCGCCGACCGCCCCCCCTTGCCTTTAAATATCGGAGCCCCGGGTCCCGTTCCTCCTCCTCGCGTCTCGCCGCCGCCGCTGCCCCTCCACTCGCCGCCACCGCCTGCATGCCGCCGCCTCGCTTCGCCACCCGCGCCGCTGCTACCTGCTGCGTGCTGCCGCGCCGCCGTAGCCCCGCGTCGCCGTTGCCGCCGTCTCGTCGGAGCCGCCGCGCCACTCGCCAGATCTCGGCGGAGTTAACCGCCGCCGGTTTACAAAGAAAACCGCCCCGACCGGCAAAACCGTTGCCCCGGTTCGAATCGGTTTATTTTCGGTTTAGTTCGGTTTTCTGAAAAACCCTAGTTTTGTTTTTTTGGTTTATTATTTAACGAACGTTTTCTGTTTAGTTAGTTTTAGTGAACGTTTTATTTCTGTAGATCTGCTTAGCGAACGTTTGTTCAATAGGATTTTTCTTTTTATTTTAGTTTTCGGCCAGGGACCTATTCATGATAAATTTCTTCACAGATTAGTCCCTGTACTTCAAACGACCACATCTTTTCACTCGTTTATCCAAATCCAACGAAACCAATTCCCACTTCTTCGTTATGATCCCCTCTATCCAGTTAATCAACTTAAAAATGTTTTTGAAAGTTTAAAATTTGTTTTCAAACAGATTTGAATTTGAACTTCGTCTGATCGTAATTTGAGTTTCGTAGCTCCGTTTGAGTTGATTCTTTTTGCAAATTAAATCTCTTGACATAAACTTTCTGATAAGGCCAATTCACATAATTTTGGTACTGTTAGAAATTGTATTATGTTGCAAGAGTTATTTGCTTGGTTTTAATGTTTTCCGAATCGTCTTCTTCGATCTTTCTAATCTTTTGAGTGACTGCTTATGTGTGGTTACTATTGCTTGCTTACGATAGATTGACCGGAGTGTGACGAGTAGAACTATCAAGAGTTATGAGTGCGAATCATCTTCATCAACATTGCAGGCAAGTTCACACTTTGATCATATCCCTTTCATACCCAGTTTTTATGCATTAGTTTCACCCTCAAACATTGCATGAGTAGGATTGATAACATGTGGGTATTGGGAAGTAGTTGATGAGGTAGGAACCTATTGCCCTGCATTCAAACCTTGGGAGTTACTATTACGTTATGCTTATATTGCAATGCTATGCTCGTAGACGTGGATTGGGTTTTGAGTGTATTCATGACAGATGTGAGATTGTTAATTATTGGTTCAACTTAAGGTGGCAACTTAAATACACATCTGGGTGGATTGAGGCACCCGGGGAATCCAGTGATTGCCTGTATTTGTGGAAATCCCGGGGTACCGTGTAATTCTCCTATGGACCGCCACCAAGGCTCAAAGGGATCATAAGATTATTCATGCTGGAAACTTCCGTGTGCAGCCACAAGCTATTATGGGCTCTAGCATAGTTGATTAAGTCGTGTGAACTCTTAAAGTGGTAGACTAGCAGATGTAGGGGATGTAGGTGGAACGGTCTACCCATCGTAAGGTGCTAACGCTTCTGAAAGACTGTGTCTCGGTCATCCGTTTCTCAAACACCATGTAGTGCGAGAAATCCAATGGAGGAGATCGAGTCTGGTGGGGAAAAGTGCACAAACCTCTGCAGAGTGTACAAACTAATCATGGTTAGCCGTGTCCCCGGTTATGGACATCTTGAGTATCTGGTTCTTGGATTATCATATTGATCTCATCACGTTACTTAAATAATTTGTTGGGTTGTTAATGTTAACTTTTAATTGGGATTGAGAGGGGGTTTACCTTCTCAATATTTTTCAACAAACTTTGTAGTTAAATAAAATATATTCCTTTGCAGTAGGGAAAAATTGGCTTTTCGCAAAAACATTATAACCATAGAGCTTTTCCACCAGCCATATATGCATGTAGTGACAGCCATTATTCATCATTGCTCTACGGTGTGAATTTGCCAGTACATTCAATGTACTGACCCTTGGTGGCTGCAACGTCTGATGTTGCAGGAATCTTACGACGAGTAAGCGATACGTTAGGGTTACGATTTCTACACTCAACTTTGCCGTTGGTGTTGATGGGAATCCACAACCTTGTTGTTACTTCCGCTATTTGGATTGAGGTAATGGTATTTACGTTATTTATACATGTGATTTACCTCTGTTATAAATCCTCGAGTACTGTGTGTGTCAGCATACCGATCCAGGGGTGACACTTAAGCACAGAGACTTGACCGTCTGAGGTCGGGTCGCTACAAGATGGTATTAGAGCACATGTTGACTGTAGAACGTGACCCTAGAAACTGGCAAGCCCATAGAAAGGATTTTCTCTAAAACTTTCTTTTTCAAAAGGATCTTTTACCTCTCTTCTCTTCCGAGCTTATTCAAATATTCCCTTTTAGCGAGACCATATCCCTTTCCCCTTTTGACCACTCGAAGATTCGACTGATGAGACCACTCCAAGAAGTACAAGATATCGGACAACCACGACCACTACGGAATGAAGGAGATTTTACCGTGCATCTGAATAATGGAAACTACAACAGTTGAAGACTCCGAAGACTAGGAGAATTTGAAGGTTCTGAAGAATTCCTAGATTTTTTTTATGACCTAGGAAGGCTACCCTTATGGAACTTCGCAGACTATGGAAGTTGTCAATACCCGAGATCAAGGTGTATCGGAGAAAGACCGGAGCATGGAGAGTTAAAAACTCAAAGTTCTGTCAAGGAAAACCCTAAGGCAGGAGATATCAACTATGGAGAGATAGCTCATGGAAATGACAAGAGCAGAAACATGGCTATCCATGATGATTATCACCCACTTATGCTATTGTCATCGTGCTGAGTTAAGCATGCATATGCATGGAAGGATTGGATGGTAGAAGGCTGATGGAGCACCTATCAGCAAGATGAAGTTTTAACCTTAGCTGGTGTATCACCAGGATCTGGAGTATTACATCAAGAAGTTAAGATGGAGCTACAAGAAGCCGTAATTGAAAGGAAGCATTTCATGAAGAACTCAGGACCTAGAACCTGAAAGTAGCCAAGCTGGAGGAGCAAAACCTCGAGATACAGGAGATTCGTCAGGAACGGAAGGACCGTAGTGCCATGGTTCATGTCAAGGATGTTGAAACCCGAAAGTTTGGAACGCAACTCCAAAAATATTAAAGGAGGTCACGAGAGACTTCACGTCAATAGAGATGATCTGGCAAAAGAACTGGAGAAAGACAAGCATGATTGGAAGAAGCCATTGGAGGCATGAACAAGACTTGAAGAGTTTGATGACTTTGAAGATTTATTGACCTTTAGAAGACCAAACCCCTGTTATACACTTATGTTAGATGCGACGTTTGTGAGCTGTCATTTGTTTGATGTTTTTCCGTCAGCCACAAATAAAATCTGTCTTTTCAAAACTTTTGTTTCTATTGTGTGTATCCCTATCTATCTCTCTTATCCCACCCCAAAACCCATGGACCCATTAGAGGATGGATGGAGATGAGCTTGTATTTTCTGGACAGATAAGTCAATAGGAGATGGACCGATGGATTCAGAACATGGAGGATCACATGGAGAATAACCCTATAGCCAGAAAGGATATGACCCAGCATGCTATTCAGTGCTTTGTAAGAGTTGCTGCTACTGGGTGGAGGATGTACCAAACCATCAATGGATGGCAAAGAGTAACCACTTGGGAAGACTTTAAGTTGACTCTGCAAAGATCTCGTCTTGTGTCCCAGAATTTGAGGCCTTATGGAAAGGATATGAAGAAACCTTGTGCATACAAGCTTTGTGGAGAAATAGGACACAACCATAAATAAAATGAGGACGAATACCCTCATAAGCGGAGGATTTCCAAAGGAGTTAGCCGAGGATCTCACGGAACTTCGGTTGGAGATTGTTCCCAAAGGTTTTGTTGCAGCAGTGGAAGTTCAGTCTACATTGTTGGGAAAGATCCGTGGAGCTCAGAAGGATGACAAAGAGATTGCTGAGGTAAAAGAGAGGATGAGCAAAGGAAAGGCCAAAGGTTTTCGTAAGGATGAACATGACACCTTATGTTTGGAGGACCGTGTATATGTGCCCAATAATGCAAAGATCAGGAAGTAAATACTTCAGGAGGCTCATGACTCACCATACTCGATTCACCCTGGAAACATCCAAGATGTATTTGGATTTGAAGGAGCGTTTCTGGTGGACCGGTATGAAGAAGGATATTGCGGAGTATGTAGTCGTAGGTGATGTATGCCAGAGAGAGTAAAAGCAGAGCATCAGAAGCCAGCAGGATTACTACAGCCTATACCCGAATGGAAGTGGGATAAGCTTGGCATGGATTTCATTACCGGATTTCCTAGAACCTAATCGGGATATGATTCTATCTGGGTAGTAGTTGATTCGCTTGACCAAAGTGGCTCACTTTATCCCAGTGACAACCACCTATACAAGTGCGAAGTTGGCCAAGATATATTTGACCAGGATCGTATGTCTGCATGGAGTTCCGAGGACCATCGTATCAGATAGAGGGACACAGTTTACCTCAAAGTTTTGGAATTAGCTGCACCAGACTTTGGGTACTGGGCTAGATTTCAGTACAGTTTTTCATCTGCAGACAGATGGATAGACCGAGAGAGTCAATCAGGTTCTGGATGGGCATGTTGAGAGCATGTGCGCTAGATTATGGATCTAGTAGGGATGATAATCTACCTTACGCGGAGTTCTCACACAACAACAGTTACCAAGCCAGTTTGAAGGTGGCCCCTTTTGAAGCTTTGTATGGGAGAAGGAGCCAGACACCGTTGATGTGGGATGAAGTTGGAGACCGTCAGTTGTTTGGACCAAATGTGATCAAAGAGTCAGAAGAGAATGTTAAGTTGATTCGAGATAGACTGAAGGTAGCTCAGTCCAAGCAGAAGAGTTATGCAGACTCAAAAACGCAAGGAGGTAGTCTATGAAATTGGAGACAGAGCATGTCTTCGTGTGTCCCCTCTGCGAGGAGTTAAACGATTTGGAGTTAAGGGAAAGTTAGCCCCGAGATTTGTAGGACCATACCGAGTTTTGGAGCGTATGGGAGAAGTGGCCAACAAGTTGGAGTCACCCGAAGGACTGTCAGTAGTCCATGATGTGTTTCACGTTTCCCAGTTGAAGAAGTGCCATGCAGAGATGGCCAATATTTCCCTGTAAGGATGCTTGACCCTGGAAAGGATAATGATGTTCCACGAAGTGGAGTATGGACTTCATAAGTATAAGTTTTTATCTCGGTATGTGGGATATCCCACGAGGATGAAGAGATGAATTACTATTGGATATAAAGGAGGTATGATGTTGGAAATATGGAGCAATTGTAACTCCAGGATGAGTCTGAGTAATCATGTCTTAGTTTGGTACCAATAGAAGGAAGGGAGACAGAAAAATTGGATGGATTTAAGAATGCTATGAAGCTGGATGTTGGAATAATGATCAGTTGCCCCGAGGATGAGTTCAAGGTTTACAAGTGATGAGATGGGCCATAACCCACAGGCCCCAGGACCTGCCAAGAAGCAAGCACACTCTTGCTGAAGGAAAAACCCTGGAAGAAGATTACGACTTTATCAGCAGACGATTTCATAGGAGTAACGCAAAACCTGAGAGTTGTGAAGAAATGATAGATGTTTGCTTGGCTTGCAGAATCAATGGATTTATCCGAACTTGATTCGTCGACAAGAGAAATTCTGCAATGCTTGTGAGGATGACCGAGTGTTAGAATTCGAGATTCACTAAACCATATATAGGGTAATGATTTGGGTGCGGGATGGATTGATCACCATACCGACTTACTCTTATTATTTGCCTTGCTATATGGGATGGTAAATCTGAGTGACTTACCTATAGTAGAGAGACGACGATCAAAACCTTGTATAAACCTTAGAATGGTATAGCAATTTTCCCTTGGACAAGGCAGCTGTTGCCAACCGTCGGTTATACGGTGAGGATCAACCC
Organism: Triticum aestivum; assembly: GCF_018294505.1. Classification (NCBI taxonomy): domain Eukaryota; kingdom Viridiplantae; phylum Streptophyta; class Magnoliopsida; order Poales; family Poaceae; genus Triticum; species Triticum aestivum. The sequence goes on along the minus strand of NC_057796.1, from coordinate 96,522,335 downwards.
AGATCCATTTCCTGCAGGAGAAACCATAAATTGTTGACCACCATGAGATATCGAAAGTTGTTTAGCATTGGCGCCAGACCCGTCAGCTAAGAAGACCCAGTCTCGGAATAACCATACCAAGATGAAAGGATACAGAAGAATTGAGGAAAAAGGTTATGCCACTACCAGAAGAGCCCATTATCCTTACGATCTGAGAAGACCGACACTGTCAACAATAAGGATGGAGTATATGAGTTTTGGTGGAACCGTAACAATGTTTCTAAGTGTGGTAGCACCCCAGACCCCTGAGACGATCGATGGATATTGAGAAGACCCCAAACCTAACCTATTTTCTTGCTAGCCTCTCCGAATCTCGAGGACGAGATTCATTTTAAGGGTGGTAGGTTTGTAACATCCCAAAATTCTAAATTTTGGAATGTTATAATAAATAGATAGTTTTGATTGATTGTTTGATTGAATGTCTGAAAGTGAGTGAATTCGAAACTTTTTGAAAGTTAAACAAGAGGGAATAAAAGGACTTTCCCAAACTTTCATCTTTGCTTTTCTGATCTCCATGAATTCAAATTATTTTCAAATACAAAACCCTTGAGCGAAGATGATATGACTTCTTCCATTTAATTAAATGAAAGGGTATTTGAAAATATTTGAATTTCATTTGGAAATATTTCAATTCATAAAATTCATGCAATTCAATGATTTTCATGAGAGAAGATAAAATGACTTCTTCAAAACATATGAAATATGAGTTGGGAGTTTCAAAGAATTAAATTCAAAGTTCTTTTGAATTTATTTTCAATTTGGAGTTATTTGAGTTTTATTCAAATTATTTTTCTCCAAAAATAAAATATATGGAAAATAGGGTAACATGATTCCCTACATTAGAAAATTGGAGAGAAATGAATTTGAATTAATTTTGGTATTTTTAAAATGAATTTTTATTGGATTTTACTAGAGTAGTAGCACTCTTTGCTCTATTTGAATTGTGTGGATTTTATTTGATTCTAGAAAAGTGTTCATGTTGTAGGAAATCTTTTTCTGAAAATTTTGATATATTATATGCCTATATAATATTTTTATTTTTTCATTATTTTTGTTTTTCCAGAAAAATGTTTATAAAAAAAATTCTCCCCGAATTGGGCCGGCCCAGCCGAAGCCAGGCCAAGGCCCAGCTCCGCGCCGCCTCGTCCGTCGTCCCAGACGGGGACTCCTCCCGAGTCCGCATCGCCGTCGCCGCTCAGCGTGGATGCCCTAGCCTCCTCTGCTCCCTCGCCCAGCCGCCGACCGCCCCCTGCCTTTAAATACCTGAGCCCCGGGCCCCGTTCCTCCTCCTTGCGTTTCGTCGCCGCCCCGCACTTACGCCGCCGCCCCTGCCTTTAAATACCTGAGCCCCGGGCCCCGTTCCTCCTCCTTGCGTTTCGTCGCCGCCCCGCACTTACGCCGCCGCCGCAGATCGCCGCTGCCGCCCCTCCACTCGCCGCCACCGCCTGCACGCCGCCGCCTCGCTTCGCCACCCGCGCCGCTGCTACCTGCTGCGTGCTGCCGCGCCGCCATAGCCCCGTGTCGCCATTGCCGCCGTCTCGCCGGAGCCGCCGCGCCACTTGCCAGATCTCGCCGGAGTTAACCGCCGCCGGTTTTCATAGAAAACCGCCCCGACCGGTAAAACCGTTGCCCCGGTTCGAATCGGTTTATTTTCGGTTTAGTTCGGTTTTCTGAAAAACCCTAGTTTTGTTTTTTTAGGTTTATTATTTAACGAACGTTTTCTGTTTACTTAGTTTTAGTGAACGTTTTCTTTCTGTAGATCTGCTTAGCGAACGTTCGTTCGATAGGATTTTTCTTTTTATTTTAGTTTTCGGCCAGGGACCTATTCGTGATAAATTTCTTCACAGATTAGTCCATGTACTTCAAACGACCACATCTTTTTACTCGTTTATCCAATTCCAGTGAAACCAACACCCACTTCTTCGTTATGATCCTCTCTATCCAGTTAATCAACTTAAACATGTTTTTGAAAGTTTAAAATTTGTTTTCAAACAAATTTGAATTTGAACTTCGTCTGATCGTTATTTGAGTTTCGTAGCTCCGTTTGAGTTGATTCTTTTTGCAAATTAAAGCTCTTGACCTAAACTTTTTGATAAGGCCAAATTCACATAATTTTGGTACTGTTAGAAATTGTATTATGTTGCAAGAGTTATTTGCTTGGTTTTAATGTTTTCCGAATCGTCTTCTTCGATCTTTCTAATCTTTTGAGTGATTGCTTATGTGTGGTTACTATTGCTTGCTTACGATAGATTGACCGGAGTGTGACGAGTAGAACTATCAAGAGTTATGAGTGAGAATCATCTTCATCAACATTGCAGGCAAGTTCACACTTTGATCATATCCCTTTCATACCCAGTTTTTATGCATTAGTTTCACCCTCAAACATTGCATGAGTAGGATTGATAACATGTGGGTATTGGGAAGTAGTTGATGAGGTAGGAACCTATTGCCCTGCATTCAAACCTTGGGAGTTACTATTACGTTATGCTTATATTGCAATGCTATGCTCGAAGACATGGATTGGGTTTTGAGTGTATTCATGACAGATGTGAGATTGTTAATTATTGGTTCAACTTAAGGTGGAAACTTAAATACACATCTGGGTGGATTGAGGCACCTGGGGAATCCAATGATTGCCTGGATTTTTGGAAATCCCAGGGTACCGTGTGATTCTCCTATGGACCGCCACCCAGGCTCAAAGGGATCATAAGATTATTCATGCTGGAAACTTCCGTGTGCAGCCACAAGCTGTTATGGGCTCTAGCATAGTTGATTAAGTCGTGTGAACTCTTACAGTGGTAGACTAGCAGATGTAGGGGATGTAGGTGGTACGGTCTACCCATCGTAAGGTGCTAACGCTTCTGAAAGACTGTGTCTCGGTCATCCGTTTCTCAAACACCATGTAGTGCGAGAAATCCAACGGAGGAGATCGAGTCTTGTGGGGAAAAGTGCACAAACCTCTCCAGAGTGTACAAACTAATCATGGTTAGCCGTGTCCCCGGTTATGGACATCTTGAGTATCTGGTTCTTGGATTATCATATTGATCTCATCACGTTACTTAAATAATTTGTTGGGTTGTTAATGTTAACTTTTAATTGGGATTGAGAGGGGGTTTACCTTCTCAATATTTTTCAACAAACTTTGTAGTTAAATAAAATATATTCCTTTGCAGTAGGGAAAAATTGGCTTTTCGCAAAAACATTATAACCATAGAGCTTTTCCACCAGCCATATATGCATGTAGTGATAGCCATTATTCATCATTGCTCTACAGTGTGAATTTGCCAGTACATTCAATGTACTGACCCTTGGTGGCTGCAACGTCTCATGTTGCAGGAATCTTACGACGAGTAAGTGATACGTTAGGGTTACGATTTCTACACTCAACTTTGCCGTTGGTGTTGATGGGAATCCACAACCTTGTTGTTACTTCCGCTATTTGGATTGAGGTAATGGTATTTACGTTATTTATACATGTGATTTACCTCTGTTATAAATCCTCGAGTACTGTGTGTGTCAGCATACCGATCCAGGGATGACACTTAAGCACAGAGACTTGACCGTCTGAGGTCGGGTCGCTACACCCAGCCAACCACGTTGGAACTAGGGCTCGGGAGGCACCTCCATGGTGGCATGCAGATCTTTGTCAACACCAAGGAATGTTCAAGATCAGATGAGGATTAAAAGACAACAGCCCTCGGCAAGATCCTTGCCGAGGAAGGCCACAAGGCCCCCGGCAAGATCCTTGCCGGGGATGACAGTGCGTCACGGCAAGACCCTTGCCGGGCCACCCGGCAAGGCTCTCACCAAGGACGCCAGCAGGGCCACTACCAGGCCCACACCAACCAAATCTCCGCCACCGTTCGCATGCAGCTGCCAGCCCAACCAGCTGGGCAGGCACCTGCGTGGCAACATGCAGCTCCCAAGCCAACTCATCAAGCGCCTGTGTGGCAGCATGCAGATCTCCGTGAAGGCTCCACCACCGCGCCACCTCAGCTGCCTGCCTGCCTACATGGCGCCGCGCGCATCGCTGGCCAGGGCGCGTGTCGAAGCGTGGAGGAGCGGCGACGGACGGGACGGGCCTCGCCCCCGCCCCCGATAAAGCTAGGGGACACCTCAACGGCGCATTAAATGCGTCTTGTCCTGTAATACGAGCGATAACTCGCAATACTATACGCCTTTCGACCTCCTGTATGCCACTGTGGCAGCCCCTTTTGACTATAAAAGGAGGCCCATGGCATACTGGAGAAGGATTCGGCTCTTTGGAACCACGCACCCACCATAGCTAGTTCGAGAGCTCAAGAACTCTCTGAAATATATCCACCAAAGCAGGACTAGGGTTTTACGCATCCTCGCGGCCCGAACCTAGGTAAACAATCCGTGTGCTGATTACTAATCCTGCTCTTCTCGCAACCCTGCGCCCCGGCAACCGTAGTAGGGATTCTTGTGATCCCATAGGTGTCGTTCCACACCGACATATTTGGCGCGCCAGGTAGGAGGCGCAATTGTGAGAATCTGGTCTAGTAGTTAGCCTAGCGTTTCTTCATCGCTATCGCTCCCAAGAAGAAGACGGCCACGGCGATCGGCTCATTGGGAGCCCAACGTCCCGTGCCAGTGCGGACGAGCAGCGGGCCGGTCACGGACAGGACCCGGGCCGCGGTCTGCGAGCACCAGCATCGCCCTGGCAGTCAGAGCCTGGCAAGCAACATCGTCCGCGCGCCAGATGACCGGCCGCACGTTGCCAGATCCGAAGACCGAGCTGGGCCCCCCGCAGGCGGCGCGGGGCCCTCCAGGAGTGTCGTTGTGCCACCCCCGGGCGGTGCAGCAACCTCCAGGATGCCCACGCCGGCGCCCACGGCGCGCTCTTCCAAGGGTGCGCGCAATGAGCAGCGTCACCGCGCTGAAGACCCCGGACACCGCAGTGGGAAGAGCCCTGTGCATCGTCCGCGGGACAAAGGAGTTCAGCATGCCCGCCGAAGTGCTCGTGAAAATGGCGCGCAGCCGCTGGGTCGTTATAGAGCTCCTTCTAACGTGGTTAGAAGTCGAAGCGCGCCACAGTCCACGCAGCGGTCACCGCCACCCACGCAAGCAGAAGCTTTGGCGCGCGCGCAGCTGCTCCTCGACTTCCCTCCTGCTGCGGAGAAGCTCGACGAGTGGAGGGCCACCATTCGGAGCCTCGTCGCCATCGCCAACAAAGATGATCCGCGACCGGCGGGACCCTCGGGGCGGCGCCCCACCGAGCCACCACATGCTTGTGCTGGGAGGACCGGGGGTGCTGCGGTTACGGTGCACTCTCCCCCTCCTCGCCAGCCGCCGCGGGCGTCGGCCCGTCATGACGACGCTTGTGATAACATCTCCATAGCGTCGTCTGACCCGCGGACCCGCCGCGACCAGCGCCAAGTTCTTTGAGAACAAGCTAACGAAGATGCTCGAACCACTATCGAGCGTCGGCGTGATACACGCCACCAGTCGGACAAGCGAGCGGGACCCGCTATGGACCACCCAACGCCGGGGGGCTCTGGCGGCCTACCTTACGAGGTGGGCTGCCCAGCCTTTACCCATGAGCTGCGGCAGTTCCAGTGGCCGTCCCACCACACGTTCAAGCCCGACGTCGGTGAGAAGTATACTGGCAAGACCCATCCATCCGAGTTCCTCGGCATCTACACCATCGCGATGCAGGCTGCCGGAGCTCGCGACGACAAGGTGCTTGCCAATTACTTCCCATTGGCACTGAAGCCCAATGTTATGTTTTGGTTGATGCACTTGCCGGCGGATTCCATTTCTTCTTGGTCGGATCTGTGCCATGAGTTTGTTGGCGCCTTCACTGGGGGCCACCAAGCTCATGGCCAGGCCAGTGATCTGCATATCATTCCCTAGAAGGAAGGGGAAACCCTGCGCAAGTACATCCAGACATTCAGCCGAGTGCAGTACAACATCCCCGACGTTCATCCCGCTGTTGTGATCAGCGCGTTCCATCAGAACATGCGCAACCGCAAGATGCGCGAAGAGCTGGCAATGACCAAGGTTAAGGATGTGCCCGAACTCTACGTTCTGGCCGACAGGTGCGCCCGGGCTGAAGAGGGAAGGAAGTACCACGGCGAGGACGCCGGCGCAGAAACCGACTCTACTGATGAACACACCGCCGCCCCGACGAAGAAGGGCCAGCGTCGCAACAGGAAACGCAAGGGCAAGGCCGTGCTTGCCGTTGAAGGGTCCGACGACACCGGCGCTGCCAAGAAGGTCAAGGCAGACGACCCCGGCAAGGAGATTGCCGGGTGCGTCGCCTGCCGGGCCTTAGCAGCTGCCGACAAGCCAGGGGGCTCCGGCAAGTAGTACTGCAAGATCCACCGCACCAAAGGCCACGACCTCCAGAACTGCCAGCAAGTCGAGCTGCTTGCTGAAACGCAAAAGGCCGAGTATGAGAGGCGGGACAAGGAGAAGGGCCAGGACGATGCCGAGGGATCCGGCAAGAACATGGCGGCCAAGGAGGCCGCCGCGACAAGGATGACCAGCAAGAGAGGCCCGCCCAAGGCCGTGACAAGGAGCAAGGAAATGATGATCATGACGGGGACGACGAGTCCGGCGAGCAAGAGTTCCAGAAGGCTACATAGGCCATGTGTGTCGACGGTGGTGCCTCGCTGCATACTTCTCACCGCCAGCTCAAGCAGTGGGAGCGGGAGGTTACAGCAGCGGAGCCATCGTTCGACGCACAGAAGCCGCTGAAGTGGTCCAGCACGCCCCTCATCTTTGACGCCGAGGACCACCCTGACCGCACAACCGCGGTCGGGTATTTGCCGTTGTTGGTCTCCCCAACGATACGCAACCTCAAGGTGAACAAGATGTTGGTCGACGGTGGGGCCGGCCTGAACTTGATCTCGCCCGTCGTGATCAAAAGGCTGCAAATCCCTGATGGAGTGATGTCTACTACGCAAACTTCTTCTTGTAGATGTTGTTGGGCCTCCAAGTGCAGAGGTTTGTATGACAGTAGCAAATTTCCCTCAAGTGGATGACCTAAGGTTTATCAATCCGTGGGAGGCGTAGGTTGAAGATGGTCTCTCTCAAACAACCCTGCAACCAAATAACAAAGAGTCTCTTGTGTCCCCGACACACCCAATACAATGGTAAATTGTATAGGCGCACTAGTTCGGCGAAGAGATGGTGATACAAGTGCAATATGGATGGTAGATATAGGTTTTTGTAATCTGCAAATATAAAAACAGCAAGGTAACAAGTGGTAAAAGTGAACGTAAACGGTATTGCAATGCTAGGAAACAAGGCCTAGGGTTCATACTTTCACTAGTGCAAGTTCTCTCAACAATAATAACATAATTGGATCATATAACTATCCCACAACATGCAACAAAGAGTCACTCCAAAGTCACTAATAGCGGAGAACAAACGAAGAGATTATTGTAGGGTACGAAACCACCTCAAAGTTATTCTTTTGGATCGATCTATTCAAGAGTTCGTACTAGAATAACACCTTAAGACACATATCAACCAAAACCCTAATGTCACCTAGATACTCCAATGTCACCTCAAGTATCTGTGGGTATGATTATACGACATGCATCACACAATCTCAGATTCATCTATTCAACCAACACAAAGAAGTTCAAAGAGTGCCCCAAAGTTTCTACCGGAGAGTCAAGACGAAAACGTGTGCCAACCCCTATGCATAAGTTCACAATGTTACGGAACCCGCAAGTTGATCACCAGAACATACATGAAGTAGATCACGTGAATATCCCATTGTCACCACAGGTAAGCACATGCAAGACATACATCAAGTGTTCTCAAATCCTTAAAGAATCAATCCGATAAGATAACTTCAACGGGAAAACTCAATCCATTACAAGAGAGTAGAGGGGGAGAAACATCATAAGATCCAACTATAACAGCAAAGCTCGCGATACATCAAGATCGTACCACCTCAAGAACAAGAGAGAGAGAGAGACAGAGAGAGAGAGAGAGAGAGAGAGAGAGAGATCAAACACATAGCTACTGGTACATACCCTCAGCCCCGAGGGTGAACTACTCCCTCCTCATCATGGAGAGCACCCGGATGATGAAGATGGCCACCGGTGAGGGATCCCCCCTTCGGCAGGGTGCCGGAACAGGGTCCCGATTGGTTTTTGATGGCTACAGAGGCTTGCGGTGGCGGAACTCCCAATCTATTCTGCTCTCCGATGGTTTTAGGGTATATGGATATATATAGGCCGAAGAAATACATCAAGGGAGCCACGAGGGGCCCACGAGGGTGGAGGGCATGCCCAGGGGGTGGGCGCGCCCCCTGCCTCATGCCTTCCTCGTTGCTTCCCTTACGTACACTCCAAGTCTTCTGGATTGCTTCCGTTCCAAAAATAACTCTCCCGAAGGTTTCATTCCGTTTGGACTCCGTTTGGTATTCCTTTTCTGCGAAACACTGAAACAAGGGAAAAAATAGAAACTGGCACTGGGCTCTGGGTTAATAGGTTAGTCCCAAAAATAATATAAAAGTATTTAATAAAGCCCATAAACATCCAAAACAGATAATATAATAGCATGGAACAATCAAAAATTATAGATACGTTGGAGACGTATCATGGAGACCTCGAGGAAACGGGCACGTTTCAAGGGGTCAATCCGGGGAGGAGCCAGCCAAAGGGGAAGGTCACGCTGCCCGTGACGTTTGGAGGGGAGTTGAACCACAGGACGGAGAGGATCGTCTTCGACGTGGCCGAGATCCCCTTGCCCTACAACGGGATCCTCGGCCGCCCGGCACTAGCCAAGTTCATGGCGGCATCGCACTACGCCTACAACATGCTAAAGATGCCCGGGCCATTGACTATCATCTCCGTCCCCTCCGATAAGAAGGACACGCTGATTTGCGCCGACCAACTCTACCGGGAAGCAGTTGCAGCAGCTGCCGCCAAGGCACTTGCTCCTGCTGCTAAAGCCCCGGGAGGGAAGAAGGAGCCCGGCAAGATCTCTCGCACCCACTCTGGCAAGCGCACCTCCTCAGAGTGTTGTGCTACCGTGGAGAACGTGCTAGAGAGCTCTACCGGCAAGAGCAAGAAATCCAGAGCTGAGCCACCGCAGACCAAGAAGGTGTCCGCTAGGGAGGATGTCACGGGAGGGGCTTTCACCATAGGCTCCACCCTCGATAACAAATAGGAAGGCGCGCTCGTCACCTTCCTGCGGGCGAATGTCGACGTGTTTGCGTGGCAAGCATCCGACATCCCCGGTGTTCCCAGGGAGGTGATTGAGCACCACCTAGCTGTCTGTCGTCATGCGCGACCCGTCAAGCAGAAGGTCAGAAAGCAGGCTCTGGAGAGGCAGGAGTTCATCACAGAGGAGATCAGGAAGTTGGAAGCAGCGGGTTTGGTGAGAGGAGTGCTCCATCCGACGTGGTTGGCCAATCCGGTAGTGGTGCGCAAGGCTAATGGGAACTGGAGGCTGTGTATTGACTACATAGACATCAATAAGGCTTGTCCTAAGGACCCCTTCCCATTGCCGCGCATCGACCAGATTGTCGACTCCATGGCCGGGTGTGATCAGATGTCATTCCTCAACGCCTATTCAGGCTACCACCAAATCTTTATGATGAGAGAAGATGAAGAGAAGACAGCATTCATCACCCCATGTGGTACATATTGCTTTTTACGGATGCCTTTCGGGTTGAAGAGTGCTGGCTCGACGTTTGCAAGGGCAGTCCAAATTGGTTTTGAACCCCAGCTCCATAGAAATATGGAGGCATACATGCATGACATAGTGGTCAAAACCAAGGACGGGGCAACCCTTGTGCAAGATCTGGAAGAGACGTTTGCCAACCTGCGCAAGATCAACCTTAAGCTGAATCCTGAGAAGTGTGTCTTCAGCGTTCCGTCCGGCAAGCTTCTCGGATTCTTTGTGTCACAGTGCGGGGTCGAGGCAAACCCAGACAAAATCAAGGCTATTGAACAGATTGAGGCGCCCAAGCAGATCAAGGATGTGCGTCGGCTCACCGGCTGTGTCGCCGCCATGAGCCGATTCATCTCCAAGTCCGCCGAGCACACCCTTCCCTTCTTCAAAATCTTGAAGAAGGCAGGTCCGATGGAGTGGACCCCAGAAGCCGAGGCGGCATTGCAAGATATGAAGAAATATCTTTCCTCCACGCCAATACTGGTTGCGCCTAAGCCACAAGAACCGTTGCTGCTGTACCAAGCGGCAACGAATCAAGTGATCAACGCCGCACTGGTGGCACAGAGGGAGGTCAACGACGAGGCAGTGGCGACAGCAGAACCAGCGGACGGCGAGCCAAAGATTCCCCCATCAGGACCTGGTGCCGGCAAGGCAAGGCCCCTGGCAGAGTCCGACGCCGTCGGGGCAACACCCGCACAGTCAAGCGAAGTGGTGCAGAAGAAGAAGATGATGCAGCACCCGATTTACTTTGTCAGCTCCCTCTTGCAGGGGGCTAGGTCGAGGTACTCCGGTGTGCAGAAATTGCTCTTCGGCCTCCTTATGGCCTCGAGGAAGCTGCGTCATTACTTCCAAGCCGACGAGATCACTCTCATCACCCGCCTCCCGCTACAACGTATACTGCACAACCCAGATGCGACCGGAAGGATTGTGGAATGGGCCTTGGAGTTTTCAAGCTTTGGGTTGAAGTTTGAAAGTACTTCAACAATCCAGAGCAGAATCTTGACAGAGTTCATTGCAGAATGGACCTCAACACCTGATGTAGAAATCCAAGAGACCGTTCTCCCCGGCAAGGAAGCGGACCGCGACTGGATCATGTACTTTGATGGGGCTTTCTCGCTGCAAGGCGCCGGTGCCGGTGTGCTGCTTGTCGCACCCACCGGAGAGCACCTCAAGTATGTGATCCAGATGCACTTTCCCAGGGAGATCTCCACAAACAACACTGCTGAGTACGAGGGGCTGCTTGCCGGTCTCAGGATCACGGCGGACCTCGGGGTGAAGAAGCTCATCGTCAGGGGTGACTCACAGCTTGTCGTCAGACAAGTAAACAAGGATTACCAGAGCCCATTGATGGAGGCCTACGTAGATGAAGTGAGGAAGCTGGAGGAGCGCTTTGACGGTATCCAGGTGGAGCATGTTCCCCGAGCGGAGGACGACATCGCCGATTACCTGTCGAAGCGTGCTGCGTTCAGGCTACCTGTGGAACCAGGTACCTTTTTGCTCCAGTTAACTCAGCCATCCATCGAACCATCAGCAGGGAGGAACAAGCGAAGGAAATCAGGTCCCGGCGAGTACTTTCCTACCGAGCCCCCTGGGGCTGCCGGCAAGGATGTTGCCGTGGACGCCAAGCCTGCCAGAGAGCAACTGGCTCCGGCAGGGCGTCGAGCCCTGGCCGTAGAGACAGCCGCTCCCATGGCAGAGGAAATGCCTTTGGTCCTTTCCGTCGAGCCCCAGGCTCCGGCGTGGGCACAACATACTGTCTGATTCCTCCAAACAAGGGAACTTCCTGAGGAGTAGGAAGAAGCAGAAAAAGTAGCCCGTCGGTCTGCCCTATACCAGTTCATCGATGACGTCCTGTATAGCAGAAGGCTGAACTGTGTGAAATTGAAGTGCATCTCCCGGGAGGAAGGACTGGAGCTGTTGGCAGAGATACATGGAGGCATATGTGGCTCCCACATAGGGTCGAGGGCCCTTGCCGTGAAGGCGTTCCGGCAAGGTTTCTTCTGGCCCACCGTGTCAGTAACCAAGTGTGAAGCGTGTCAGTTCCATTCAAAGAAGCTTCATCAACCGGCTCAAGCCCTTCAAACGATCCCTCTCTCCTGGCCATTCTCGGTCTGGGGGCTCGACATACTGGGCCCTTTCCCCCGTGCTGTCGGGGGCTTTGAGTACTTGTACGTTGCAATCGACAAGTTCACAAAGTGGCCAGAGGTGGAACCTGTGAGGAAGGTGACAGCCCAGTCAGCCGTCAAGTTCTTCAAAGGACCAGTCTGCCGTTTTGGTGTGCCAAGCAGAGTCATCACTGACAACGGCACGCAGTTCACAAGCCACACCTTCATGCAGTACATTCAAGACCTCGGCAGCAAGGTCTGTTTTGCTTCCGTGGCACACCCCCGGAGCAACGGCCAAGCAGAGAGGGCGAACACTGAAGTGTTGCGAGGCCTGAGAACGAAGACCTTTGACAGGCTGCACGGGGCGTCCTACACCTAGTCGGACTCGTCCCCGTCATCTGCCCCGCTGTCCTCCTCGTCACTATCGCTCGAGGAAGAGCTTCCATCGTCGGAGTCTCCGTCAGAGGAGCTCTCCACGCAGCACTTCAGGCAAGTTCCAAACTCTACGAAGACCTTGATGGAGAGCAGGCCGTCCTCCATTAATTTGAAGTAGAGGATGAGCCCCGCCGTCAGGCTGTGGATGCGAGCGAACGTCTTCCATCCACGACGGAGGTACATAACCCGAGGAGCCGGGAAGTCAACGTCGACCCACGTGCCCCCATTCCCACAGCCCCTCATGTGCAACCTGAGGGTCTGAGGCGGGTCACGCCCCATCACCCGAGAAAACGGGGCGGGGAGACGAAGACGATGACGCGGAGGCCGGCGCAGCCAGATGAAGAACTCGCAGGGCTGGTCTTCAATGTGGCCCTCCGTCGGGAAAGGCATCATTGGCGGGGGCGAGGCCGGCGCGCCGCCCCGTCCTCCTCTTCCCCGAGCACCACGACCTCCGCCGCGGCGGCGCCCACGGCCTCGCCCCCTCCCCCTTCCCCTCGCGGCTGGCTCCACCACTGCGGGCTCAGGAGGAGGAGGGACGCGTTGTCGAGTGGCGACCCTCGCGGCCACCGTCGAGGGACCGGGATTCCCCTTCTCCATGGCGGGTGAGAGGAAGAAGCAGAAGCAGGAGGAGATAGAAGATAGAAGCGGGATGCCATCCCCCCTTCCCTCTCCTTATAAAGGGGCGGGGACGGGGCTCGGCCGCCCCGCTCGACCAATCCAGACACTAGAGGCGCAGGGGATCGAGACCGACCCGCTGCCCCAACCAGCGACAGCCCGGTTTCCCGCCTCCACCGCTTGCCACCCCCGGCGCATGAAGGACGCGTGGCGAACGTGCAGAACCGAGGGGACGGGTGAAACGACCTCTCCCCACCCCGTGATCGTGGGGTGTGGACGCCTTGAAGACCGCGACCCGGCCCCATTCACTAAATGTGCCGCGCCTCCACGCCTCCCTCTTTTTACGGGGAAGGCGCGAGCCGCCTCTTTAATGCTGATGCATGCGTGCGGAAACCGCCCCACGCATGCCGCTGATACGTCTCCAACGTATCTATAATTTTTGATTGCTCCATGCCATATTATCTACTGTTTTGGACCATATTGGGCTTTATTTTCCACTTTTATATTACTTTTGGGACTAACCTATTAACCGGAGACCCAGCCCAGAATTGCTGTTTTTTTGCCTATTTCAGTGTTTCGAAGAAACGGAATATCAAACGGAGTCCAAACGGAATGAAACCTTCGGGAACGTGATTTTCTCACCAAATATGATCCAGGAGACTTGGACCCCCCGTCAAGAAAGAAAGGAGGTGGCCACGAGGGTGGAGGGCGCGCCCCCCCTAGGGCGCGCCCCCTGCCTCGTGGGCCCCCCCTTTGCTCCACCGACGTACTCCTTCCTCCTATATATACCTACGTACCCCCAAACGATCAGAGACGGAGCCAAAAACTTAATTCCACCGCCGCAACCTTCTGTATCCACGAGATCCCATCTTGGGGCCTGTTCCGGAGCTCCGCCGGAAGGGGAATCCACCACGGAGGGCTTCTACATCTTCACCATAGCCTCTCCGATGAAGTGTGAGTAGTTTACTTCAGACCTTCGGGCCCATAGTTAGTAGCTAGATGGCTTCTTCTCTCTTTTTGGATCTCAATACAATGTTCTCCCCCTCTCGTGGAGATCTATTCGATGTAATCTTCTTTTTGCGGTGTGTTTGTTGAGACCGATGAATTGTGGGTTTATGATCAAGTTTATCTATGAACAATATTTGAATCTTCTCTGAATTCTTTTATGTATGATTGGTTATCTTTGCAAGTCTCTTCAAATTATCAATTTGGTTTGGCCTACTAGATTGGTTCTTCTTGCAATGGGAGAAGTGCTTAGCTTTGGGTTCAATCTTGCGGTGTCCTTTCCCAATGATAGTAGGGGCAGCAGGGCACGTATTGTATTGTTGCCATCAAGGATAACAAGATGGGGTTTTTAACATATTGCATGAATTTATCTCTCTACATCATGTCATGTTGCTTAAGGCGTTACTCTGTTTTCTTGAACTTAATACTCTAGATGCATGCTGGATAGTGGTCGATGAGTGGAGTAATAGTAGTAGATGCAGGCAGGAGTCGGTCTACTTGTCTCGGACGTGATGCCTATATACATGATCATACCTAGATATTCTCATAACTATGCTCAATTATGTCAATTGCTCAACAGTAATTTGTTCACCCACCGTAGAATACTTATGCTCTTGAGAGAAGCCACTAGTGAAATCTATGGCCTCCGGGTCTATTCTCATCATATCAATGTTCCATCACTTTATTATTGTTTTGCCTTTTATTTTACTTTGCATATTTATACCAAAAATATTATCTATCATCTCTATCAGATCTCACTCTTGTAAGTGACCGTGAAGGGATTGACAACCCCTAATCGTGTTGGTTGCGTGGAGCTATTGTTTTGTGTAGGTACGAGGGACTTGCGTGTTGCCTCCTACTGGATTGATACCTTGGTTCTTAAAAACTGAGGGAAATACTTACTCTACTCTGCTGCATCACCCTTTCCTCTTCAAGGAAATCCAACGCAGTGCTCAAGAGGTAGCAGGAAGATTTCTGGCACCGTTGCCGGGGAGTCTACGCAAAAGTCAACATACCAAGTACCCATCACAATCCCTTATCTCTCGCATTACATTATTTGCCATTTGCCTCTTGTTTTCCTCTCCCCCACTTCACCCTTGCCATTTTATTCGCCCTCTCTTTTCCGTTCGTCCTTCTGTTTGCTCGTGTTACCATGTGCCTTCTATTTGCTTGCATCTTTGCTTGCTTAAAATCTATTGATATGGATCCACTTAAAGTGTTCTACTTGGATCATCTTCGATCCTTATGCGCTCATGCTCAAACCCCAACTGGCCTAGTTGATGGAAAATCTTTAGATGAGCATGCTCATTTTGTGCGTCATCGTTTGTCTAAAAAGGGGAAGCTCTTATGGTATCATATAAATAGTTTGCTATGCTATGCTTGGAATCTTTG
The DNA here is from genome assembly GCF_018294505.1 of Triticum aestivum. Classification (NCBI taxonomy): domain Eukaryota; kingdom Viridiplantae; phylum Streptophyta; class Magnoliopsida; order Poales; family Poaceae; genus Triticum; species Triticum aestivum. The sequence goes on along the minus strand of NC_057796.1, from coordinate 96,507,081 downwards.
TGAAATTTGTGATTTTACTTGTTGCTCTAAGAACCCTAAAAAACACCTTCCCTACCTATGTGAGTTCAATGATAATGAAATCTTATCTTCTTATGCAAAGGGTGTTTATAGTTACTATGATATCGAACAAATTGAAGAATTTGTCGTTTTTAAGGGTGCTCATGAAGTTGCTTCTTTGATTGAAAAGTATGATTTTACTCCCTACAAATCTGAAAATTCCGTCATACTTAAATATTGCAATGAAAACCTTGCTCATAATGTCTATGTCCAAGAATTTGTTGAAAGAATGACCGTTGCTTTGGAAGAAAATAATGATATCCATGAATCTATAGATAATGATGATTTCGATGATTTGGTTGAAATATCCCTTGATGAACATGATGCTTGCTATTCTTGTGGCCATGATGCCAATATTTATGAAGTCGAATTTGCTATAATTCCTTATGTTAAAAATGAGATCGTTGCTATTGCACCCATGCTTGATAGTTCCTTCGATGAAAAACATGATTGCAATGATTTTACTATAAATTCTCTTGATGTCAATTGTGCTAATAATATGCAAAACCCTAAGCTTGGGGATGCTAGTTTTGCTATGTCCACTATTTGTTGCAATGATCATGATTGGGGTGATTTTTCTTATGATCTTGAAAATTTATTTAATCCCCATGATGAATATGAGATTGATAATATTGTTTGCAATAATATTGAAAGTGGGTTTGGAAGAGTGTCAACTTTAGATCCCACATATTTGGAGAATATTCAATCTTATGATTTTTTTATAAAAGTGGGTTTGGAGAGGTCATGACTTTAGTTAATGTTAATCCCACTATTTTGGAAGAGTGTCAACTTTGCATGCATGTGGATCGTGTTAAGAATATGTTTTGTGATAGCTATATTGTTTAATTTTCTTATGATCCTACATGTAATTATTATGAGAGAGGAAAATATGGTTGGAGAAATTTTCATGTTACTAAATTACCTCTCGTCATGTTGAGATTCCTATTGCTTCCTTCCTCTTCCTTGCATATGCTAGTTTTTGCTTGCTATGATCGTTCATTTGCCTATAAGATGCCTATGCATAGGAAGTATGTTAGACTTAGATGTGTTTGTCACTTGTTTCATGATGCTCTCTTTGTGCTTCAATTCTTTTCTTCCATGTGAGCATCATTAAAATTATCAATGCCTAGCTAAAAGGCTTTAAAGAAAAGCGCTTGTTGGGAGATAACCCAATATTTTTCCTTGCTGTTATTCAATAAATCTTTGTTCTAGCCTCTGTTTAGATGTGGTTTTATGTTTTAATTAGTGTTTGTGCCAAGTTAAACCTATAGGATCTTCTTGGATGATAGTTATTTGATCTTGCTGTAATTTCCAGAAACTTTCTGTTCACGAAAACAATTGTTAAAAATCACCAGACCGTGATAAAATAGTGATTCCAATTGCTGCTGATCAATAAACAAATTGCCTAGGTCTTCCTATTTTGGCTGATTTTTTTGAGTTCCAGAAGTTTGCGTTAGTTACAGATTACTACAGACTGTTCTGTTTTTGACAGATTCTGTTTTTCGTGTGTTGTTTGCTTATTTTGATGAGTCTATGGCTAGTAAAATAGTTTATAAACCATAGAGAACTTGTAATACAGTAGGTTTAACACCAATATAAATAAAGAATGAGTTCATTACAGTACCTTGAAGTGGTCTTTTGTTTTCTTTCGCTAACGGAGCTCACGAGATTTCTGTTGAGTTTTGTGTTGTGAAGTTTTCAAGTTTTGGGTGAAATCTTTTGATGGATTATGGAACAAGGAGTGGCAAGAGCCTAAGCTTGGGGATGCCCATGGCACCCCCAAGATAATCCAAGTACACCAAAAAGTCAAAGCTTGGGGATGCCCCGGAAGGCATCCCCTCTTTCGTCTACTTCCATCGGTAATTTTACTTGGAGCTATATTTTTATTCACCACATGATATATGTGTTTTGCTTGGAGCGTCTTGTATGATTTGAGTCTTTGCCTTTTAGTTTACCACAATCATCCTTTCTGTACACACCTTTTGAGAGAGCCATACATGAATTGGAATTTGATAGAATACTCTATGTGCTTCACTTATATCTTTTGAGCTTTATAGTTTTGCTCTAGTGCCTCACTTATATCTTTTAGAGCACGGTGGTGGATTTGTTTTATAGAAACTATTGATCTCTCATGATTCACTTATATTATTTTGAGAGTCTTAAATAGCATGGTAATTTGTTTAATAATAATAATATGCTTGGTATTCAAGATTTGTAAAACTTTCTTTTGAGTGCGTTGAATACTAAGAAAAGTTTGATGCTTGATAATTGTTTTGAGATATGAAGATGGTGATATTAGAGTCATGCTAGTTGAGTAGTTGTGAATTTGAGAAATACTTGTGTTAAAGTTTGTGATTCCCGTAGCATGCACGTATGGTGAACCGTTATGTGATGAAGTCGGAGCATGATTTATTTATTGATTGTCTTCCTTATGAGTGGCGGTCGGGGACGAGCGATGGTCTTTTCCTATCAATCTATCCCCCTAGGAGCATGCGCGTAATACTTTGCTTTGATAACTTCTAGATTTTTGCAATAAGTATATGAGTTCTTTATGACTAATGTTGAGTCCATGGATTATACGCACTTTTCCCATCCTTCCACCATTGCTAGCCTCTCTAATACTGCGCACTTTTCGCCGGTATCATACACCCACCATATACCTTCCTCAAAACAGCCACCATACCTACCTATCATGGCATTTCCATAGCCATTCCGAGATATATTGCCATGCAACTTTCCACCGTTTTGTTTATTATGACACGCTCCATCATTGTCATATTGCTAGCATGATCGTGTAGTTGACATCGTATTTGTGGCAAAGCCACCATTCATAATTCTTTCATACATGTCACTCTTGATTCATTGCATATCCCGGTACACCGCCGGAGGCATTCATATAGAGTCATATTTTGTTCTAAGTATCGAGTTGTAAATGTTGAGTTGTAAGAAAAATAAAAGTGTGATGATCATCATTTTTAGAGCATTGTCCCAAGTGAGGAAAGGATGATGGAGACTATGATTCCCCCACAAGTCGGGATGAGACTCCGGACGAAAATAAATAAAAAGAAAAAAGAGGCCATAAAAAAAGAGAAAAGGCCCAAATAATAAATAATAAATAATGAGAGAAAAAGAGATAAGGGAAAATGTTACTATCCTTTTACCACACTTGTGCTTCAAAGTAGCACCATGATCTTCATGATAGAGAGTCTCTAATTTTGCCACTTTCATATACTAGTGGGAATTTTCATTATAGAACTTGGCTTGTATATTCCAATGATGGGCTTCCTCAAAATGCCCTAGGTCTTCGTGCGCAAGCGAGTTGGATGCACACCCACTTAGTTTCTTTTGTTGAGCTTTCATATACTTATAGCTCTAGTGCATCCGTTGCATGGCAATCCCTACTCACTCACATTGATATCTATTGATGGGCATCTCCATAGACCGTTGATATGCCTAGTTGATGTGAAACTATCTTCCCTCCTTTTTGTCTTCTCCACAACCACCATTCTATTCCACATATAGTGCTATATCCATGGCTCACGCTCATGTATTGCGTGAAGATTGAAAAAGTTTTGAGAATGTCAAAAGTATGAAACAATTGCTTGGCTTGTCATCGGGGTTGTGCATGATTTAAATACTTTGTGTGGTGAAGATAGAGCATAGCCAGACTATATGATTTTGTAGGGATAACTTTCTTTGGCCATGTTATTTTGAGAAGACATAATTGCTTTGTTAGTATGCTTGAAGTATTATTATTTTTATGTCAATATGAACTTTTGTCTTGAATCTTTCGGATCTGAATATTCATACCACAATTAAGAAGAGTTACATTGAAATTAAGCCAAGTAGCACTCCGCATAAAAAATTCTCTTTTTATCATTTACCTACTTGAGGACGAGCAGGAATTAAGCTTGGGGATGCCTGATACGTCTCCAACGTATCTATAATTTTTGATTGCTCCATGCTATATTATCTACTGTTTTGGACCATATTGGGCTTTATTTTCCACTTTTACATTACTTTTGGGACTAACCTATTAACTGGAGGCCAAGCCCAGAATTGTTGTTTTTTGCCTATTTCAGTGTTTCGAAGAAACGGAATATCAAACGGAGTCCAAACGGAATGAAACCTTCGGGAACGTGATTTTCTCACCGAATATGATCCAGGAGACTTGGACCCCCCGTCAAGTAAGAAAGGAGGTGGCCACGAGGGTGGAGGGCGCACCCCCCCTAGGGCGCGCCCCCTGCCTCGTGGGCCCCCCTTTGCTCCACCGACGTACTCCTTCCTCCTATATATACCTACGTACCCTCAAACGATCAGAGACGGAGCCAAAAACCTAATTCCACCGCCGCAACCTTCTGTATCCATGAGATCCCATCTTGGGGCCTGTTCTGGAGCTCCGCCGGAAGGGGAATCCACCACGGAGGGCTTCTACATCATCACCATAGCCCCTCCGATGAAGTGTGAGTAGTTTACTTCAGACCTTCGGGTCCATAGTTAGTAGCTAGATGGCTTCTTCTCTCTTTTTGGATCTCAATACAATGTTCTCCCCCTCTCTCGTGGAGATCTATTCGATGTAATCTTCTTTTTGCGGTGTGTTTGTTGAGACCGATGAATTGTGGGTTTATGATCAAGTTTATCTATGAACAATATTTTAATCTTCTCTGAATTCTTTTATGTATGATTGGTTATCTTTGCAAGTCTCTTCGAATTATCAGTTTGGTTTGGCCTACTAGATTGGTTCTTCTTGCAATGGGAGAAGTGCTTAGCTGTGGGTTCAATCTTGCGGTGTCCTTTCCCAGTGACAGTAGGGGCAGCAAGGCACGTATTGTATTATTGCCATCGAGGATAACAAGATGGGGTTTTTATCATATTGCATGAATTTATCCCTCTACATCATGTCATCTTGCTTAAGGCGTTACTCTGTTTTCTTGAACTTAATACTCTAGATGCATGCTGGATAGCGGTCGATGAGTGGAGTAATAGTAGTAGATGCAGGCAGGAGTCGGTCTACTTGTCTCGGACGTGATGCCTATATACATGATCATACCTAGATATTCTCATAACTATGCTCAATTCTATCAATTGCTCAACAGTAATTTGTTCACCCACCATAGAATACTTATGCTCTTGAGAGAAGCCACTAGTGAAATCTATGGCCCCCGGGTCTATTCTCATCATATCAATCTTCCATCACTTTATTATTGTTTTGCTTTTTACTTTGCCTTTTATTTTACTTTGCATCTTTATACCAAAAATATTATCTATCATCTCTATCAGATCTCACTCTCGTAAGTGACCGTGAAGGGATTGACAACCCCTAATCGTGTTGGTTGCGTGGAGCTATTTGTTTTGTGTAGGTACGAGGGACTTGCGTGTAGCCTCCTACTGGTTTGATACCTTGGTTCTCAAAAACTGAGGGAAATACTTACTCTACTCTGGTGCATCACCCTTTCCTCTTCAAGGAAATCCAACGCAGTGCTCAAGGGGTAGCAGCCGCCCATGTCACGCACACCCCTCCACGTCGCGCGTTGGACGCGGGTCATGGGAAGCGTAGCACGCGAGAAGTTTTACCGCGATAAAAACCGCCCCGCCTGCCCGCGCACCATTTTGGGCTTGGCCCAACAACATGTCGCGCTTATGTGTGGCCCAGGCCCGGGGGCTCCTGTCGGTGTACAAAAGAGGGGGAGCACTTTTGTACCCCTTTACCAGTGCACGGACAGTCGGAGCCGCGCTCGCGGCCGCACCAAGCAGAGCGGAGGAGGTGAACCAAGGTAAAACCAAAGCTCAAGATAGCCAGAGGAACGCAAAGCTCAAGACCACAAAGAAGCAGAGAGGCGAAGCAGGTTCCCCCGGCAAGATCCTTGCCGGGGGCAGCCTCAGTGGCCCCGGCAAGACCCTTGCCGGGGCGGCTCGCCCACGCCAGCAGAGTGAGCCACCCTCGAGCCCACGGGTTCCAACCCAGCCAACCACGTTGGAACTAGGGCTCGGGAGGCACCTCCATGGTGGCATGCAGATCTTTGTCAAGACCAAGGAATGTTCAAGATCAGATGAGGATTAAAAGACAACAGCCCTCGGCAAGATCCTTGCCGAGGAAGGCCACAAGACCCCCGGCAAGATCCTTGCTGGGGATGACAGCGCGCCACAGCAAGACCCTTGCCGGGCCACCCGACAAGGCTCTCACCAAGGACGCCAGCAGGGCCACTGCCAGGCCCACAGCAACCAAATCTCTGCCGCCGTTCGCATGCAGCTGCTAGCCCAACCAGCTGGGCAGGCACCTGCGTGGCAACATGCAGCTCCCAGGCCAACTCATCAAGTGCCTGCGTGGCGGCATGCAGATCTTCGTGAAGGCTCCACCACCGCGTCACCTCAGCTGCCTGCCTGCCTACATGGCGCTGCGCGCATCGCTGGCCAGGGCGCGTGTTGAAGCGAGGAGGAGCGGCGACGGACGGGACGGGCCTCGCCCCCGCCCCCGATAAAGCTAGGGGACACCTCAGCGGCGCATTAAATGCGTATTGTCCTGTAATACGAGCGATAAGCTCGCAATACTGTATGCCTTTCCACCTCCTGTATGCCACTGTGGCAGCCCCTTTCGACTATAAAAGGAGGCCCATGGCATACTGGAGAAGGATTCGGCTCTTTGGAAGCACGCACCCACCGTAGCTAGTTCGAGAGCTCAAGAACTCTCTGAAATACATCCACCAAAGCAGGACTAGGGTTTTATGCATCCTCGCGGCCCGAACCTGGGTAAACGATCCTTGTGCTGATTACTAATCCTGCTCTTCTCGCAACCCTGCGCCCCGGCAACCGTAGTAGGGATTCTTGTGATCCCATAGGTGTCGTTCCACACCGACACCCTAGGTCTTCGTGAGCAAGAAAGTTGGATGCACACCCACTTAGTTTCTTTTGTTGAGCTTTCATACATTTATAGCTCTAGTGCATCCGTTGCATGGCAATCCCTACTCCTTGCATTGACATCAATTGATGGGCATCTCCCTAGCCCTTTGATTAGCCCCGTCAATGTGAGACTTTCTCCTTTTTTTCTTCTTCACATAACCCCCATCGTTATACTCTATTCCACCCATAGTGCTATGTCCATGGCTCACGCTCATGTATTGCGTGAAAGTTGAAAAAGTTTGATATTACTAAAGTATGGAACAATTGCTTGGCTTGTCATCGGGGTTGTGCATGATGAGAGCATTCTTGTGTGACGAATATGGAGCATGACCAAACTATATGATTTTGTAGGGATGAACTTTCTTTCGCCATGTTATTTTGAGAAGACATGATTGCTTAGTTAGTATGCTTGAAGTAATATTATTTTTATGTCAATATTAAACTTTTATCTTTAATCTTTCAGATCTGAACATTCATGCCACAATAAATAAAAATTACATAGAAAATTATGTAGGAAGCATTCCACATCAAAAATTCTGTTTTTATCATTTACCTACTCGAGGACGAGCAGGAATTAAGCTTGGGGATGCTTGATATGTCTCCAATGTATCTATAATTTTTGATTGTTCCATGCTATTATATTATCTGTTTTGGATGTTTAATGAGCTTTATTATACACTTTTATATTATTTTTGGGACTAACCTACTAACCAAAGGCCCAGTGCAAATTGCTATTTTTTGCCTATTTCAGTGTTTCGCAGAAAAGGAATATCAAACGGAATCCAAACGGAATGAAACCTTTGGGAGGGTCGTTTTTGGAACAAACGCAATCCAGGAGACTTGGAGTGGATGTCAAGGAAGCAACGAGGCGACCACGAGGTAGGAGGGCGCGCCCCCACCCTCGTGGGCCCCTCGTAGCTCCACCGACCTACTTCTTTCGCCTATATATACTCATATACCCCAAAAACATCCAGGAGCACCACGAAACCCTATTTCCACCACCGCAACCTTTGTACCCATGAGATCCCATCTTGGGGCCTTTTCTGATGCTCGGCCGGAGGGGGAATCGATCACGGAGGGCTTCTACATCAACACCATAGCCTCTCCGATGATGTGTGTGTAGTTTACCACAGACCTTCGGGTCTATAGTTATTAGCTAGATGGCTTCTTCTCTCTCTTTGGATCTCAATACAAAGTTCTCCTCGATCTTCTTCGTGATCTATTCGATGTAGTAACTTTTTGCGGTGTGTTTGTCGAGATCCGATGAATTGTGGGTTTATGATCAAGTTTATCTATGAACAATATTTGAATCTTCTCTGAATTCTTATATGCATGATTTTATATCTTTGCAAGTCTCTTCCAATTATCAGTTTGGTTTGCCTACTAGATTGATCTTTCTTGCAATGGGAGAAGTGCTTAGCTTTGGGTTCAATCTTGCGGTGTCCTTTCCCAGTGACAGCAGGGGCAGCAAGGCACGTATTGTATTGTTGCCATCGAGGATAAAAAGATGAGGTTTATATCATATTGCTTGAGTTTATCCCTCTACATCATGTCATCTTGCCTAATGCGTTACTCTGTTCTTATGAACTTAATACTATAGATGCATGCTGGATAGCGGTCGATGTGTGGAGTAATAGTAGTAGATGCAGAATTGTTCGGTCTACTTGACACGGACGTGATGCCGATATACATGATCATGCCTAGATATTCTCATAACTATGCGCTTTTCTATCAATTGCTCGACAGTAATTTGTTCACCCACCGTAGAATTTGCTATCTTGAGAGAAGCCACTAGTGAAACCTATGGCCGCCGGGTCTATTTTCCATCATATAAGTTTCCAATCTATATTATTTTGCAATCTTTACTTCCCAATCTATACAATAAAAATACCAAAAATATTTATCTTATTATCTCTATCAGATCTCACTTTTGCAAGTGGCCGTGAAGGGATTGACAACCCCTTTATCGTGTTGGTTGCAAGGTTCTTATTTGTTTGTGCAGGTACTAGGCGATTTGCGTGTATCCTCCTAGTGGATTGATACCTCGGTTCTCAAAAACTGAGGGAAATACTTATGCTACTTTGCTGCATCACCCTTTCCTCTTCAAGGGAAAACCAACGCATGCTCAAGAGGTAGCACCTTGCTCCACTGCCTGTCTTCCCACGTCGCTGCATGTGGAAAATCTTGCATGTGGATCTAACATAGTTCTTTGCCCAAAACGTAGCTCGTCCGGCATACTTTCCATATTGCAATCTCGTCCTCACACCGTTTTAGACAAACACAACTAGGTTGTTATCTTCCCTTAGGACATGGAATATGCTTCTTTTTGTCGTCGCATGTGTCATCAACTGTTATTGGCCAGTAATTGTTTCCTTTCTACCTCTTTTTTGCAAACAGGGCTATCCATTTCACCTCGTTGCTATTGCGACCTTTTGGTGAACTACAAAAATCACTTTTTTCCTTCAGAGTGTTTTGTGTAGTTGTACTAAAATTTCACACAGGAAACATCTACATTTCAGTGCGAGTGCACAAAGGGAGATTGGTTTTGCTCTATCCTCCTCATCCAACTCCGAGCCTAATCTTCTCCAACTATTTGCTTAATCTTCTCTAACTAGTTAGTCTTAACAGAGACCGCAAAGGTGACCGGCTTCTATTTGTGTGTTTATTGTTTCATCAGCAGTACTCTATTATCGTAATCACACTTAATATCTTTGGAACAGGGACGCTCAGCTCTATTTTAGTGGAACTGCACAAAATGATCGGAATGTTGCATGCTCTAGACGGCTATTTTCTTTCCAACATGCCTTGTTGATTTAGACAGAGTTGGGGGAGGTTCCTGCCAATGAAAGCATGGATCAATTTTAATTTAACACCTTCTCACAACTTTGTCTTCAGTTGTGATGTAAATATTAGCTCTGATATGCTAATCATTGAGATGCATTAGCAAGGAAGTTAGTTTTTTATTGTTTCTGAAAGAGCATCGATAGCAACACACACGAAACAAAAGCTGAAAGCTCAGAGCATTGTACAATTTCATGTCGCTGGAAAATTATTTGTATAGTACGTCAATTATGTAAAAATATGCTGGAATCTTGATAGCATTGCCAGAAGCCTCTTCAGCATCCGGGTCCATGTGCCATGCACAAAATTATACTTCCTCCGTTCCAAAATATTTGTCTTTTTACAAATTTCAAATGGACATATTTTAGAGTGTAGATTCACTCAGTTTGCTTCGTATGTAGTCACTCGTTGAAATCTCAAGAAAGACAAATACTCCGTAGTATATTTAAGAACGGAGGGAGTAGTGCACAACCGCATGGGAGACTCAGCCCTGTTGTTGCGCCGCACTAATAGTGAGTAGTAATGAGCAGTCAAATCATAAGCCCCACCTTTCACACTGTAAGTTGCTCGGAAGAAGCAACCATCAATACGCTCTAAAGTCTCTCTGGTGGTGGAAATGCATGGAGAGAAATGCATCAGAATGAAGTGCGCCCTGTAAACTGTGATGGGGGGAGGAGTAGTATGAGGCCCTGTTTGGATCACCGTTTCTCTTTTGAATACACTTGTAAAAAATAAACACCTGCGCCCGTCGTTTCAATTCCGGCTGGAATTTGCACAGCGGCCAGTAACTTACAGGTGTAAGTTATACGCCTCCGTATTGAAATACAACCATTCCAAGTATGGCCTAAAGGTGCAAAACCAAGTACGCGTATGGCCAGTCGGTCAATGCACTTCCTCTTGGCATATCACTGACATGTGGGACCGAAGTGTGAGCAAACCGATCTCAATTGACGGCAAAATGGCCAACCCGCCATTCCTTGAGAGAGATGAGGAGCGAGAACACACAGACGGGCTCGCGCGGAGGCCAAGATATATTCGAGCATGGTTGATCGATATCATCATTACATGTTTGATGTTTTTTAACACTACCATTGGGCTGCCGTTTTCCGCCCTTCTCCTGAATAAATGTGTACTTTATCAGAGATTAAAATAAAATAAGAGTACAAACACTCCACCATGCGGTTCTAGTAGTAGTACTACTCGTACAACTATAAACCTTGCGCTTGGCTCTTCGCCTCTTCGTGAAGTCGAACAATGATGGTACTCCGCATGTTGGGTACTACAGTGTATGCCTGTGGCAATCTGACACCGAATGAACTGCTGCATGTCCACCGCCTGGGTGAGGGTAGGTTGCATTAGTCAAGAGGCGTAAGCGAGCTTCACCTTGTCCTGCAAGCTTCTCCTCGTTTTGCGAGTTGACGGGACACACCAAAAAGTAGTGCTAGTCCATACTCCCTCCTTTTCAGTTAATATGGCTTAATCTTTTTTTGCGGGTAAATGAGAGAGCTTTATTCATATATAAGCATTCTTAGGATGATCAGCCAAGACACTGGTCACTAGGAACCGAGGTACACCGCAAAAAAAGAAGAAGTGAGGTGTTTCATCAGGCCAGCTCTCGGCCACATTCAAAGTGCAGCAAGCACGGTCCGCACAAAGATGCGCCGCAAGGTTTGCTGACCTGTTTACATTCTGAATAACAAAAAAAGAGGAAATATTACCGAGCGCTCCTATTTGTAAAAGGATCTGAGCCAGAATTAAGCGAGAATTGTGGTGAGTGTTCCATGCAATCAACTTCCATTATCACATGCGAGAACCCTCAAAGAGAACCAAATGTGTTGAAGATTGCTTTATCACATTTTTAAAATATAATAAGAGTGCAGACGCTCCTCCATCTGGTTCCTAGTATAGTATAGTACATACCTCTATAGTAGTAGTACTAGTACTAGTAAACTTTGTGCTTGGCTGTTTGCCTCTTCGGGAAGTCCAACAATAATACTAGTACTAGTCTAGTGTATGCTTCTGGCAATCTGACACCGAATTAACTGTTGCACGTCCACCGCCTGAGCGAGGGAGAGGTTGCATTAGTCAAAAGTTTCTCCATGTCCTGCGAGCCACCGCGCGCAAGCTTCTCCTCGTTCGGCAAGATGACGGGACACAGCAAAGTAATGCTAGTCCATACTGCCTCCTTTCCGGTTAATATGGCTTAATTTCAAACGAGATAAATACACTGTCTGTCACTTTATATTTGTAAAAATATGGTCAGTGGACTTCATAATATGCTCATTGCGCTCAATATATACATTTTTCCGGTGTTTATATGGTCACTAGCTCACGCTGGCTGAGTATGTGTGTGCATGCACATGTAGGTTGAGCACTTGAGCGTGACCGTATGTGTTCCGACATGTGCTCGGACATGCATGCATTAGGGCGTCGCGCGCGTTTTTACGTCCATGTGTACGTGTGACTGTTGCATGCATGCACGAGGTTGTAGCCCCTTACATTCACATGTTCATAAGTCAATGCTTTGTCAAAATGTTGCATTCAAGGTTTAATCATTCGTTGTTCACGCATGCATTCCCAATATTAATACGTTGGTAAAGACAATTTCTTGAGGAAAACGAGCCCATGAATTGTGTACAAAGGGGACCAATAAGCTAGGACGGAGGGAGTACCAGTCGTGAACCAGAAGGAGGGAGTAGGTACTAGTAGTACTACGTAACAACGTGCAGTAACAAAATTCCTCTATGCGCATCATGTCTACTCACGTGTCATGCATGAAAATAGAGATAAGTACAAGTGAGACTCAGGAACGGTCATACACGTAGGGGGAGTACATGTAGGGGCCACTAAAGAGCAGTCAAATCACACAGTAAGTTAGTCGAAAGAAGCAACCATCATTTCACTCTTCAATGACATGTACGCAGTATAAAATGGTTGATATGGAGAGAAAAAGAAAACCACTATATATACACTAGCAGGAGCCTAAGCTACAAGCCTGCTTGCTTGGGTTGCTCTCTTCACAAGCATAGAACGATGGTGGCCGCACCGCTGGTCACGTATCCGGCCTGATCCCGCCGCTGGGGGAAGGGAACAATGTTCTGCGTAGACGCGGTCGATATCAGTGAGGGAGAAAACCCACAGTCGGTGCATCCCAATCGGGGGTCCCCGCGGTATGGGCTGATGTCGCGTCCCAACCGCCCTTCTAGCTACAGCCCGACGTCCCAGGTAGTACATCTTCCTTTTGGAGCCGGCTTGCTCCACTGCCGCAGCTCCCCACGTAGCTCCATCTCCATGTCGATCTTTCTCTACTTCTACCGGCTTCTATTTGTGATGAGTTTAAGTCTCATGAACTAGGGCCAGTACTACTATTCTAATCACACTTCTTCAATATCTTTGCCATCAGGGATGCTTAGCTCGATTTTAGTGGAACAGCACAAAAGCATCGTATGATCTGAGGGTGCCAGCCGTATTTCCTTCGACAGGTTCTACCTAGCCAGGAAATTAAATCCTGTTTAGGGTTTAGGGTTTAAGTCGTAGTGACCCCATCAGTAGTTTTTCTTTTGTACACGCTCTCACAACTTTTGTCTTTAGTTGTGAAGTAAATATTGGCTATGATCTGTGAATCATTGAGATGCATCAGCATGCGTGTTAGTTTTCCTTTGTATTTAATGGAATGTTGTAACGGGGCAACCTTGGAGTAGGAATGAAAATAGAGTGGAAAGTTTCCGTTTTTCCGGAGAAAAAATGGAAACGGAGAGAAACCAACGTTTCGTTTCGTTGGATCACGCCATCGAGCAAAACCAACGTTTAAATCACGTCTGTCGCGTTCGTGTCTCACCCTCCTCCACGGCTCGACCCCACACGATCGCTCGGCATGCCACTCACCGCAAACCGAGTATATGATAACTTTCTCGCCTGCTTGTCGATGGATCGCGCCATGGAGTACTAGCACTACTGGAAGAGATTGACGAGTTGGGGGAGGACAGCTAGCTGTAGCACGGACTTCCAAGAACTTTTTACATGCATGTTGTGGCCATCTATTGCGACCTTTGAACACGGAGTAGGCGCGTGCACCGGGAAGCAGCGCGGGCGACGCTCTCTCGGCCGGCGCGCCGCTTCAATGCCGGCGCCAGTGAGAGGCCGCGTCCGCTCTGGCCGGGCATGAATGCGGCACTGACCGTTTCCGGCGGGAAGCACGCGCGGGTGATGAAGAGGGTTCGGGTTGGTCAGGAGTGGGCGTGGCAGCGGTCCGGACGCCCGCAAACAAGAGATGTTGTATGTTAATATTGTTGCGTATATAATTAACAACGTAAATAATGTGCCAGTTGGACAAATATGATTGGAGATGGAATTTTACGTAAACACGGATATGCATGTCTATGTCTTTTTGTTTTTTTTTTGCGGGAACAAACTTGTATTACTCACGTAGCCAGGCTACACTCGGAGTTACAAAGTTCGACAATGCCATCAGGGCCTAAACCTAGCCAAACAGCGATACGGCCACTAGTCCTACCATAATGAGCTAAAGTATGACTGACAATGTTGTTGTTTCGTCGAACATGAGCAATACAAGTATTTCAGAGTGCCATGAGCGATCTAATCTCACGCACCAAAAAAACAAACCGAGATCTATCAAGATCTTCATTCCTAATCCTCATAATATTTGTAGCTTCAAGGCAGTCAGTCTCGATATTGATATTTGGAGCTTAGACTCCCCATGTACTTTATTATATTAATATAATTTACTGTAGAAATGCGGTGTGTGGGTCAAAAAAAAGATTACTCCACTGCAATGCGAGCGACAAACCCTCTTTGATGGCCAACAATTCTGCTTCCAGTGCATTCGCGCAATAACACAAGCTTCTACATGAAGAGAAAATTATATCACCCCCATGATCCCTTAGTATCATGCCTGTACCAGCAGTTTCGTTCTCTGGCAAGAAGGAACCATCCGTATTCAGTTTTACCCAGCCATCCTCAGATGCAAGTCTATGTCTATGTGTGTGTGCGCGACGACTCTCGCGACCTGGAAGCGGGGGCGTGTTTTGTGACGCCCCCGATTTGACCGTACACTAATCATACACGCAAATGTGTACGATCACGATCAGGGACTCACGGGAAGATATCACAACACAACTCTACAACATAAATAAGTCATACAAGCATTATAATACAAGCCAGGGGCCTCGAGGGCTCGAATACAAGTGCTCGATCATAGACGAGTCAGCGGAAGCAACAATATCTGAGTACAGACATAAGTTAAACAAGTTTGCCTTAAGAAGGCTAGCACAAAAGTAGCAACGATCGAAAAGGCAAGGCCTCCTGCCTGGGACCTCCTAACTACTCCTGGTCATCGTCAGCGGCCTGCACGTAGTAGTAGGCACCTCCAGTGTCGTAGGTGTCGTCGTCGACGGTGGCGTCTGGCTCCTGAATTCCAGCATCTGGTTGCGACAATCCGGTATAGAAAGGGGAAAAGAGGGAGAAAAGCAACCGTGAGTACTCATCCAAAGTACTCGCAAGCAAGGAGCTACACTACATATGCATGGGTATATGTGTAAAGGGGCATATCAGTGGACTGAACTGCAGAATGCCAGAATAAGAGGGGGATAGCTAGTCCTGTCGAAGACTACGCTTCTGGACAACTCCATCTTGCAGCATGTAGAAGAGAGTAGAATGAAGTCCTCCAAGTAGCATCGCATAGCATAATCCTACCCGGCGATCCCCTCCTCGTCGCCCTGTTAGAGAGCGATCACCGGGTTATATCTGGCACTTGGAAGGGTGTGTTTTATCAAGTATCCAGTTCTAGTTGTCATAAGGTCAAGGTACAACTCCGGGTCGTCCTTTTACCGAGGGACACGGCTATTCGAATAGATAAACTTCCGTGCAGGGGTGCACCACATAACCCAACACGCTCGATCCCATTTGGCCGGACACACTTTTCTGGGTCATGCCCGGCCTCGTAAGATCAACACGTCGCAGCCCCACCTAGGCTCAACAGAGAGGTCAGCACGCCGGTCTAACCCTATGCGCGCAGGGGTCTGGGCCCATCGCCCTATGCACACCTGCACGTTGCGTACGCGGCCGGAAGCAGACCTAGCCTAGTGGCGTTCCAGTCCAATCCGGCGCGCGCCACTCAGTCGCTGACGTCAAGAAGGCTTCGGCTGATACCACGACGTCGGGATACCCATAACTACTCCCGCGTAGATGGTTAGTGCGTATAGACCAAATGGCCAGACTCAGATCAAATACCAAGATCTCGTTAAGCGTGTTAAGTAACCGCGAACGCCGACCAGGGCCAGGCCCACCTCTCACCTAGGCGGTCTCAACCTGCCCTGTCGCTCCGCCACAAAGATCCACTTGCGGGTACTCCTACGAGCCGACCCGACTTTAGTCATCGCAGGTGTCATGTATGTAGTATATAAGTATATACCCGTGATCACCGCCCAGGTGATCACGGCCCGATAGTATAGCACAGCAGACGGACAAGAATGTAGTGCCACTGATGGAAATCTAGCATCCTATACTAAGCATGTAGGATTGCAGGTAAAGGTATCAACAGTAGTAGCAAGGATAGGCTATGCATCAGGATAGAATATCGAAAAGCAGTAACATGCTACACTACTCTAATGCAAGCAGTATAGAGGAGAGTAGGCGATATCTGGTGATCAAGGGGGGGGGGGGCTTGCCTGGTTGCTCTGGCAAGTAGGAGGGGTCGTCGACTCCGTAGTCGAACTGGGCAGCAGCAGTGTCGGTCTCGTAGTCTACCGGAGAGAAGAGGGGGAAGAAACAGTAAATACAATGCAAACATAAGCATGACGATGCGTGACATGACAATGAGCGGTGCTAGGGGTGTCCTAACGCGACAGTAGGTGTTACCGGTGAAGGGGGGAACATCCGGGAGGTATTCCCGATGTTTCGCGTTTTCGGACAGACGGACCGGAGGGGGAAAGTTGCTAGTTCGATAGGTTAGGGAGGTGCGGTGGACGAACGAACTGCGTAGTCGGTTCGTCTCGTCGTTCTGAGCAACTTTCATATAGAAAACATTTTCATCCGAGCTACGGTTTAAAAGATATGAATTTTCAAAGTTTATTTGAATTTCTGGAATTATTTAATTAACAGAAAAAGGGATATGACATCAGCATGACGTAGGAGTGACGTCAGCGGTCAACAGTCCGGGTTGACTGGTCAAACTGACACGGGGGACCCACCTGTCATAGACAGTGGGTTAACAGAGGATTAAACTAATTAGTTTTTAGTTAATTAACTACTGGGCCCACCTGTCAGTGAGAGATTATTTAAACTAATTAATTTTATTTATAAAACATTTTCCTTTTTTTTCTTTCTTTTTTTTTAATTATTGCGGCGGGGCCCGCATGTCAGTGACTGGGCCTGCCCAGTCAGCAGTTGACTGGGTCAACCCAGTCAACTGGGCCCGTGGGGGCCACTGGCAGTGACCCAGGGGTGGCCCCAGGTGTGCCACGTCGGCGGCCGGCGCCGGAGCAACGCCGGCGACCAGACGCACGGCGGCGCGGCTCGGGAGGGGTACGGGTTTCGCGTACAGGGGGTCTCCGGAGGCGTGGCTGGGCGCGTTCGACGCGGCTCGACGTCGCGCGTCCAACGGCGGTGGTCGGAGGGGCTGGAACGGCCGGAGTCGACCGCTACGAGCTCGCCGGCGGCGAGGTGCTACGGGTGCTCGACGGAAACGCGGTTACGGCGGGCAAACGAGCAAGCGTATGGGCGGGGGGGCATCTACGTACGGCGGGGAGTGCAACGGGCTTGGCCCCGTGACCATTTGGTCACCGGAGACCCGTCGGCGGCGAGCTCCGCGGCGCGGCGTTCGGGCGCGCGTGGGGGAGCAGCTACGGAGCGCGGGCGAGCTAGCGGAGAGGGGGAGGAGGTAGAGGAGCTCACTGTGGAGCCGTAGGGAGTGGCAGCGAGCTCGGGGAGGGCGCGGGGTAGCCGGAGTCGGCGACGATCGACGGCGGACGTGCGGGGAAGACGAGCTCGGGGAGGCCGATGCAGTGGCGCTCGGCTCGTTCCCGATGGCGCAGTCGGCGTAGTCGACGGCGGGGAGTCGCTCGGGCACGTCGTCGGGGCGATCTGGGCACGGTGGCCGCGGGAACTACGGTGAACGGCGGCGAGCGCTCTCGGGCAGAGGGGAACGGAGGGGAGAAGGAGGGGATCTGGCGGGGGAGGAGGCGCAGAGGCCGAGGGAGAGCGGGGGCGAGTGGGAGAGAGGCCCGAGGAGGCGGGGGAGCTGGCGCCCTTATCCTCCCCGTCGCCGGCGAGGGGGTGCGGCGGGGACGGCCACTGTTCCGTCCCCGGTCGGGGGAACAGGAAGGGGACGCGGGAGGGAGGTGGGCTGGGCCGCGGCGCGGGGCGCGGGTGGCGGCCCAGCTTGGGCCGGGGGGGTTTGGGTCGCGGGTCCAGTGGGGGGGGAGGCCTGCTCTTTTTTTCTTTTGACTGTTTTGTTTTCTGTTTTCTCTTATTTGTTTATTTCCTTTTTTGTTTTATTTCATTTTAAAAGTATTTAGACATTTTATAAAAATGTGATTTCTCCACCATAATTACCAGTGTATTATTTAGAACCCACTGAACATTTTTGTTTGAATTTTTGAAAACTTTTATTTTCCACTTTTAAATTTAATTGAAGTTTGAACTAGGAGTTTGACAAGGGTGTGGTTCAAATGTGATCAAGCCCTGTTTAGCACATGATTAGCTTAATCACAGGGGGTTACTGTAGCATGATTCCCAGGGTGTTACAAATCTCCTCCACTACAAGAAATCTCGTCCCGAGATTTAGGAGGTAGAAGGAAACAGTGCGGGGTATTCTTCGCGCAGACGATCCTCTCGTTCCCAAGTGGCCTCATCTTCAGAATGGTGCGACCACTGGACTTTGAGAAACTTGATCGCCTTCTGACGTGTGCGGCGTTCAGCTTGGTCGAGAATGCGGACCGGATGCTCCTTATAGGAGAGGTCTTGCTGCAATTCGAGCACTTCGTGATCCACCGCTCGGATTGGATCCTTGAAGCAACGGCGGAGCTGTGACACATCCCGACGACCCTAAGGTATAAGTTTCTTTGAAACTGTCATTGCTCTAGCTGCATGCGGATCTTTTTCGATTCTGTAGACGAATCTAGGTCTTGGTTCAAAGAGGAAAGAAGGGTGCGGTGGGGTGGAGCATGAATCTAGGACGTGGTTCAATGAGGAAAGGAGGGAGGGAAAGTAGTATAGACTAGCTATCCAGCCACTTTGTTGGTCGAAAAGGGAAAAAGGGGGTAACCCAATACACGCATCTGTAAGGAACCGATCTCTTTGTTGAAAAGGGAAAGAAACTGGGGGTCGGGTAGTTTGTGCAGGACTAGATTTGCTGCCCTCACATAGGAAAAAGTTTCAAAGATAACAAATATGGGACCAATGCAGATATGCTGCTTGGCTACATACTCTGCATCACCCATTTATACGTGTGGACGCACATGCCGCTGGCATGTCCCATGTCCCATGTCATGTCCCATACAACTATTTTGCTATTGTTAATCTAAGAATGTTGCTAGAAAATTGAAGCAATGCCACTCTTAAAAGTAAATTACATTCTTAATGAATGTTGTTTTAAGGGAATGTCTCTGTTAATATGAATCAATGCAACTGTTTTAGAAATGCTACTGTCCTACCTTGTTTTCCATCAACATAAGTTAGATGCATCTTTTTGTCGCCGTTTGTTTCATCCTCCTTTATTGGCCAGTAATTGTTTCCTTTTTTGCCTCTGTTAAAACAGGGATATCTATTCAACTTGTTGCCTAGCAAACTTAAACGTCACACCGGTGACTTTTCTTGATTTCAGTGCAACTGCACAAAACGAGATTGGATTTCCTATTTGTGTTGGCAGATTCATAGGTGATCTTGTGTGTGTCATGACAGGTTGTTATTGTCCTCATCCACATGATCGTGTAGTGTTTTTGGATATGTTGTGCTACTTGTATTGGTATTGTTTTAAATAAATGTTGAATTGAAGCTATTGTATTGCTCTCTTTTCCCATTAAGTAGTGGACAAAAATGGTACCAACCCAGACATGATGCTTGTTGCTTTGTTACAACAAACTCTGCATCACCCCCTTTATAAGTAGATGGAAGTACATGGTGTTGTTGCGCCCACTCTCCCCTGGAACTGTTTATGTTTTTTCTTAATCTAATGCTGATGGTAAAATTAAGCAATGCCACTCTCAGAATTAACTACTGAACTGTTTTAAGAGAATTTCTCTGTTAATATGAATCAATGGAACCGTTTTAGAAATGCTACTGTCCTATACTTTGTTTTCCATCAAGATAAGGTAGATGCTTCTTTTTGTGGCCGCATGTTTCATCCTCCTTTATTGGCAGTAATTGTTTCCTTTTTTGCCCATGTTAAATCAGGGATATCTATTCAACTTCTTGCTATAGCAAACTTAAATGTCACACCGGCGACTTTGCTTGATTTCAGTGCAACTACACAAAATGAGATTGGATTTCCTATTCGTGTTGGCATATTCGTACGTGATCTTGTGTGCGTCATGACATGTTGGTACTTGCCTTCATCCACATGATCGTGTAGTGTGTTTTGAGATGCTGTGCTACTTGTATTGGTACTGTTTTAAATAAATGTTGAATTGAAGCAATTGTATTGCTGTCTTTTCCCATTATGTAGTGAACAAAAATGGGACCAACCCAGACATGATGCTTGTTGCTTTGTTACAACAAACTCTGCATCACCCCCTTTATAAGTAGATGGAAGCCCATGTTGTTGTTGCTCCCACACCCCCTGGAACTATTTATGCTTTTTGTTAATCTAATGCCGCTGGTAAAATTAAGCAATGCCACTCTCAGAATTAACTACTGAATCTTAGTTCAAAACTGCAACACTTGTTAGGGATTGGCGGGATTACCATTTTTGTGGCCGCATGTTTCATCCTCCTTTATTGGCCAGTAATTGATTCCTTTTTTGCCTGTGTTAAAACAGGGATATCTATTCAACTTGTTGCTATTGCGACATTTTGCTTCGCTTAATTTTGGTGGAACTGCACAAAATGAGACCGGATTTCCATATATGTGTTGAGATCTCTTTTAGATCTTCCTCAGGAGTTGTTTCAAATCTTGGTCTTGAAAGGTCAGTACCTACTTTCCTCAGAATTAACTACTGAATCTTAGTTCAGAACTGCAACACTTGTTAGGGATCAGCGGGAGTACCATTTCTGTTAGGGATCGGCCGGAGTACGTGTTTAAGAAATGTATTGTTTAGATAATGTCTCCGTTATTATATATCAGTTACAGTGTTTTACAAATGGTACTATCCTGCTTTGTAGTTCTTTCTACATGTTTAACCAAGGTATTGTTAAGATAATGTCTCTGTTAAAATGAATCAGTCGCATTGTTTTAGGAATGATACTTTTCTGCTTTGTCGTTCTTTATACATGTTGAAACAAGGCATTGTTAAGATAATGTCTCAGTTAATATGAATGAATCACACCGATTGAGAATTGCAACTCTCCTGCTTTGTTTCCCATTAAGATAAGGTAGATCAGTAGATGTTTTTCTTCTGGGAGTACAACTCATCAACCGTTATTTCTCAGTAATTGTTTCCCTTATACCTATTGTTGCTTACAGGGATATCAAAATTAAAGCTCGGTTTTATTCCGACTTTGATTTTAGTTGAACTGCACAAAAGGAGCCAATGTGTCTAAGGCAAACTGCTGCATTAGTGGGTCCAGTTGGTCTTACCACTTTGCAGAAAGAAGCAGTCACTGTTTGCGCTACATTACACAAGGAATGATCGAGAAGCTTTACAGAGTATTAGTAGACGCTGGTGACATGAGTAGTCTGCAGAGAGCATAGGAAACTCTACAACACGTGGAGTGCACTGGGCAAAAAGTGCCCAAACAAGTACAAGAAGCCAGGACAGGACTCCAAATCTGTCAATGTCATTCTAAGCAACAATGATGGGGCATCTGGGTATGGTAATCGGTTTACCGTACTTTCAGTTTGTTAGTCCACCGATTGGTGGGTTGACACTGGGGCCAATATTCATGTGTGTGCTGCTGTGTCCTTGTTTTCTTGCAGCATATAAATATGATATCCACAGGGATGCTCAGCTTTATTTTAGTGGAACTGCACAAAATGTCCAGATGGTTTGTGTCCACCATAATACTTCATCATGCATAATACATCGAATGGCTCTCAAATCATTCGTCGTCACCTTGAGCCACCGGACTATATGTTTGAATGGTGATGCCAGCGTCGGCCATTAAGAAAGGTAAGAAGAAAGACAAAAATAGAGATGGCTGCTTTACTTGTGGTTCAGAGGAACACTGGGCAAACAAGTACCCAAACAAGTACCAAGAAGCCAGGACAGGACTCCAAGTCTGTCAATGTCACTCTAAGCAACAATGATGGGGCATCTGGGTATGCTAATCTGTTTACTGTACTTTCAGTTTGTTAGTCCACCGATTGGTGGGTTGACACTTGGGCCAATATTCATGTGTGTGCTGATGTGTCTTTGTTTTCTGGCAGCATATAAATACGAAATCCACAGGGATGCTTAGCTTGATTTTAATGGAACTACACAAAATGTTCAGATGGTTCGTGTCCTCCATAATACTTCATCATGCACAATACATCGAATGGTTCTCTAATCATTCGTCGTCACCTTGAGCCACCAGACTATCAGATGACAAACTGATGACAAACCCTGCCCGTTCCACAATCATAGGCATTACATATTTTGAATGGGAAAAGCTTGTCAAAGTTTAATCATTGATGTTAGTAAGAAGACATTAGTTTAATATATTGGAATTGGAAAACCTTGTCAATTTTTGCCCATTGATGTTAGCCAGAAGACATGCATTTGATATTTTTGAGTGGGACGCCCTTTGTTGTGAGCAACGTCGATCGTTTTTTCCTGTTCCTGTCTTCAGTTCAGAAGTAAATATTTACTCTGCTCAGATGCATACTCACATGAATGTTGACTTATGTAAGGTATTTTAAGAGTTTGTCTGAATGTTTTCTATGTAATGCCAGACCTTGTGAGTTTGATTGCAAAGTTGAGCTTGGAATGCTGTGGCATGCGGCATCACGAGTTGTTCACCGTGCCTCCTGAGAATAATGCTTCATATTGTTTTGCATGTTGATCTAATGCCCGTGATTTTCATGTTAAGAAGATCATCCTCTTCTGTTGTTTCTGTGCTTAAGAAGTTCATTGTCTTATGTTTCATTCATAGCCTATACGAAAACTCGGGTAGGTTAGAGGTGAAACCATATGATCTTCCAACAAACTCATCATCTTAGGCCGTGATTGGATCATCGTTTTCCAACCAAAACCGCTTGTAAAACTGACACTTGTAAATAAAAGCATATGGTCTCGGGCGAAGCGCTTGGTTGGTCGATTTTGACTAGTAAAATATACACTGGTCTCTCAAATTACACGTGTAACCCGCCGGTTTTACTTACAGACCTCGGGCCCTCGGTTTCATTACTCCTGTATTTTCGCGTTATTTCTGATGACGAGTAAATTACACTTGTATCTTAATACATGTGTGAAATAAACCAAAGCTCCCAAGCGCGGCCTTACCGTTTCATGCCGTCTCAGTCTCTCGAAGGTGCCCATAGGTGTCCGATGATCCTGGCTTGCTGAGCAACGGACGCTGTATCAGACCATCCGTAGGGCCCGCAAGGCCCTCTCCGTCATCCTTCGAGTTGTTGCGCTCGCCGTGGCACCGAGCATTGTCAACATGGTGAACGAACATGAGGATTCAGGAGATGACTTTATTTTGACTGGATGACAGTAGGGGCCCACTAGGGCCATAGCCATACGTACGCAAGTGCCTCTATATTTTTTTTGCTTCCTCTTGGTTTCCTGACATCACGGTCCAACACCATTGTCAACCTATGTAGTCAATAAACGAGAGAATTGCACAAGGAACGACCGACAGCTGGGACCAAGCAGCTCGAGTAGTATTTGTGTTTTTGAGGTGTGAGCACTGTAGAGTTTTTCTTCAGCGATGTTTTCGTTGTTGTTCAGAGGAGAGCAGGGTAATAACTGGGTGGGCTGTGGCCCGTCAAGCCCAGGCCAGATATCCAGCCCAGATATTAATTTTTTTCAAGCTGAAAATGGCTAGCCCAGCTATACTTTTTTTAGAATACTCAGGCAAGGTCAGCTTGTTATTCTCCGCCCCGCTGGGCAGCAAATCTTTCCTAGGAGGGATGCATTAGGCTTAACAGGAAAATGGGCTTTAATAAATACTAAATGGGATGTAATTATAAAAACTGGGCAGTAACTATAAAAAATGCACAATGTTTCGTTGGATTTTTTGGAATTTGAAAATTTTAATTTCATTAATTGTTACGCGCGCAATGTTTCGTTGGATTTTTACGTAATATAAATTTATATTGAAATTGTATTTAATCTGACTAGAAATTTTGGGATAAAAATATTTTGTATCCCTTCAAAATGTGGGAATTTTTTTTGAATTCTGTTTTGAACGGTTGGTTGAAATTATTAAACGTTGTCCTTGCTAGAAAATGGGTTGTACTTTTAACAAACTGTAAATGGGTTGTAGTAAATTCCATTGGAATTCAAAAATGGGCTGTACATTCTTACAAATCGCAAATGGCATATAAGTTCTCTGCCACACACTTGACACGTCTCCTAAAAAAAGTAAGTTGACGCGTATACAAGGCTTTGTCAACTTATAGTCATCACACGGTTCTAGCAGCAGTGGCCGTTGGATGTCCATCCAACGGATGTCGTGCTTCTTCTTCAGTCTTGGATATTCTAGCTTCAGCTGCCCAAAAAATGATTCCTCCCCCTGACATCTAGGGCGCACCATTTTGGAGGCTGACCTGTGGGCCTACTAAGTTGACGCGTACCAAGGGCTTTGTCAACTTAGTCATTATAAACGATTCTAGCTGCAGTGAGCGTACGATGTCCATCCAACGGTCATCGTGCTTCTTCAACCTCTGGTCTTCTTGCTCCAGCTGCCCAAAGCAGCACCGGTCGTGCCGCCTGCTCCTGCCTCCCGTGGCTGGCTGTGCTGCCGCAGAGGCCTCACCGCCCCCTACTACCCGCACCGCTGGCCAGGCCATCCCTCTACTCACCCACACCCCCTGTTATTCTGCGGCGACGGCAGCCTCACACCGCAGCTGAACCAGTGAACCCTCGAACTCCTCTCCGCGTGGGCATGCACTGCCGCGTCTTCCCCGGCTCCGCGTCGTCCCCTTCCTAGGCCTCGCCATCGTCCATCGCCCTGGTGCTCTCGGCGCGGCGTGGTCAACATGGTCAACGAACGACATCCATCGGACGTGGACTGTACGTGGAGAGGCTGACAGCTGGGTCCACGGCCGCACACAAGGAAATGCCTCCTTATTAGACACAAAATAATGATTCCTCCACCTGACATCTGGGACCAACCGAAAGGGCCTCTGTATTTCGTGAAAAAAACGTTCCCGCCACTGACAGCTCGGACCCACCAGTTATATCTCCACACGCAAGGAAGTGCTTCCTTATTACGCACAAAAAAATGAATACCCCCTGCTAGCTGGGACCCACCATATGGGAGGCTGACTTGTGGGCCTACTAAGATGACGGGGACGGAGGGCTTTGTCAACTTAGTAAATATGAACAATTCTAGCTCCGGTGACCGTACGATGTCCATCCAACGGCCGTAGTGCTTTTTCAACCTCTGGTCTTCTTGCTCCAGCCGCCCAAACAAGCGTCGGCCGTGCCACCTGCTCCTGCCTCCCGTGTCCGGCTGTGCTGGCACCGCTGGCCATGCCATCCCTCTATACTCACCCACACCTCCTATTCTTCTCCAGCGACGGTAGCCTCACACCGCAGCCGAAGCAGTCAACCCACATACTCACTTCCGCGTGGGCATCCACTTCCGCGTCTTCCCCGGCTCCGCGTCGTCCCCTTCCTAGGCCTCGCCGTCGTCCACCGCCCTGGTGCTCTCGGTGCGGCGTGGTCAATGTGGTCAATGAACGACTTCCATCGGAAGAGTACTGTACATGGAGAGGCTGACAGCTAGGTCCACGGCCGCAGCAAGGAAATGCCTCCTTATTACGCGCAACATAATGATTCCTCCACCTAACAACAGGGACCCACCGGACGGGCCACCGTATTTTAAGGAAAAAACGTTTCCCCCTTGACTGCTGGGACCCAGCAGCTATATCTTTGCATGCAAGGTAGTGCGTCCATATTACGGGCAAAAATAATGATTCGCCCCCTGACTGCTGAGACCCACCAGCTACATCTTCGCACACAAGGAAGTGCCTGACAGTCGGGACCCACCCGGTCAAAGCGTACATAGTGTTGTCATTCTAGTCGCGAACGTGTACGTACATACTGGTCGATTGGTCTATCTGCAGGCTGCAGCGATGAACCATGGCTGTGTAAGGAAGGGCACGTGTCATAGTAGACGCGCGCACGTGTCGTAGTAGAGGCGCGCACGTAGCATGTACACGTACGTACAGCGGCCAGGGTGCATGAAAGTAAATACGACCACGTACGTACATACGGGCGGGGTCTCGAACGCCTACTCGCGCATACGTACGGCCATGGCTCGTGTACATGGCTGGGTCGGAACGGAGAAGTTGCGCCGTCGTCGTGATCATGGGGAGGCAACCGGCTGGGTCAGAACGGAATGCGGCGTCGTGTTCATCGGGAGCCAACCGGCTTGGACGGAACAGCCGATGGAAACGAGGCCTGGCGTACCGCAAAACGGAGGAAATGGCCTTGTGTTCGACCGGCCACAGTCAAAACGGGATCCTGTTCATTGGGAGGGGTCTCGTGTACCGCAAAATGGAGGAAATGGACCTCCTACGGTCGAAATGGGGTCCTATTGACCGGGAGGGGTGTGGCGTACCGCAAAACGGAGGAAACAGACTTGTGTTGGAGCGCTACGGTCGAAACGGGGGTCCTGTTCACCGGGAGGGGTGTGACGTACCGCAAAACAGGACCCCACGGGATACTGTTCATCTCCACCGTCGACCTCCTCCATCCTCCACGGGCTACTGTTCATCCACAGTCGACCTCCTCCAGCCTCCACGGGCTAATGTTCATCCACCGTCGACCTCCTCCAGCCTCCACCTACGACTGTTCATCCACGGGCTCCTGTTCATCCAGCCTCCACCGGCTACTGTTCAACCAGCCCTCTCCACGGGGTCCTGTTCAACCACCCCTCCACGGGCTACTGTTCATCCAGCCCTCCACCGGCTCCTGTTCAACCAGCCCTCCACCAGCTACTGTTCAACCAGCCCTCCACGGGGTCCTGTTCATCCAACCCTCCACGGGGTCCTGTTCATCCACCGGCTCGATTAATCGGGGTACTGTTCATCCAACGGCAACGGCCTATACTACCACGGGTTCCTGTTCATCCAACCCCCACCAGGAACTGTTCATCCAAACCCCCCAACAACGCTCACTGTTCATCCAGAGGCAGCATTGATCGGCTTCAGTTAGCAGCAGACGTGAAGGAATCGCTCGATGGGGTTCAGTTAACAACCATCGATCGATCGCTCGGGTTCAGTAAGGCGTAGCCTGCAGTGCAATCGCTCGGGTTCAGTTAGAGCCCAATGCCTTGCTCGGGTTCAGTTAGAGTGCAACGCCTCGCACACACGCGCGTACGTACGAGAGAAACACGCATCGCTCAGCCCCCGACCACCCACCGTAACCGGGAACTCCCCGATATTTTCTCGCCCTCGCTTCTACCACGGTTTTTTCTGTCTTGGACGGCCCAAAGAATGTCATGTAGCTGCGTCTCCAGCCCGCCCAGGATGTCCTGCCCATTTTTTGTCATGATTTTCTGTCATAGAAGTAGGAGCCCACCACATATATGATGATACCGGGTTTTGTCACAATATCGTCATAGAAGTGTCATAAGTATGATAGAAAAAATTCATTCGGCCCAAAATGTCACGGATGTGTCTTTTCTTTGTAGTGCATGGTGAGGTCATACCATGGCACACCATGCCAGGCGTCATGTTTTTCAAGCATTTATTTCCTTTTTTCTATAATTGAAAACCCAATAAACAAATGTTTGTGGTTGACTATTGCCACACATTTCATCAAAATAGATGTCCCTTCCTTGTAAAAGGCATGAGAAATTACTAAATGGCACGAGCATGGTTTTCCAGGCCATTCTTGTGCACCCTTTCATGCACCGATTGTTTGAACTTGAATTATGTTCATTAATGCCTAGGAAATGCACATAATCCCCTAAATATGGCAAATGAACCCGGAAAAGTGCCAAATTTGAACACGGTGATTTACAGGTTGTATGTTCATCATAGAAAAAAAACTCGTAGACAAAGGACAAAGGAAATTTGGATCCCCCTTCAATCTTGGTGATTTCCCCCTCGAAACCATGAAACTTCCTCGGTGATGGTTCGATTTATGAAAGGCGTGCATCACGACATACGGAAAACATTCTCCAATTTTTACCAGGGCATGGTGAGGCCATACCATGGCAGCATGCCAGGCTTTATGTTTTCCAACCATGTGTTTCATTTTTTGTATAGTTGTTAACCCAGTAAACGACGCGTTTATGGTTGACTATTGCCACACATTTCCTTGAAATATTTGCCCATTCCTTGTAAAAGGCATGAGAATGTACTAAATAACACGAGCATGGTTTTCCAGACCGTTCTTGTGCACCTTTTCATGCACCGATTGTTTGAATTTGAATTATTTCCATTAATGCCTAGAAAATGGACATAATCCCATAAATATGGTAAATGAGCACGGAAAATGTCAAATTTGAACACATTGCATTTGAGGTGGTATGTTGATCGTTGGAAAAAACTGAATGACAAACTAGAACGGAAATTTGGATTCCCCTTCAATCTTGGGGATTTCCCTCTCGAAAGCATGGAACTTCCTCGGTGATGGTTCGATTTATGAAGGGCGTGCATGACTACATAAGTCAAACCTTCTCAAATTTTTACCAGGGCATGGTGAGGTCATATCGTGGCACCATGCCAATCGTCATGTTTTTCAAGCATTTATTTCATTTTTTCTATAGTTGAAAACCCAACAAACAAACATTTGTGGTTGACTATTGCCACACATTTCATCGAAATATCTGTCCATTCCTTGTAAAAGGCACGAGAATTTACTAAATGCCACGAGCATGGTTTTCCAGGGCGTTCTTGTGCACCCTTTCATGCACCGATTGTTTGAACTTGAATTATGTTCATTAATGCCTAGGAAATGCACATAATCCCCTAAATATGGCAAATGAACCCGGAAAAGTGCCAAATTTGAACACGGTGATTTGCAGGTTGTATGTTCATCATAGAAAAAAACTCATGGACAAAGGAAATTTGGATCCCCCTTCAATCTTGGTAATTTCCCCTCGAAACCATGAACTTCCTCGGTGATGGTTCCATTTATGAAAGGCGTGCATGACGAAATTTTTACCAGGGCACGGTGAGGCCATGCCATGGCACCACACCAGGCGTCATGTTTTCCAAGCATGTATTTCATTTTTGTATAGTTGTTAACCCAGTAAACGACGCGTTTATGGTTGAGTATTGCCATACATTTCCTTGAAATATCTGCCCATTCCTTGTAAAAGGCATGAGAATGTACTAAAAAATGTTGTTGCAGCTCTCTCTCACGCCGGACGGAGGATAGAGGTAGAATAAACACAATAGTATTTTTCCGGCCGCAACACAACCCTTTTCTATTATCTCTAGCTCACTCCCTGTCCACAAGAAGTACAGCGAGGGGCCTTTTATACCCAGGTGTGCACACACGCTCGATGGCACCACGCACGCACTTACGCACGCCGGCCGGCCACTAACTGCATGACCTCTTCCTACGCATGCACTAACACACGCCCCAGCCGGCTTTGTAGCTACAGAACCCACGCACGCCCATGCTCCTGGTGATCCGGTCTTCTCCCAACGTGAGGAACTACTCATTCGTAATACCTGGTCACCACCACGCATAGCCAGCGCCCGCTGCAACTAACCACTCTACGATAGTGAATCAAATGCACGCACACGGGCCATACACTGCCCATACACACACATACACACACGCCACGCTGCTGCGTCCCGCACGTCCCACCCGTCCCGCGCGCCACCGACGGGCCTAACAAGCCCGACGGCACTAGTGCGTCCCGCCTGTCCCTTGCACATCCGTCACGCCCGACGAGCCCGACCACACATGCCTACACCGCGGTCCCGATGCGCCTGACACACCCGGCGCACGCCCATACACGCGCCCGACACGTCCGACACTGGCGCCGCGGCTTATTCCAGCCAACACTCACCCCCTAAGCCATGGCCTCGCTGCACAGCCTACTGACAGTGGCCATGGCTCGTCGTCGTCGCCTCGTCGCCATGTATGCCTCCGTTGCGTCTCCGGCACAAGCCGCCGCTCGTTGCCGCTGCAGCAGCCCGCAGTCCCATGAGCCACCACGCCGCGTCTCCATGCCACGCGCCTCCACGGTTGTCGCACCGAGCCGTCGCGACCTCTGCACCACCATGCAGTTCCTTCGCGACCTCCTCATCTCCACGACCATCATGCCCTTCACGCGCACGACATCACACTGCACAGCCGTGGACTCGCCGCGCGTTGCCGTCGACACGCGCTCGCCGCGCGCCACAGCCGATGCCTCCATGCCGGCCGTGCACGCGGAGCTCGCCGTGGACGGCACCGCGCGCCACGGCCGCCCCTCGAACCTTGTGGCTCTGATACCAAATGTCATTGCAGCTATCTCATGCCGGACGGAGGATAGAGGTGGAAGAAACACAACAGTATTTTTCCGGCCGCAACACAGCCCTTTTCTATTATCTCCAGCTCACTCCCTGTCCACAAGCAGTACATCGAGGGGCCTTTTATACCTAGGTGTGCACACACACTCGACGCCACCACGCACGCACTCACGCACGCCGACCGGCCACTAACTGCATGACCTCTTCCTACGCATGCACTAACACACGCCTCAGCCGACTTTGTAGCTACAGAACCCGCGCACGCCCATGCTCCTGGTGATCCAGTATTCTCTCAACGTGAGCACCTACTCATCCGTAATACCTGGTCGCCACCACGCATAGCCAGCGCCTGCTGCAACTAACCACTCTATGATAGTGAATCAAACGCACGCACACGGGCCATACACTGCCCATACACACACATACACACACGCCACGCTGCTGCGTTCGGCACGTCCCGCCCGTCCCGCGCGCCACCGACGCGCCCGACAAGCCCGACGGCACCAGTGCATCCCGCCCGTCCCCGCGCGCATCCGTCGCGCCCGACGAGCCCAACCACACACGCCTACACCACGGTCCCGCCGCACCTGACACGCCCGGCGCGCGCCCATACACGTGCCCGATGCGTCCGACACAGGGCCGAGGCTTATTCCGGCCAACACGAGCATGGTTTTCCAGACCGTTCTTGTGCACCTTTTTATGCACCGATTGTTCGAATTTGAAGTATGTGCATAATTAATGCCTAGAAAATGCACATAATCCCCTTAATATGGTAAATGAGTTCGGAAAAATGTCAAATTTGAACACGTTGCATTTGAGGCAGTATGTTGATCATTGGAAAAAACTGAATGACAAACTAGGATGGAAATTTGGATTCCCCTTCAATCTTGGTGATTTCCCTCTCGAAAGCATTGAACTTCCTCGGTGATGGTTCGATTTATGAAGGGCGTGCATGATGACATAAGTCAAACCTTCTCAGCTTTTAACCAGGGCACAGTGAGGCCATACCATGGCACCATGCCAGGCGTCATGTTTTTCAAGCACGTATTTCATTTTTCTATAGTTGATAACCCAGTAAATGACGCGTTTGTGGTTGACTATTGCCACGCATTCCATTGAAATCTCTGCCCATTCCTTGTAAAAGTCTTGAGAAATTACTAAATTCCATGAGTATGGTTTTCCAGACCGTTCTTGTGCACCTTTTCAAGCACCAATTGTTTGAATTTGAATTATGTACATTAATGCCTACAAAATGCACATAATCCCCTAAATATTGTAAATGAACCCGGAAAAGTGTCAAATTTGAACACGGTGATTAGCAGGGTTTATGTTCATCGTAGAAAAAACTCATGGATGAAGGACAAAGGAAATTTGGATTCCGATTCGATCTCGGTGATTTACTATCGCACATGATTCATCTCTGTCGCCTCTGCGAACCGTGTGTGTTCACTCACACATGCAAAAGGAAAAAAAAGAAAACCCTCGCCCACTTCGTCCCCACTCACCCGCCGCGGACTCCTCCACAACTCTGCACCCTAAGCTCGACGGCGGTTGGCGGCGGGCGCAGGTCGCGCTCCAAACAGCACGGGATTTCGCCCCTACCGCTTTGCGCCGCCTATCTGCACCGACAGTCTAGACTCTGGTCGACTGGGGTTTTCTGCGGGATTGGGCCGGGGATTTTTCTCATGGAGAAGGTAATCAACTTAGCGAAATATTCACCCATCTCTTATTGCAGTCCGTCCATCGCTGTTAATCAACCTGTGACGCCCTCGATTCAATCGTACACTAATCATACACGCAAATGTGTACGATCAAGATCAAGGACTCATGGGAAGATATCACAACACAACCCTAGACACAAATTGAAAATAATACAAGCTTTATATTACAAGCCAGGGCCTCGAGGGCTCGAATACATAAGCTCGAAAACATAAGAGTCAGCGAAAGCAACAATATCTGAGTACAGACATAAGTTAGACAAGTTTGCCTTAAGAAGGCTAGCACAAAAGCAACATCGATTGAAAAGGCAAGGCCTCCTGCCTGGGAGCCTCCTAACTACTCCTAGTCAGCGGCGACCTCCACGTAGTAGTAAGCATCAGCGGTGGCATCTGGCTCCTGAGTTCTGACATCTCGTTGCATCAACCGAAAAGAAGAAGAAAGGGGGAAAAGGGGGAGCAAAGCAACCGTGTGTACTCATCCAAAGTACTCGCAAGCAAGGAACTACACTACATATGCATCTGTATCAATGAAATGGGCTGTATATGTGGACTGAACTGCAGGAATGCCAGAATAGAGGGGAGAACCTAGTCCTATCAAAGACAAGCATGTTCTGGAAACCACCATCTTGCAGCAACAGGAGGGAGTAGAGTAGCATAAAGTAAAGTAGTAGTAGTGTTATCAACCTCGGCCAGAGATCCTTTCTCGACTCCCTGCGAGAAAGCAATCCCAGAGCCATACTATCCATTTCTCATATCCATGTCTCATCTCAAGTATCCAGTTCTAGTTGTATCGATCGGGATATAAGTCCGAGTGTCCATTACCATAGGACAGGCTATCGATAGATGTTTTCTTCCCTGCAGGGGTGCACCAACTTACCCGCCACGCTCGATTAAGTCCGGCCAGACACACTTTCCTGGGTCATGCCCAGCCTCGGCTAAACAATACGCCGCAACCCGACCTAGGCTTAATAGAGAGGTCAGCACGCCAGACTAAACCTATGCCCCCAAGGGTCATGGGCCATCGCCCCGGGAACTCCTGCACGTTGCGAATGCGGCCGGTGAGCAGACCTAGCTACCTCCTTCACAAAGGCAGGTGCTTACGCAGTCCAACCCGGCGCCCGCCGCTCATTCGCTGACGTCTATTAAGCTTCGGCTGATGCATACGACGCAGGACGCCCATACTATGCCCACGTGATGGTTAGTGCTATCAGGCCAGAGGCCCCTCGGATCAAATATCCAAATCGTTGTGGATTAGGAACGCGCGGTAACAAGTAGAGACTCACGAAAGATGCGACCCCATCGCCCCGTCTCGAGGACTTGCGGCAAGGGCTAAGAATGCCCGGCCATGCCTCGTAATTATCTCGCGGGCACCCTCCAGGTCAACCCGACTCCTCATCACTCGCAAATAACCTCGCGCGGGTACCCCTCAGGGCCGACCCGTCTTTAGTAACATGGTTCAGTGTAAAGTCATAGTAACCATAGTAATGTGTGGTGCTGGGGCCTGGTCTTCGACCCCGTTGATCGGGTCTTCTGATAATCCAGCGGGCCATTCGGACTAAGTGGGGGTCTCTGATGGGTCTCTACCCAACCTATACTAAGCAGTTTAGGATAAGCAGGTAGGTAACAATAAGCAGGTTACAAAACCAGGCTATGCATCAGAATAGGAGCAATCTATTATAATAGAAAAATCTAATGCAAGCATGAGAGAATGGAATGGGCAATATTGTGATGATCAAAGGGGGGCTTGCCTGGAAGCTCTGCTGAAAAGGAAGAAGTGTCGTCGGTGACGTAGTCGACCACAGGAGCATCATCGGTCTCGGGGTCTACCGGAGAGAAGACGGGGAAGAAAAAGTAAATACATAGCAAGCAAGTGCATTACAGGACAACAGGCAGAGCTAGACGTGTTATAACGCGGTGCTATACGTTACCGGCGAAGGGGATAACATCCGGGAATGTTTCCCCAAAGTTTGGCATTTTCGGACCGATGAAACGGAGGGGAAATGTTGCATGTTCGCTATGCTAGGGACGTGTGGCAGACAAACGGACCACGCATTCGGATTCGTCTCGTCGTTCTGAGCAACTTTCATGTAGAAAATATTTTCATCCGAGTTACGGATTATTTATTATGACTTTTCAAAGTTTTAGCAATATTCTCAAATTTATTATTAATTCGAAAATAATGCTTAAATGCTAGATGCACCCAGCTCTGCGTACACAGAGGTGTACTAGAGGCTGACAGGTGGGTCTGGTCAACTGCTGACTTAGCAGTTGACTGGTCAATGTGTTGAGTGGTCAAGGTGTTGACTGGATCCACCTGTCATAGACTGATTTGCTAATTACCATTTAAACCTAGTTTAATTAGCAGGTTAATTAAACTCAATTAGTTAACTAAACATGATTAATTAAGTTAATTAATTATATTTTAATTATCTTTTTTTAAAACCCTTTTTTTATAAAACAAGGGAGGGGCCCTAGCTGTCAAAGGCCCTATGGCCTTAGCGGGCGACGGGCTACGGGCGTTGGGGCGGGGCGCACCTAGGCGCCCAGCACGCAGGGGAGGCGAGGCCGGCCGATGCCCCGAGCGGCGCCAGCAGCTGCTGGCAGCCGGAGGTGGCCAGGAACGGGAGGCAGGGGCCGCGGCGGCGCGGCTTACGGGCAGGGAGGCGAGTGGGATGGCGCGGGCGGCGGCCAGCGAGAAGGCGGAGCAGCAGCGGGCAGAGGGAGCGGGCGGCGCGGCGCGGTGGCTGGCGCGCGGGCGCGGCTTGGCAGGTGCGGCAGGGCGCCGTCGGGGGCCGGCGAGCAAGGCGCAGTGGCAGCGCAGGCGGGGGCCGAGCAGCAGTGAGGCGCAGCGCGTGGCCCGCAGAAGAGCACGGCGGACAGCGGCGGGCGCTAGTGGCGCGGTGGCGGGGCCGGGTGGAAGCATCAGCGGGCAGCACTGGGGTGGTCGCGGGCGTGCGGCGTAGCAGCAGTCTACAGTAGCAGCAGAGAGGGAGCAACCAAGCACGTGGGCGCGCGCGCACAAGGACCTGGACGGGCATGGGCATGGGCTTGTGTGGCTGGGCGCTCCATGAGCGTGGTTGTGACCACGAAGCTCGGGCGACCATGGCGTGCACGGAAACAACAATTACGGCGGGCAAATAAGAACGGGGCGAGGGGGAAGCGGAGAAGAAGCTCACGGGGCCCTATAGTCATGCAAAAGCGAGCTCGGGGATGCCGGAGAGGCTCGGGGTGGAACGGATCGAAGACGGCCGATGGTGACGACCCGAGACGAAGACGGTGTGGGCGACGGAGATGGGGGCACCCGGCTCCAATCCGGTGGCGCAGAGGGTGAGGTAGACGACGGCGGTCCTCCAGGGCTCGTCAGCGTGGCGGGGGGAGAGTCAGTGGCCATGTGCACGAGGGCGACTCGGCGACGGGCGCGAGCGGTCGACCTTGGGAGAGGGAGCGTGGGGGCGCGAGGGGGGAAAGTGGTGGCCTAGGGTTTCAGTGGGGTGTGGGGGGTGCCCTTATAGGTTAAAGGGAGGGGCTCGTGGCAGCCATCCATGGCCATGGCACCGTGGATGAGCGCCACGCCCTCCTGGTCTCCTGTAAAGGAGGAGGGAGAGGTGGAAGTGGGATGGTTGTTTAGCTAGATGGGCCAAGTGGCCCAGG
This sequence comes from Triticum aestivum, assembly GCF_018294505.1. Lineage (NCBI taxonomy): Eukaryota > Viridiplantae > Streptophyta > Magnoliopsida > Poales > Poaceae > Triticum > Triticum aestivum. Next base: position 96,471,169 of record NC_057796.1, on the reverse strand, counting down.
AGGGAGGGTTTCTCTTTCCTCTATATTTTTTTGTTATATATTTTCTGTTCCAATGTTAGCTATTGTTTTCTATTTAAAAGTAAGACTAAATGAGTTTCGTTAGATTTGAGACTTGTCACATAAATCAAGTACCTTATTTCTAGGAGTCACAAAAGGTTTGAGGCCAAAAGAAGTTGTCTAACCATATTTAGAAATTGAAAAGGCCAATGTAATAATTGTTGGACCACAAAATAAAAATCCCAGGGGCATTTTTGGAAGTCCAATGAGGTTGGTTTCAACATGACAAATAACCAGAGATTATTTGACACACTTTGAACATTTTATCTTTCATGCTTGATAACTTTTATTTCGACTTTAATTTAAATTTAAATTTGAACAGGGATTTGAATCAATGCGAGTTTATCAACAGTAACAGTGGTGACGTGGCTTCATTAGCAGAGGTTTACTGTAGCTTAATTATCCGGGCGTCACACAACCGGCGGCAATTGTTGTGGAATCATTTTTGTTCTAGCTGATTCGTGGGTGTTCATTCATGTATCCACAGTGCGAGCACAAATCGGGCAACTATGGTCGTGGCCAGTCGGAGCGAAGTTCTATCTCACCATTTCGGATGACTTCAGGGAGCGCTCGGTATGTTCAATCTCAACCTACCACGGTCGGCATGGCCTAAATTTGTGAACATATACCGTCTGTTGCTACATTATCTATATATTTGCATCAAATCTTTGTTACATTATCTATTTTTAATTCTATATTTTATTACTTTGCTTTCACCTATATATTGATTTGTTCTATTAGTTACTCCCATATTTGCATCTTGCTTTGTGATTTCAATATTTCTAATTTACGATATGTTGCAATTGGTGTTTATTCTACATGTCAACAGAAATTGCCCCTGTAGCAGTTCCTGGATTGATTTCCCGGTGTGGTCGAGTTACACTTGTTCCTGCTAATAACGCCAAAGTGATTGCAAGGTACTGCATTTCCCACAGAAATGGAACCATTCAAATTAACAAGTTCTCGCTTCTCGTGGCAATGCATCCATATTGGAAAATTGGAGACATTGTTCTACTCATACTCTACCAAGGCACAGGAGGGTTCTTCCTTTTCATTGACGAGATGCCGAGTCGTCGTGATCAAGCTGCTTCCAGTGGATAGTTGTGGTTGTTGGCCCTCAGCCTCTTAAAATGTGCTAGCTGTTACTATATATGTTAAGTATGTAGATGGACCATATGGTTGTTGGCCCTTAGCCTCTTAAAATGTGATAGTTGTTACTATGTTAAGTATGTAGATATGGACCTTATGGTTGTCAAAACCGTGTTACAAAGATCCTCCTTTTGTCGAATAGTGTAACCACTATATATATATGTATGTTACTCAAATGTTGTTACCCAAGTTCATAAATTTTCATGGAAAGTATTAGTATCGTACATAGTTCATTGAGTTTAAGCGTGTGCCCGATGTCCAGAAGTCATTTGCATATTAACTGTCCATATTGCAAATTCACGCACATGTTAACATAAGGAAACGTATGTGTAACATACTAATCATCGCACACGAGTACTCGCAAACGCATCGTGTGCGATACTCCTAGCCACCGCAAGCAACTAGTTTGCATTTTCATAGTTTTTTGTACACACAGAATCGCACACGAAGTAACTGTATTGACCGTCTGTGTTGTAATTTCTCATCGCAGACAGTTCATCCGAGTCGGCTGTTTGCCACGTATCACACACATCTTGTTTACACGACTCGTTTGTGTTCTTTTGGCTCATCGCAAACAGTTCACCCATGTGAACTGTATGCCGCATATCACACACATCTTGTTAAGTTGAACCGTTTCTGGTGTGTTCCCTAATCGAAAACAGTTCATCCGAGTGAACCGTATGCCGTATATCGCACACACATTGATATGGTTGCCCGTTTCTGTTGTTCTACCTCATCGCAAACAATTCAAATGGATTAACCGTGTGTCATGCATCGCACACACATTGATATGGCTTCCCATTTCTGTTGTTCTGCCTCATCGCAAATAGTTGGAATGGATTAACCGTGTGCCCTGCATCGCACACGCAACTAAAATCTGAACCATGTTTGATGGCTCCGCCATCGCAAACGTTTTGCACCTTTTTTTACCATTGTTTTACACCACCGTTTGCGATTATTGCATCGCACATAGTTTCAGCAAAGGATCTCTGATCGTAGTGTCGCGTTACTGTATGTTCCGATGCATCTTGTTACCTTGTACTACTTGCTAGTATCATGTTCACATGTTATGCTTGGTAGTAGTAGTACATGCTGGTAGTAGTGGTGTTCATCCTGATGTAAGATTACCGTTTGTTATCCATCACCGTTGCTATGCATGCTCCGTTGCATCTAGTTGGTTGCATGATTGCTTGGTCGTATTCTTGTTATGTTCTTGCATGGTATTCATTTATGATGCTAGTAGTCATGCTATGCTCATGTGTAGTATTATACTTATGCTCGTCAGTATGCCATGCTCATTTGGTTAAATGCGTCATTGTGGTTATGCTCGAAGATTATGTTGCACCCCCATGCTTATGTTGATATCATGCTCGTGCATTATAGTTGCATCATGTTATTTTAAGATGGCTCGGCTTATTGCATTCAAGTTTAACCAGACTTAAATGAACTTGAACAACTGTTGGCTGAGTCATGGTGCCACCAAATCGAGCTGACCAGTGCAGCCACACTTGCCTTATGGGGGGTCCTAACTGGGTCTATTGTCATGCCTCTCGCCGGTGCCACCAACGAGGGGAGGTTATGGGCGCGCGCTACCCTGATCAGGTAGGCGGACATAAACCTTGTGTGCCCGTGGTAGTTGTAAGGTACCTTGTCCCCGTTTGGGACCATTTTTGTTTTGCCACTGATACGTCTCCAACGTATCTATAATTTTTGATTGCTCCATGCTATATTATCTACTGTTTTGGGCAATATTGGGCTTTATTTTCCACTTTTATATTATTTTTGGGACTAACCTATTAACCGGAGGCCCAGCCCAGAATTGCTGTTTTTTGCCTATTTCAGTGTTTCGAAGAAAAGGAATATCAAACAGAGTCGAAACGGAATGAAATCAATTGGAGAAGTTATTTTTGGAAGGAAAGCTACCGGAAAAGCTTGGAGTGCACGTCAGGAAAGAAGGGAGGTGGCCACAAGGGTGGGGGGCGCCCCCCTAGGTCGCGCCCCCTGCCTCGTGGGCCCCCCGAAGCTCCACCGACGTACTTCTTTCACCCATATATACCCACGTACCCTAAAACTTCCGGAGAACAGAATAGATCGGGAGTTCCGCCGCCGCAAGCCTCTGTAGCCACCAAAAACCAATCGGGACCCTGTTCCGGCACCCTGCCGGAGGGGGATCCCTCACCGGTGGCCATCTTCATCATCCCGGCGCTCTCCATGACGAGGAGGGAGTAGTTCACCCTCGGGGCTGAGGGTATGTACCAGTAGCTATGTGTTTGATCTCTCTCTCTCTCTCTCGTGTTCTTGATTTGGCACGATCTTGATGTATCGCGAGCTTTGCTATTATAGTTGGATCTTATGTTGCTTCTCCCCCTCTACTCTCTGTAATGGATTGAGTTTTCCCCATGAAGTAATCTTATCGGATTGAGTCTTTAATGATTTGAGAACACTTGATGTATGTCTTGCCGTGCGTATCTGTGGTGACAATGGGATATCACGTGATTCACTTGATGTATGTTTTGGTGATCAACTTGCGGGTTCCGCCCATGAACCTATGCGTAGGGGTTGGCACACGTTTTCGTCTTGATTCTCCGGTAGAAATTTTGGGGCACTCTTTGAGGTTCTATGTGTTGGTTGAATAGATGAATCTGAGTTGTGTGATGCATATCGTATAATCATAACCACGGATACTTGAGGTGACATTGGAGTATCTAGGTGATATTAGAGTTTTGGTTGATTTGTGTCTTAAGGTGTTATTCTAGTATGAACTCTAGGGCTGTTTGTGACACTTATAGGAATAGCCCAATGGATTGATTGGAAAGAATAACTTTGAGGTGGTTTCGTACCCTACCATAATTTCTTCGTTTGTTCTCCGCTATTAGTGACTTTGGAGTGACTCTTTGTTGCATGTTGAGGGATAGTTATATGATCCAATTATGTTATTATTGTTGAGAGAACTTGCACTAGTGAAAGTATGAACCCTAGGCCTTGTTTCCTAGCATTGCAATACCGTTTACGCTCACTTTTACCACTTGTTACCTTGCTGTTTTTATATTTTCAGATTACAAAAACCTATATCTACCATCCATATTGCACTTGTATCACCATCTCTTCGCTGAACTAGTGCACCTATACAATTTACCATTGTATTGGGTGTGTTGGGGACACAAGAGACTCTTTGTTATTTGGTTGCAGGGTTGCTTGAGAGAGACCATCTTCATCCTACGCCTCCCACGGATTGATAAACCTTAGGTCATCCACTTGAGGGAAATTTGCTACTGTCCTACAAACCTCTGCACTTGGAGGCCCAACAATGTCTACAAGAAGAAGGTTGTGTAGTAGACATCAAGCTCTTTTCTGGCGCCGTTGCCGGGGAGGTTAGTGCTTGAAGGTATATCTTTAGATCTTGCAATCGAATCTTTTTGTTTCTTGTTTTATCACTAGTTTAGTTTATAAAAGAAAATTACAAAAATATGGAATTGAGTTTGTCTCATACGCTTCATCTTTTTAATATCTTTCGTGAGTATGATGGAAAGGAAAATCGTGCCAAAGTGTTAGAAGAAGAATGCATTAAATTGTTTGGCACTAAATTTTTGAATGATGAGCATGATTGCAATGTTGTTAGTATGAACTCCTTGAATATACATAGTACTAATGATGATTGCACTAGTTATGATGAAAATGCCTCCTATAAACAGGTCAATTTTTGTGGAGTGCATTGGGTTTGCAAGTACACACCAAATAGGGAAGATAGATATTGCAAGAGGCATAAGTACTTAGAAACTAAATTGTTGCAAGAAAGGCTAGATGTTTGCGCTGAAGATTTAAATTATCTTGGCCGTACTTGTGGACTTTGCAATGAAAGTGGTCATTTAGCTATCCGACGCAAATTGTTTCACGATCTAATCGTGTCCAAATACTGTGATGACTTGATTTCCCTTGCACATTATAATGAACTTAGTTTGCTTATGGGCTATGAACAAATGAAACGTATAACCAACTATCTCCCGGATTTTGCCCGTTATAAACTTCTTGGTTTTGATCTAGATGAAATTTATATGTATTGTGCGGTGAATTTCATTGAAAATCCTTATATTGCCAATTACATAAAGAAAAGAAAAGAAATAGAAGATGAAGAGAATACTAATGAAAGGGAAGAGACTTCCCAATATCCTCCTATTATTTCTTATGATGAATCAGGTAACGAGGAGGAGCCTTTGATTCAACCAATCTCATTAATAAGGAGCTCCAAAAAGAGGATTGAACCAACACATGATGTGGTGAAGAAGAAGAAAAGAGAAAGGAAGAGAGGTAAAAAGGTATCTCCCCCAAATAAGATTGCTCCTATTATTGTTGTGCCTCATGAAAATGAATCAAAAATAATTGTGGAACATGATGCACTTGATGATGATCTCGTTATGCCTATTGCTTGTTGTGATGATTATGATTGGGAAGATAATGATACTTCTTATGATCTTGAAAATCTTTTTGGCACTTGCTTGGAAGAATATGATAATAATGTTTGCTATACTATTGGTGCTATCCATACTATTAATGATGAGAGTGATTATGCTTATGATATGAAAAGGCCCAAGCTTGGGGAAGCTATGTTTGATGAGGATGACATATTTGAGAATATATTTTCTGCAATTAATGTTTGTCCCAAGCTTGGGGATTCTATGTTTAATAATGATAATATTTTTAGCCTCCCAAGTTTTGATATGCAAAGTTGTTATGCTGATAGCATGCCTTCTACCTACGAAGATTATATTGATGAAAGTGGGTTTGGAAGAGTGTCAACTTTAGGAAGTAATTATCCCACTATTTTGGAGGATGTTGAATCTTATAATATTTATGAAAGTGGATTTGGAGAGGTCATGACTTTATTTAGTGATGTATCCACTATCTTGGAAGAGGTTTCAATCGATTATGATGAGAACAAAGTTGCTACTTATGATGATTATTGTGATGAAACTTATGCTATAAAAAGTAGTGATGATTATATTTATAAAACTTGTCATGATTATGATTACCCTTTTTCTGAACATTACTCTTTTAATGTGGAAACAATTTATAGTATTCAAGTCTCTTATGATACTCCCACTATTCCGAATGAGAAGAATTTTGCTTATGTGGGGAGTAATAAAATTTCTATGCTTGTAGATCATGAAAAGAATGCTTTAGGTGCTGGTTATATTGTTTAATTCATTCATAATTCTACTGAAAATTATTATGAGGGAGGAATATATGCTTGTAGGAATTGCAATAATATCAAGTTTCCTCTCTATGTGCTTAAAGTTTTGAAGTTATGTTTGTTTTGCCTTCCTATGCTAGTTGATTCTTGTTCCCATAAGTTGTTTGGTCACAAAATCCCTATGCATAGGAAGTGGGTTAGACTTAAATGTGCTATTCATATTCTTCATGATGCTCTCTTTATGTTTCAATTCTTATGTCTTATGTGAGCATCATTGAAATCATCATGCCTAGCTAGGGGCGTTAAACGTTAGCGCTTGTTGGGAGGCAACCCAATTTTATTTTAGTTTCTTGCTTTTTGGTTCTGTTTAGGAATAAATAATTCATCTAGCTTATGTTTAGATGTGGTTTTGTGTTTAAATTAGTCTTTGAGCCAAGTAGAACCTTTGGGAAGACTTGGGTGAAGTCTTTATGATCATGCTGTAAAACAAAGAAACTTTAGCGCTCACAAAATTAGCTTAACCTTTTTACTGGAGAGTGCTATTTAGTTGATTGTTTTTGAAGATGATTAATAGACAAATTACTCAGGTCCACCAATTTATTTTAGAATTTTTGGAGTTCCAGAAGTTTGCGTTAGTTACAGATTACTACAGACTGTTCTGTTTTTGACAGATTCTGTTTTTCGTGTGTTGTTTGCTTATTTTGATGACTCTATGGCTAGTAAAATAATTTATAAACCATAGAGAAGTTGGAATACAGTAGGTCTAACACCAATATAAATAAAGAATGAGTTCATTACAGTACCTTGAAGTGGTGTTTTGTTTTCTTTCGCTAACGGAGCTTACGAGTTTTCTGTTAAGTTTTGTGTTGTGAAGTTTTCAAGTTTTGGGTAAAGATTCGATGGACCATGGAATAAGGAGTGGCAAGAGCCTAAGCTTGGGGATGCCCAAGGCACCCCAAGGTAATATTCAAGGATAACCAAGCGTCTAAGCTTGGGGATGCCCCGGAAGGCATCCCCTCTTTCGTTTTCGTTCATCGGTAACTTTACTTGGAGCTATATTTTTATTCACCACATGATATGTGTTTTGCTTGGAGCGTAATTTTATTTTCTTTAGATTTGCTTTGTGTTTGAATAAAGTATCAAGATCTGAAATTCTTAAATGGGAGAGTCTTCACATAGTTGCATAATTATTCGACTACTCATTGATCTTCACTTATATCTTTAAGAGTAGTTTGTCATTTGCTCTAGTGCTTCACTTATATCTTTTAGAGCACGGTGGTGGATTTGTTTTATAGAAACTATTGATCTCTCATGCTTCAATTAGATTATTTTGGGAGTCTTAGGTAGCATGTTAATTGCTTGAATAATCCTAATATGCTAAGCATAAATGATTTGTAAGAATTCTTGTGAGTGTGTTGGATACTAAGAAAAGTTTGATGCTTGATGATTGTTTTGAGATATGGAGGTGATAATATCAAAGTCGTGCTAGTTGAGTAGTTGTGAATTTGAGAAATTCTTGTGTTGAAGTTTGCAAGTCCCGTAGCATGCACGTATGGTAAACGTTATGTAACAAATTTTAAACATGAGGTGTTCTTTGATTGTCCTCCTTATGAGTGGCGGTCGGGGACGAGCGATGGTCTTTTCCTACCAATCTACCCCCCTAGGAGCATGCGCGTAGTGCTTTGGTTTTTGATGGCTTGTAGATGTTTTCAATAAGTATGTGAGTTCTTTATGACTAATGTTGAGTCCATGGATTATACGCACTCTCACCCTTCCATCATTGCTAGCCTCTTCGGTACCGTGCATTGCCCTTTCTCACATTGAGAGTCGGTGCAAACTTCGCCGGTGCATCCAAACCCCGTGATATGATACGCTCTTTCACACATAAACCTCCTTATATCTTCCTCAAAACAGCCACCATACCTACCTATTATGGCATTTCCATAGCCGTTCCGAGATATATTGCCTTGCAACTTTCCACCATTCCGTTCATCATGACACATTCATCATTGTCATATTGCTAGCATGATCATGTAGTTGACATAGTATTCGTGGCAAAGCCACCGTTCATCATTCTTTCATACATGTCACTCTTGATTCATTGCATATCCCGGTATACCGCCGGAGGCATTCATATAGAGTCATACTTTGTTCTAGTATCGAGTTGTAATCATTGAGTTGTAAATAAATAGAAGTGTGATGATCATCATTTAATAGAGCATTGTCCCAAAAAAAAGAGAAAGGCCAAAAGAAAAAAAAGGGGCAATGCTACTATCCTTTTACCACACTTGTGCTTCAAAGTAGCACCATAATCTTCATGATTGAGAGTCTCTTGTTTTGTCATTTTCATATACTAGTGGGAATTTTTCATTATAGAACTTGGCTTGTATATGCCAACGATGGGCTTCCTAAAATGCCCTAGGTCTTCGTGAGCAAGCAAGTTGGATGCACACCCACTTAGTTTCTTTTGTTGAGCTTTCGTACATTTATAGCTCTAGTGCATCCGTTGCATGGCAATCCCTACTCCTTGCATTAACATCAATCGATGGGCATCTCCATAGCCCATTGATTAGCCTCGTTGATGTGAGACTTTCTCCTTTTTGTGTTCTCCACATAACCCCCATCATCATATTCTATTGCACCCATAGTGCTATATCCATGGCTCACGCTCATGTATTGCGTGAAGGTTTACTAAGTTTGAGATTACTAAAGTATGAAACAATTGCTTGGCTTGTCATCGGGGTTGTGCATGATGAGAGCATTCTTGTGTGACGAAAATGGAGCATGACTAAACTATATGATTTTGTAGGGATGAACTTTCCTTGGCCATGTTATTTTGAGAAGACATAATTGCTTAGTTAGTATGCTTGAAGTATTATTATTTTTATGTCAATATGAACTTTTGTCTTGAATCTTTCGGATCTGAATATTCATGCCACAATTAAGAAGAATTACATTGAAATTATGCCAACTAGCATTCCACATCAAAAATTATCTTTTTTATCATTTACCTACTCGAGGACGAGCAGGAATTAAGCTTGGGGATGCTTGATACGTCTCCAACGTATCTATATTTTTTGATTGCATCATGCTATATTCTCTACTGTTTTGGGCAATATTGGGCTTTATTTTCCACTTTTATATTGTTTTTGGGACTAACCTATTAACCGGAGGCCTAGCCCAGAATTGCTGTTTTTTTGCCTATTTCAGTGTTTCGAAGAAAAGGAATATCAAACGGAGTCGAAACGGAATGAAATCAACTGGAGAAGTTATTTTTGGAAGGAAAGCTACCGGAAAAGCTTGGAGTGCACGTCAGGAAAGAAGGGAGGTGGCCACGAGGGTGGGGGCGCACCCCCCCTAGGGCGCGCCCCTGCCTCGTGGGCCCCCCGAAGCTCCACCAACGTACTTCTTTCACCCATATATACCCACGTACCCTAAAACTTCCGGAGAACAGAATAGATCGGGAGTTCCGCCGCCGCAAGCCTCTGTAGCCACCAAAAACCAATCAGGACCCTGTTCCGGCACCCTGCCGGAGGGGGGATCCCTCACCGGTGGCCATCTTCATCATCCCGGCGCTCTCCATGACGAGGAGGGAGTAGTTCACCCTCGGGGCTGAGGGTATGTACCAGTAGCTATGTGTTTGATCTCTCTCTCTCTCTCTCTCATGTTCTTGATTTGGCACGATCTTGATGTATCGCGAGCTTTGCTATTATAGTTGGATCTTATGTTGCTTCTCCCCCTCTACTCTCTTGTAATGGATTGAGTTTTCCCCTTGAAGTAATCTTATCTGATTGAGTCTTTAATGATTTGAGAACACTTGATGTATGTCTTGCCGTGCGTATCTGTGGTGACAATGGGATATCACGTGATTCACTTGATGTATGTTTTGGTGATCAACTTGCGGGTTCCGCCCATGAACCTATGCATAGGGGTTGGCACACGTTTTTGTCTTGATTCTCCGGTAGAAACTTTGGGGCACTCTTTGAGGTTCTATGTGTTGGTTGAATAGATGAATCTGAGATTGTGTGATGCATATCTTATAATCATACCCACGGATACTTGAGGTGACATTGGAGTATCTAGGTGACATTAGGGTTTTGGTTGATTTGTGTCTTAAGGTGTTGTTCTAGTACGAACTCTAGGGCTGTTTGTGACACTTATAGGAATAGCCCAACGGATTGATTGGAAAGAATAACTTTGAGGTGGTTTCGTACCCTACCATAATCTCTTCGTTTGTTCTCCGCTATTAGTGACTTTGGAGTGACTCTTTGTTGCATGTTGAGGGATAATTATATGATCCAATTATGTTATTATTGTTGAGAGAACTTGCACTAGTGAAAGTATGAACCCTAGGCCTTGTTTCCTAGCATTGCAATACCGTTTACGCTCACTTTTACCACTTGTTACCTTGCTGTTTTTATATTTTCAGATTACAGAAACCTATATCTACCATCCATATTGCACTTGTATCACCATCTCTTCGCTGAACTAGTGCACCTATACAATTTACCATTGTATTGGGTGTGTTGGGGACACAAGAGACTCTTTGTTATTTGGTTGCAGGGTTGCTTGAGAGAGACCATCTTCATCCTACGCCTCCTACGGATTCATAAACCTTAGGTCATCCACTTGTGGGAAATTTGCTACTGTCCTACAAACCTCTGCACTTGGAGGCCCAACAACGTCTACAAGAAGAAGGTTGTGTAGTAGACATCAGCCAGATAGTGGCCAGCCACGTAGGTGGCGGATGCCACGAGTTGACATCGGGGCCAACCATGACTTAGCCCAAAGGGGAGTTTGTCGGAGTGGCTGGGAGAGTGTGATGGCAACAGACCGGTTTTGTCGGAATGTTGTTGGTCCACCCGAATGGGAGCATGAAGCCATGGGTTCTGTGGTGTGGGTACAGTGTACTAACCTCTACAGAGTGTGTGTTTAAATATATCGATAGCCGCGCCCGTGGATATGGGCCCAGTTCGTAGTCGGTCACACTATGAGCCAACTATAATAATAACTTGATTAATAATAACCCCGGTTTGATGATGAGAAAGAGATTGGTTCTGATCGAGAGAGGATCACGGAGGTATCGTGGATGCCGAAGTTGGTTGATCTTTATGTGATCGTGAGAGGATCACGATGGTATCATGGATACCGAGGTTGGTAAGTTGATGTATGAGGTGGTTACAAGGTAACCGCCGAATAAGAGTAAGTTGGTGCATGATATGGTTTACCTGTTGCATGAAGTATCATCATGTTCATATGCTCATGCCATGCTAATGTTATTTTAGCCGTATCATGTTTAGTTTGTCCACGCCATACATCATGTTCATGCTTGCTTTAACCTGCTAATGCCATGTTGTTGTTTGTCTTGACTGCTTTTGTTTATTGTGAGCTTGCAAGTACATTCAATGTACAGACCTGGCGTGTCATGCCAGTTTGCAGGTCGTGCCTGGTCTGCTTGCTTGTTTGGTGTGGTTCCTGTGTTCGCGAGCTAGGATAAACGTTCCAGCCAGAGTCCCTGCGGATTGGAGTCCATCGTCGTTGTTCGTTGTTCCCCTGCTGGTAGAGGTTCCGCTATCGGTAGAGGTTCTACTGCTGGTAGAGGTTCCTCTGCCTCGAGTTGTTATGCTGCTTGCATAGAGCAACTGTGCTTGGCGTAGCATTGCCGTGCCGAGGTTATTCATTGTAATATCAGAGACCTTGTATTCATATTTGTGTTGTAATAGAGAGCTAGGTGTTCTATGCTAAGCAGCGCCGTATTCCAGAAGACTTCACCTTGATCTCTGGGCTGGAATACGAGGCATTCCGGTTTCTCTGAGCCGGGGTGCCATAGGGCTTGGTATTAGAGCAGGTCTGGCTGTAGAGCATCCTAGTCCACTGGAACGTTAGAAAACGGTAGCATAGGGTCTGGTTGTTGCCCTTGCCTGGTGCATTTGGTTGTTGCATTCGTTGTTGCATATAGTCTTATTTGGTTACCCCTAACCCCTATTTCGTGCGTAGAGGGCGGTCAGTTTCCATGAGTTAGATGCCCTCCCTAGTGCTCCCGATGTTGTTCCTATTGCGTTCAGTCCCACTCCTACACTTCTCAGCTTTGTCGCCCTCCTTGTAGACATGTGGCGTAGCATTTATCCCCATGGAGTTCCACCCCATTACCAAGTATTCCAGTTTTCTGCCGGAGGAAGAATTCTGGAGTATGTTGCTCATGTCCATCTGTCAGCCCCGATTCATATTGGTAAGCGCACATATAGTTTCCACGGTGGTTACGGTGCTACTCTCGAGTGTGCCGCTCAGCTTGCCGCAATGGCAGCAATCACCGGTCTTCGTCATCAAGAGAGCATGGTGTAATAGAACTGTGCTTATCAATACTATCCCACCATCGTCGAGAATCCTTAGCGGATCAAGTTCCCCTCTGTCAACCCTCAAGATGACCCGGCTACCCTCGCCATGTCCCGTTACATGACGGCCGAGTGTCTTCTTATTTCCGAGTTAGTCCAAGACGCCATTCGAGCTAGAAGATTGCTTGGTGCCACCCTACCTCAGTCTCCGCCAGCTTCTCCAACCCCTCCGCCTCTACCCTCCGGAGTTTCAGAGTCAGCAGTTCCACTCGCTACTCCCTTAGCTTCTTCGTCAGTTCCCAAGCGTTTGCTCAAGCGTAGGGTGTAGTCATTCGTGTAGTGCATGTGCATCTGTTGTAGTATCATGCTTGTGTGTGCTTGTATGGAGTAGTTTTGCAGCTTGTTTGATGTGTGCTTTGTCGCAATAAATCATTTTCTCGTGCTTCTTTATTTGAATCTTCGGTGTTACCCCCTTATGGAAATTTTCCATCAATCGACACCGGATCAGAAGAAGCCAAGAGAAGTAAAAATATACACCAAGGAACTCAGTTAAAAGCAATAATATTTTCAGCTAACAGCATTGTATTGCAGACATCCGGTCTGAATACAAATTATATTCTGCTCAGATTTTCAGTAACAAGTACCCATCGGAGATACATTTTTATTGCAGCAATGATTAAATCAGCAAGAGAACCAAATTGGATCCAAGTCCAACCGTGCATTTCAAGTCAGAGGTATGGTTCGTACACAATGATTGATTCTGTAATGAGTCGGACTTAAAACATGCGACACCCAGAAATCAGTCCATATATGCAATGATTTCAGCAAGGAGCGTCAGACAATTCTTGTCATACAAGTAATCAGCTGCCGGAATGTCAAGAATATGTATATATATGTCATCCCGTTCGCAAAGAAAAGCAACACAGTATCTCTCAGCGAACCGTACAAGGCAAGATTCCTCAATCTTCTTCAGTAAGGGATGACTGATTTCCCGTGTAAGACATTCAGTCTTCTTTGATAAGGTACTGCAAAAGCTTCTGGCATAAGGTACCGAGTCTTTCCCAACAAGTCTTTAAGGGGGGAAGCTTATGAGGTACGGTACCCAGCCTTCCTCAGCAAGCCATCCGCCAAAGGCTTCGAGCACAAGCCATCCAGTCATCCTCAGCATGATATCCCGATGGCTTCCACCGCAAGCTGCCCAGTCTTCTTCGGTACGACACTGGTGCAAGAAAATAAACAATGGGTTGTCAGCATACGGCAGTGTTTTCCAAGTGTCAGATCTGCAACAGTTGGGTCAGAAACAAGAATCAGTCAGAACAAAGTTCATGAAAGACCCCTACACAAGGAAGAATTCACGGTACGAATCCGACAACCTCACCAGTTATTCAAGAGACAGAAAGCCAGTGGGTGATGCAAGAATCGACAAGTCTTGAAGAAAGACAACATTGAGACACCATCGCGGCAGTAAATATCGATCAACCCCGCACACCCAACAAGGTGATGTTATTAATCCTGGCACTGTGAGACATAGTCGACAACAGTAATGAGATCCGTACAATCACACATGAACCGGGTAAATATCCCGAGACTCGAGACCAAAGTATGAATTGCAAGATATGGCACATGACAGTACTTAGGGCCGCAAAAATAGTCAAGGATATATAAGGCCCCAATCTTTCAGTTAAAGATCTAGATGAATAAAATAATAATGAAGGAGCAAGACCAACGATACAAGACCTCATATCAAGGCAACTAACTCAGTCCACAGTATGTTCTGTCAGCATTGAATACCCGAGTCTGTTAGGCCGACCCAAGGACAGCTCAATATATTGACCTCAGTAACCGTGCTAAATTATCGCACAACCTACTATCCACATGAGAATACTAGCAAAATGAAGAATCAAAGTATTAAATCACAAAGCATGTGCTCTCACATATGAGAATAGATTACAGAATAGCCTGCCATGAACGTCATTCTTTGCCAAAATCACCGCCAGTCAAGTCTGCAAATTTTATCATCAGGAGATGGTGCATTTTTCTACCAGTCACGTCAAGCAACAGTCAAACATTTGGTACAGATTGGATACTCAAGACTGTGAAGCCAGTCAAGATAAGTCAGAAACTCCTGCAAGATGTTAGAATCCATTTGAAGAACAGGTATGATTCACATTATTGTTTTGAACTCAGAAGGCATGCATATATATTCCAGCAGCCCAATGCGTGGATAGAAGAGAATCCTTGTTGCACGGGAAGATGTGTTCCCAACTCCGTGGAATATTCTCGGTACTCGATACGAGAAAAACATCTCCAGCAAGGATCAATATCGAGAAGGAAACCTATGCCAGTAAAGATAATCTTTCGGACCCCAGCTAAACCAAAAAATTTGAAAGAAAATTTGAGTCAGTATGAATAGGAAAATATGAGGTAAGTCCTGCAGTACTGTATGTTCCGATGCACCTTGTTACCTTGTACTACTTGCTAGTACGATGTTCACATGTTACACTTGGTAGTAGTAGTAGTACATGTTGGTAGTAGTGGTGTTCATCCTGATGCATGCTTACCGTTTGTTATCCATCACCGTTGCTATGCATGTTCCGTTGCATCTAGTTGGTTGCATGCTTGCTTGGTCGTATTATTGTTATGTTCTTGTATGGTATTTATTTATGATGCTAGTAGTCATGCTATGCTCATGTGTAGTGTTATACTTATGCTCGTCAGTATGCCATGCTCATTTAGTTAAATGCTTCATTGTGGTTATGCTCAATGATTATCTTGCACCTCCATGCTTATGTTGATATCATGCTTGTGCATTGTAGTTGCATCATGTTATTTTAATATGGCTCGGCTTATTGCATTCAAGTTTAACCAGACATAAATGAACTTGAACAATGGCTGAGTCATGGTGCCACCAAATCGAGCTGACCAGTGCAGCCACACTTGCCTTACGGCGGGTCCTAACTAGGTCTATTGTCATGCCTCTCACCGGTGCCTCCAACGAGGGAAGGTTATGGGCGTGCGCTACCCTAATCAGGTAGGCGGACATAAACCTTGTGTGCCCGTGGTTGTTGTAAGGTACCTTGTCCCCGTTTGGGACCGTTTTTGTTTTCCCACGACGGTGGCCGGCCAGGTAGGTGGCAGATGTCACGAGTTGACATCGGGGCCACCCATGACTTAGCCCAAAGGGGAGTTTGTCGGAGTGGCTGGGAGAGTGTGATGGCAATAGACCGGTTTTGTCGGAATGCCGTTGGTCCACTCGAATGGGAGCACGACACCATGGGTTTCGTGGTGTGGGTACAGTGTACTAACCTCTGCAGAGTGTGTGTTTAAATCTATCGATAGCCGCGCCCACGGATATGGGCCCAGTTCATAGTCGGTCACACAATGTCGGCGTTTTGGGAACCGGGGTATCCAGACTTGCCTGCTTGCGGCCTGCGGCGTAGCTCCATCGACGGCCTGGTACGGCCCATCTTCAGCACCAACAACACAAGACCCTCGCGAGGGGCCCAGCCTCGTGAGGCGGATGACACCAAGGCCTCCAGAAGGAGCGGCCTCCTTAGGCTGGCTCCTGACGAGCGGAGATTTCTATGCGAGCCCTCACCTCGTGAGGATCGGGTGACGCGAGCCATGACGACCAAGGCCAGGCGGGCGCAGTACATCATTTTTCCTCTTTGGTGCTAAAGAGGCAAGCGCAGGCGCGGAGTCCCGAGGCATCAACCAAAGGTTTCCATTTCCATGCTACAAGACCAGGACCACCAGGACGGCAGGACGGAGGTCATCGCCGAGCCCACCACGGCGTCACGACCAGAGGCTTTGCAGGTGAAGACTACCTTTTGTCAGGATAGGATGTACCAGTTGTCTCCCTTTGAATTTGGCCACTGTGGGTGAGGGAGTCCTGGACTAAGGGGTCCTCGGGCGTCCGGCCTGTTAGCCGTGGGCCGGACTGATGGGCTGTAAAGGTACAAAGACCGAAGACTTTTACCCGTGTCCGGATGGGACTCTCCTTGGCATGGAAGGCAAGCTTGGCGGCCAAATATGAAGATTCCTTTCTCTGTAACCGACTTTGTATAACCCTAGTTCCCTCCGGTGTCTATATAAATCAGAGGGCTTGGTCCGTAGAGGCAATCATAATCATATAGGCTAGACTTCTAGGATTTTAGCCATTACGATCTCGTGGTAGATCAACTCTTGTAACACTCATATTCATCAAGATCAATCAAGCAGGAAGTAGGGTATTACCTCCATAGAGAGGGCCCGAATCTGGGTAAACATTGTTTCCCCTGTCTCCTGTTACCATTGACCTTAGATGCACAGTTCGGGACCCCCTACCCGAGTTCCGCTGTGACGTCAAAGACAGGATCGATGGCTCGCCTTGTTCTCAAGGACAATATCACCTCCGGAGGAGCACTAGCCCCAGGCCAAACCCTCCGGCTGGGCGGCTTTACCATGACCGCCCGTTCGGCCGTTAAGCCGACGATGACTTCTCAGGTCATCGAAAACTTCCTCCGTGTTGACTCCAAATACTCCAAGCAGATGGATCCGGCGGAGTTGTCGTCTTTAAATGAGCTCCTAGAACGCATCGCCGCCCTGGGGGTCGCTACAGACTATGATCGGATTAGGCTTAAACCCGACCAGAGAGAAATTAAAACTCCACCAATCACCCATCAGATAGCGGTAGTAGAGGAGCAAGACGACAACTCTTCCTCTATACTGAGGACGAACTATGTTCGGATCTCCAAGCTTGAAGAGACGGACACCTGCATGCAGAAAGACATGTCCTACCCTCCGAACATAGAGTCGGACGACGAGCCTAAAAAAGCAGTTGATATCCCGGAGCCTGAACTATTAGGTTCGGAAGTTCCTCAGACTCCAGATCCCAAATTGGTTCAGGATTCCGATTTAAATCCACCCACCCACCCACCCAGATATAAGCGCTCTCATGAGCATACGACAGCAGTCTCAGGAAACGGTCCATCACTTCTGGGCCAGATTCCTCCTTGTCAAAGACAAGATTAAAGATTGCCATGACGGAGATGCGATCTCAGCATTCCACAACAATTGCACGGACGAAGGAATCCTCAACGCCATCAACCGTCGTCGCGTATCACACTTCGCAGACTTGGCAACCATAGTACATAAGTACTGCGCAATGGAAAGCGCCTGGAAAACTCAGGCAGCTCGCTGGAAACCATCGGTTTCCACTCAACCCCTCGTTCAGGCGAAAAGGACGCACCCTCGTGGCATGCCCGGCCCAATAGTAAAAAATATAAGCCCGTTACGGGGCGCGGAACCATTCTGGAGGGATGGCTCGATGGGCCATGCAAAATATGAAGGAAATATGCCCTAGAGGCAATAATAAAGTTATTATTTATTTCCTTGTATCATGATAAATGTTTATTATTCATGCTAGAATTGTATTAACCGGAAACATGATACATGTGTGAATACATAGACAAACAGAGTGTCACTAGTATGCCTCTACTTGACTAGCTCGTTAATCAAAGATGGTTATGTTTCCTAGCCATAGACATGAGTTGTCATTTGATTAATGGGATCACATCATTAGGAGAATGATGTGATTGACTTGACCCATTCCGTTAGCTTAGCACTCGATCGTTTAGTATGTTGCTATTGCTTTCTTCATGACTTATACATGTTCCTATGACTATGAGATTATGCAACCCCCGTTTACCGGAGGAACACTTTGAGTGCTACCAAACGTCACAACGTAACTGGGTGATTATAAAGGTGCTCTATAGATGTCTCCGAAGGTACTTGTTGGGTTGGCGTATTTCGAGATTAGGATTTGTCACTCCGATCGTCGGAGAGGTATCTCTGGGCCCACTCGGTAATGCACATCACTTAAGCCTTGAAAGCATTGCAACTAATGAGTTAGTTGCGGGATGATGTATTACGGAACGAGTAAAGAGACTTGCCGCTAACGAGATTGAACTAGGTATTGAGATACCGATGATCGAATCTCGGGCAAGTAACATACCGATGACAAAGGGAACAACGTATGTTGTTATGCGGTTTGACCAATAAAGATCTTCGTAGATTATGTGGGAACCAATATGAGCATCCAGGTTCCGCTATTGGTTATTGACCGGAGACGTGTCTCGGTCATGTCTACATAGTTCTCGAACCCGTAGGGTCCGCACGCTTAAAGTTTCGATGACGGTTATATTATGAGTTTATGAGTTTTGATGTACCGAAGGTTGTTCGGAGTCCCGGATGTGATCACAGACATGACGAGGAGTCTCGAAATGGTCGAGACATGAAGATTGATATATTGGAAGCCTATATTTGGATATCGGAAGTGTTTCGGGTGAAATCGGGATTTTACCGGAGTACCGGAGGGGTTACCGGAACCCCCCGGGGGTTTAATCGGCCATAGTGGGCCTTAGTGGAGAAGAGGAGAGGTGGCCAGGGCAGGGCCGCGCGCCCCTCCCCCTCACGTCCGAATAGGACAAGGAGAGGGGGGCGGCACCCCCCCCTTTCCTTCTTCTCCTATTCCTCCTTCCCCCCTTCTCCTAATCCAACAAGGAAGGGAGGGAGTCCTACTCCCGGTGGGAGTAGGACTCCTCCTGGCGCGCCTCCTCCTGGCCGGCCACACCTCCCCCCTTGCTCCTTTATATACGGGGGCAGGGGGCACCCCAAAGACACAACAATTGATTTGATCTTTTAGCCGTGTGCGGTGCCCCCCTCCACCATAGTCCACCTCGATAATACTGTAGCGGTGCTTAGGCGAGGCCATGCGTCAGTAGAACATCATCATTGTCACCACGCCGTCGTGCTGACGAAACTCTCCCTCAACACTTGGCTGGATCGGAGTTCGAGGGACGTCATCGGCCTGAACGTGTGCTGAACTCGGAGGTGTCGTGCGTTCGATACTTGATCGGTCGGATCGTGAAGACGTACGACTACATCAACCGCGTTGTGCTAACGCTTCCACTTTCGGTCTACAAGGGTACATGGACAACACTCTCCCCTCTCGTTGCTATGCATCACCATGATCTTGCGTGTGTGTAGGAAATTTTTGAAATTACTACGTTCCCCAACAGTGGCATCCGAGCCTGGTTTTATGCATAGATGTTATATGCACGAGTAGAACACAAGTGAGTTGTGGGCGATACAAGTCATACTGCTTACCAGCATGTCACACTTTGGTTCAGCGGTATTGTTGGATGAAGCGGCCCGGACCGACATTACCCATACGCTTACGCGAGACTGGTTCTACCGACGTGCTTTGCACACAGGTGGCTGGCGGGTGTCAGTTTCTCCAACTTTAGTTGAACCGAGTGTGGCTACGCCCGGTCCTTGAGAAGGTTAAAACAGCACTAACTTGATGAACTATCGTTGTGGTTTTGATGCGTAGGTAAAAATGGTTCTTGCTCAGCCCGTAGCAGCCACGTAAAACTTGCAACAACAAAGTAGAGGACGTCTAACTTGTTTTTGGAGGGCATGTTGTGATGTGATATGGTCAAAGCAAGATGCTATATTTTATTGTATGAGATGATCATGTTTTGTAACCGAGTTATCGGCAACTGGCAGGAGCCATATGGTTGTCGCTTTATTGTATGCAATGCAATCGCCCTGTAATTGCTTTACTTTATCACTAAGCGGTAGCGATAGTCGTAGAAGCAATAGTTGGCGAGACGACAACGATGCTACGATGGAGATCAAGGTGTCGCGCCGGTGACGATGATGATCATGACGGTGCTTCGGAGATGGAGATCACAAGCGCAAGATGATGATGATGGCCATATCATATCACTTATATTGACTGCATGTGATGTTTATCTTTTATGCATCTTATTTTGCTTTGATTGACGGTAGCATTATAAGATGATCTCTCACTAAATTTCAAGATAAAAGTGTTCTCCCTGAGTATGCACCGTTGCCAAAGTTCGTCGTGCCCAGACACCACGTGATGATCGGGTGTGATAAGCTCTACGTCCATCTACAACGGGTGCAAGCCAGTTTTGCACATGCAGAATACACAGGTTAGACTTGACGAGCCTAGCATATGCAGATATGGCCTCGGAACACTGAGACCGAAAGGTCGAGGGTGAATCATATAGTAGATATGATCAACATAGTGATGTTCACCATTGAAAACTACTCCATTTCACGTGATGATCGGTTATGGTTTAGTTGATTTGGATCACGTGATCACTTAGATGATTAGAGGGATGTCTATCTAAGTGGGAGTTCTTAAGTAATATGATTAATTGAACTTTAATTTATCATGAACTTAGTCCTGGTAGTATTAGCATATCTATGTTGTAGATCAATAGCTCGCGTTTAGCTCCCCTGTTTTATTTTTGATATGTTCCTAGAGAAAACTAAGTTGAAAGATGTTAGTAGCAAAGATGCGGATTGGATCCGTGATCTGAGGTTTATCCTCATTGCTGCACAGAAGAATTATGTCCTTGATGCACCACTAGGTGACAGACCTATTGCAGGAGCAGATACAGATGTTATGAACGTTTGGCTAGCTCAATATGATGACTACTTGATAGTTTAGTGCACCATGCTTAATGGCTTAGAATCAGGACTTCAAAGACATTTTGAACGTCATGGACCATATGAGATGTTCCAGGAGTTGAAGTTAATATTTCAAGCAAATACCTGAGTTGAGAGATATGAAGTCTCCAACAAGTTCTATAGCTAAAAGATGGAGGAGAATAGCTCAAGCAGTGAGCATGTGCTCAGATTGTCTGGGTACTACAATCGCTTGAATCAAGTGGGAGTTAATCTTCCAGATAAAATAGTGATTGACAGAATTCTCTAGTCACCATCACCAAGTTAGTAGAACTTTGAGATGAACTATAGTATGCAAGGGATGACGAAAACGGTTCCCAAGCTCTTCATGATGCTGAAATCGACGAAGGTAGAAATCAAGAAAAACATCAAGTGTTGATGGTTGACAAGACCACTAGTTTCAAGAAAAGGGCAAAGGGAAGAAGGGGAACTTCAAGAAGAACGGCAAGCGAGTTGCTGCTCAAGTGAAGAAGCCCAAGTCTGGACCTAAGCCTGAGACTAAGTGCTTCTACTGCAAAGGGACTGGTCACTAGAAGTGGAACCGCCCTAGATACTTGTCGGATAAGAAGGATGGCATAGTGAACAAAGGTATATTTGATATACATGTTATTTATGTGTACTTTACTAGTGTTTATAGCAAACCCTTAGTATTTGATACTAGTTCAGTTGCTAAGATTAGTAACTCGAAACGGGAGTTGCAGAATGAACAGAGACTAGTTGAGGGTGAAGTGACGATGTGTGTTGGAAGTAGTTCCAAGAATGATATGATCATCATCGCACACTCCCTATACTTTCGGGATTAGTGTTGAACCTAAATAAGTGTTATTTGGTGTTTGCGTTGAGCATGAATATGATTTGATAATGTTTATTGCAATACGGTTATTCATTTAAGTTAGAGAATAATTGTTGTTCTGTTTACATGAATAAAACCTTCTATGGTCATACACCCAATGAAAATGGTTTGTTGGATCTCGATCGTAGTGATACACATATTCATAATATTGAAGCCAAAAGATGCAAAGTTAATAATGATAGTGCAACTTATTTGTGGCACTACCGTTTAGGTCATATTGGTGTAAAGCGCATGAAGAAAATCCATGCTGATGGGCTTTTGGAATCACTTGATTATGAATCAATTGATGCTTGCGAACCATGCCTCATGGGCAAGATGAATAAGACTCCGTTCTCCGGAACAATGGAGCGAGCTACTGACTTATTGGAAATAATACATACCGATGTATGCGGTCCGATGAGTGCTGAGGCTCGTGGCGGGTATCGTTATTTCCTGACCTTCACAGATGATTTGAGCAGATGCGGGTATATCTACTTAATGAAACTGAAACAGTTGAAAAGTTCAAAGAATTTCAGAGTAGTGGAGAATCATTGTAACAAGAAAATAAAAGTTTTTCTGCGATTTGATCGCGAAGACGAATATTTGAGTTACAAGTTTGGCCTTCAACTAAAACAATGTGGAATAGTTTCACAAACTCATGCCACCTGGAACACCACAGCATAATGGTGTGTCCGAACGTCATAACCGTACTTTAGTGCAATCTATGATGTCTCTTACCGATTTACCACTATCGTTCTGGGGTTATGCATTAGAGATAGCTGCATTCACATTAAATAGGGCACCATCTAATCTGTTGAGACGACACCGTATGAGCTATGGTTTAGCAAGAAAACCTAAGCTGTCGTTTCTTAAAGTTTGGGGATACGATGCTTATGGGAAAAAGTTTCAACCTGATAAGTTTGAACCCAAATCGGAGAAGTGCGTCTTCATAGGATACCCAAAAGAAAATGTTGGGTACACCTTCTATCACGGATCCGAAGACAAGACATTCGTTGCTAAGAATGGATCCTTTCTAGAGAAGGAGTTTCTCTCGAAAGAAGTGAGTGGGAGGAAAGTAGAACTTGATGAGGTGACTGTACCTGCTCCCTTATTGGAAAGTAGTTCATCAAAGAAATCTGTTCCTGTGACTCCTACACCAATTAGTGAGGAAGCTAATGATGATGATCATGTAACTTCAGATCAAGTTACTACCGAACCTCGTAGGTCAACTAGAGTGAGATCCGCACCAGAGTGGTATGGTAATCCTGTTCTGGAGGTCATGTTACTTGACCATGACGAACCTACGAACTATGAGGAAGCGATGATGAGCCCAGATTCCACGAAATGGCTTGAGGCCATGAAATCTGAGATGGGATCCATGTATGAGAACAAAGTGTGGACTTTGGTTGACTTGCCCGATGATCGGCAAGCCATAGAAAATAAATGGAACTTCAAGAGGAAGACGGACGCTGATAGTTGTGTTACTATCTACAAAGCTAGACTTGTCGAAAAAGGTTTTTGACAAAGTTCAAGGTGTTGACTACGATGAGATTTTCTCACTCGTAGCGATGCTTAAGTCTGTCCGAATCATGTTAGCAAATTGCCACATTTTATGAAATCTGGCAAATGGATATCAAAACTACATTCCTTAATGGATTTCTTAAAGAAGAGTTGTATATGATGCAACCAGAAGGTTTTGTCGATCCTAAAGGTGCTAACAAAATGTGCAAGCTCCAGCAATCCATCTATGGACTGGTGCAAGCATCTCAGAGTTGGAATATACGCTTTGATGATTTGATCAAAGCATATAGTTTTATACAGACTTGCGGTGAAGCCTGTATTTACAAGAAAGTGAGTGGGAGCACTACAACATTTTTGATAAGTATATGTGAATGATATATTGTTGATCGGAAATAATGTAGAATTTTCTGGAAAGCATAGAGGAGTATTTGAAAGGAGTTTACAAAGAAAGACCTTGGTGAAGCTGCTTACATATTGAGCATCAAGATCTATAGAGATAGATCAAGACGCTTGATAAGTTTTTCAATGAGTACATACCTTGACAAGATTTTGAAGTAGTTCAAAATGGAACAGTCAAAGAAGGAGTGCTTGCCTGTGTTGCAAGGTGTGAAGTTGAGTAAAACTCAAAGCCCGACCACTGCAGAAGATAGAGAGAGAATGAAAGTCATTCCCTATGCCTCTGCCATAGGTTCTATAAAGTATGCCATACTGTGTACCATACCTATTGTATACCCTACACTGAGTTTGGTAAAGGAGTACAATAGTGATCTAGGAGTAGATCACTGGACAGCGGTCCCAATTATCCTTAGTGGAATAAGGATATGTTTCTCGATTATGGAGGTGACAAAAGGTTCGTCATAAAGGGTTACGTCGATGCAAATTTTTGACACTGATCCATATGACTCTAAGTCTCGATCTGGATGCATATTGAAAGTGGGAGCAATTAGCTAGAGTAGCTCCGTGCAGAGCATTGTTGACATAGAAATTTGCAAAATACATATGGATCTGAATGTGGCAGACCCGTTGACTAAACTTCTCTCACAAAAACATGATCACACCTTAGTACTCTTTGGGTGTTAATCACATAGCGATGTGAACTAGATTACTGACTCTAGTAAACCCTTTGAGTGTTGGTCACATAGCGATGTGAACTATGAGTGCTAATCACATGGTGATGTGAACTATTGGTGTTAAATCACATGACGATGTGAACTAGATTATTGACTCTAGTGCAAGACTGAAGGAAATATGCCCTAGAGGCAATAATAAAGTTATTATTTATTTCCATATATCCTGATAAATGTTTATTATTCATGCTAGAATTGTATTAACCGAAAACATGATACATGTGTGAATACATAGACAAACAGAGTGTCACTAGTATGCCTCTACTTGACTAGCTCGTTAATCAAAGATGGTTATGTTTCCTAGCCATACACATGAGTTGTCATTTGATTAATGGGATCACATCATTAGGAGAATGATGTGATTGACTTGACCCATTCCGTTAGCTTAGCACTCGATCGTTTAGTATGTTGCTATTGCTTTCTTCATGACTTATACATGTTCCTATGACTATGAGATTATGCAACTCCCATTTACCGGAGGAACACTTTGTGTGCTACCAAATATCACAACGTAACTGGGTGATTATAAAGGTGCTCTATAGGTGTCTCCGAAGGTACTTGTTGGGTTGGCGTATTTCGAGATTAGGATTTGTCACTCCGATCATCGGAGAGGTATCTCTGGGCCCACTCGGTAATGCACATCACTTAAGCCTTGCAAGCATTGCAACTAATGAGTTAGTTGCGGGATGATGTATTACGGAACAAGTAAAGAGACTTGCCGCTAACGAGATTGAACTAGGTATTGAGATACCGATGATCGAATCTCGGGCAAGTAACATACCGATGACAAAGGGAACAACTTATGTTGTTATGCAATCTGACCGATTAAGATCTTCGTAGAATAGGTGGGAACCAATATGAACATCCAGGTTCCACTATTGGTTATTGACCGGAGACGTGTCTCGGTCATGTCTACATAGTTCTCGAACCCGTATGGTCCACACGCTTAAAGTTTCGATGACGGTTATATTATGAGTTTATGAGTTTTGATGTACCGAAGGTTGTTTGGAGTCCCGGATGTGACCACGGACATGACGAGGAGTCTCGAAATGGTCGAGACATGAAGATTGATATATTGGAAGCCTATATTTGGATATCGGAAGTGTTACGGGTGAAATCGGGATTTTACCGGAGTACCGGAGGGGTTACCGGAACCCCCCGGGGGTTTAATGGGCCATAGTGGGCCTTAGTGGAGAAGAGGAGAGGCGGCCAGGGCAGGGTCACGCGCCCCTCCCCCTCTAGTACGAATAGGACAAGGAGAGGGGGGCGCCCCCCCCCCCCTTTCCTTCTTCTTCTCCTCTTCCTCCTTCCCCCCTTCTCCTAATCCAACAAGGAAGGGAGGGAGTCCTACTCCCGGTGGGAGTAGGACTCCTCCTGGCGCGCCTCCTCCTGGCCGGCCACACCTCCCCCTTACTCCTTTATATACGGGGGCAGGGGCACCCCAAAGACACAACAATTGATTTGATATTTTAGCCGTGTGCGGTGCCCCCCTCCACCATAGTCCACCTCGATAATACTGTAGCGGCGCTTAGGCGAAGCCCTGCGTCAGTAGAACATCATCATCGTCACCATGCCGTCATGCTGACGAAACTCTCCCTCAACACTCAGCTGGATCGGAGTTCGAGGGACGTCATCGGGCTGAACGTGTGCTGAACTCGGAGGTGTCGTGCGTTCGGTACTTGATCGGTCGGATCGTGAAGACGTACGACTACATCAACCACGTTGTGCTAACGCTTCCGCTTTCGATCTACGAGGGTACGTGGACAACACTCTCCCCTCTCGTTGCTATGCATCACCATGATCTTGCGTGTGCGTAGGAAATTTTTGAAATTACTATGTTCCCCAACAAAATACACACAACACTGGATATCATACAGACCCACAGCCTTACAGCATGTTGGATACCCCGGCAAGTGGCCAAGAGTGGCGAGGATATCCTCACCAAAAACACCCCAGAGCAACACCCCCCGAAAGACGACGACCTCAGAGTATTGACGGTCTTCAAGACCTTCGCTTCAAACAATAGGCGCAAAAGGGCACTCCGCGACCTCGCCGAAGTCTGCCAAATCGCAGCAATAAACCCTTGGAACGACACGGCTATAACTTTTAATGTCGGTGAAGAACCAAAATTCAGGACAGTCCGGGCACCAGCCGCCTTGGTCCTCAGTCCGATTGTGGATGGTTTTCGGCTCACCAAGGTTCTCATGGACGGTGGCAGTGGACTAAACCTCATATACGAGGTTACACTCAACAAAATGGAAATAGATAGGAGCCACATCGAACAAAGTAGCACGACCTTCCGAGGAATTATTCCCAGTCGGGAGGCGCGATGTGCGGGAAAAATCACGCTCGACGTGGTATTCAGCACACCAGAGAATTATCGGTCCGAAGAAATAACCTTCCAAGTGGCCCCTTTTAAAAGTGGATATCACGCCCTATTGGGGCGAGATGCGTTTACACGCTTCCAAGCTATACCTCACTACGGGTATATGAAGCTCAAGATGCCCGGGCCCAACGGCATAATCACTCTCGCCAGTGATCCGGACATAGCACTCCATGCCGAAAATAAAACCGCATCCCTGGCCCTCGAGGCATTGTCTGAAGCCCTCGCGGCCGAAGAATTAACTTCACTGCGCTCCATGGTGGATAGGGACGATGTAATCCTGGACAAACGACCCAAATCCACCTCCTTCAAACCAGCAGATGAAATAGTCAAATTTCAAGTCCACCCAACGGACCACAAGAAGACAGCATCCATCGGGGCACAACTAGACCCAACGGTTGACGCCGCGCTATGAAAGTTCCTACGCGAGAACTGGGACATATTCGCCTGGCACCCTTCTGATATGCCAGGAATCCCACGCAGGTTGGCCAAACACAGACTCAATATATTGAAAGGATATAAACCGTTCAAACAAACACTGCGGCGCTTTTCCGAACCCAAACGTCAAGCTATGGGGGAGGAGCTAGCCAAGCTAATCGAGGCCGGATTCATTAGAGAAATAAAACACCCGGACTGGCTAGCTAACCTGGTGATGGTGCCAAAGAAGGATAAATCCTGGCGCCTGTGCGTCGATTTCAAAGACCTTAATAAGGCCCGCCCTAAGGATCCCTTCCTCCTCCCCCTGCATCGACCAGATTATCGATGCTACCGCAGGACACGACTCACTGTGCTTCCTCGACGCATATTCCGGATGCCATCAAATCAAAATGAAGGAGTCTGATCAAGCCGCAACGACATTCATTACCCCATATGGGCCATTATGCTTCAACACCATGCCCTTCGGGCTCAAAAACGCCGGGGCCACCTACCAACGCATGATTCAAACATGCCTGGAGAAACAGATCGGCAAGACAGTTGAAGCATATGTGGATGATGTCGTCATCAAAACTAGGCACGTCGAGTCATTGATAGACGATTTACATCTCACATTCGACAACCTCCGTGCATATGACATCAAGCTCAATCCGGAAAAGTGTGTTTTCGGCGTCCCCACTAGAAAACTGTTGGGCTTCATTGAGGCAAATCCCACCAAAATTGGAGCTTTGTCACAATTGGCTACACCAACAGACCTTAAACAGGTCCAAAAACTCGCTGGATGCATGGCAGATTTAAGCCGCTTTATCTCCAGATTGGGAGAAAAAGCATTGCCACTTTATCGCCTTCCCCGGCGCACCGACCACTTCGAGTGGACGGATGCGGCAACGGCCTGACTGGAAGAAATAAAAGCCCTTCTAGCGAGTAACCCAATCCTGGCCGCGCCGAACATCGGCGAACCCATGTTATTATACATATCGGCAACACACCAGGTGGTGAGCGCCGTGCTCGTCGTTGAGGGAGAGCAGGACGGACACAAATTCCCACTTCAGAAGCCGGTATACTACGTATCCACTATCCTCACACCATGCAAATCCCGGTACCCTTATTATCAAAAGATAGCATACGCGGTCTTCATGGCATCCCGGAAGCTACGACACTACTTCCAAGAGTGTTCGGTCACGGTGGCTTCCGAAGTACCACTTAATGACATAATAAACAACCGTGACGCTACAGGCCGGATTGCCAAATGGGCCATTGAGCTCCTTCCATTCGACATAATATACAAACCGCACCGAGCCATTAAATCCAAAGTGCTGGCTGACTTCGTCGCCAAATGGACAGAGGCCAAACTCCCTAAAGAATACGGCACATATTTCAACTGGGTTATGTATTTCGACGGTTCCAAAATGTCGGCGGGGTTAGGGGCGGGCGTTGTTTTAACGTCCCCCACTGGAGACGTAGTTCAGTACGTACTCCAAATATTATACACAGACTCCAACAACGCAGCCGAATATGAGGCCTTATTGCATGGTCTTCGGATGGCTGTCTCCATGGGCATACAGCGCGTGGAAGTGCACGGGGACTCAAACCTCACAATATCTCAAATAAATGGAGATTTTGATGCCAAAGATCCAAAGATGGCAGCTTACCGTAATGTCGTTCTCAAAATGTCAGCTCGGTTCGAGGGGCTCGAGTTCCATCATGTGGGTCGAGAAAGCAATCAAGCGGCGGATGTCCTTGCTTGCATCAGCGCCAAGCGCGACCCCGTCCCGCCTAATATCTTTCTGGAAAGGCTTTTTAAGCCATCAGTGGTGTGGCAAGGGGAGAGCGGCAACACCAGTCCGGATCCGACCACAACCCCAGATTCTGAACACACTAATACCATCAGCGGCTCAGCCACCGAAATAACATCGTCGGTCCATCTCATCATGGCAGTCATTGCCCCATGGACATAACCCTTCTTGGCCTACCTTAATAGGCGAGAACTCCCTGAGGATCAGAATGAGGCTCGCCGCATTGTCCGGCGTTCGAAAGCCTACAAGGTTCACGACGGAGAACTCTACAAGAAAAGCGTTACTGGAGTACTTCAAAGATGTATCTCTGAGGAAGAGGGGCGGCAGCTCTTGGCTGAAATTCATGCCGGTCTCAGTGGTCACCACGCCGCGGCTCGGGCCCTTGTAAGTAAGGCCTTCCGTACAGGTTTCTATTGGCCAACGGCCAGAGCAGATGCAAAGGACCTTGTCCAACGTTGCATCGGATGCCAGCTTTTCGCCAACCAAAGTCATATGCCACCCACTGCTCTACAAATGATCCCCATCACTTGGCCTTTCGCGCTCTGGGGGCTTGATATGGTCGGACCCCTTAAAGGAGGAAGCCATAAGAAAAAGTATCTGCTAGTCATGGTGGATAAATTCACTAAGTGGATAGAGGCCAAACCAGTTAAAACGGCCGAAGCCGGCTAGTGATAGAATTCATATCCGGTGTTGTGCACCATTATGGTGTTCCACACAGCATCATCACCGATAACGGCTCCAATTTCACAGCCAATGAGGTGAAAACCTGGTGTGCTAATCTAGGTATTAAGCTCGATTACGCCTCTGTCTATCACCCGCAAACAAACAGTCAAGTCGAACGGGCCAATGGTCTTATTATCAGCGGCATTAAACCCATACTAGTGTGGTCTTTGAGAGAATCAGACAAGCATTGGGTTGAGGAGCTCGACTCCGTACTCCGGGGGCTGCGGACCATGCCCAACCGCACTACTGGATATACACCTTTCTTCATGGTGTACGGCGCGGACGCTGTGTTACCCTGTGATATTATTCATGACTCACCTTGAGTGCGCATGTACGAAGAGAGACAGAGAGAGGCCGATCTTGACCGGCAGGACAGCTTAGATGCCCTGGAGGAGGAGCGCGATGTTGCAAAAGCCCGTTCCGCATTTTATCAACAACAGGCCCGCAGATATCAAAGCAGAGAAGTACGGGCCAAGACTTATAATGTTGGCGAACTCGTTCTACGCTTGCCAGAGAAGAAAAAGGACAAACTCAAGCCCAAATGGGAGGGTCCCTTCATCATTGACGAAGTTCTCACGGACGAGCGTACCGCCTGCGTGATGCATCAGACAATCGCCTAGAGCCGAACCCCTAGAACGCGGCCAGACTCTGAAGATTCTATGCCTAGCACCGAACCCTTTGTTCGTCTCCTTCTCCCTGTTGTTTCCATTATGTTTTCCTCTCTTTTCCTTTTTCCTTTTTTAGCCTTTAAGCTTTCATGCGGCTAAACCGTGCACCTGTGACGTACACATCCCCGAACATGTACGTCCATTATACTTGGGGGCTTCTTGGACAGAAGCTTATTATTATTTTCTGAGCATCAAGCTCATCACATATGCGTTTTTCCCATATGTACCTTTTCTTTGCCATTATATGCATCGATATGACTTATGTTTTGGCCAAGCTGGGTTGCCTGGCTCCTGTGCTTATGCCCTACGTTCCCGTTAGTTCGGCTAGGGCATAAAGGGAGCACCTCTGCGATTGTTACTGCCGGGTCATCCGGATGTGTACCTCAGACTGGGTGAAGCCGAAAGCTAGCGTTCTTAAGGGAATATTCGGTCAGTGGACTAAAGATGTTTCTGCATTCACCCCATTGTGAACCCCCAGATGTTACGTATACTGCGATTTTCTCAATCACAGTTCGAGCATGCACATTAACGCATGTACACCCAGGGAAAGGAACCCTTAATGGAACTATTCTCTCTGGAAGATGTTTCTTACAATCATAATGTAATATAACATAACTAGTCGAATACAACTTGTCTGTTCAAGCAACTATGACCCCTAGGCCTGGTTTCCATGCATACCCCGGTCTATTTTGCCGCTCAGGTATTCGAAAACACTCCGCACCTTCGGGTCCAGAGGTTGAAGCAAAAAGGTCTGCCATGACAATGGTTTTACAGTTCGGATAGGGATAAATATGTCAAGGAAAGTACATAGTCACTTGGACTCAAAGATTTCCTCCTCTATACCGTCTAGCAGGCTATCTAACTTACAATCCTATTGGGAATATTTGGCGGCTACTTCTACTTGGTCATATACCAAATTAACGGGAACTTCTCTTCCATCTGACCCTAGAGGTCTGACCCGGGCCATACGATTCGGATCAAGCTTGGTATACCGAGTTTTCACCATGGCCTAGGCCTCTCGTGCACCTTCCTGGCAGGCCGATATCTTCCATAATCGGAAACGCCGCCGCGCTCCCTTGAATAGCTGTATAAGCTCCTCCATACTTCCTGGAGGGGGGGCGGATGGCCATAAGGCCTTGGCAATACTTCGCATCGCGTGCCAAGCTTGCTCCTGCATTTGCAACAGCTCTTGTAGTAGATTGCTCGAGGATCCGGACATCTCCTCTTCGGGACGGCCAGTCAGCATACCTACAAACATAACTCTATCAGTTCCTTTCATCTCTGAATTACTCAAAGGTAAGTTTAACCACATACTGAAGATGTCGCCTCGCAGCCTTTTATTTTCCTTCACGGAGTCAGCCAGTTGGGCCCGCACATCTTTCAGTTCTTCGCCCAGCTGGGTGTTGGAATCCTGGAGCTTGTTTTTCTCCTCCCTGACTCGTGCCAGCACACGTTCGCCCGTGGCGAGTAGTCTTTTGGATTCTTTCTCTCCCGCTTGAGCGGCTTTTAGTTGCTCCTCCAATTGATCTGACGATCCTGTCATGAGATAAGAAACGGTGTTAGCATGGTTAGCATATAATTACGTTTTCTCAATGGAGGGGGATATTACCAGGTGACGCCTTTTTGGATTTCTCCAGTCCGGCGGTAATAGCAGTTAGCTGTGTCCGACACTTTTCTAGCTCTTGAGACAACAGGTTGTTCTTCTCCGTAAGCACCTGGTTATACAATGATCCTTAAATCCGTTGTATCAACTGCTTCAAGTCTCGGGGGCTACTGGTATATAATTATCATATTTGGACAATGTAAACTAACCTGCATATCTTTTAAATGCTGATCTGTGGCTCTATTAAGCCCATCTCGAGCAGCTCGGATGTATGTATCAGCCGAGCTGAAGGCATTGAATGCCTCTTTTGTAAATCTGGGGTCGCGTAGAACGGCCCTCCGGCACCGATGATTCATGGCGCTCTCTACTTCCGAGTTTGTGACGGATACATCATCTGAATCCTCTGCCGAAGGACAATCCGGCGTCACTCCCGTATCAGCCCCCGTCTTTATGGCAGGATCTGGATCCCAGCTGTTGGGAGTATGACCGGCCGGACCCTCGGACATAGTCCGGCGAACTCTTTTCCTGATACAGGACAAACGGAAAAAGTCACAGTTGGATGCGACTGCCAAGGAGCATATTTACAAATCATACCTCTTTGATGAAGGCTCGGTCGTGTCTTCGTTTGCCTTCCTCTTCGAAGGCTTGCCCGAAGTGGGGGCCGCTCTCTTCGGAGTTGCCTCTGGGGTAGCATGGCGCGCCGAACGCCTCCCCTTTGGAGCACGAGACAGTGCGGTGGGTGAGGCAGAACGAGGGAACTCTTTCGGAGGAGACGTCTCCTGATTACTTATGTGTGAGGCAGGGAGAAGACCGGGATAGTCGGCGGTGATGGCCACTTCCGTGCCGTCATAGCTCGCCTGGTAGAACACCCCATCCTTGAGCACCACGAATATGTCCGGATCCTCTTCGAATCCGGGGTCAAGGTCCCGGTTGTGGTCCTCCGGCTGTGGGGCGGGGCTGTGAAGCCCTCGGTGATCTTTCGCCATTTCTGTTACAAATGGGCGGATTAATATTCATTAAAAGTGACTCGGGGAATGGAGTGAGTAGAGCAGAGGGGTTGGGACTCACCCGGCTAGCAGGATTGTACATGGAAAATCCATCTTTGCGCTTAATACGAATAAATTCCTCTTCCTCCCCTTTGAACATCTCAGCTAATATTTTGGCCAAAGCGACGGGGGTGTCCAGACCCTTCCGGCCGCAGCGGGAGGCGTCAACCTCCCCATTATAGTGCCACATGGGAAGTCCTCTATATTGGAGTGGCTGAATGATACGTCTCCAACGTATCTATAATTTTTTATTGTTCCATGCTATATTATATTCTGTTTTGGATGTTTAATGGGATTTATTATACACTTTTATATTATTGTTGGGACTAACCTATTAACCGGAGGCCCAGCCCAAATTACTGTTTTTTGCCTATTTCAGTGTTTCATAGAAAAAGAATATCAAACGGAGTCCAAACGGAATGAAACCTTCGGGAACGTGATTTTCGGAACGAACGTGATCCAGAGGACTTGGAGTCTACGCAAAGTAATCAACGAGGAGAGCACGAGGTAGGGGGGCACGCCTACCCCCCTGGGCGCACCCTCCACCCTCGTGGGACCCACGTTGCTCCACCGACATACTTCTTCCTCCTATATATACCTACGTACCCCAAAACTATCAGAGACGGAGCCAAAAACCTATTTCCACCACCGCAACCTTCTGTACCCGTGAGATCCCATCTTGGGGCCTTTTCCGGCGCACCGCCGGAGGGGGCATTGCTCACGGAGGGCTTCTACATCAACACCATATCCTCTCCGATGATGTGTGAGTAGTTTACCTCAGACCTTCGGGTCCATAGTTATTAACTAGATGGCTTCATCTCTCTCTTTGGATCTCAATACAAAGTTCTCCACGATTCTTGTGGAGATCTATTCGATGTAATCTTCTTTTGCGGTGTGTTTGTCGAGATCCGATGAATTGTGGGTTTATGATCAAGATTATCTATGAACAATATTTGAATCTCCTCTGAATTATTTTATGTATGATTGGTTATCTTTGCAAGTCTCTTCGAATTATCAGTTTGGTTTGGCCTACTAGATTGATCTTTCTTGCAATGGGAGAAGTGCTTAGCTTTGGGTTCAATCTTGCGGTGTCCTTTCCCAGTGACAGTAGGGGCAGCAAGGCACGTATTGTATTGTTGCCGTCGAGGATAAAAAGATGGGGTTTATATCATATTGCATGAGTTTATCCCTCTACATCATGTCATCTTACTTAAAGCATTACTCTGTTCTTATGAACTTAATACTCTAGATGCATGCTGGATAGTGGTCGATGTGTGGAGTAATAGTAGTAGATGCAGAATCATTTCGGTCTACTTGTCACGGACGTGATGCCTATATACATGATCATACCTAGATATTCTCATAACTATGCTCAATTCTATCAATTGCTCAACAGTAATATGTTCACCCACCGTAATACTTATGCTATCTAGAGAGAATCCACTAGTGAAACCTATGGCCCCCGGGTCTATGTTCCATCATATTAATCTTCCAACACTTAGCTATTTCTATTACCTTTTATTTTACTTTGCATCTTTATTTCTCTTTATCATAAAAATACCAAAAATATTATCCTATCATATCTATCAAATCTCACTCTCGTAAGTGACCGTGAAGGGATTGACAACCCCTTTATCGCGTTGGTTGTGAGGTTCTTATTTGTTTGTGTAGGTGCGAGGGACTTGAGCGTGGTCTCCTACTGGATTGATACCTTGGTTCTCAAAAGTGAGGTAAATACTTACGCTACTTTACTACATCACCCTTTCCTCTTCAAGGGAAAAACCAACGCAGTGCTCAAGAGGTAGCAAGAAGGATTTCTGGCGCCATTGCCTGGGAGATTCGCGCCAAGTCAAGTCAAGTCAAGACATACCAAGTACCCATCACAAACTCTTATCCCTCGCATTACATTATTTGCCATTTGCCTCTCGTTTTCCTCTCCCCCACTTCACATTTGCCGTTTTTATTCGCCCTCCTTCCGTTCGATCTTGTGTTACCATGTGCCTTCTTTTTGCTTCCATCTTTGCTTGCTAAGAGTTTATGGATCCCCATCCACTTGCTAATCTTTTTAAGAGATCCAATTATTATGAACCTATTGCTAGTGACTTAAGTGCACTAGATTATCTTTATGAGGTTTTGCTTGAAATTCGTGAATCTGAAAATTGTGATGAAGTACTTTATGAAGTGATTCACGATAGATCTTTGAATAAAAAGCATGATTGCAATGATTTTACTATAAGTACTCTTGATGTCAATTGTGCTAAAAATATGCAAAACCCTAAGCTTGGGGATGCTAGTTTTGCTATGTCTACTACTTGTTGCAATGATCATGATTGGGGTGATTCTTCTTATGATCTTGAAAATTTATTTAAGCCCCATGATGAATATGAGATTGATAATAGTGTTTGCAATAATATTGAAAGTGGGTTTGGAAGAGTGTCAACTTTAGATCCCACATGTTTGGAGCATGTTCAATCTTATGAAATTTTAGATAAAAGTGGGTTTGGAGAGGTCATGACTTTAGTTAATGCTAATCCCACTATTTTGGAAGAGTGTCAACTTTGCATGCATGTGGATCGTGTTAAAAATATGTTTTGTGATAGTTATTGTTGAATTTTCTTATGATCCTACATGTAATTATTATGAGAGAGGAAAATATGGTTGTAGAAATTTTCATGTTACTAAATTACCTCTCATTATGTTGAGATTGCTATTGTTTCTTTCCACTTCCTTACATATGCTGGTTTTTGCTTGCTATGATAATTTGTTTGCCTATAAGATTCCTATTCATAGGAAGTATGTTAGATTTATATGTGTTCACGTGTTTCATGATGCT
Organism: Triticum aestivum; assembly: GCF_018294505.1. Classification (NCBI taxonomy): domain Eukaryota; kingdom Viridiplantae; phylum Streptophyta; class Magnoliopsida; order Poales; family Poaceae; genus Triticum; species Triticum aestivum. The sequence goes on along the minus strand of NC_057796.1, from coordinate 96,434,932 downwards.
CTTTTTGCGCTTCAATTCTTGTCTTTCATGTGAGCATCATTAAAATTATCAATGCCTAGCTAGGGGCATTAAACGATAGCGCTTGTTGGGAGGCAACCCAATTTTATTTTTAGTTTTTTTCTTTTTGCTTATGTTTAGGAATAAATATTTGATCTAGCCTCTGGTTAGATTTGTTTTTATGTTTTAATTAGTGTTTGTGCCAAGTTAAACCTATAGGATCTTCTTGGATGATAGTTATTTGATCTTGCTGAAAATTCCAGAAACTTTCTGTTCACGAAAAAATTTGTTAAAGATTACCAGAACGTGATAAAATATTTATTCCACTTGCAGCAGATAAATAAACAAATTATTTAGGTCTTCCTATTTTGGCTGAATTTTTTGAGTTCCAGAAGTTTGCGCTAGTTACAAATTACTACAGACTGTTCTCTTTTTGACAGATTCTGTTTTTCGTGTGTTCTTTGCTTATTTTGATGAATCTATGCCTAATAAAATAGTTTATAAACCATAGAGAAGTTGTAATACAGTAGGTTTACCACCAATATAAATAAAGAATGAGTTCATTACAGTACATTTAAGTGGTGTTTTGTTTTCTTTCGCTAACAGAGCTCACGAGATTTTCTGTTAAGTTTTGTGTTGTGAAGTTTTCAAGTTTTGGGTAAAAGATTTGATGGATTATGGAACAAGGAGTGGCAAGAGCCTAAACTTGGGGATTCCCATGGAACCCCAAGATAATCTAAGGACACCAAAAAGCCAAAGCTTGGGGATGCCCCGGAAGGCATCCCCTCTTTCGTCTTCGTCCATCGGTAACTTTACTTGGAGCTATATTTTTATTCACCACATGATATGTGTTTTGCTTGGAGCGTCTTGTATGATTTGAGTCTTTGATTTTTAGTTTACAACAATCATCCTTGCTGTACACACCTTTTGAGAGAGACACACATGATTCGGAAATTATTAGAATACTCTATGTGCTTCACTTATATCTTTTGAGCTATATAGTTTTTGCTCTAGTGCTTCACTTATATCTTTTAGAGCACGGTGGTGGATTTGTTTTATAGAAACTATTGTTCTCTCATGCTTCACTTATATTATTTTGAGAGTCCTACAAAACGGCATGGTAATTTTCTTAAATTGAGAAATTAGTCCTAAAGTGATAGGCATCCAAGATTAGTAAAAATTATCGTATGAGTGTGTTGAATACTATGAGAAGTTTGATGCTTGATAATTGTTTTGAGATATGAAGATGGTGATATTAGAGTCATGCTAGTTGAGTAGTTGTGGATTTGAGAAATACTTGTGTTAAAGTTTGTGATTCCCGTAGCATGCACGTATGGTGAACCGTTATGTGATGAAGTCGGAGCATGATTTATTTATTGATTGTCTTCCTTATGAGTGGCGGTCGGGGACGAGCGATGGTATTTTCCTACCAGTCTATCCCCCTAGGAGCATGCGCGTAATACTTTGTTTCGATAACTAATAGATTTTTCTAATAGGTATATGAGTTCTTTATGACTAATGTTGAGTCCATGGACTATACGCACTCTCTTCCTTCCACCATTGCTAGCCTCTCCAATACCGCGTACTTTTCGCCGGTATCATACAGCCACCATATACCTTCCTCAAAACAGCCACCATACCTACCTATCACGGCATTTCCATAGCCATTCCGAGATATATTGCCATGCAACTTACCACCGTTCCGTTTATTATGACACGCTCCATCATTGTCATATTGCTTTGCATGATCATGTAGTTGACATCGTATTTGTGGCAAAGCCACCGTTCAAAACTCTTTCATACATGTCACTCTTGATTCATTGCATATCCCGGTTCTCCGCCGGAGGCATCACATAGAGTCATATTGTTGTTCTAAGTATTGAGTTGTAATTCTTGAGTTGTAAGAAAATAAAAGTGTGATGACCATCATTATTAGAGCATTATCCCAAGTGAGAAAAGGATGGAGACTATGATTCCCCCACAAGTCAGGGTGAGACTCCGGACAAAAAAGAAAAGAAAAAGAGGCCATAAAAAAAGAGAAAAGTCCCAAATAAAAAAATGATGAGAGAAAAAGAGAGAAGGGACAATGTTACTATCCTTTTACCACACTTGTGCTTCAAAGTAGCACCATGATCTTCATGATAGAGAGTCTCCTATGATATCACTTTCATATACTAGTGGGAATTTTTCATTATAGAACTTGGCTTGTATATTCCAAAGATGGGCTTCCTCAAAATGCCCTAGGTCTTCATGAGCCAGCGAGTTGGATGCACACCCACTTAGTTTCTTTTGTTGAGCTTTCGTATACTTATAGCTCTAGTGCATCCGTTGCATGGCAATCCCTACTCACTCACATTGATATCTATTGATGGACATCTCCATAGCCCGTTGATACGCCTAGTTGATGTGAGACTATCTTCTCCCTTTTTTGCCTTCTCCACAACCACCATTTTATTCCACATATAGTGTTATATCCATGGCTCACGCTCATGTATTGCGTGAAGATTGAAAAAGTTTGAGAACACCAAAAGTATGAAACAATTGCTTGGCTTGTCATCGGGGTTGTGCATGATTTAAATATTTTGTGTGATGAAGATAGAGCATAGCTAGACTATATGATTTTGTAGGGATAACTTTCTTTGGCCATGTTATTTTGAGAAGACATAATTGCTTAGTTAGTATGCTTGAAGTATTATTATTTTTATGTCAATATTAGACTTTTGTCTTGAATCTTTCGGATCTGAACATTCATACCACAATTAAGAGAATTACATTGAAAATTATGTGAAGTAGCATTCCACATCAAATATTCTGTTTTTATCATTTACCTACACGAGGATGAGCAGGAATTAAGCTTGGGGATGCTTGATACGTCTCCAACGTATCTATAATTTTTGATTGTTCCATGCTATATTATATTCTGTTTTGGATGTTTAACGGGCTTTATTATACACTTTTATATTATTTTTGGGACTAACCTATTAACCGGAGGCCCAGCCCGAATTGCTGTTTTTTGCCTATTTCAGTGTTTCGCAGAAAAAGAATATCAAACGGAGTCCAAACGGAATGAAACCTTCGGGAACATGATTTTCGGAACGAATGTGATCCAGAGGACTTGGAGTCTACGCAAAGTAATCAACGAGAAGTGCACGAGGTAGGGGCGCGCCCTCCACCCTCGTGGGGCCCACGTTGCTCCACCGACATACTTCTTCCTCCTATATATACCTACGTATCCCCAAACTATCAGAGACGGAGCCAAAAACCTATTTCCACTGCCGCAACCTTCTATACTCGTGAGAACCCATCTTGGGGCCTTTTCCGGCGCTCCGCCGGAGGGGGCATTGATCACGGAGGGCTTCTACATCAACACCATAGCCTCTCCGATGATGTGTGAGTAGTTTACCTCAGACCTTCGGGTCCATAGTTATTAGCTAGATGGCTTCTTCTCTCTCTTTGGATCTCAATACAAAGTTCTCCACGATTCTTGTGGATATCTATTCGATGTAATCTTCTTTTGCGGTGTGTTTGTCGAGATCCGATGAATTGTGGGTTTATGATCAAGATTATCTATGAACAATATTTTAATCTCCTCTGAATTCTTTTATGTATGATTGGTTATCTTTGCAAGTATCATCGAATTATCAGTTTGGTTTGGCCTACTAGATTGATCTTTCTTGCAATGGCGGAAGTGCTTAGCTTTGGGTTCAATCTTGCGGTGTCCTTTCCCAGTGACAACAGGGGCAGCAAGGCACGTATTGTATTGTTGCCATTGAGGATAAAAAGATGGGGTTTATATCATATTGCATGAGTTTATCCCTCTACATCATGTCATCTTACTTAAAGCATTACTCTGTTCTTATGAAATCAATACTCTAGATGCATGCTGGATAGCGGTCGATGTGTGGAGTAATAGTAGTAGATGCAGAATCGTTTCGGTCTACTTGTCACGGACGTGATGCCTATATACATGATCATACCTAGATATTCTCATAACTATGCTGAATTCTATCAATTGCTCAACAGTAATTTGTTCACCCATCGTAATACTTATGCTATCTTGAGAGAAGCCACTAGTGAAACCTATGGCCCCGGGTCTATTTTCCATCATATTAATCTTCCAACACTTAGCTATTTCTATTACCTTTTATTTTACTTTGCATCTTTATTTCTCTTTATCATAAAAATACCAAAAATATTATCCTATCATATCTATCTGATCTCACTCTCGTAAGTGACCGTGAAGGGATTGACAACCCCTTTTATCGTGTTGGTTGCGAGGTTCTTATTTGTTTGTGTAGGTGCGAGGGACTTGAGCGTGGTCTCCTACTGGATTGATACCTTGGTTCTCAAAACCGAGGGAAATACTTACGCTACTTTACTGCATCACCCTTTCCTCTTCAAGGAAAAAACCAACGCAGTGCTCAAGAGATAGCACTGAACCCCTCGTACTATGAAAGTCGCCATTACCTCGACTATTGATAATCCGGACTGGGCAAGTGTCTTTATCTTGCTCATGAGTTGACGGACTTCCGCACTATCTTCCTCCTCGAGGCTTCGAGGGCGCCAGCTGTGGCGCTTCTTCAACGAAGCGCTTGAAAATTCAGGTAGACCCATTCGGACTGGGTCAGGAAGGGCGACGTCCTCAACATAGAACCACTCGGAAGGCCACTCTTCGGATGCCTTCTTCGGCGTGCCGGACAAGTATCCGGTCTCGGCGATGCGCCATACCTCGGCTCCGCCCACTTCAAATATTGATCCCTCTTGGTTATGCGGGACGAGGCAGAATAGCTTTCTCCACAATTCAAAATGGGCCTCACAACCCAGGAATAGCTCGCAAAGAGCGACGTAACCCGCGATGTGCGGGATGGAGGCAGGAGTGAAGTTGTGCAGTTGGAGGCCATAATATTCTAGAAGCCCTCGGAGGAACGGATGGATTGGAAATCCGACGCCTCTAGCAAGTAGGGAATGAAGCACACTCGTTCCCCCCTAGATGGATTGGGGAAATTCTCCGCCTGAGCCCTGCCGTTGAAAGAGGTCAATCCTGCCCGAACGGCGACCAGATCCGCGGGGGGAAGAAAACCCTGTGTTAGCTTCACCAGCTGACCGTGGGATACGGAACATCTCTCCCAATCGCCTTTTTCTGGGCCGTAGGGACAGGAGGAGGAGCTGGGAGCGCTAGCCATGTTGGAGTCACTACAAAAAAAGACACATCCGTGACATTTTGGGTCGAACGAAAAAAATGTGTCATACTTATGACACTTCTATGACGATAATTGTGACAAAACCCAGTATCATCATAGATGTGGTGGGGTCCTACTTCTATGACAAAAAATCATGACAGAAAATGGGCTTTCTTCCTGGGCGGGCCGGAGACGCAGCTGCATGACATTCTTTGGGCCGTCCATGACGGAAAAAACCGTGGTAGAAGCGAGGGCGAGGAAAATATCGGGGTGTTCCCGGATACGGTGGGTGGTCGGGGCCGAGCGATGCGCGTTTCTCTCGTACACGCACGCGCGTGGGTGCGAGGCGTTGGGCTCTAACTGAACCCGAGTGATTGCACTGCAGGCTACGCGTTACTGAACCCGAGCGATCGATCGATGGCTGTTAACTGAACCCGATAGAGCGATTCCTTCGCTACTGCTACTAACTGAAGCCGATCGATGCTGCCTCTGGATGAACAGTGAGCGTTGCTGGGGGTTTGGATGAACAGTTCCCGGTGGGGGTGGATGAACAGGACCCCGTGGTGTTGCCTTTGGATGAACAGGACCCCGATCAATCGAGCCAGTTGGGGCTGGATGAACAGGACCCCGTGGAGGGATGGATGATCAGGACCACCCCGTGGAGGGCTGGATGAACAGTAGACGGTGGAGGGCTGGATGAACAGTAGCCCGTGGAGGGGTGGTTGAACAGGAGCCCATGGAGAGGGCTGGTTGAGCAGTAGCCGGTGGAGTAGCATGCGGTGGAGGCTGGATGAACAGGAGCCCGTGGATGAACAGTCGCAGGTGGAGGCTGGAGGAGGTCGACGGTGGATGAACAATAGCCCGTGGAGGCTGGAGGGGGTCGACGGTGGAGATGAACAGCATCCCTTGGAGTCCCATTTTGCGGTACGCCACACCCCTCTCGATGAACAGGACCCCTGTTTCGACCATAGCGCTCCAACACAAGTCCGTTTCCTCCGTTTTGCGGTACGCCACACCCCTCCCGATCAACAGGACCCCTGTTTCGACCGTAGGAGGTCCGTTTCCTCCGTTTTGCGGTACGCCAGACCCCTCCCAATGAACAGGATCTCGTTTCGAACTTGGCCGATCGAACACAAGGCCGTTTCCTCCGTTCTGTGGTACGCCAGGCCTCGTTTCCATCGGATGTTCTGTCCAAGCCCTCCCGATGAACACGACAACGCATTCCGTTCCGACCCAGCCGGTTGGCTCCCCATGAACACGACGACGATGTTGTTTCTCCGTTCTGACCCAGCCATGTACACGAGCCATGGCCGTACGTATGCGCGAGTAGGCGTTCGAGACCCTGCCCGTATGTACGTACGTGGCCGTATTTTCTTTCTTGTACACTGGCCGCTGTACGTACGTGTACATGCTACGTGCGCAGCTCTACTACGACATGTGCGCGCCTCTACATCGACCAGTATGTACGTACATGTTCGCGACCAGAATGACAACGCTACGTACGCTTCGACCAGGTGGGTCCTGACTGTCAGGCACTTCCTTGCGTGCGAAGATGTAGCTGGTGGTCCCAGCAGTCACGGGGGAGAATCTTTTTTTGCCCGGACGCACTTCCTTGAGTGCGAAGATGTAGCTGGTGGGTCCCAACAGTTAGGGGGAAACGTTTTTTTCGCGAAATATGGTGGCCCGTCCGGTGGGTCCCCGCTCTCACGTGGAGGAATAATTATTTTGCGCGTAATAAGGAGACACTTCCTTGCTGCGGCCGTGGACCCAGCTGTCAGCCTCTCCACGTACAGTCCACGTCCGATGGAAGTCATTCCTTGACCACGTTGACCACGCCGCGCCGAGAGCACCAGGGCAGTGGACGACGGCGAGGCCTAGGAAGGGGACGACGCGGAGCCGGGGAAGACGCGGCAGTGGAAGCCCACGCGGAGAGGAGTACGCGGGTTCACTGCTTCAGCTGCAGTGTGAGGGTGAGTGGAGGGATGGCCTGGCCAGCGGTGGGAGTAGTAGGGGGCGGTGAGGCCTCCGCGGCAGCACAGCCGGCCACGAGAGGCAGGAGCACGAGGCACGACCGGCGCTGGTTTGGGCGGCTGGAGCAAGAAGACCAGAGGTTGAAGAAGCACTACGGCCGTTGGATGGACATCGTACGGTCACTGGAGCTAGAATCGTGCATATTGACTAAGTTGACAAAGCCCTCCGTCCCCGTCAACTTAGTAGGCCCACAAGTCAGCCTGCCACTATACTGGGTCCCAGCTATCAGGGGGAGTATTCATTTTTTTGTGCGTAATAAGGAGGCACTTCCTTGCGTGCGAAGATATAGCTGGTGGGTCCGAGCTGTCAGCGGCGGTAACGTTTTTTTGCGAAATACAGAGGCCCTTTCGGTGGGTCCCAGATGTCAGGTGGAGGAGTCATTATTTTCTGCGTAATAAGGAGGCATTTCCTTGCGTGCGGCCGTGGACCCAGCTGTCAGCCTCTCCACGTACAGTCCACTTCAGATGCATGTCGGTCGTTGACCACGTTGACCAGGCCGCGCCGAGAGCACCAGGGCGGTGGACGACGGCGAGGCCTAGAAAGGGAACGACACGAAGGCAGGGAAGACTCGGCAGTTGTTTCCCACGCGGAGGGGAGTATGACTGTACGAGGGTTTACTGGTTCGTCTGCCGTCGCCGGAGAATAACAGCAGGTGTGGGTGAGTAGAGGGATGGCTAGGCCAGCGATGGGACTACGATGGGGCGGTGAGGCCTGCGCGGCAGCACAGCCGGCCGCGGGGAGGAGGGAGCAGGCAGTCCCGCCGGCGCTTGTTTGAGCGGCTGGAGCAGGAAGAGCAGAGATTGAAAAAGCACGACGGCCGTTGGATGGACATCCAACAGTCACTGCTTGTGCGTCAACCTTTTTTAGGAAAGCCTCAAATCTGTGGAAAATAGCATACAGCCCATCTGCCATTATTTCTAATAATTTATAGCCCATTTGCTAATTCTTAAGGTTTTTTTTGGAGCCCGTATTCTTTTTGTTAGCATTACAGCCCATATTGTGGCCACGGTTAAAAATTGTACGAATTTTTGCATATTTCGGTGCGGTCCGAACTGTTTTTAATCCCGAAATTTCGAGTCACATTCAACCTGATTTAAAAAATAAATGTATATCAATATAAAATCCAAAAAAATTGTCCATGCATAAAAATCAATGCAATTTAAAATCTCGAAATGAAAAAAAGAATTTTGAAACTAATTTCCGGTTTGATGTGTTTTAAAAATGTACAACCCATTTCTCATTACTGATAGGCCATTTTCTCGGCCAGCCGAATGAAGCTCTCCTTGTCTTGAAAGATTTGCATCCCAACAGGCCTGACAAAGTGACTTACTTGGCAAATCACAAAAAAACTGGGCTGTGGCCGTGGACCTAGCTGCGGCCGTGGACCCAGCTGTCAGCCTCTCCACGTACAGTACTCTTTCGATGGAAGTCGGTCCTTGACCACATTGACCACGCCGCTCCGAGAGCACCAAGGCGGTGGACGATGGCGAGGCCTAGGAAGGGGACAATGCAGAGCTGGGGAAGGCGCGCAGTGGATGCCCACGCGGAGAGGAGTACGAGGGTTCACTGGTTCGGCTACGGTGTGAGGCTGCCGTCGCCGCAGAATAACAGGGGGTGTGGGTGAGTAGAGGGATGCGTCCTTGGTCGCGTAGGTTATGTAGGCTAGATTCAGAGGTACCTCCCACGTGTTCAGGTCCTTGGTATCGTTGTCTTCTTTCATGTTGGCATATCAGGGGTCGATGATGGTCTCGGCGAGGTCAACCATGGAGTCCTTCTCCTGCCCGTTGCTGATGATCTTGTGTTGCTTCTGGATGTCGACAAGCTTGTTGCACCAGATGGCCGAATCATAGTGTTCTTCCTTCTCTCTACCATAGAGAAGGTGTAGTCGGCGCTGCTGATGAAACGGGCGAATGCTCCAGAACCTCTGATGTCCCTACAGAAGTGGTAGATGAGAACCTCGTCCCGCACACATACCTGGGCGACGGCGATCCGCTGGTCCCTGTCAGGATTAGAATGGATGGGCACAAGGTCTAGTCCTACAACCTTGTGCTTTCTCGTCCTGTAGGTACTGCTTGAACTCGGCGAGGCAGAGCTTCACAGAGTCCGGATCGTTGGTGTACATCACATTCAAATTGGCGCAGCCATAGGACTGAACGGCAAACTCAAAGGGGAACTCCTTGCTGAAGTAAATATCCAGCAGGCTCACCCCTTGGATCGCCATTGGAGTCTCTTCAAGTGAACGAGTGTGTAGGCAGTGGCAGCTGTTCGTTTTTCAGTTCTTGGGGAACTGGATTCAACAGTAAACTGAGTGTGTACAGGCGACAACAGTTACAACCCCTCCCTCGTCCGCTGCACGCCCGGCAGAAGATGCACCCTCGGCGCATTCAAACGCCTCCATTAACAAACCTACTCCGGCCACACGTTGGTTCACGAGCGGGTCTATATTGGTACTATAATAACAGGAGTTAGTGGTCACTTTACTTAAATTTAATTAGCTTTAATAGAAATTTATACTTAAAACAAGCAATGCATTGGCTCGTTCTATCAGTGCCACAGGATCAACATGCACAACAATTAGAATTATTATTCTTAGGACGCACACGATCAGCACATTTGTCGCACTTTCACAAAAGATAATACTACCAAGTTTGAACTGTTTGTTATGGTTGTTGTCCTCTGCATCATCATGCCGTGTTTCCCAGCTTGCAAGATTCAGAACCAACAAATAAGATCCAAATAATAAGTACAACAAAGATGCCTACACATCTCATTGATGCCCAGCTTGCAAGATTCAGAACCAACAAATAAGATTCAAATAATAAGTACAACAAAGATGCCTACACATCTCATTGATTCCCGGCTTGCAAGATTCAGAACCAACCCATTAGAGCCTTTTGATAAAGTGAATATCGGGATTAAATCCATCTTGGCTAGCCATGTCATACAATCGAAGAACTCGGCGAATGCTCTTGACTGTCACAACATCTGTAGTTGAGTATTCCTATTTGCACATCACAAACAAGAAGAGCATGATTTCACTTTAATAGTGGCCTCCTTGAACTCAACCTGCAGCTCCACTCGGATGAGGCCTACCTAGAGTTCCATGATTCAATTCATGCGCCTTTTTCTGCAGTTCACCTGAAATGAAGCAAAGATTGCATCATTCAGCTAGCAAGAGGTACTTGCTCTCGTGAGATGCAGGTTCTTCTTTAGTAGTTGCACTAAAATTGAGGAACATTAAGGTTGCCTGTCCGGCTCATGTAAGGTGCAACTATAATTTTCTTATCCTTTTGTGCAGTTCCACTAAAATAAAGTGCCATTGTGGTGACAGTGACGGCTCATCTTGCAAAGGCTAATAAAATGTTGCACGAGATTACCAGCTGAACTTGATGGAGATTTTGGAAACTCCAATCACCATTTTGTGCAGTTCCACCAAAATTGAGAGATGTTGCCCACGTGACATTTTAGGTTAACTGCACAAGACACTCATTCCAAAAAAAGTGTTTTGTGCAGTTCACCAAAAGGTCACAATAGCAACAAGGTGAAATGGATATCCCTATCTCCACAAAAAGATAGAAAGTAAACAGTTGCTGGTCAATAAGAATATACGAAACATATACGAAATGAAAAGAAGCATCTTAATTATGTTCATGGCAATCACGCAAGGACAGTAGAAATTTTAAAACGTCAGCAATGCTTCATGTTACCAGAAGCATTACGATCAACAATGAGATTCCTCAAATATGGGATTACTTTAATGGTGGCATTGCTTGTTTACCAGATACAGTAAATCAACAATAGCTAAAGAGTTGGTTTAAGGGCATGGGACTGTGGGGACACCAGGATACTCAGCAGCGTAAAGGAGCAACTTACTTATCATACTGGGGAAAACAGCAGGAGTGCCATTTGTAACACAGTTTAATTGCATCTTATACTGGAGGCATTAGATTAACAATAACACTGGTTAGACATGTCCCTAAGGTAACAGCGTGATCGCTTCATTTTACATGCGCCCTTACATTAACAACAGCAAAAGGTTGGTATAAGGACATGCGACAGTGGACGCATCAGCACAATGTACCTACAAGGAGGCATAAAGTGGTGATGCCGAGTTTGTTCATGCTATGTGAGGGCAGCAAATCTAATCCTGGAGACCTTTTACTATGTGAGGGCAGCAAACCTAATCCTGGAGACCTTGTACTATGTGAGGGCAGCAAATCTAATCCTGGAGACCTTTTACTATGTGAGGGCAGCAAATCTAATCCTGGAGACCTTTTACTATGTGAGGGCAGCAAATCTAATCCTGAGACCTTTTACTATGTGAGGGCAGCAATTCTAATCTTGGAGACCTTTTACTATGTGAGGGCAACAAATCTAATCCTGGACATACTCTGTTGACTTGTCCACCAGCCGCCACTTTCTATCCTTTTTTCAACCAATAATAGATATATTCCTAATCCAGTTTGTACTGCGTTTTCCCATTATTTCCCTTTTCAACCAAGAGACCTGTTGGGTATCCAGTCTCTACTACATTCATCATATTATTTCCTCTTTGAATCAAGTCCTAGATTCATGCTACAACTTTCCCCCCTTTCTTCGTTGTTTGAACAAAGCCCTAGATTCGAATGCATGAAGTAGCTTAACCTCTAATAATACTAAAAAAATTAGGTGGCTTCGGAAGAGCTGATGGGAGTAGAAAAAGATGCACATGCAGACACGTGGGGAGCTGGGGCAGTAGAGCAAGGCCGCTTTCGAAGAACTTATAACTGAGGATCGTCGGGATGTCAGCGGCGGCAGGTCGGATCTGCGGACAATACGGCAGGGAGGAAGAAGGGTCGGAGGACCTCCCGAGCCGGCGCTGTGTCGAAGAGAATGGCACGGGCAGAGGATCGGGCCCCTCCGGCAGCTATGGGTTTCCTCCCTCGCCGGCGATGACCTCGTGAACGATGCACCTAGTCCTCTACACACACCAGCCGAAGGGATCCGGCCGGATCTGTGACCAGCGGTGAGTAGAGAGAAAATGTTGCTACCACTGTCTTGTTTATATCTGGAGAGGTTGAGAGAATGAAGAGAGCAACCCTAGTAAAGCAAGCGTTCAGGCCCCTGCGTACATATATAGTGGAGTGGTTATCTTTTTCTCTCCACAACAAGCGTTTCAATTTGTGTACGTGGCATTAAAGAAAAGAAAATCTCTATTTAAGGTGACTACCTGTACGACTCCTACTTACTACTACTAGTAGTAGTATTGTTCGCTTGTGTTCCCCGGCCCTCCATTCATTGAACAACCCCATGGGTGAATAAACATACATTACTAGTATTTGTTTAGAACGAACAAGCTCGAACTATTTTCGCGTAGTTAAAAGTTGAGGGCGGGGCTTTTCCCGGGCAGTACACTCAACAGTTTTCGCATAGGCAGTTTGGCAGAGAGGCGAGGAGGGTGAAGGAGTAGCAGATTCAACTTACTTGCTGCTGGAAAGGTCGGGCTGTGTGATTTGACGGCGCGTTACTGTTTGGATCTATGTGTTAGAGTTAGTTTGGGTTAGTTTGAACTCAACTAACCCAAAAATATCCAAACAGAAGGGTTAGTTTGGGTTACTGTTTGGATCCATGTGTTAGAGTTAGTTTGGGTTAGTTTGAACTCAACTAACCCAAAAAATCTAACCCACCCAAGAGGTGCTTACTTGGGTTAGTTCTTCTCGGGACACTAAAAAACACATTTTTTTCTCGCTCTCCCCGCACCAGATCCCTCCCCACTTCCTCGAAGCTTCTCGTCGTCTCCCTCCCTCCCTCCCTCTCGCACCGCCCATGAAGGCACCTCGGCGTATCCGCGCTCCATCTAACCCTTTCATCCAAACACCTCTTTCGCTAGAGTTACTTCAGGGTTAGTTCAGGATTAGAATCTAACTCTAACCTTTAACCGAGTTAGAGTATCCAAACAGGGCCAGGCGGTACGACCGGGGTGATGCCCCCCTTTCGTTCCGCACTCTAATCTGGTGCATGACACGTATTACGTCAACCCGGATGCTGCTGGTTGTCCCACATGTCGGCGAATTAGTACGTAGTAGTAAGAAGGAGCAAAGAATCATGCGGTATAAGTCTTTCTAGAGATTCCAACAAGTGACTAGACTACACCGCGTGCAGTATCTCAAATCTCAAATCTCAAATCTCCCTTCCGGTTTATAGGGCTCAAATCTCAAATCTCAGCAACCAAGGCATTTTGCGATTGGAGGAATGTATCTCGTACTTTACAAAACTACCCTAATTAAACTCATGCATTAATTACGTAGTTCTCTCGTTTTCCTCTCCACCTTGGTCGCGGTGCACAATATTGAGCACTCCTATATGACTAGCCGCTCTATCTACATGCGGGACATCAAAGCATCCGGGCCCGCGTGCCATCCACCAAATCACAGCGAGGTGCTACAGTCGAAACTCACCGGTCACCCCAGTGTGGCCGTCATGACCCATCATATCACAAAACCCACACCTTTACCAGCAGTGGTAAAGTGGCCTCGAAGTTGGACTGGATGAAGCAACCATCATTTCACTGGAACGCTCGTTGAAGCCCTTTCTCCCCTTTCTTGAAGAAAACCTCACTCCAGGCTACTCACTTCTGAAATTTTTCTTCTGTACCGACGAAGGAAAGGTGGGTGAATCAGTGATGCTGCAATATTTTCATTCCAAGAATCTTCTTTTTGCGAAGCACCGACCGATTCTCACAGCCTATTCTTTTCCCGTTTTCATTGCAATTGTGGTTTCCTTTCGATTGCTTTTTGTTTGTCAGTTCATTGATGGATCCTGGAGCACTAGGCAAAGAGTTGCCGGCGGACAACCCACTGGAGACAGCGATCTCCAGGAAGCGAGCACCGACCAACGAGTTGACCATGTTGGCAGGCCAACCCATGGAGACGAAGAACTCCAAGAAACAAGCACTGGCCAAAGAGTTGACGACGTTGGCAGACGAACTCCTCAAAGAAAGTTGGAAGAACGGCAAGGGCCCCACCGTGCTACCCCATAAACTCTGATGGCCACCTATGCGAGGCTCAAGGCCGAGTTTGAGGAGATAGTCGCCGTTGAGAAGCAGTATTCCCCTGGCAAGGTGATGACCCCCATTGAGGACAAGGGGATGGCCCCCGGAGGGATGGGATCCCCCGGTGAGCTGCACAAGGTAAAAAATAATGGCTTATTACCGAAAGTTGTGGTTTCTGATTATTTGCAATGTGCTTGCTAATATGTTAGGGTTGTGCAGGTGCCGGTGGACGTCCTTGATGATTCCGATGTCACAGCCCGTCCTGTGGACAATGCCCTAGAGATCGTTTTCGATGTCACGGTCCGTCCTGTTGGCGTCGCCGCGGAGATTGATTCCGATGCCGCTGTCCATCCTGTGGACATCGCCCCAGAGATCGATTCCGATGTCTCGGTCAGTCCTGTGGGCATCGCCCCAGAGATCGATTCCCATGCCGTTGTCCGTGCTGTGGTCATTGCCCGAGAGATCGATGACAAGAAATAGTTGGTCGCGCTAATCCTTCAGGGTAGTTTGCATTGCCCTGTGTTTAATTACCAGAATGATGCATGTTATCAAACCATCTTAGGGCTAGTGCACTATCTTGTGTGGGTGATACTTGCTACTTTTGTTTGATAGTGAATCATGCGAACCCTCTCCGAGTTATGGAAACAGATGTATCCTCACCAGCTTTTGATGTAATATATGGCATGCTTAGATGTAAGTTTGAACTGTTTATCATATCAGCAGGGCTTATTTGATGATTCTTGGTGTTAGTAGGCTAGCTACTGTGCGAGCTATAGTACTTGCAAAACACTCACCAAAGAGAAATGTTGGGGCTGATGAGCTCGTGGTACGCTTATACTGATCCGTCGTCGATCGGCCAATAGGCCAAGCTCCTAAAATTGTAGGCTTAGCGATCGATCAGAAAATAGTTGACACGGATACATTCAGGCCTCATTTGGTTCATAGGGTAAGGAAATCGTAGCAAAAGTATAGAGACGTACAACACAAAATCATAGCAGTACAGAGACGTCCCTCCATTCCAAAATAGATGAGTCAACTCTGTACTACTAACTTTGAAACGGAGGGAGTACAAATACTAGGCGGGCTAGTTTGGCCTAGTGGGTTTTAGTGATATGATGTGGTACAGTGCCGTCCAGTCTTCGCGTGTGGTAGCAGTACTGCGGGTAGAGTAAGTTTTCATGAAGAAGAGGAATTCAACGAAGTCATGATGGTTCCTTCGTCCGACTAACTTTGTGCATGGCAGGTGGACCAGGATAATTTTGTGCATCGCAGGTGGACCAGGATGGTCGACGTCCCACATGTCGGCGAATGAAAGTATTCTTTCCGATATAGTGGACGAGCAACGAGTATTCATTGTTTATTTTTGATGAAACCTATTGTCTCCACTATTACGACGGAGGAGTGTGAAACACGGCAGCCCAGTGAACTTGGCATGTGCACCACTCCTTCCTTCCTCATGTAATACTACCATAGTGTTGACTATAAGGTTACAAATTTTTCTCACTTTCTCTCTATCTATTTCCTCTCAAATGTTTTTTACCTTTCTTTTTTTAGACACAATTTTTTTTATGCCTCTTTTTTAGAATTAGTTTTTTATACCTAGGAGCACGTGTAGAGACGGGCTCATGCAGATCCCACTCCTTGACTTTGTCAATGCCTCTCTCTCCTCCACATAAGCGGGCTTGTCGCGAAGACAAGAGATGATCTCTTAGCACAATATGTTTCACCATGTTTTTAGGAATAACTAGTTATTTAAGATAAGGCTAAGAGATAATCCATTGTACACATGTTTTTTTGTCATCTCTAAATTACATGCAAGACTTATGACGAGACTATCTTATCAACCATTGTACATGCCCTTTATAGCCCAGAATTTTACCAGTGCGAGCTATAGTACTTGCTATGAATGCGGGCAGCTAGCCTCTGAGGGGGGAGCGCGCGCGGGGAGGTGGTGGGGTGGGGGAGGGGTTCTGGTGGGCCAGGGCGGTAAGAAGCGGGCTTGGAAGCGGTGCGGACTCCCGCATGGCCCACCTCACATTATCACCACATATTTCTTGGAGTCCGTGCATGGCGGGCGGGCGATCTCTTCTCCCTCCCCCGTCTCTGTCCTCTCAGCCGACGCCCACCGAGCGATTAGATTTCGGCTATGGACGGTTTATTCAAAGTCCCACATGTCAGTGAAAATGCAAGACAATGCGTGTCCCCTCTGGTGAGCGACGTGCGAGCCGGACTGTCGAGGGTGCGACGTGAACGCGACGCGTACGAGTTGTAAGTGTGCCACCTTTTCCTTTTGAACTTGCAAAGCGTAACATTTTCGTGCGATCGATTGATAGAGATCCAGAACAAAATGACGAGGGCGGTGCTTTCCGGCGCGTTAGGTGAGCTAGTCTGAGTGATATGATGTGCTACAGTGCCGTCCACTTGCTCCATTTTTATGTAAGCAAGAGTCTACACTGTTACGTGGGAGGAGTGCGAAACACGGCGGATCTGATTTTGATCGAGGGATAACTGTTCCCTGCGAAATAATGGAGCACTGTTAGCGATTATAGCATGATAGTTAGGGCATCTCCAGCGCTGGCCCTCAAATTTACACCGGCATCTGTCCGAGGATACTGATGGATGCCATCCAATGCTGCCCGCATACCTTTCGACAACTATAAGAACTAACCGGACGAAATTCATGCAAACAAAGCAAATTTCAAATTGACCGGATGAAATTCATTACATTTCGAGAACTTTTCCTATAAACTGGACGAAATTCATTACATATTTCGCACAAACCATACTAAAACCTAATCTAAACGATCGCCAGGCCCCGACCACCATGTCCGGCCATGAACCCGAAAAAGACGGCCATTGCCTTTGCCTCCTCCTTATCCGCCTCGATAACCTCCTCCTCCGGAGCATAAGGTTATGAAAATTTCCGCCTCCACGTCGCCGTCAAGCGGCTAATCGGCCGCCGATTTTTATCCCACCAAGCTTGGCGTCGACTGAGTGGAGGAGCGGTGGCCTTCCTAGGACTAGAGCGGTGGCAACCTACCGTGTACTACTCTTCCTCGCTGCCGGCTGCGCCTGCGCACGCGCGCCGGCTTCGTGGTCGTGGCAGCGGAGGGCAGCCGGGGGGGAGCCGGCGTTCTCCTTCGTCTGCTCCTGCGAGAGTACGTCCAAGAGAGCTTTGGAGCGCGCCCGGAGCGGAGCCACCGATGTCCTTCGTCTGCTCCTGCGACACTACGTCCAAGAGAGCTTTGGAGTGCCCAGAGGCCATAGTTGGAGTGGTGCCAACAGAAGGAAGGGACCGGAGGAGAATGAGTGTGGGTCTTTGGCTATGGCTGGGAGCTGGGGCTCAAGTTAATATAGCTGGCGAATGGCAATGAGCCGCGGTAGACGGATGGACGACTGGCACCGGAGTAGGTTCGTCGGCAGCCGTGGTGTCATCAACGTGGAGCAGTCGCTTGCACCAGGATGCCGCGCGGGTGGCGCTCTCTCGGCCATCGCGCTGCTGCAATGCCGGCGCTAGTGAGAGGTCCCGTTGGGCGTGAATGCGGATGCTGCTTCAGTGACTTAACCGCAGGTGCGTTGTCTCACTGACATGTGGGCCCAACGGGCATCAGGCCCGCATGTCAGTGACACACCAACTACACCTGCAGTTAAGGCCGGTGAATGCGGAATTGACATTCTGGAGAGACGGTGATCGTTTCAGGCGAAAAGCACGCGCTAGCGATGGAAGGGGTTTCGATAGGCCAGGGTGGTCAAACGCTGGCGTGGTGGTAAAATGTGAACTCATGGATGACGAGCCTTTGAAGCGTATGCGGCACATATTGACAACCAGGCGTCCATGCAACCGCTCTTGTCGCCATCTAGCATTCGACGACCACCATTAGACACCACACAACCATACATAACTTACAAATAATGGACGAATCGATCAGACACACACTCGTGTGCAGTGGCACTATGATCGGTTGCTCACGATAGTACATACTCCGCACCATAGTACCCTCTCTAGCTAGGCTATTTTATAGATTGTCGTTGTGATGGACGATATACATGAGCAAGGCGCCAAGTCACGAGTATGACCGTTGGTGTTGAGCCAGGTGAATACATGCTCGGTGTTCGCGGAGGCCTCCAGCAAACGTCTAAACAGTAATGTCACATACGCATAATTTTGGTTTTTATTTCTTTCTCCACTGACAGGTAGGCCCGCATAGATAGATAGATAAAGAACACGAGCTGATGAGGCGCATGCGAACTATTTGACTAGTCAACCAGACAAATACAGAGTTATACGCTGAGCCAGTGACCGTATAATCACCATATCTCGTATACAATGATCAAAGTGAGCTATCAAGACAAGTTCAATGACCGCCAATGTATTTTACTCGGTAATAAAAGACCAGGATTGAAGGGGAATCCAAAATTCCTTCGTCTTCTGTCCTTGAGCTCTTGACAAACCAATGCACTTTACGGTTGTCCGGCCACTCCACCCCAGAGCTGTCACCAAGCGTCGTTCATGCCACCGCGCCGCACACTAACCAGTAAGGAAGCGATGGCATCCCGCCGCGCTGAGTTCCTCGCCGCCCACGACCGCACACAGAATGGTAGGCAAGCGCTGGCATCCCGCCGTGCCGAGTTCATCTCCGCTCGCGACCTCACACCTATGTGGGCGGAATTTGAAGCTGCCAAGGCCGAATGGGCGGTAGAGCAAGAGGCGGCCAAAGCCGCACAGAGGGAGCGGAAAAGTCAGAAAGCACTCAAGAAAAGAGAGGCCCGCCGCCGCAAGAAAGAAGAGGACGCACGCGCTGCTGCGGAGAGGTCGGCGGAGATCCAAGCACGGTGGGGTGCGCCGACAAAGCCGGGAAGGAGATCGACGGCGTCTGGCCAGCATGTGAGAAGTAGTAGTACTAGTAGTTAGTGTGTGTGTGTGTCTTTGTCGCTCGTACATTTCTTTAATTAATTACGAGCATGTAACAGTACTACTAGTTACTACTGTAGTTTTTAGAGCAAATTACCAGTACATTAGCCTAGACTCAATGGAAAAATTCCTATCCTATGCATCAAATGGCATCTCTTTCTCTATAGAAATTGAGATGCATGTCATATCACTTCCTATGATTTTATTCCTATAAAATTCCTATCCTATGAACCAAAGGAGGCCTATGCTGGAGTAACTACTGTAGCTAGCAGTACTGCTGGTACGGTAGTTTTCTTCAAGAAGCGGAATTCAACGAAGTCATGATGGTTCCTTCGTCCGAGCAACTTCACAGTGGGTAAAAGGTTGGGCCTGTGATTTGACGGCTCATTAGTAATTACTGCAGCGCGACGACCGAGGTGACTCTCCCTTGGAGTTCTGCGGGCATGGCAAATGGACCAGGATGGTCGATGATAACCCACAAGCATAGGGGATCGCAACAGTTTTCGAGGGTAGAGTATTCAACCCAAATTTATTGATTCGACACAAGGGGAGCCAAAGAATATTCTCAAGTATTAGCAGTTGAGTTGTCAATTCAACCACACCTGGATAACTTAGTATCTACAGCAAAGTGTTTAGTAACAAAGTAATATGATAGTGGTGGTAGGGGTAACAAAAGTAATGGAAGCAAAAGTAATATTTTTGGTGTTTTGTAGTGATTGTAACAGTAGCAACGGGAAAGTAAATAAGCGAGAACCAATATAGGAAAAGCTCGTAGGCATTGGATCGGTGATGGATAATTATGCCGGATGCGGTTCATCATGTAACAGTCATAACATAGGGTGACACAGAACTAGCTCCAATTTATCAATGTAATGTAGGCATGTATTCCGAATATAGTCATACGTGCTTATGGAAAAGAACTTGCATGACATCTTTTGTCCTACCCTCTCGTGGCAGCGGGGTCCTAATGGAAACTAAGGGATATTAAGGTCTCCTTTTAATAGAGAACCAGAACAAAGCATTAGCACATAGTGAATACATGAACTCCTCAAACTATGGTCATCACCGGGAGTGGTCCCGATTATTGTCACCCCGGGGTTGCCGGATCAGAACACATAGTAGGTGACTATAGACTTGCAAGATAGGATCAAGAACACACATATATTCATGAAAACATAATAGGTTCAGATCTGAAATAATGGCACTCGGGCCCTAGTGACAAGCATTAAGCATAGCAAAGTCATAGCAACATCAATCTCAGAACATAGTGGATACTAGGGATCAAACCCTAACAAAACTAACTCGATTACATGATAGATCTCATCCAACCCATCACCGTCTAGCAAGCCTACGATGGAATTACTCACGCACGGCGGTGAGCATCATGAAATTGGTGATGGAGGATGGTTGATGATGACGACGGCGACGAACCCCCTCTCCGGAGCCCCGAACGGACTCCAGATCAGCCCTCCTAAGAGGTTTTAGGGCTTGGCGACAGCTCCGTATCGTAAAACGCAATTATTTCTTCTCCTTGATTTTTTCTCCCCGAAAGCAAATATATAGAGTTGGAGTTGGCGTCGGAGGAGCTCCAGGGGGCCCACGAGGAAGGGGGCGCGCCCTAGGGGGAGGGCGCGCCCCCCACCCTCGTGGACAGGGTGTGGGCCCCCTGGTCTTCATCTTTGGCAAGGATTTTTTATTATTTCTGAAAAGTTGTTTCGTGGAGTTTCCGGTCATTCCGAGAACTTTTGTTTCTGCACATAAATAACATCATGGCAATTCTGCTGAAAACAGCGTCAGTCCGGGTTAGTTCCATTCAAATCATGCAAGTTAGAGTCCAAAACAAGGGTAAAAGTGTTTGGAAAAGTAGATACGTCGGAGACGTATCAACTCCCCCAAGCTTAAACCTTTGCTTGTCCTCAAGCAATTCAGTTGATAAACTGAAAGAGATAAAGAAAAACTTTTACAAACTCTGTTTGCTCTTGTTGTTGTAAATATGTAAAGCCAGCATTCAAGTTTTCAGCAAAGATTATAACTAACCACATTCACAATAACTCTTAGGTCTCATGTTTACTCATATCAATGGCATAATCAACTAGCGAGCCATAATAATAAATCTTAGATGAAAACACTTTCTCAAAACAATCATGATATGATATAACAAGATGGTATCTCGCTAGCCCTTTCTGAGACCGCAAAACATAAATGCAGAGAACCTTTAAAGATCAAGGAATGACTAGACATTGTAATTCATGATAAAAGAGATCCAGTCATAGTCATACCCAATATAAGTTAATAGTAATGAATGCAAATGACAGATGTGCTCTCCAGCTAGTGCTTTTTATAAGAGGGTGATGACTCAACATAAAAGTAAATCAATAGGCCCTTCGCAGAGGGAAGCAGGGATTTGTAGAGGTGCCAGAGCTCGGTTTTGAAATAGAGATGAATAATATTTTGAGTGGTATACTTTCATTGTCAACATAACAACTAAGAGATGGCGATATCTTCCATGCTACACACATTATAGGCGGTTCCCAAACAGAATGGTAAAGTTTATACTCCCCCTCCACCAACAAGCATCAATCCATGACTTGCTCGAAACAACGAGTGTCTCCAACTAGCAACAGTCCCTGGGGGAGTTTTGTTTGCAATTAATTTTGATTTAGTTTGCATAAAGCATGGGACTGGGCATCCCGGAGACCAGCCATTTTCTCGTGAATGAGGAGCGGAGTCCACTCCTCTTGAGAATAACCCGCCTAACATGGAAGATAAGGGCAGCCCTAGTTGATACATGAGCTATTCGAGCATACAAAACAGAATGTTTATTTGAAGGTTTAGAGTTTGGCACATACAAATTTACTTGGAATGGCAGGTAGATACCGCATATAGGAAGGTATAGTGGACTCATATGGAATAACTTTGGGGTTTAAGGGATTGGATGCACAAGCAGTATTCCCACTTAGTACAAGTGAAGGCTAGCAAAAGACTGGGAAGCGACCAACTAGAGAGCGACAACAGCCATGAACATGCATTAAAATTAATAAACATTGGATGCAAGCATGAGTAGGATATAATCCACCATGAACATAAGTATCGTGAAGGCTATGTTGATTTTTTTTCAACTACATGCGTGAACATGTGCCAAGTCGAGTCACTTAAATCATTCAAAGGAGGATACCACCCTACTATACCACATCATAACCATTTTAATAGCATGTTGGCATGCAAGGTAAACCATTATAACTCATAGCTAATCAAGCATGACACGAGCAACTATGATCTCTAATTGTCATTGCAAACATGTTTATTCATAATAGGCTGAATCAGGAACGATGAACTCATCATATTTACAGAAACAAGAGAGGTCGAGTTCATACCAGCTTTTCTCATCTCATTCAGTCCATCATATATCATCATAATTGCCTTTCACTTGCACGACCAAACGATGTGAATAATAATAAGAGTGCACGTGCATTGGACTAAGCTGGAACCTGCGAGCATTCAATAAACAGGAGAAGACAAGGCAATATGGGCTCTTTGTTAAATCAACAATAAAGTATATAAGAGCCACTTCAATAATTTAATTATGGTCTTCTCCTATCGACCCCCAAAGAAAAGAAAAGAAAACTATTTACACGGGAAAGCTCCCAACAAGCAAAAGAAGAACGGGAAATCTTTTTGGGTTTTCTTTTTAATTATTACTACTACAGCAAGAAAAGTAAACTAACTAAAAGCTATTACTATTTTTTTGGTTTTTCTTAAGGTTTAACAAACACACAAGAAGAAAGCAAGAAAAAGAAAATAAACTAGCATGGATAATACAGTGAAAAAGTATGAGCATCGACATCTAGCAATGAGTGTGTGTAAACATGAATGTAATGTCGGTGAGAAATACGTACTCCCCCAAGCTTAGGCTTTTGGCCTAAGTTGGTTCATTGCCAGGGATGGCCTGGCGAATATCCGTAGGTGTAGCTGGGGTCGTACTGAGATGAAGAAGACTCGGACTGCCACTGGCTGGCAGCCATCTCCGGATCCCAAGAATAATCAGACTGTCGTGGAGGCTCATATTGTGATTCCAGTTCCGGGGCTAGTGTAGGATTCCGGTAGGCTTGAACGGCCACCCACGGAACAAGATACGGACCTTCAGAGAAATTAAACAAGGAAGGAGCAGGCAAGGTGATAGTCTCAGGGTGATGTTTATTAAAGTACAATTTATATTTAAGCTCCCCTTCCCTATTCTTAACAAAAAAATCATGCGCTAGCATACTCTTATAATCTAAATAAGCACTAGGCAGCAATTTCTCTTCTTTCTCATAGAGCCTAATAGGTATGTTAAAATGTGCAGCTAGGCGTGAAGCATAAATACCTCCAAAGATGGGACCCTTTGTACGGTTCAGACTTAACCGTTTAGCAATAATTCCGCCCATACTAACAGTGTTATCACGGAATAAACCATGGAACAAAATGATAATATCAGGAACACTAAGGTTTCCACAGTTTCCGCGGCCAATCAAGCAACGACTAGCAAATATGGCAAAGTAGCGTAAGACAGGAAAATTTATGCTAGTGATTCTTGCATCGGAAACCTTCCTGGTTTCTCCCACAGTGATGGTGTCAATAAATTCTTCCACATCTTTACGGTGTGGTTCATCTAAGGTACCCTCAAAGGGTATTTTGCAAACCTTGCAAAATTCAGCTAATGGCATCTTCTCAACAACATCATATAAATGAAACTCTACTGAAGGAGGTGAGTCCTTAGGAAATAGTAGAAGTTTTGCACGAAAGTATTAGTGAGTAAGAGATACTGATGACGTTGGTCGCGGAGGAAGTCGGTGAGGCCAGCATTCTCAGCCAATGAATAGAAATCATCATAAATCCCGGCTGTCTCAAGAAATCATCGGAAGGCCATTCACACGGCCGTACCTCCGCGGTACGAGGCAAATTAATTTGGGCCTCTGTGCTTCTTCATTTTGCTTTTCCTTCGAGCTTCAGCTTAATGAACCCCTCAAAAATCTCTTCATTATTTTCTGAAATATTCTGAAATTTTTAGTAACTTCAAACAAAAGTGAACCAAACTCAACATAATTAATAGCAACTACTCCTACAAGTGCCTAGAGGATATATCATGCATTAGAACTACTTGGAACCATATAAATTTGACATGCAAGCTCAAGAACATGGTCACCTATGCAGCACAAATTTGCAATGAATAAAGCACTAGAGCAAAAACTAATTGGACCAATGGAGGAGTCACATACCAAGGAACAATCTCCCCAAGCAGTTTTGTGAGAGGTGCTTTGAGCAAGGAGATCGAAAATCGCAGCAAAGTGAGCTAGAACTCGTGCTTGAGCTAGATATTCGTGTTTGTGGGAGGAAGAAGAACTGTATGGATGCAGGAATAAGTGGAGGAGGGCCACCGTGAGCCCACGAGGCAGGGGCGCGCCCTGGGGGGTAGGGCGCGCCCTCCACCCTCGTGCCCAGGTGGTTGAACCCCCTGGTGTGTTCTCAGTTCCATAAATCCTCAAATATTCTAGAAAAAATCATATTTCATTTTCAGGGCATTTGGAGAACTTTTATTTTCGGGGTATTTTTATATTGCACGGATAAATCAGAAAACAGACAGAAAAATACTATTTTTACTTTATTTCAACTAAATAACAGAAAGTAGAGAGAGGGTACAGAAGGTTGTGCCTTCTAGTTTCATCCATCTCATGCTCATCAAAAGGAATCCACTAACAAGGTTGATCAAGTCTTGTTAACAAACTCATTCCGAATAACATGGAACCGGAGAAATTTCGAATAACACTATGTTACCTCAACGGGGATATGCACATCCCCTATAATAAGAATATTATATTTTTCTTGACAGTAGGAAGAGGAAATTCAAAACCTCCAAATATAATCGATGGAATTTTTCCAATAGAGTTGATACTATGAACTTGAGGTTGTTTCCTCGGAAAGTGTACCGTATGCTCATTACCATTAACATGAAAAGTGACATTGCCTTTGTTGCAATCAATAACAGCACCTGCAGTATTCAAAAAGGGTCTTCCAAGAATAATAGACATACTATCGTCCTCGGGAATATCAAGAATAACAAAGTCCGTTAAAATAGTAACGTTTGCAACCACAACAGGCACATCCTCACAAATACCGACAGGTATAGCAGTTGATTTATCAGCCATTTGCAAAGATATTTCAGTAGGTGTCAACTTATTCAAATCAAGTCTACGATATAAACAGAGAGGCATAACACTAACACCGGCTCCAAGATCACATAAAGCAGTTTTAACATAATTTCTTTTAATGGAGCATGGTATAGTGGGTACTCCTGGATCTCCAAGTTTCTTTGGTATTCCACCTTTAAAAGTATAATTAGCAAGCATGGTGGAAATCTCAGCTTCCAGTATCTTTCTTTTATTAGTGACAATATCTTTCATATACTTAGCATAAGGATTCATTTTGAGCATATCAGTTAATCGCATACGCAAAAAGATAGGTCTAATCATTTCAGCAAAGCGCTCAAAATCCTCATCATCCTTTTTCTTGGATGGTTTGGGAGGAAAAGGCATGGGTTTCTGAACCCATGGTTCTCTTTCTTTACCATGTTTCCTAGCAACAAAGTCTCTCTTATCATAACGTTGATTCTTTGATTGTGGGTTATCAAGATCAACAGCAGGTTCAATTTCTACATCATTATCATTACTAGGTTGAGCATCATCATGAACATCATCATTAACATTTTCACTAGGTTCATGTTCATTACCAGATTGTGTTTCAGCATCAGACATAGAGATATCATTTGGATTATCAGGTGGTTCAGCAATAGGTTCACTAGAAGTTTGCAAAGTCCTATCATTTTTCTTTTTCTTCCTTTTAGAAGAACTAGGTACATCAATATTATTTCTCTGAGAATCTTGCTCAATTCTCTTAGGGTGGCCTTCAGGATACAAAGGTTCCTGAGTTATTCTACCAGTTCTAGTAGCCACTCTAACAGCATAACCATTTTTCTTACTATTCATTTCATTGAGCAAATCATTTTGAGCCTTAAGTACTTGTTCTACTTGAGTGGTGACCATAGAGGCATGTTTGCTAACAAGTTTAAGTTCACCTCTAACATTAGCCATATAATCACCCAAGTGTTTAATCATATAAGCATTTTGTTTTAATTGTCTACCAAAATAAGCATTGAAATCTTCTTGCTTAAACATAAAGTTATCAAACTCATCCAAGCATTGGCTGACAATTTTAGTAGGAGGGATTTCAGCTTTATCATATCTATAGAGAGAATTTACCTTTACTACCTATGTAGGGTTATCAAGATCAGGAGGTTCTTCATTAGGTAATGGATCAAGATCATATGTTTCTTCAACAGGCGGTAGATTAAGACCATGTATTTCTTCAATAGGGGGTAAATTCTTAACATCTTCAGCTTTATTACCTTTTCCTTTCATAGATTTCTTTGCCTCTTGCATATCTTCAGGACTGAGAAATAAAACACCTCTCTTCTTCGGAGTTGGTTTAGGAATAGGCTCAGTAATTGGAGCAGGAGCTGCCTCAGGAGCTGGATCAGGAAGTGTCCAATTATTTTCATTTGTCAACATATTATTCAATAAAATTTTAGCTTCATCCGGTGTTCTTTCCCTGAAAACAGAACCAGCACAACTATCTAGGTAATCTCTGGACGCATCGGTTAGTCCATTATAAAAGATATCAATTATTTCATTTTTCTTAAGAGGATGATCAGGCAAAGCACTAAGTAACTTGAGAAGCCTCCCCCAAGCTTGTGGGAGACTCTCTTCTTCAATTTTCACAAAATTGTATATTTCCCTCAAAGCAGCTTGTTTCTTATGAGCAGGGAAATATTTAGCAGAGAAGTAATAAATCATATCCTGGGGACTACGCACACAACCAGGATCAAGAGAATTAAACCATATTTTAGCATCACCCTTTAATGAGAACGGATGTATTTTAAGGATATAAAAGTAGCGAGTTCTCTCATCATTAGTGAACAGGGTGGCTATATCATTTAGTTTAGTAAGATGTGCCACAACAGTTTCAGATTCAAAGCCATGAAAAGGATCAGATTCAACCAAAGTAATTATATCAGGATCAACAGAGAATTCATAATCCTTATCGGCAACACAGATAGGTGAACTAGCAAAAGCAGGGTCAGGTTTCATTCTATCTCTAAGAGATTCCTTGTTCCATTTAACTAATAGCCTCTTGAGTTCATAACTATCTTTGCAAGCTAAAATAGCTGCAGAAGCTTCTTTATCAAAAACATAACCCTCAGGAATAACAGGCCTATCTTCATCATCACTTTCATCAATATAATCAGTTTCAATAATTGCTTTCTCTCTAGCCCTAGCAATTTGTTCATCAAGAAATTCACTAAGGCACAGTAGTATCAAGCATAGAAGTAGTTTCATCATAAGTATCATGCATAGCAGAAGTGGCATCATCAATAACATGCGACATATCAGAACCAATAGCAGAAGCAGGTTTAGGTGTCGCAAGCTTACTCATAACAGAAGGTGAATCAAGTGCAGAGCTAGATGGCAGTTCCTTACCTCCCCTCGTAGTTGAGGGATAAATTGTTGTCTTAGCGTCTTTCAACTTCTTCATAGTGTCCAGCGGATATAAATCCCAAGTGACTCAACGAATAGAGCTATGCTCCCGGGCAACGGCGCCAGAAAATAGTCTTGATAACCCACAAGTATAGGGGATCGCAACAGTTTTCGAGGGTAGAGTATTCAACCCAAATTTATTGATTCGACACAAGGGGAGGCAAAGAATATTCTCAAGTATTAGCAGTTGAGTCTTCAGCAAAGTGTTTAGTAGCAAAGTAATATGATAGTGGTGGTAGCGGTAACAAAAGTAATGGAAGCAAAAGTAATATTTTTGGTGTTTTGTAGTGATTGTAATAGTAGCAACGGGAAAGTAAATAAGCGAGAACCAATATAGGAAAAGCTCGTAGGCATTGGATTGGTGATGGATAATTATGACGGATGCGGTTCATCATGTAACAGTCATAACATAGGGTGACACAGAACTAGCTCCAATTCATCAATGTAATGTAGGCATGTATTCCGAATATAGTCATACGTGCTTATGGAAAAGAACTTGCATGACATCTTTTGTCCTACCCTCCCGTGGCAGCGGGGTCCTAATGGAAACTAAGGGATATTAAGGCCTCCTTTTAATAGAGAACCGGAACAAAGCAGTAGCACATAGTGAATACATGAACTCCTCAAACTATGGTCATCACCGGGAGTGATCCCGATTATTGTTACCCCGGGGTTGCCAGATCATAACACATAGTAGGTGACTATAGACTTGCAAGATAGGATCAAGAACACACATATATTCATGAAAACATAATAGGTTCAGATCTGAAATCATGGCACTCGGGCCCTAGTGACAAGCATTAAGCATAGCAAAGTCATAGCAACATCAATCTCAGAATATAGTGGATACTAGGGATCAAACCCTAACAAACCTAACTCGATTACATGATAGATCTCATCCAACCCGTCATCGTCCAGCAAGCCTACGATGGAATTACTCACGCACGGCGGTGAGCATCATGAAATTGGTGATGGAGGATGGTTGATGATGACGACGGCGACGAATCCCCCTCTCCGGAGCCCCGAACGGACTCCAGATCAGCCCTCCCGAGAGGTTTTAGGGCTTGGCGGCGGCTCCGTATCGTAAAACGCGATTATTTCTTCTCCTTGATTTTTTTTCTCCCCGAAAGCAAATATATAGAGTTGGAGTTAGCGTCGGAGGAGCTCCTAGGGGCCCATGAGGTAGGGGGGGCGCCCCCCACCTCGTGGACAGGGTGTGGGCCCCCTGGTCTTCATCTTTGGCAAGGATTTTTTTATTATTTCTGAAAAGTTGTTTCGTGGAGCTTCAGGTCATTCCGAGAACTTTTGTTTCTACACATAAATAACATCATGGCAATTCTGCTGAAAACAGCGTCAGTCCGGGTTAGTTCCATTCAAATCATGCAAGTTAGAGTCCAAAACAAGGGCAAAAGTGTTTGGAAAAGTAGATACGTCGGAGACGTTTCAGTCGATGTCCCACATGTCGGCGAGCGGAAGTATTCTTTCCGATATCGAGGAGCAAGGAAACCGGGTGGTATAGTATCACTGGTGATTTATATTTATTTTTTATTTCTAATGAATGCTAGCGTTTCAACTCTTACGACGAAGGAGTGCCAAACACACGGCACGTGCTTGATGTCACACACGTCAGCGAAAGGAGTGGGACATGAACAGCGTGGTAGAGCATCTCCACTTCTGGGTCGGAGACCACACGTAGTAGTACTAGTGGTATGAATGATAGAAAGTGCGACCCAGAGAGAAAGACACGTCTAGTTGGAAGGTCTCGGGGCATACACGTAAACAAATATAAAACCTAATATGTGCCTCCAATTAATATAGTAGTAGTAGAGTACTTAGTCACGTACTCCATAACATCACCGGGCATTGCACGTACAACATTTAGTGGTAGTAAGAGACAAATGCCTAGATGCCACGCATGTTCATACTATTTGTGCCTTTCTACTTCACTTACTGCGCTATATTACACAGGTTCGCACGTCCACTCCTGGGTACATGTCTGTCTCGTAGTTCCAGTCCCACGTGTTCTTCGTATAGATGGAACGATCCTTGCATGACACGTGCACCTTGATGCTAGATGTGTCGCTTGTTGGCAAAAGGATGAACAAATCTCACGTAAGAAAAATAGAGTGGAAGAACATAGATTCCCGACGACCGAGAAGGAGCAAGGAACCTCGGGGTGGAGCGTCTGCACTCATAATATTTTATATTATTCAGCGATATAAAATCAACCAATCATCTCCACAGTGGACTGGAAGAGTACGAAACACGGCAGCCCAGTGTAGTTACAGCATACTAGTACATGGCTAACCCACGCTATCACCATATTTCTTGGCTTCCGTGCGACACCTATCTCTAGTAATCTAGTAGCCCGTATCGCTTCTCCCTCCTCGTCTCTCTCAAAGTGCGGCGGGCTGGCGTTTTTGCCATCTATTGAGGTCGGTTAACTCATCACATGTTAGCGACATGCCAAGAGCATTCAAAAAAAATTCCTTTCACGTTCCGTTTTCAAAAATAAAAAAAATCCTTTCACGTACGAATTTGACTGTATGCTTTGAGCAACTTGCATGTCCAATACTGCTCCTATTTGGATACTCTAACTTAGTTAGAGGTTAGACTAACTCATGACTAACCCTGAACTAACTGTAGCCAAGGAGGTGTTTGGGTGACAGGGTTAGATTGACAATAAATGCACTTGATGGAGAGAGAGAAGTGATTTTTCAGTGGTACCAATGAGAACTATCTCCAGTTAGCACCTCTTGGGTGGGATATTTTTTTGGTGGGTTCGGCGCAACTTGCTCCAATTTAAACCCTCATACTTGGATACTTTAGGGCTATTTCAGCCCCAACTAGCTCAAACTAACTCTAACCCATGGATCCAAACAGGGCCTATGGCCAGCCTCGGCGCGGAGCAGTCGGTGCACCGGGAAGCGGCGCTCTCTCGGCCATCGCGCCGCTTCAAAGCCGGCACCAGTGAGAGGTTGCCTCCGCTCTGGCCGGGCATTAATGCGGCACTGACGCTCCAGGGCGACGCTGACCGCTTCACGCGAGAAGCGCGCGCTAGCAAGGGAGTATAGGTTTTGAACCGTTTCAGGTGGTAGTTTGCAAAACTACTCAATTATTGCACTCAGTTTCCTAAGAAATATTGGTAAAAACGTTACTCCACAGCCCGCTTCCCTTCCCCTTCCTCTTCCACCGCCCGCGCACATCCGCGGGAAGCGACTGGTCAACCCTTATATAGGAGTTCTAGCACAAAAATATGCATGCATGACCACTAAAATTTCCAGATTGTCGGGGGTTGGGTGCAACATATGCCAATGGATGGCTTATCATGGTGGGAGCGAGTAGAACGTCGCCGGTGCCTGGAAGCAGGATGAGGCATAGACACGAACGCCGGCGCACCTTACCCAGGTTCGGGGCTCTCCTAGGAGATAACACCTCTAGTCCTACTCTGCGGGGTCTCCGCATGATCACTAAGGCACTAGTGAGTACAAATGGTGCTCCTCGAGTTGTATGCTAGAGGTAGAAGAAGGCAAGGCTTACTCTTCTCTCCCCCTAGGTGTGAGTCTAATTCTAACAGGTTTGAACCCTTTGCATGGGCGCCCTGGGGGGATTATATAGGCCTACCCCCAGGGGTACAATGGTAATCTGGCCGGGTGTAGGACCTGGCTGTCAGTCTCTCTGGTCGACGGGTTCTCCGCCGACTGCTGGGGCCCGCTGCCTGGTGGGCCCCGCCGACTGGTCTGGTACGGAGCCGACAGGCCGCCCCCACCGCTCGCGGGTCTTGCCGGCTGCTGATTACTGTAGCTGTAACGCTAATGACGCTTGCTTGGTCAGGGGAGCGTGGCTACAGTCCCGCCGCCTGGCGGGAGATCATTGTAGCCACTCTGCGTCTTATCTGGTTAATGGCATGTGGGCCCCGAGGAAGGGGCGGGCCGACTGCTGGGGGCCGGCCTCCCTCGGGTCCAACTGGTGAGGCTCTCGCCGTCTTCCAGGCTCTTGCTGACCGATAGGGCCCACCGTCTTCAGGCTGTACCTGCAGACGGTCGTGGGAACAGGGCTTCGCCTGACAGGAGTGATGTCAGGAGCGGAGTGGCAACAGTGTCGCGCCGGGCGGAGATCTCTGCCTGTACGGAGCACTGTGGCCACGCCCGGCCCTGGATACGGGGGTGATGGGCTACACTGTGGCCTCACCCTGTCTTGTCTTCTTAATGGGGGCACAGACTTTGAGGGCGCCATGGGCCGACTGCTCGGAGTCGGCCTCTCTGGAGGCCGCCTACCAGGAGTCGGCCCGTCTTGGAGCCGCCTTCCTAAGCATGGCCGTCTTCTGGCAGTCGGCCGTTCGGCCAGCCGACCGCCAGAAGGCGGCGCCCTACCTTGACGTCTTGAGGGGCGCAGCCGGCCTCGATGTCTTGAAAGGTTCTGGGGCTCGGGTTAGGCTACCCGTGGCCCATTACTCCGACAGTAGTCCCCGAAGCTGGTGAGGCGTCGCGGCTGAGGAGCCGAGAAGCCTCAACAGTTTCTTCCTCCGCGTGCTATGGGTGGAAGCTTCATCCAACTCCTGGCAAGCCGCCTGAGCGAGTCGGCCACGTTCAGTCAGATTTATCTGGAATTTCGAATGCAATGGCGGGAACTAGGTGGCGTGTTAACTAAGCTTCTAGGCCCGCCGCCCATCATGGGCGTGCCACATGGCGCCAGCCAGCCGGGCCAGCCTGCCAGCCCACGCGCGTGATGGGACGCGACTGCAGGCTGGGCCCGCCACCACCGGGCCTCGGCACGCGAGCGGATCTGCTGCGGCCGAGGCGGGCGGTTGGGTTTCCCCACGGAGTTACTGCGCGCAGTAACTCGCGCGGTAAAGGTGGGAGCGTGGGTTCGTGGGCACAGTTAATCCCACGATCCCACGCCCGCCCCCTCGGCTTCATAGCTCGTAGGCTATAAGTAGGGAGAGGAGAGGGAGCGGCGAAGCACGCGCGCCCCTCCGCCCCATTTTCCCTCCTTCTTCTTCCTCTCGTCGCAGCGCCCCCGAGCTCCGCCGGAGCGCCGCTGCTGCTCGTCTCTGAGCCCTCTTGTCCCCGCCCCAATCTCGGCTCTCCCGCCGCGCCATTCTCTTCGTCGAGCCCTCCATGGCGCGTGAGCATGGAGGAGACTGGGACGGGTCGAATGTCCACGAAGACCACATTGCTTTCCTTCGCGACACGTGGCGCCTTCCCAGCGCAAACTACGTGAAGGCGCGCGTGCCTCCAGCGGGGGAGATCTTGCCGGTGCCGGGGGAGAACGAGCGGGTCGTCTTCCGCTCGCACTTCATCTGCGGCTTTGGCTTGCCGGTGAGCGGCTTCCTCCGCTCGTTCCTCAAATTTTACCATCTCCAACCTCACCACATCACGCCCAACACCGTGATGCTCCTGGCCGCCTTCGTCATGATGTGCGAAGGCTATCTCGGCATCCTCCCCACCATCGAGCTGTGGGGAGCATTCTTCTACACCAAGCTGGGCACCTCCGTCCAGGAGGTGGCTGCCCTGTTTGGTGCCTTCATCGCGGTGCACCGGCCGTCTTCGAAGAACGCCTTCCCCACCATCAAGCTGCCACAGTCGGTAAAGATGTGGCAGCAATCTTACTTCTACGTGGAGAACGTGGACCCGGCCATCGACTTCATCAACCTGCCGGCTGATAACCCACAAGTATAGGGGATCAATTGTAGCCTCTTTCGATAAGTAAGAGTGTCGAACCCAACGAGGAGCTAAAGGTAGAACAAATATTCCCTCAAGTTCTATCGACCACCGATACAACTCTACGCACGCTTAACGTTCTCTTTACCTAGAACAAGTATGAAACTAGAAGTACTTTGTAGGTGTTTTTGGATAGGTTTGCAAGATAATAAAGAGCACATAAATAAAAGCTAGGGGCTGATTAGATAAGGACACAACTAATTAGTTTTAGTACAGAGCTTGTTGTCACGAGAAAGTTATTTGTCCTTAGGCAATCGATAACTAGAGCGGTAATCACTATTGCAATTTTATTTGAGGGAGAGGCATAAGCTACATACTTTCTCTACTTGGATCATATGCACTTATGATTGGAACTCTAGCAAGCATCCGCAAATCCTAAAGATCATTAAGGTAAAACCCAACCATAGCATTAAAGTATCAAGTCCCCTTTATCCCATACGCAACAACCCCCTTACTCGGGTTTGTGTTTCAGTCACTCACGCAACCCACTATAAGTGAATCATGAATGTATTGCAACACCCTACAGCGGGGATCCCTCACGCTTGCGCGACACGGAGAGCACCATAGGACAGCACCAATAATAAAACATGCAACTCAAACCAATCTTGATCATCAAATAACCCATAGGACAAAACAGATCTACTCAAACATCATAGGATAGCCATACATCATTGGGAAATAATATATAGCGTTGAGCACCATGTTTAAGTAGAGATTACAGCGGGTAAGAGAGAGGTTACAGCGCTGCATAGAGGGGGCAAGAGTTGGTGATGATGGCGGTGAAGTTGTTGGTGAAGATTGCGGTGATGATGATGGCCACAACAGCGTTCCGACGCCACCGGAAGAGAAGGGGAGAGGGGCCCCTTCGTATTCTTCTTCCTTGACCTCCTCCCTAGATGGGAGAAGGGTTTCCCCTCTGGTTCTTGGCCTCCATGGCGTGGGAGGGGCGAGAGCCCCTCCGAGATTGGATTTGTCTCTCTGTCTGTCTCTGTTTCTGCGTTCTGTTCTGCTGCCCTTTCACCGTTTCTTTTATATCCGGAGATCCGTAACTCCGATTGGGTTGAAACCTTCACCCAGATCTTTTTCCAAAAATTAGCTTTCTTGCGGCCAAAGTAGAGCATCAACCGCCTTACGCGTGGGCCCCTGTAACACCCCGGATGTAACTTTCCATATTTGTAACTCCAACTCTTGCCATTTTCGGCTATGTGTTATGATATTCCCTCCGTGGTCGGGTTTTTGTCTTTCGTTTTGCATTTTGTTCATGTCATGCATTTCATATCATGTCATCATGTGCATTGCATTTGCATACGTGTTCGTCTCATGCATCCGAGCATTTTCCCCGTTGTCCGTTTTGCAATCCGGCGCTCCCACCTCCTCCGGCGCACCCCTCTTGTTTTCTTTCGTGTGCGGGTGTCAAACGTTCTCGGAATGGACCGAGGCTTGTCAAGTGGCCTTGGTATACTACCGGGAGACCACCGGTCAAGTTTCGTTCCATTTGGAGGTCGTTTGGTACTCCAACGGTTAACCGGGTAACCGCAGATGCCTTCTGTGTGTTGCAGAAAAACCCCCTCTATAAACAGCCCAAAACCCCTCTAACTCTCTTACATGCTCTAGGTCGTTCGATCACGATCGTGTGGGCGAAAACCGCACCTCATTTGGACTCTCCTAGCTCCCTCTACCTATAAATTAGTGTCTCTCCCGAAATCCTACCGCAGTCCAAACCCTAGCCGCCTCCCTCCGCGCGCCGGACACGTCTGCCCGGTGCCGGACGAAATCGCGCCGCCGCCCTCAGCCAATCCCGCCCCGCCATGTCACCCGGGCCGCCGCCCGTACGCCCGCGCCGCCGCGGCCCGCCTGGGCCCGAGGCTGGCCCCCCGCGGCCCATCGCCTCCCGCCGCTCCTCCGCCGCGCCCGGCACCGGCCGCCGCCGCCTAGCTGTCGCCGCGCCGCCGCAGCCCGCCGCCGCCGCCGCCATCGCCGGCCCCGCCTCCGCGCGCTGTTCCGACGCCGTCGCCTCCTCTCGCCGCGGCCCCGCCGTCCCCGGCCGGCGCCGCCCTCCACCGCCGGCAGCAGCTCCGGTCGCCGCGCGGCCTCTTCCCGACGCCCGCGCAAGATCCGATCGAGGAAGCCAGTGCGTTAAGACTTTTTCTCTTCCCCCCCCCCCCCGAAATTTCCAAGACTTTGATTTTTACAGCATGTGCCCTTGTTCATAGCATCATAACTCTCTGCATATAGATCCGTTTCGCGCGTGTAATATATCGAATTGTTCGTCTCGTGATGCTCTACATTTTGTTCAATTGCACCATGTTCATTAGAGACCATATTGATGCCCAAATCTCTGGTGCAAGAGGGCTAGTTGCTGTTATCTGCTGGTTCTTATCATAACTTCGAGATTTGTTATTTTTGTTGCATTTAATCTGTGCTTCTTATGGGCATGAGCTCTATATGTGTTTTGTTGTATGCCATGCCATCTTTCCAAGGGTGTATGCCATGTATTTTTGTGATCTCTGTGGTGACTAGCACAAGCATGCAAACTAGGCTCCGTAATGTTTCTGATTTCAGGGACAGTAATTTCTCCAAGTCCTTGTCTGCTGTTATTTTGTTGCCATGTAAACTTGATGCTACAGAGAGATCCATGCATATTTTGGAGATATTCAGTAAGGATGTTTTGTAGATATTGTTGTAATTGATCCATTCCTTCCCTTGTTTGCAATTATGGAGTGCCATAGCATGACTTAATCGTGCTCTACTTTTGCTATAAAATATTTCTGGCAGATTGTCTACGTGTTATTCAATTTTGCCAAGCCTATTGTAGTTGATCCATACATGCTATGCTTTTTTTCTTGCCATGGATAGCTTCTTAAACATTCCATCTTGCTGTAGGTATGCTTTTTTTGTCATGCATTTCTTTGTGGTGAGTGCATCAAGCTCACCAAGATGCCCCCATATTATTGTTTCTGCCATGCTCTGTTTTCCGCTAAGTCGGAAACCTGATAACGGAACTTGCTATGTTTACATGGTTGCCATAATATCTTCTGGTCCTTTTTGGCTTATGGTCAGTAAGGGAATTTTGTTATATGCATTTAGTAGAATACTGCCATGCCTTGTTTAGCTACGTTAAGTTCCTGTAGCATGTTGATTTCGTGCTCTGAACATTGCTACCTGATGCTGTTTCAGGCATGTCCAGTAATTTCACCAAGTCTGTGAACCTGTTATCTTTTGCACTTTTGCCATGCTTGTTTGAGCCTGTTATGTTGTGAACTAGCCGTAGCTCAGTGTTCATCTTTTGTCAAGCATCTTCTGTAGATTACTGTCACATGCTTTGTTGCTATGTTGGAGTGCCGTAGCTTTGTTACTTGTTGCATTCTAAGTGCTAT
Organism: Triticum aestivum; assembly: GCF_018294505.1. Taxonomy (NCBI): domain Eukaryota; kingdom Viridiplantae; phylum Streptophyta; class Magnoliopsida; order Poales; family Poaceae; genus Triticum; species Triticum aestivum. The sequence goes on along the minus strand of NC_057796.1, from coordinate 96,398,055 downwards.
CATGCTGTTTATCGCAGATTTGTGTCATTCTTGTTTTGCTTGCCATTTGCAAACCGTGCATCCGTTTCCGGTGATCTTTATATCGATTTCGACCGAAATCATCTCATCTTTCCAGTGGCATGCTTGGTTTGCCAAGTTACTGCCTTGTTCATCATTTTCCTTCCGGAGCACGCATATGCATCGCATATCATATCTCGCATATCATACATGTTTTGCATCATGTTGCTTGTGCATTTCCCGTGATTGATTGTGGTTCCATTGCTTGTGTTCTTGTATTGGGTAGAGCCGGGAGACGAGTTCGTGAACGAGGAACCTGTTGAGTACGCTTACGAGGATCAAGCTTTCGTCAACTCTGAGAACCTTGCAGGCAAGATGACCACCCCTCGAAATCACTTCTATCTTTGCTTTGCTAGTTGTTCGTTCTATTGCCATGCTGCGCTACCTACCATTTGCTATATCATGCCTCCCATATTGCCATGTCAGCCTCTAACCATCCTTTCCTAGCAAACCGTTGTTTGGCTAAGTTACCGCTTTTGCTCAGCCCTTCTTATAGTGTTGCTAGTTGCAGGTGAAGTTGAAGTTGGTTCCATGTTGGAACATGGATATGTTGGGATATCACAATATCTCTTATTTAATTAATGCATCTATATATTTGGTAAAGGGTGGAAGGCTCGGCCTTATGCCTGGTGTTTTGTTCCACTCTTGCCGCCCTAGTTTCTGTCATACCGGTATTATGTTCCTTGAGTTTGCGTTCCTTACGCGGTTGGGTGATTTATGGGACCCCCTTGACAGTTCGCCTTGAATAAAACTCCTCCAGCAAGGCCCAACCTTGGTTTTACCATTTGCCACCTAAGCCTTTCCCCCGGGTTTTAGCGAGCCCGAGGGTCATCTTTATTTACCCCCCCCCCCCCCCCGGGGCCAGTGCTCCTTCGAGTGTTGGTCCGAATCGAGCAGCCTGCGGGGCCACCTTGGGGAAACTCGAGGTCTGGTTTTACTCGTAGCTTGACTTATCCGGTGTGCCCTGAGAACGAGATATGTGCAGCTCCTATCGGGATTTGTCGGCGCATCGGGCGGCTTTGCTGGTCTTGTTTTACCATTGTCGAAATGTCTTGTAAACCGGGATTCCGAGACTGATCGGGTCTTTCCGGGAGAAGGTTTATCCTTCGTTGACCGTGAGAGCTTATGATGGGCTAAGTTGGGACACCCCTGCAGGGTATTATCTTTTGAAAGCCGTGCCCGCGGTTATGAGGCAGATGGGAATTTGTTAATGTCCGGTTGTAGAGAACTTGTCACTTGACCCTATTAAAATACATCAACTGTGTGTGTAGCCGTGATGGTCTCTTCTCGGCGGAGTCCGGGAAGTGAACACGGTTTGAGTTATGAATGACGTAAGCAGGAGTTCAGGATCACTTCTTGGTCATTGCTAGATGACGACCGTTCTGTTGCTTCTCTTCTTGCTCTCTTTTGCGTTTGTTAGCCACCAAATATGCTTAGTGACTGCTGCAGTTCCACCTCATTTCACCATCCTTTCCTATAAGCTTAAATAGTCCTGATCTCGCGGGTGTGAGATTACTGAGTCCTCGTGACTCACAGATTCTACCAATACAGTTGCAGGTGCCGACGATGCCAGTGCAGATGATGGGATCGATCTCAAGTGGGAGTTCGATGAGGAACGTGGTCGTCACTATGTGTCTTTTCCTGATGATCAGTAGTGGAGCCCAGTTGGGACGATCGGGGATCTAGCATTTGGGGTTATCTTATTTTCATTTGGATCTTGACCGTAGTCGGTCTATGTGTGTATTTTGGATGATGTATGGATTATATTTATGTATTGTGTGAAGTGGCGACTGTAAGCCAACTCTTTATCCCATTCTTGTTCATTACATGGGATTGTGTGAAGATGACCCTTCTTGCGACAAAACCACTATGCGGTTATGCCTCTAAGTCGTGCCTCGACACGTGGGAGATATAGCCGCATCGTGGGCGTTACAGCCCCACCCTCGTGGCCACCTCGGGCACCGTCTCGCGTTGATTTTACTTCCCAAAAATCACAAATATTCCTAAATAATTCTCCGTCCGTTTTTATCCCGTTTGGACTCTGTTTGATATGGGGTTTCTGCGAAACATAAAACATGCAACAAACAGGAACTGGCACTGGGCACTGGATCAATATGTTAGTCCCAAAAATAGTATAAAAAGTTGCCAAAAGTATATGAAAGTTGAATAATATTAGCATGGAACAATCAAAAATTATAGATACGACGGAGACGTATCAGCATCCCCAAGCTTAATTCCTGCTCGTCCTCGAGTAGGTAAATGATAAAAAAGATAATTTTTGATGTGGAATGCTACCTAGCATAATCTTGATCATGTATCTAATCATGGCATGAATATTAAGACACGAGTGATTCAAAGCAATAGTCTATATTTTGACATAAAAACAATAATACTTCAAGCCTACTAATAAAGCAATCATGTCTTTTCAAAATAACATGGCCAAAGAAAGTTATCCCTACAAAATCATATAGTCTGGCTATGCTCCATCTTCACCACACAAAATATTCACATCATGCACAACCCCGATGACAAGCCAAGCAATTGTTTCATACTTTTGACGTTCTCAAACCTTTTCAACTTTCACGCAATAAATGAGCGTGAGCCATGGACATAGCACTATAGGTGGAATAGAATATGATGGTGGAGGTTGTCTGGAGAAGACAAAAAAGGAGAAAGTCTCACATCGATGCGGCTAATCAACGGGCTATGGAGATGCCCATCAATTGATGTCAATGTGAGGAGTAGGGATTGCCATGCAATGGATGCACTAGAGCTATAAGTATATGAAAGCTCAAACTGAAACTAAGTGGGTGTGCATCCAACTTGCTTGCTCATGAAGACCTCGGGCATTTGAGCAAGCCCATCGTTGGAATATACAAGCCAATTTCTATAATGAAAATTCCCACTAGTATATGAAAGTGATAACTCAAGAGACTCTCTATGTGAAGAACATGGTGCTACTTTGAAGCACAAGTGTGGTAAAAGGATAGTAACATTGCCCCTTCTCTCTTTTTCTCTCATTTTTTTGTTTTCTCTTTTGTTTTCTTTTTTTTGGGGGGCCTTCTCTTTTTTTGGCCTTTCTCTTTTTTTATTTTTATTTTATTTTTTCGTCCGGAGTCTCATCCCGACTTGTGGGGGAATCATAGTCTCCATCATCCTTTCCTCACTGGGGCAATGCTCTAATAATGATGATCATCACACTTTTATTTACTTACAACTCAATATTACAACTCGATATCTAGAACAAAGATATGACTCTATATGAATGCCTCCGGCGGTGTACTGGGATGTGCAATCATCTAGCGTAGCAATGACATCAAAAAAGGACAAGCCATGAAAACATCATGCTAGCTATCTTACGATCATGCAAAGCAATATGACAATGAATGCTCGAGTCATGTATATGATGATGATGGAAGTTGCATGGCAATATATCTCGGAATGGCTATGGAAATGCCATGATAGGTAGGTATGGTGGCTGTTTTGAGGAAGATATAATGAGGCTTATGTGTGATAGAGCGTATCGTATCACGGGGTTTGGATGCACCAGCGAAGTTTGCACCAACTTCCGAGGTGAGAAAGGGCAATGCACGGTACCGAAGAGGCTAGCAATGATGGAAGGGTGAGAGTGCATGTAATCCATGGACTCAACATTAGTCATAAAGAACTCACATACTTATTGCAAAAATCTATTAGTCATCGAAATAAAGTACTACGTGCATGCTCCTAGGGGGATAGATTGGTAGGAAAAGACCATCGCTTGTCCCCGACCGCCACTCATAAGGAAGACAATCAATAAATAAATCATGCTCAAACTTCGTTACATAACGGTTCACCATACGTGCATGCTACGGGAATCACAAACCTCAACACAAGTATTTCTACAATCCACAACTACCCACTAGCATGACTCTAATATCACCATCTTTATATCGCAAAACTATTGCAAGGAATCAAACATATCATATTCGGTGATCTACAAGTTTTATGTAGGATTTTATGACTAACCATGTGAATGACCAATTCCTGTCAACTCTCTAAATAGATATAAGTGAAGCAAGAGAGTTTAATTCTTTCTACAAAAGATATGCCCATGCTCTAAAAAAATATAAGTGAAGCAAAAGAGCATTCTACAAATGGCGGTTGTCTATGTAAAGAGAAACAGGCAATCCAAACTTCAAATGATATAAGTGAAGCACATGAAGCATTCTATAAAGCCATACTCAAAAAATATAAGTGAAGTGCAAAGAGCATTCTATAAATCAACCAAGGACTATCTCATACCAGCATGGTGCATAAAAGAAAAGTGAAAACTAGATGCAAAAGACGCTCCAAGATTGCACATATCGCATGAACGAAACGGATCCGAAAACATACCGATACTTGTTGAAGAAAGAGGGGATGCCTTCCGGGGCATCCCCAAGCTTAGACGCTTGAGTCTCCTTGAATAGTTACTTGGGGTGCCTCGGGAATCCCCAAGCTTGAGCTCTTGCCTCTCTTCCTTCTTCTCACATCGAGACCTTCTCGATCATCGAACACTTCATCCACACAAAACTTCAACAGAAACTCGGTAAGATCTGTTAGTATAATAAAGCAAATCACTACTCTAAGTACTGTTGCAAACCAATTCATATTATTTTTTTGCATTGTGTATACTGTAACATAACTTTTTCATGGCTTAATCCACTGATATAAATTGATAGTTTCATCAAAACAAGCAAACTATGCATCAAAAACAGAAGTTGTCTAAAACAGAACGGTCTGTAATAATCTGAACATTCACCATACTTCTGATACTAGAAAAATTCTGCCAAAATTAGGAAAAATAAAAAAAATTATAGAAAGACAGTGCAAAAAGAATCAGAACCGTTTGACATCCAGTTAAAAATGTAAAATCGCGCACTACAGCCAAAGTTTCTGTCCTGCACCGTACAAACCAACAAGAATTGTAAACATCCTAAAGGCAAAACTTGGCACATTATTTTTATAATACAATGGAATTGTACAAGGGGATAATTATTTTTGTTGAAAAGTTTCTGTAATTAAGATTCACAAAGTTTCCATGGGCATGAACAAAGTTCAAGGACGTCCCCCACTTTCGCAATGCTCGTCTATCTCACTTTCACTTTTCTTTTTGAAAAGTTTTGGGTTCCCCTCTTTTTTTTGCTTTTAAACTATATGAAAGCACTCAACAGAAATAAATGACTCTCTAAAACATCCGGGTTGTATCCCTGGTAGCGCTTTCTTTAAAGTCATTAAGCTAGGCATATAGTGCCCAAGTAGTGAATCCACTCGGATCCCAAGGTATATCAAAGCCAATTTTAATTAGCAATGATTTGTAATTTAGTAGTGAGCACAAAGAAACATATATCATGTAATGACGAAGTCTAACTCTCTTCCTATGCATCGGCATGTCATAAAAGAACAATTCATGCACACATAGTAAAGGCCAATGCATAGTATAAACAGTTTCTTGCAATTTTATCGTGTGGGAAACATAGAGAGGTGGAGATATAGTTCCTCTCTCATAATAATTGCAAGTAGGAGCAGCAAGCACATGCATATTATACTCATCAAAATCATCATGTGTAATGGTAAAAGGCAACCCATCAATATAATCCTTAATAAGCACAAACTTCTCCGATATAGTGTAGTTGGGAGAATTCAAAAAGATAATAGGACTATCATGCGTGGGTGCAATAGCAACAATTTCATGTTTAACATAAGGAACTATAGCAAGTTCATCTCCATAAGCATAATTCATATTGGCATCTTGGCCACAAGCATAGCAAGCATCATCAAAAAGGGATATTTCAAAAGATTCAGAGGGATCATAACAGTCATCATAGCAATCATCCTTCGGTAAGCACGAAGGGAAATTAAACAATGTATGAGTTGAAGAGTTACTCTCATTAGAAGGTGGGCACGGGTGATCAATCTGCTCTTCCTCCTTTTGTTCTTCGCTCTCCTCCTCATCTTTTTCATCCAATGAGCTCACAGTTTCATCAACTTCTTCTTCCATAGATTCCTACAAAATATTAGTCTCTTCTTGGACAGCGGAGACTTTCTCAATAAGTGCATTAATATCGGAATTGTATTCATCCTAGAGCAATAAGTATAATCATATCTCAAGCATAGTTGCCTAGCATACCAATATAACATATAAATTTGATCCCATAATAGTTTCCCTTTTGTGTCAAGCGATAATCCCTAAAGTATTCACGTTGATCCAACGTTACTCCCATTACCAAATTGAATGGGGTTTTCTCTGGATTATCAAAGTAGTACATAATTTCTGTCACATAACGAGCATCGAGGGTTTTAGGAGGTTCCCCATCTCCATGAGCAGAAAGTACACCTAATTTTTTTGGTATTTCGTGTTCCATATCCATAACTAAAGATAGAGAACAACTAAGAATAGCAAATAAAAATTACTTATTGATAAAGCAAACAAGCACACATGAGACTATTCACCCCACGCTATTGGTCCCCGGCAACGGCGCCAGAAAAGTGCTTGATAACCCACAAGTATAGGGGATCAATTGTAGCCTCTTTCGATAAGTAAGAGTGTCGAACCCAACGAGGAGCTAAAGGTAGAACAAATATTCCCTCAAGTTCTATCGACCACCGATACAACTCTAAGCACGCTTAACGTTCGCTTTACCTAGAACAAGTATGAAACTAGAAGTACTTTGTAGGTGTTTTTGGATAGGGGCAGATTAGATAAGGACACAACTAATTAGTTTTAGTAAAGAGCTTGTTGTCACGAGAAAGTTATTTGTCCTTAGGCAATCGATAACTAGACCGGTAATCACTATTGCAATTTTATTTGAGGGAGAGGCGTAAGCTAACATACTTTCTCTACTTGGATCATATGCACTTATGATTGGAACTCTAGCAAGCATCCGCAACTACTAAAGATCATTAAGGTAAAACCCAACCATAGCATTAAAGTATCAAGTCCAATTTATCCCATATGCAACAACCCCCTTACTCGGATTTGTGTTTCAGTCACTCACGCAACCCACTATAAGCGAATCATGAACGTATTGCAACACCCTACAGCGGGGATCCCTCACGCTTGCGTGACACGGAGAGCACCATAGGAAAGCACCAATAATAAAACATGCAACTCAAACCAATCTTGATCATAAAATAACCCATAGGACAAAACATATCTACTCAAACATCATAGGATAGCCATACATCATTGGGAAATAATATATAGCGTTGAGCACCATGTTTAAGTAGAGATTACAGCGGGTAAGAGAGAGGTTACACTGCTGCATAGAGGGGGGAAGAGTTGGTGATGGTGGCGGTGAAGTTGTTGGTGAAGATTGCGGTGATGATGATGGCCACGGCAGCGTTCCGGCGCCACCGGAAGAGAAGGGGAGAGGGGGGCCCTTCGCCTTCTTCTTCCTTGACCTCCTCCCTAGATGGGAGAAGGGTTTCCCCTCTGGTCTTGGCCTCCATGGCATGGGAGGGGCGAGAGCCCCTCCGATATTGGATCTATCTCTCTGTCTCTCTCTGTTTCTGCGTTCTGTTCTGCTGCCCTTTCACCGTTTCTTTTATATCCGGAGATCCGTAACTCTGATTGGGTAGAAACCTTCGCCCAGATCTTTTTCCAAAAATTAGCTTTCTTGCGGCCAAAGTAGAGCATCAACCACCTTATGGGTGGCCCACGAGGGTTAGGGGCGTGCCTGCCTAGAGTGGGTGTGGGCCCCACCCTCGTGGCCACCTCGGGCACCGTCTCGCGTTGATTTTACTTCCCAAAAATCACAAATATTCCAAAATAATTCTCCGTCCGTTTTTATCCCGTTTGGACTCCGTTTGATATGGGGTTTCTGCGAAACATAAAACATGCAACAAACAGGAACTAGCACTGGGCACTGGATCAATATGTTAGTCCCAAAAATAGTATAAAAAGTTGCCAAAAGTATATGAAAGTTGAATAATATTGGCATGGAACAATCAAAAATTATAGATACGACGGAGACGTATCACCGGCTTATGTAGCCGGCCCACCGGCTGAGCCTCGGGCCAGCTGGGGCTACAAGCCGAAGCCGGTGTCGGCAGACGGCGCCGCCGCCATCCAACGACTCCGGGAGCTGACCAACACCGAGGGCCTCAGGGCGACCGACTTGTTGGTTGCCTTCGTCGTGCGCCGGGTTCTCCCGCTCCAAGGCCGGCCTCACCTGATCAGCCGGATGAGTGGGCATCGCGACCCATGCCGGCTGAGCACCAAGGAGATGCCGGCTGCCGAGGTGGCCAACTTGGTGAACGAAATCTCTGGCTTCAAGCTGGAGGGGTCCTGGCAGTTCGGCAAGCCGCCGTACTCCCGCGCGGACCCGCCACCCGCCGTAAGTCTTTCAGTCTCTCCTTTCTTTAATACTTCATCTTGATTCCGTCTCATGGTCTTGAGCAGTCGGACTTTGGGATGCAGATATACATGTCTCTGGCAACGGCTGCTGTCGTGGGGCCGGGTGGTGACTACGCGCCGGACCGGGCCATGAGCGACGTGGACGACCCCGACTAGGGGGCGGCCGCCTTGGAGGACACCGCAACAGGCGGCGTCTATGGAGCCGGTGGCTCCGAGGAAGGCGGCATCGAGACCTGGCCCGACGACGACGATGAGGAAGACGAGTCGCGCCCTTCACGAGGCGTGGGCAAGATGGACGCGGGCCCCTCCGCCGAGCCGACTGCTCGAGGCGGCACGCGGAAGCGAAAACAGGGCGCCGCCTTGTTCGGCAGCGCGCCGAAGAAGGCCAAGAACCCGACTGCCATGACCCGGCGGAAGGAGGCTGCCGCGAACGCGGCCAAATTTCAGAAACTCCTGAAGGTGCCTCCCATGGTGTTGGCGTAAGTATCTTTTCTTGCGCTTTCCTTCTTTCCTGGTTGATTCTTTCTGAATTTCCTTTGCTCTGTTTTCTTGATTTTAGGGCTCCGCTCTCTCTCGAGAAGTCGGCCGCCGCCTCCATCGTTGGGTCGGAGGAGACCTCTACCACCACCCGGCGAATCGATCCGGCCGCCGACCTCCGGGAGGTGACGGAGCGAAACGCGCGGGAGGCGACGGAGCGAAACGCGCGGGAGGCGCGCGAGGAGCAGGGAGCCCCCCGCCTGGAGAAGGCGGAGGCGGACAAGGCGGAGGCCGCCACTTTGAAGAAGCTGGCGGAGGCCGAGGCTGCCGCCGCGACGAAGAAGCAGGCCGAAGAGGCCGCGCGCCACCAGTCGGTGATATTCGTCACCCTCCTGAACTCTGTGCCGCCACCACCAGAGTTCGTGGCGCCGACTGGGGGAGCCGGCGACGAGCACCAGATCATGGAGAGGGACGGCGGCGATGTCGCCATGCCGGACGTAATCGTGCCCCCGCCACCTCCTTCTGAGGAGGTGCGAGACAAGCAGCCGGCTGATCCGCCGGCGCCACCAGCCGGAGACGAGATGGTGACGGGCCCAACTCCTGAGGTCCGCACCCCGACGCACCGCCGGATTGCGAAGGCGGCCTCGGCGCCACGTCCGTTGGAAGCCGGCGCCGCGAGCTCGTCGATCCCGGATGCCGAGGCGTCCAGCGCCACGCCCACTGGCTGGGTGCGGGGAGGCGGGACGGGCCCTTTGAACCGGGCGATCCTAGACGTCCAAGCCAAGCTTCATGCCGAGGCCGACGCTCTTAAGCGTTGCAACAATGCGTTCTTGGAGTCATGAGCAGCCATCCGAGTATACTTCTTGCTTCTTTGATTTTTATACTTCTCCGTGGGGGCACGCCAGCGCACCCACTGGGTGTAGTCCTCGAGTTTTGGGCCGGCTGCTGAGCAGGCGGCTCGGAACTTTAATTGGCAAGCTCCGAGTACTAACATTATGTGATATCTTCATTGCAGGATTATCACAACCTCCGTGCGACCGTCTTCAACTCCAAAGTCCAGGAGCTAACTCAACGGACCGCCGACTTGTCGAAAAGCCGGAGTAAGTCTTTGTTTCTTTCTCTGTGGGGGCGCGCTGGCGCACCCGCGGGCTGTAGTCCCCGAGATTCGGGCCGACTGCTGAGCAGTTGGGCCGGATCTCCCCGGCGACTGTTCTTCTTTTCGTTGATATTGATGACTTCTTTCTCTGCGGGGGCGCGCTGGCGCACCCGCGGGCTGTAGTCCCTGAGATTCGGGCCGGCTGCTGAGCAGTCGGGCCGGATCTTCCCGGCAACTATATCTCTCTTTCTTGATTGTTGATGTCCTTTTCTTTTCTACTTTTGTAGAGGCCAACGCCGCCCTGCAGCAGCAGCTGGGCGAAGCCAACACCACGCTTCGTGCCAAGGAGACGGACTACAGCAAGCTGACCGAAGAGCGTGACCGGCTGGTCATGCAACTAGCGGAGCAGGCGGAGCTTCTCAAGAAGACCCAGAAGGAGGCGGAGGACAAGGAGGCTAGTCTCCTAGCTGAGTTCGAGACCGAACGCTCCGCCTGGACCGACAAGGAGGCAATGCTGACTGCCGGCTTCGGCGAGATTGAAGACATGGTTGACGGTGAGCTTCCCTCTTTACTCTTCTTCGAGCCAACGACTTCTGATCAGGTCGGCTTCTTGTTCCTAACTTTGGCTTTTTTCTTCTGTTTGAGCAGACTTCTTCCCCGGTCACTCCGTCGCTACCAATTGGGCCATCGAGGCCAATCGCGAAGGGCGGAGGGCGGAAGGTGCGGAGATTGCTGCCGACGCCCCCCGAACCCTCAGTGAGCAGCTTCTCAGCATCCAGGCCCGTCTCCAGCCGGCTCATCGGATGCTGCGCCGTCTTCAGCGTGTCGGCACCCAGGCGATTGCCGCCCTGTGGCCAGACATGCCGGCACCGCGCACTCGCAGTCGGACTGCCGACTGGCTGGAGGTGGCGGCCGGCCGTCTTGAGGCCTGGAAGGGCTCCTCGGCCGGGCTGGAGCACGCCGGGCCTTGGAGTTCTTTAAGGCGTGGTACCCTGGGCTGAATCTAGTCCAGTTGACCACGTTTCGATAGGAGGCCCATGAGGAGCTGGTGGCGGTGGAGGATGATCTTGTCAAGCGGGCGGTGGCAGTCGCCGAGTACATCAACACCAGCATCTTCATCCCGGAGCAGGCCGAGAACGGTGCCGAGGCACCACCAGAATGGTTCGGGCTGAACCCAGAGGACGGCGAGGACTCGGCCGAGGTGATAGACTCCAGCGGCAAGGAAGAAGACGAGTAGGAGGAGGAAGGTGAAGAGGAGGCGCCAGAGGTCGGAGCGGACGGCCAGCCTCAGCTCGACCGAGCCTCCAGCAACGAGCCACGCCCGAGCGAGCCGGCTGCTACTGAAGGCGACCAAGCGGAGACTGACCAGCCGGCCGCTCCACCAACCGGCACCACCGACTCCACCGTTCCACCGAACCCGTCTGCTGCTCCCTAGGCTGCCAATTTATCTTTGTTTTTTCCTGCTTATCAGTCTCGACAAACTTTGTTAAATTCACACAATTCCACCCGAGGGGTGTATTTCAAACTTTTGTTGAATGCTGGCCACGGGCCTTTTGATGTGTAAATATATTTGCCGAATTCTATCTTTCCTTGCTTTCTGCTCTTTTGGCTTTTTTCCTTTCCCGCCTTCCCTTGGTTGCCGTCTTGCCAGCCGAACAGCCGCTCTACGGACTGTGGCTGGGTCAAGTACTTAGCCACTTTCGGGGAGGCAAGTACTTAGCCGGTTAGAGTTTTCTAGCAAGTTAAGTAGAAGCCGGCCGGCTGGCTGCTGAGCAGCCAGTCGGCGACGAGGGAAGCCGGCTTGAACTATGTGCACGCTTTGGATCCTTAACCATTTTTCATGCAGACACTCTTTCTACCTTTACTCCTGCCTGCCGGACAGCCGCTCTGCGAGCTGCGGCTTCTGACAGGAGAGGGCTTAAGCGCCAACGCATTACTTGTCCGGCTGCAGGAAGCATTACATAGCACAAGGCGGCAAGTCCCCGGGTCGGCTGGTCGAACCCGGTGCTAGACGGACTAATGAAATATCACAATGACAGGCGTAATACTTATCATATAGATAAAAGAGGGCAGTCCCCGAGCTCTTCTTGGGGGACCCGGAGTCTTCGTACTTAATACAAAAGTTGGCGTGGTACATACTGCAACAACTGTAAAACCTTCGAAGGAGGTTTGCATTCCATGGTCGCTCCGTCTCCTTGCCGGAGTCATCTCTTTTGCATGCTCGAGGCTTCTGAGCGTCGATGAGGTAGTAGGAGTCGTTGCCCAACACCTTGCTGATGATGAAGGGGCCTTCCCAAGGTGCCGAGAGCTTGAGCTGGCCGGCTGTTCGCTGGATCAGTCAGAGCACAAGGTCTCCCTCTTGGAAGGATCTTGGCTTGACCTTCCGGTTGTGGTATCTGCGCAGGTTCTGCTGGTAGATGGTGGACCGGCTGAGTGGCAACAGCCGGCCCTCTTCCAGCAGATCGACGCCGTCTTGTCATGCTTCTTCTGCCTCCTCTTCAGTGTAGATGGTGACTCGAGGGGAGTCGAATTCTATGTCCATCGGGATGACGGCTTCGGCACCGTAGACGAGGAAGAAAGGCGTGAAGCCGGTTGACTTGTTCGGAGTTGTGCGCAGGCTCCAGAGGACGGCCGGCAGCTCATCGCGCCAACAGCCGGCTGAACGCTCCAGAGGCTCGACTAGTCAGGGCTTGATGCCGGACAAAATGAGGTAGTTTGCTCGCTCCACTTGGCCGTTTGACTGCGGATGGGCAACGGGTGCTAAGTCCAGTCGGATGCCCTGCGTCACGCAGAAACGAGCCAAGGCGCCTTTGGCAAAGTTTGTGCCATTGTCGGTGATGATGCTGTGTGGTATGCCATACCGGATGGTGATGTCGGAGATGAAAGTCACAGCAGTCGGACCATTCAATTTCTTAATTGGCTTTGCTTCTATCCACTTGGTGAACTTGTCCACCGCGACAAGCAGATGAGTCATGCCGCCACACGCCGTCTTGAATGGTCCCACCATGTCTAGGCCCCAGACGGCAAAGGGCCAGGCAATGGGGATAGTCTTGAGTGCAGAAGCCGGCTGATGTGGTTTGGAGCGGAACTTCTGGCACCCTTTGCATTTCTGGACCAATTCTTTGGCGTCTTCTAGAGCAGTCGGCCAGAAAAAACCGTGGCGGAAAGCTTTGGCCACGAGTGCTCTTGAAGCTACGTGGTGACCACACTCGCCTTGATGGATATCTTTGAGGATTGCTTGGCCTTGCTCCGGCTCTACGCAACGCTGGTAAACACCAGTGACACTGCGCCTCACAAGTTCTCTGTTGACTATGGTGTACGCTGCTGCCCGGTGCTGTACTTGCCGGGCCGAGATCTCGTCAGTTGGCAGCTCTTTGTTCACCAGAAAGTTGAGGATGGGCTGGGACCATGAAGGTGCTGCAATTTCTTCGACTGCTAGGACTGCTACTTGCACGAGGGCGGTTGGGCCGGGGGGCGGCGAGTTGGAGTCGGCTGCCACTTGCTGAGTCGATGAAGTCCCCGGGCCGACTGCTGCAGTCCCCGGGCCGGGTGCGGCTGCTGCAGTCCCCGGGTCGCCTGTCGAATTCCCCGTGCCGGCTGCTGGGGTCCTCAAGACTGACTGCTTCAGGAGGAGCCGGCACAAAGATGGAATCTGACTCTGGCGATGGCTTGACGGACGGCTTAAGGAGGCGTTGTAGGGCGACGCCCGCTGGTATTGCTTGCCGGGTGGAGCCGATCCGTGCCAAGGCATCAGCTTGCTCATTGTCATTTCTTGGCACATGGAGAAACTCGCACCCTGCAAAGTATCCACTGAGTTGCTGTACAAGGAAGCGGTAACTCGCCATGTTTGCATCCTTGGCGTCCCAATCACCTGACGACTGCTGGACCACCAAGTCGGAATCTCCATAACACAGGATCCGGCGAATGCCGAGTTCCTTGGCAAGCCGGAGCCCGTGAATGAGTGCTTTGTATTCAGCAACGTTGTTGGAGGCGGCAAAGTGAATTTGCAGCACATATCTGAGCTTGTCGCCTTTGGGAGAGGTGAGGACGATGCCGGCTCCCAGACCGGTGCGCATCTTGGAACCATCAAAGTGCATTCGCCAATGGGTGGAGTCCGGCGCTGGCGGCAAGTACTGGGTCTCGGCCCAGTCAACGAGGAAGTCGGCTAGTTCTTGTGACTTGATGGCGGTGCAAGGCTGGTAGTAGATGGTGTAGGGGGCCAAATCTATGGCCCATTTGGCCACTCGGCCTAAGGCATCTCGGCTTCCAATGATCTCGGCAAGGGGAGCAGTGCAGACCACAGTGATTGGGTGCTCTTGAAAATATGGCTTCAATTTCTTGGCGGCAAAGTGCACGCCATAGCACATCTTCTGGTAGTGGGGGTAGTTTTGCTTGGAGGCGGACAGCACTTCACTCAGGTAATACACCGGCCTCTGGACTGGTAGTGCTTTGCCTTCTTCCTTGCGTTCCACCACTATGACTGTGTTGACCACCCGGCTGGTAGCGGCGATGTAGAGGAGCATGGGCTCCTTAGGAGTCGGAGCCGCCAGGACAGGCGGAGTGGTCAACATCTTCTTGAGCTGGAGAAAAGCTTCATCCGCCTTGTCGTTCCACTCGAAAAAAGTGGTCTTCTTCATGAGCTGGTACAGAGGAAGAGCCTTCTCGCCCAGCCGACTGATGAAACGGCTGATGGATGCCAAGCAGCCGGTGAATTTTTGCACGTCCAGCAGTCGGGTGGGCACTTCCATCCTCTCGATGGCCTTGATCTTCACAGGGTTGCACTCTATGCCGCGCTCTGAGACCAGAAAGCCAAGAAGCTGGCCGGCTGGTACTCCAAAGACGCATTTCTCTGGGTTGAGCTTGATCTGAAATCGGCGCAAATTCTCAAAGGTCTCCTTGAGGTCTTCTAGCAGTGTTCCACGCTTCTCTGTCTTCACCACAACATCGTCCACATAGACGTGGGCATTTCTGCCGAGTTGCTTGAGGAGGCACTTCTGCATGCAACGCTGAAACGTGGCGCTGGCATTCCTCAAGCCGAACATCATGGTCAGGTAGCAGAAGGCTCCGAACGGCGTGATGAAGGCGGTCTTCAGCCTGTCGGCTGGGTTCGGCTTGATCTGATGATACCCCGAGTATGCATCCAAAAAGCTCAACAGCTCGCATCCGGCTATGGAGTCTATCACTTGTTCAATCCTTGGTAAGGCAAAGGGATCTTTGGGGCATGATTTGTTGAGGCTGGTATAATCAATACACATGCACCACTGCTTGTTCTTCTTCAGCACTAGGACTGGGTTAGCTAACCACTCTGGAAAGAACACCTCCATGATGAAGCCGGCTGCTAGAAGCCGGGCTATCTCTTCTCCAACAACTCTTCTCTTCTCCTCCGACAGGCGGCGCAAGGGCTGCCTGACTGGCTTGGCATCAGACCGGACATGTAGCTTGTGCTCGGCGAATTCCGTCGGAACACCTGGCATGTCCTTGGGAGACCCTGCAAAGATGTCCCGATTCTCACAGAGGAAATCGACGAGCTCGCCTTCCTATTTGCTGTCAAGGTTTGCACCTATGATAGCGTGCCTCTCCGGGTGCTCCAGGTCCAAGGGTATCTTCTTTGTTTCCTTTGCCGGCTTGAATGATCCCTCAGCTTCCGACTCCTTGGGGTTGGGTGATATTTCCGGCTGCTTGCCGGCCATTGCCACAACCCTGTCAAGGAGCCGCTTCTCAACCGCGATCACGAGGGACTCCGCTAACCGCATGCTCTCTGCTGCGCAGGCGGACGACTTCTTGTAGTCTCCTGCTATGGTCAGGATTCCCTTGGAGCTCGGCATCTTCATCTTCAGGTAAGCATAGTGGGGACCGCCATAAACTTGGCCAGGGCAGGCCGGCCAAGCAGTTCATGATAAGGGCTCTCAAGGTCCACCACCTCAAACCAGACTGGCTCTTGGCGGAAATGATTTTTGTCCCCGAAGAGGACATCAATCTGAGTCTTGCCGATTGGTGAGCAGGAAAGGCCTGGAACAATGCCATGGAAAACTGTCCGGCTGGGCTGAAGATGTCTCTGCTTGATTCCCAACTTCTCCATGGTATCTTTGTACAGGATGTTGATGCTGCTGCTACCATCTATCAGAACTCGAGAGAAGCGATCAGCTCGCCTCTCCGTGGCAAAGGTGGCATCCAACACAAGAGCATAAGAGTCGGGATTGGGCATCACCTCCGGGTGGTCGGCTCTACTCCAGCTGATGGGCTTCTCAGACCAATGCATGAATTCAGGGGTCTCTGATGATACTGCATTCACTTCTTGTTGTTGCTGCCGTCTGCTGCACCTGTCGTCGGCCACGCTGGTGAACACGACATAAGCCCCATGCTCTTCAGGGTACTCATCTTGTATCGCGCCGACTAGCCGAACCGCCGGCTGCTGTGGAGGAGGAGGCGGCGGGCCGGCAGGCGAAGGGGGCTGGAGTCCGTCACCCTTGGCGATCCTAGTGAGCCAGTGGCACTTCTGAGTGGTGTGGTTGGACGGCTTCGCGCCGCTGTGGAACTTGCAGGGTGCATCAAGGGTCTGCTCGTATGAGAAGGCGGGCAACCAGTTGGGCTTGCTGCCCTTCTGGCGCTTGGGGGGAGGCTGCCCTTCCGGCTGCTGATCTTCGACTGTTGCCACCTGCCGGCTCGTGGAAGCCGGCTGCATGTCCTTGCGCTTGTTGTCGTTTGGTTGCTATCGCCGACTGGTGTCACCAGCCGGGGTCCGAGGAGCTTTAGGAGCCACCTTGCCCGACGCGTTAACTTGGATCTCCGCCTTCATGGAGGAGTCGGCCATGGCGTACTTGTCTGCTATGATCAGCAGTTCGTCGAGGGTTGCCGGCTCGTCGCAGAGGAGCTTGTGCTTGAGGAGGGTGCCCTCTCGGCACCCGGCAGTGAAGTACTCGATGGCCTGCACCTCGTGCACGCCCTCGCAAGAGCTGCGCGGCTCGGCCCAGCGCGTGAGGTAGTCGCGAGTCGACTCGTTGGGGCCTTGGACGCACAAGGAGAGCTGGCGGGGCTTGGGTGGCCGCTTGTACGTGCTGGTGAAGTTGCGGATGAATGCTTCAGTGAAATCAACCTAGCTGTTGATGCTGCGGGGCTTCAGGCTGTTCAGCCATGTCCGGGCTGTGCCCTGGAGCATGAGCGGAACGTACTTCACGGCAACGCGCGTGTTGCCGTTCGCGATGCTGACGGCTGTGGAGTATTCGACCAGCCAGTCCTCCGACTTCACGGAACTGGTGTAATTGGGTGTATCTCTTGGGAGCGTGAACCCTTTTGGGAATGGTTCGTCTCGGATGCGGGGGACGAAGCAAGGCGGACCCAGCTCATCTTCTTCTTCTAGCGCCAGGGATCGATTGAGGCGATCGATCCGGTGGCGGGCATCGTTTTCTCCGATTCCTTCTCGGCGGCCAAGGCGGTCGCCGAGTGACGGGTGATCGACAGGCGGCGGGGAAATGCGCCTTTCCCTGCGGGGAGGAGGAGGCGGACAGTCGTCTCGTCGCTGCACTGCTCTTGGGTGGCCGTCTTGGTCACGCTCGATGGTGATGCGAGTCCGGCTGCGGCTAGCAGCCGGCTCCTTGTCTCTTCTATCGCGGGCACCACCAGTCGGCGTCCGGGATGTCGCGCCTTGGTCTCGGCGAGGAGGCGGGTCATCGTTTTGCCGGTTGGGCGCTTCAGTGTGGCACCCGGCCCCTTGCTGCTCAGCAGCCGCGTCGAGGAGCTGCTGGACTCGGTCCGTCATGTGGCGACGCTCGTCGCCCTCGAGCTTGTCTAGCTCATCTGCTGCCGCCTGGGCAGCTCGTATGTTCTCCGCAGGCGTGGCGTAGACGGGGTGATCTGTCCCGAACATGCTAGCGATGGTCGCGCCATGCTGCCGGATCTGGCCAATGCGGCTTAGCCCACCAGGAGCCGGCATGCCACCGACGGCATGGTCCATTTCGCGCCGGTAAGCCTCCGAAAGGCGTCTCATGTTGTCCAGCCGGTTGGCGCTCTCAACGAGCTGGACGCGGCGTGCCTCCAGTGTCTCGGCGTCGGCGTCTTCCGAGATGGGCGCAGTAAGGTCTTGTATCGCCGCCTGCAACGGATCCTGGCCACCTCCGCCAGAGTGCTCGCCGTGGCTGATGACGAGCACTTCCGTGACGGTGCTTCCGCCGCTGTCCGCGCGAGGAAGCGGCTCATCGTAGACCACCATGTTGTTGGGGAACGCGTCGAGCGACGCCGTATCGGAGTCGACCAACATCGGGTCGGTGGAGCCAACCGACTCCAAGTCAACAGCAGGCTCGCTGGTGACATGGAGCTGATCAGGGAGGCTCACGAGGCGGCTCTTGGGGCCATCGGTGCCCGCATCAGACGCGGGCTCGTCGGAGAGGCGAATCTTGCCGACAAGATCGGCGAGCCAGCTCGCCGCGCAGGCGACCTCCGCGTCGGCGCAGACGTCGTCTGGCGTGCTGGGCTGGCTACGCTCGCCAGGAAGGAACAGGGTTCCCGTCCAGAACAGGTCTCCTGAAGACGGTGCACCTTGCCCCATGGTGGGCGCCAAATGTCGGGGGTTGGGTGCGACATATGCCAATGTATGGCTTATCATGGTGGGAGCGAGTAGAACGTCGCCGGTGCCTGGAAGCGGGATGAGGCGTAGACACGAACGCTGGCGCACTTTACCCAGGTTTGGCGCTCTCCTAGGAGATAACACCCCTAGTCCTGCTCTGCGGGGTCTCCGCATGATCACTAAGGCACTAGTGAGTACAAATGGTGCTCCTCGAGCTGTATGCTAGAGGTAGAAGAAGGCAAGGCTTGCTCTTCTCTCCCCCTAGGTGTGAGTCTAATTCTAACAGGTTCGAACCCTTTGCATGGGCGCCCTGGGGGGTTTATACAGGCCTACCCCCCAGGGGTACAATGGTAATCTGGCCGGGTGTAGGACATGGCTGTCAGTCTCTCTGGTCGCCGGCTTCTCCGCCGACTGCTGGGGCCTGCTGCCTGGTGGGCCCCGTCGACTGGTCTGGTACGGAGCCGACAGGCCGCCCCCACCGCTCGCGGGTCTTGACGGCTGCTGATTACTGTAGCTGTAACGCTAATGACGCTTGATTGGTCAGGGGAGCGTGGCTACAGTCCCGCCGCCTGGCGGGAGATCACTGTAGCCACTCCGCGTCTTATCTGGTTAATGGCGTGTGGGCCCCGAGGAAGGGGCGGGCCGACTGCTGGGGCCCGGTCTCCCTCGGGTCCGACTGGTGAGGCTCTCGCCGTCTTCCGGGCTCTCACTGACCGGTAGGGCCCGCCGTCTTCGGGCCGTACCGACAGACGGTCGTGGGAACAGGACTTCGCCTGACAGGAGTGATGTCAGGGGCGGAGTGGCAACAGTGTCGCGCCGGGCGGAGATCTCCGCCTGTACGGAGCACTGTGGCCACGCCCGGCCCTGGATACGGGGGTGATGGGCTACACTGTGGCCTCATGCTGTCTTCTCTTCTTAATGGGGGCGCAGACTTTGAGGGCGCCATGGGCCGACTGCTCGGAGTCGGCCTCTCTGGAGGCCGCCTACCAGGAGTCGGCCCGTCTTGGAGCCGCCTTCCTGAGCATGGTCGTCTTCTGGCAGTCGGCCGTTCGGCCAGACGACCGCCAGAAGGCGGCGCTCTACCATGACGTCTTGAGGGGCGCAGCCGGCCCTGATGTCTTGAAAGGTTCTGGGGCTCGGGTTAGGCTACCCGTGGCCCATTACTCTGACACAGATTAAAGAGCCGCTCCGGCGGGAGTATGGCGTATGTTGTTACCTTCGGCCGGGCCATGGCTACCGAGCGGGACATGGATCCTCTGACGTGGCTATCACTGCCTTACCCTGCCTTTCCTTCGCTGACTGGTGGGACCCACGCTTGGGGGTCCCACATGTCAGTGATAGAATGGTAGGCTTGTTCATGTCAGGGGATCCTCATCCGGGCGACGGCGACCAGAGAAGAGGCGGCGGGAGGGGAATGAATGCAACTACTGTTTGGGTTCGCTATCCGGCTTAAATAAATGCGCAGCATCACGTGTACCCGCGGGTGCACAAATTGTAACATACATGTCTGCTTAAGTGGGCGTCACGTAACTGGTGTGTGTGTGTGAGAGAGATTCTGAGAGACAGAGTGCGTGTGTGCGACTCTACTCTTCGGACATGTACTCAACCTTTTGCATCGGGATATAAGTATAATGGTATTTACAGTACCGCACCTTCAGTTGAAGAGAGCTGGTATCCGAAGCCTTTCTAGCCGTACCGGCAATACTAGCACATATATTCCAGCAAGTTCCACTTTGCTGATTCTACTCTGATGCTTACGGTTTTCCCGTTATATCTATACTATGATCTCTATAGCTGCTTTGTGTCGCACTAACAGCAGTCCACTCTTGAAGCTAAACACCGCAATGACTTACAAAATTGGCACCAAGGCATTGAGTGCCATTCTGGATGCAATGAAACTCAAACGCTCCCCACCTATTGATTCTTGTTCAGAATATGATCCTAATGACTATTCTAACCTCGAGGAGTCAAAGGCAGATGGCCTGTCCTGTTCACCCATCATGCTAGATTGTTCCAGAGACTTTCTTTTTTAATTGCTCAGCAATGAGGTTGTGGGAGATAAGGATGTGGAGAGAGGTGTGGCTATCTTTTGTAAAATTATCATAGTTTGCTTTCTATCCATCAGATATAGATCAGACGGTCTATATTACAAGATGGCAGGCACACCATCATCGCCAACTCAGTTTTTTATAAGGGTACAGATGATAAGTTTGCTAACTACTAAAGTAAAGTGGAATTTGTCCATGTTATACAAGTAAATTAAGGTGATTGTTTATCATACGGGTAAGGGTGGATGAAGGGTGGTAGGAACAAATGCTCTGCCTAGAGCATGTGTGTGTGAGATGGAGTCTCAGTGTGTGTGTGTGTGGGTGTGTGTGTGTGAGAGAGAGAGAGAGAGAGAGATGGAGTCTTAGTGTGTGTGTGTGCGTGTGTGTGTGATGGAGTCTTAGTGTGTGTGTGTGTTTGTGTGTGTGTATGGGTGGGTAGGTGGGTGCGTGCGTGCGTGCGTGTGTGTGTGTGTGTGTGTTTGTTTGTTTGTGTGTGGGGGGGTGCGTGTGTGTGGGTGTGTGTGTCGCAGGGTCCTCGGTGGCGGCTGTAATTTAAGTGTGCATGGTTTCATCATAGAGAGGTGATGTGTATGGCAGAGGCCACCAACGATGGGGTGCGAGAGAGAAAATGCCCGTAGAGAGGGAAGAGAAGGTGTGTGCGCATGAGAGTAGTCGACATCGAGAGAACGTGTTTGTTCGAGAGACACCGAGGAAGACTACTATATATCGATGGTGCATGTAGGCGGGAATTAAACGAAGGGATGGTCTTATTGGTTTCGGGGATATAGGGGAAGAGTGAGAGGGGGGTAGCTAGAAGGAGATTGTTAAGTGTGAGTGTGTGTTTTACCCATCCAGGCGGAAGTTATGTGCACACAAGAAGAGAACGATTCGATGTGGCGTTAGGGTTGAGGGTAATTAACTACGTATGGAGACATAGAGACCTTCAACTTGCATGTGTGAGAGGTATACATGTATACGTGGGATGTGTGTGTGCGTGCGCGCGCGCATGATCGAGATAAAAGAAAGAAGACATAAGTCATAAGCTAAGATCAACGACATGGGAGAGACGGATCGGTATGACAATATGCATGCATGCGAGAATGCAGGGAAGAAGGCCCGACAATTGAGCATGTGTTTTTGTCTTTAAGAGATAGTGGCGTGGGCTGGAGCATGCATCTATGGCAAGCAGAGGGAGTGAGGCACAACGATTGTGCAAAAGAGATCAACCTATAAATGAAAGAAGGTTGATGGAGAAACAGATAAATAGAAAGATAAAGATGCTAGCTAGTGTGTTTTAGAGATAGGAGTCGAGTGGATCAGAAGGCTGAGTTATGGGTGTGGGTGTGAGAGAGATGAAGAAAGGGTGCGTGTGACTCGCATACAAACAAATATCGAAGAGAATCGCGAGAGACGGAGTTTTGTGTGTGCGAGAGAGAAAGATATTTCAAAACGAGAGTGATAGCTAGAGAAACATATGAGGGAACGCAAGATATCTCTAGGGAGAGAGAGTGTGTGTGAGCGACATACAAGAGAACAGTGGAGAAATATGAGACCCTGGGAGACAGAGTTTGTGTTTGTGTGTGAGACAGAGATATTTAAGAGGAAGAGTCGTACGTTCTCATACCTAAGGAGCGAAAGACATATCTATATGAGGGGTGTGCGAGTGGCACACAGGGAATAGTAGAGAGAAATGAGACCCCGGGAGACAAAGTTTTGTGTTTGTGTGAGAGAAAGAGAATCCACATGGAGAATCATAGTTAGAGACACATAGCAGGGAGCGAGATATACTTAGAGAGAGATAGAGTGATGAAGGTCGAGGGAGAGAGTACCGTCAGTGTGTTACGAAGATAAAAGATCATTGTTGACATACAGGTAGCACGAGAGATACCTGAGAGACGATGAACGCGTATAGGTCTAGAGAGATAGTCCTATATAAGCATGAGTGATAGTTATATGAGACGAATATCTGGATTAAATGGGATTCAAATATTTAAACTGGAGATCACGACATCGATAATATCATAATGCAAATTGGTGTATCAAACATGCATATTCATTTGAATTTGGGGACACGTGTAATGTTATATAGTTTATCAATATTGGTGCTCCATAGATTCTTTAATTAGAAACAATGCATGGTTTATATGCAATTAATGTCTAAACGGGATTACACTATATGTTGTGTGTGTGAAACACATTATATATGTTTGAGAAGTAAAAAAACGCATGAAACACACATTAATTGGAGACAGTTAGCGAGGAATGCATACATTGGATTTCGACATAAAGTGGTTTCAAATATTTGAAAATCCAAATTGATGGATACAACCTTATGAATCTGAGATCATGCCATTTGTAAACCATATTTATGTATAAAGGGTGTTGTGCTTTTGAAAGTATATATAAAAATGATGTATATAGAATTTTATTCCAATCGAAAATGGATCCTGCCCGCAAAAAAATAGAATACAAACGGGATTCGAATTGAGTTGGCACGGTAAACGTGCACTCTGCAAAATTTGAACGAAGCGGGGAAAGTCGCAGTAACCGCCCGAAACCAAAATCCGTGAGATGGAAATTACTACTGCCTATCCCTGCCACGCAAAGCTATCTGCTCGATTTCTATAGGTTTCCATAGGGGTAGGTTTGTAATTTCACTCAAACGTGACAGAACCGCCTCTCACCCGGATTCATACACGGTGGGCGCCAAAACACAGTGTGTCCTCGGCCGAAATCGACTCCCTCCCCGATTCATACACGGTGGGCGCCAAAAACAAACTCTCGTCGGCAAATATTCGGTGTATGCGAGATTACCGTCCTATCCCCAACCGACTAATATTGTTGTGATGTAGGAAATTTGAAACGAGGGCTAAGTTTGTAAATTTCCTCGCATTTGAGACAAACGCGCCCTGAAGACATGGTTCCCCCCTTCCTCTCCACCTCCATTTCCCCATCCGTACTCCGTGGGCGCCAAAACACCCTCTCCACCCCAGCCTCCTCCGTCCGCCATCCCATCCACCGCCGTCCTCCTCCACCATGTCGGAGCTGATACCCCGACGCCGCCGTCCATTACAAGAGATCGACCTCTCTCATCCACGGCTTCGGACCGGGATCCTTGCATCCCGTCCTCTCGCTTCAACCCCGCCATCGTCCACCTTGCCAACGCCGCTCCTATGACCGTCTTGTCCACCGCGCCCCGCCGCCACCGTCTACCCTCCTAGATCTGCTTCCACACCACCGATAGCCATCGCTACCGCAGCACCGTCAAATTCTCAGCAGATGCATACACGGCGCCGCACCAAAGGCGGTACTCTTTTGTATCTGCTCAACTTATTTATCGCAGCAAGAAAATAGATCGCCACTGCTTTACTCTGATTTCTTGTCCATCACTTACTTGCTAGTTGAAAGCAAACATTGGTTGTAAAGTTGCCTTTGTCCGGTTTGCACCTTCAGATCCGACATGGCACGCTCAACACTATACTCCTAATGCTTATGGTTTTCACCTTTTATATTCCACACTAGTTAAATCACAGTAGACTAAATTTCAAAATTGGGTCAGTCAATTTTTCAGAGCTCACCGGAGTTCGCTGGTGCGAACGAAGGGGCTCGGGTGGGGACTTTGGTTGTGGGGGCGGTGGTGGGGCCTCGCCGAACAAAGAAAACTCGATGCGGGTGGGGGTGGGGGTGGCGGAGGAACACAGGCGGTGGGGGTCGGTGGTCCGGCCGGTGGCCCGTGCGGTGTTCTGTATGGGAAGAATCAGAGACGAGGAATAAGAAGGGTTAGGAGATGTAGGATCTTCATACAACCGCTTGAAATAGTCGACTGACCCAAATGACAAAAGTCACGCGACTTGCATGCAGACATGCCTTTATATTCAGTACCATCATCATACCTGCTTAGCACTGCTCCTGAATCCATCAAGATAAACAACGTGCCACTCATAATTCCAAACTTGTTGCTCAAGTACGAATCTGATATGATGCTGATATTAATAAAACAGATAACATTTAATTGGTCAGCTAATGTTCCTACTTTATTTTCGAAAAAGCATGTGCACCACATATAGAGAGACAGCAGGGAGTTGCTTTCTTAATGGGCTCGGGTTCATCATGTGTGGGCACTGCGCAACGAACATTTTATTATCCAAAATCTGCTTGCTCTTCTTTAGCATGTTCCTCTTCCGTTCTTCTTTAATAAGTACTCTCTCCGTTCCTAAATAGAAGTCTTTGTATAGATTCCACCATGGACTACATATGGAGCAAAATGAGTGAATCTACACTCTAAAATGTATCTGGATACATCTGTATGTGATCCATAGTGGAAATCTCTACCAAGACTTACATTTTTGAACGGAGGGAGTATGATAGTAGTATAGTATGTTCCTTGTAGTGAAGATGAGCAGGGACATTTGCAGTGTAGAGGTCTATACGGTCGGTTGGTATGGACACTTTGAACTCTTCGGGCCTCTTTGATTCGTAGGATTTTGTAAACATGGGAATAGGATTTGTAGTGGCCTGCCCACTTGAATCCTATAAGAATAGCAAGGAAATGTGGGGAGCTATGTCGCCTTTGAGAGTTACACTGATATTAACAGTACCGCACCTTCAGTTGAAGAGAGCTGGTATCCGAAGCCTTTCTAGCCGTACCGGCAATACTAGCACATATATTCCAGCAAGTTCCACTTTGCTGATTCTACTCTGATGCTTACGGTTTTCCCGTTATATCTATACTATGATCTCTATAGCTGCTTTGTGTCGCACTAACAGCAGTCCACTCTTGAAGCTAAACACCGCAATGACTTACAAAATTGGCACCAAGGCATTGAGTGCCATTCTGGATGCAATGAAACTCAAACGCTCCCCACCTATTGATTCTTGTTCAGAATATGATCCTAATGACTATTCTAACCTCGAGGAGTCAAAGGCAGATGGCCTGTCCTGTTCACCCATCATGCTAGATTGTTCCAGAGACTTTCTTTTTTAATTGCTCAGCAATGAGGTTGTGGGAGATAAGGATGTGGAGAGAGGTGTGGCTATCTTTTGTAAAATTATCATAGTTTGCTTTCTATCCATCAGATATAGATCAGACGGTCTATATTACAAGATGGCAGGCACACCATCATCGCCAACTCAGTTTTTTATAAGGGTACAGATGATAAGTTTGCTAACTACTAAAGTAAAGTGGAATTTGTCCATGTTATACAAGTAAATTAAGGTGATTGTTTATCATACGGGTAAGGGTGGATGAAGGGTGGTAGGAACAAATGCTCTGCCTAGAGCATGTGTGTGTGAGATGGAGTCTCAGTGTGTGTGTGTGTGGGTGTGTGTGAGAGAGAGAGAGAGAGAGAGAGAGATGGAGTCTTAGTGTGTGTGTGTGCGTGTGTGTGTGATGGAGTCTTAGTGTGTGTGTGTGTTTGTGTGTGTGTATGGGTGGGTAGGTGGGTGCGTGCGTGCATGCGTGCGTGTGTGTGTGTGTGTGTGTGTTTGTTTGTTTGTGTGTGGGGGGGTGCGTGTGTGTGGGTGTGTGTGTCGCAGGGTCCTCGGTGGCGGATGTAATTTAAGTGTGCATGGTTTCATCATAGAGAGGTGATGTGTATGGCAGAGGCCACCAACGATGGGGTGCGAGAGAGAAAATGCCCGTAGAGAGGGAAGAGAAGGTGTGTGCGCATGAGAGTAGTCGACATCGAGAGAACGTGTTTGTTCGAGAGACACCGAGGAAGACTACTATATATCGATGGTGCATGTAGGCGGGAATTAAACGAAGGGATGGTCTTATTGGTTTCGGGGATATAGGGGAAGAGTGAGAGGGGGGTAGCTAGAAGGAGATTGTTAAGTGTGAGTGTGTGTTTTACCCATCCAGGCGGAAGTTATGTGCACACAAGAAGAGAACGATTCGATGTGGCGTTAGGGTTGAGGGTAATTAACTACGTATGGAGACATAGAGACCTTCAACTTGCATGTGTGAGAGGTATACATGTATACGTGGGATGTGTGTGTGCGTGCGCGCGCGCATGATCGAGATAAAAGAAAGAAGACATAAGTCATAAGCTAAGATCAACGACATGGGAGAGACGGATCGGTATGACAATATGCATGCATGCGAGAATGCAGGGAAGAAGGCCCGACAATTGAGCATGTGTTTTTGTCTTTAAGAGATAGTGGCGTGGGCTGGAGCATGCATCTATGGCAAGCAGAGGGAGTGAGGCACAACGATTGTGCAAAAGAGATCAACCTATAAATGAAAGAAGGTTGATGGAGAAACAGATAAATAGAAAGATAAAGATGCTAGCTAGTGTGTTTTAGAGATAGGAGTCGAGTGGATCAGAAGGCTGAGTTATGGGTGTGGGTGTGAGAGAGATGAAGAAAGGGTGCGTGTGACTCGCATACAAACAAATATCGAAGAGAATCGCGAGAGACGGAGTTTTGTGTGTGCGAGAGAGAAAGATATTTCAAAACGAGAGTGATAGCTAGAGAAACATATGAGGGAACGCAAGATATCTCTAGGGAGAGAGAGTGTGTGTGAGCGACATACAAGAGAACAGTGGAGAAATATGAGACCCTGGGAGACAGAGTTTGTGTTTGTGTGTGAGACAGAGATATTTAAGAGGAAGAGTCGTACGTTCTCATACCTAAGGAGCGAAAGACATATCTATATGAGGGGTGTGCGAGTGGCACACAGGGAATAGTAGAGAGAAATGAGACCCCGGGAGACAAAGTTTTGTGTTTGTGTGAGAGAAAGAGAATCCACATGGAGAATCATAGTTAGAGACACATAGCAGGGAGCGAGATATACTTAGAGAGAGATAGAGTGATGAAGGTCGAGGGAGAGAGTACCGTCAGTGTGTTACGAAGATAAAAGATCATTGTTGACATACAGGTAGCACGAGAGATACCTGAGAGACGATGAACGCGTATAGGTCTAGAGAGATAGTCCTATATAAGCATGAGTGATAGTTATATGAGACGAATATCTGGATTAAATGGGATTCAAATATTTAAACTGGAGATCACGACATCGATAATATCATAATGCAAATTGGTGTATCAAACATGCATATTCATTTGAATTTGGGGACACGTGTAATGTTATATAGTTTATCAATATTGGTGCTCCATAGATTCTTTAATTAGAAACAATGCATGGTTTATATGCAATTAATGTCTAAACGGGATTACACTATATGTTGTGTGTGTGAAACACATTATATATGTTTGAGAAGTAAAAAAACGCATGAAACACACATTAATTGGAGACAGTTAGCGAGGAATGCATACATTGGATTTCGACATAAAGTGGTTTCAAATATTTGAAAATCCAAATTGATGGATACAACCTTATGAATCTGAGATCATGCCATTTGTAAACCATATTTATGTATAAAGGGTGTTGTGCTTTTGAAAGTATATATAAAAATGATGTATATAGAATTTTATTCCAATCGAAAATGGATCCTGCCCGCAAAAAATAGAATACAAACGGGATTCGAATTGAGTTGGCACGGTAAACGTGCACTCTGCAAAATTTGAACGAAGCGGGGAAAGTCGCAGTAACCGCCCGAAACCAAAATCCGTGAGATGGAAATTACTACTGCCTATCCCTGCCACGCAAAGCTATCTGCTCGATTTCTATAGGTTTCCATAGGGGTAGGTTTGTAATTTCACTCAAACGTGACAGAACCGCCTCTCACCCGGATTCATACACGGTGGGCGCCAAAACACAGTGTGTCCTCGGCCGAAATTGACTCCCTCCCCGATTCATACACGGTGGGCGCCAAAAACAAACTCTCGTCGGCAAATATTCGGTGTATGCGAGATTACCGTCCTATCCCCAACCGACTAATATTGTTGTGATGTAGGAAATTTGAAACGAGGGCTAAGTTTGTAAATTTCCTCGCATTTGAGACAAACGCGCCCTGAAGACATGGTTCCCCCCTTCCTCTCCACCTCCATTTCCCCATCCGTACTCCGTGGGCGCCAAAACACCCTCTCCACCCCAGCCTCCTCCGTCCGCCATCCCATCCACCGCCGTCCTCCTCCACCATGTCGGAGCTGATACCCCGACGCCGCCGTCCATTACAAGAGATCGACCTCTCTCATCCACGGCTTCGGACCGGGATCCTTGCATCCCGTCCTCTCGCTTCAACCCCGCCATCGTCCACCTTGCCAACGCCGCTCCTATGACCGTCTTGTCCACCGCGCCCCGCCGCCACCGTCTACCCTCCTAGATCTGCTTCCACACCACCGATAGCCATCGCTACCGCAGCACCGTCAAATTCTCAGCAGATGCATACACGGCGCCGCACCAAAGGCGGTACTCTTTTGTATCTGCTCAACTTATTTATCGCAGCAAGAAAATAGATCGCCACTGCTTTACTCTGATTTCTTGTCCATCACTTACTTGCTAGTTGAAAGCAAACATTGGTTGTAAAGTTGCCTTTGTCCGGTTTGCACCTTCAGATCCGACATGGCACGCTCAACACTATACTCCTAATGCTTATGGTTTTCACCTTTTATATTCCACACTAGTTAAATCACAGTAGACTAAATTTCAAAATTGGGTCAGTCAATTTTTCAGAGCTCACCGGAGTTCGCTGGTGCGAACGAAGGGGCTCGGGTGGGGACTTTGGTTGTGGGGGCGGTGGTGGGGCCTCGCCGAACAAAGAAAACTCGATGCGGGTGGGGGTGGGGGTGGCGGAGGAACACAGGCGGTGGGGGCCGGTGGTCCGGCCGGTGGCCCGTGCGGTGTTCTGTATGGGAAGAATCAGAGACGAGGAATAAGAAGGGTTAGGAGATGTAGGATCTTCATACAACCGCTTGAAATAGTCGACTGACCCAAATGACAAAAGTCACGCGACTTGCATGCAGACATGCCTTTATATTCAGTACCATCATCATACCTGCTTAGCACTGCTCCTGAATCCATCAAGATAAACAACGTGCCACTCATAATTCCAAACTTGTTGCTCAAGTACGAATCTGATATGATGCTGATATTAATAAAACAGATAACATTTAATTGGTCAGCTAATGTTCCTACTTTATTTTCGAAAAAGCATGTGCACCACATATAGAGAGACAGCAGGGAGTTGCTTTCTTAATGGGCTCGGGTTCATCATGTGTGGGCACTGCGCAACGAACATTTTATTATCCAAAATCTGCTTGCTCTTCTTTAGCATGTTCCTCTTCCGTTCTTCTTTAATAAGTACTCTCTCCGTTCCTAAATAGAAGTCTTTGTATAGATTCCACCATGGACTACATATGGAGCAAAATGAGTGAATCTACACTCTAAAATGTATCTGGATACATCTGTATGTGATCCATAGTGGAAATCTCTACCAAGACTTACATTTTTGAACGGAGGGAGTATGATAGTAGTATAGTATGTTCCTTGTAGTGAAGATGAGCAGGGACATTTGCAGTGTAGAGGTCTATACGGTCGGTTGGTATGGACACTTTGAACTCTTCGGGCCTCTTTGATTCGTAGGATTTTGTAAACATGGGAATAGGATTTGTAGTGGCCTGCCCACTTGAATCCTATAAGAATAGCAAGGAAATGTGGGGAGCTATGTCGCCTTTGAGAGTTACACTGATATTAACAGTACCGCACCTTCAGTTGAAGAGAGCTGGTATCCGAAGCCTTTCTAGCCGTACCGGCAATACTAGCACATATATTCCAGCAAGTTCCACTTTGCTGATTCTACTCTGATGCTTACGGTTTTCCCGTTATATCTATACTATGATCTCTATAGCTGCTTTGTGTCGCACTAACAGCAGTCCACTCTTGAAGCTAAACACCGCAATGACTTACAAAATTGGCACCAAGGCATTGAGTGCCATTCTGGATGCAATGAAACTCAAACGCTCCCCACCTATTGATTCTTGTTCAGAATATGATCCTAATGACTATTCTAACCTCGAGGAGTCAAAGGCAGATGGCCTGTCCTGTTCACCCATCATGCTAGATTGTTCCAGAGACTTTCTTTTTTAATTGCTCAGCAATGAGGTTGTGGGAGATAAGGATGTGGAGAGAGGTGTGGCTATCTTTTGTAAAATTATCATAGTTTGCTTTCTATCCATCAGATATAGATCAGACGGTCTATATTACAAGATGGCAGGCACACCATCATCGCCAACTCAGTTTTTTATAAGGGTACAGATGATAAGTTTGCTAACTACTAAAGTAAAGTGGAATTTGTCCATGTTATACAAGTAAATTAAGGTGATTGTTTATCATACGGGTAAGGGTGGATGAAGGGTGGTAGGAACAAATGCTCTGCCTAGAGCATGTGTGTGTGAGATGGAGTCTCAGTGTGTGTGTGTGTGGGTGTGTGTGTGTGTGAGAGAGAGAGAGAGAGAGAGAGAGAGATGGAGTCTTAGTGTGTGTGTGTGCGTGTGTGTGTGATGGAGTCTTAGTGTGTGTGTGTGTGTTTGTGTGTGTGTATGGGTGGGTAGGTGGGTGCGTGCGTGCGTGCGTGCGTGTGTGTGTGTGTGTGTGTTTGTTTGTTTGTGTGTGGGGGGGTGCGTGTGTGTGGGTGTGTGTGTCGCAGGGTCCTCGGTGGCGGATGTAATTTAAGTGTGCATGGTTTCATCATAGAGAGGTGATGTGTATGGCAGAGGCCACCAACGATGGGGTGCGAGAGAGAAAATGCCCGTAGAGAGGGAAGAGAAGGTGTGTGCGCATGAGAGTAGTCGACATCGAGAGAACGTGTTTGTTCGAGAGACACCGAGGAAGACTACTATATATCGATGGTGCATGTAGGCGGGAATTAAACGAAGGGATGGTCTTATTGGTTTCGGGGATATAGGGGAAGAGTGAGAGGGGGGTAGCTAGAAGGAGATTGTTAAGTGTGAGTGTGTGTTTTACCCATCCAGGCGGAAGTTATGTGCACACAAGAAGAGAACGATTCGATGTGGCGTTAGGGTTGAGGGTAATTAACTACGTATGGAGACATAGAGACCTTCAACTTGCATGTGTGAGAGGTATACATGTATACGTGGGATGTGTGTGTGCGTGCGCGCGCGCATGATCGAGATAAAAGAAAGAAGACATAAGTCATAAGCTAAGATCAACGACATGGGAGAGACGGATCGGTATGACAATATGCATGCATGCGAGAATGCAGGGAAGAAGGCCCGACAATTGAGCATGTGTTTTTGTCTTTAAGAGATAGTGGCGTGGGCTGGAGCATGCATCTATGGCAAGCAGAGGGAGTGAGGCACAACGATTGTGCAAAAGAGATCAACCTATAAATGAAAGAAGGTTGATGGAGAAACAGATAAATAGAAAGATAAAGATGCTAGCTAGTGTGTTTAGAGATAGGAGTCGAGTGGATCAGAAGGCTGAGTTATGGGTGTGGGTGTGAGAGAGATGAAGAAAGGGTGCGTGTGACTCGCATACAAACAAATATCGAAGAGAATCGCGAGAGACGGAGTTTTGTGTGTGCGAGAGAGAAAGATATTTCAAAACGAGAGTGATAGCTAGAGAAACATATGAGGGAACGCAAGATATCTCTAGGGAGAGAGAGTGTGTGTGAGCGACATACAAGAGAACAGTGGAGAAATATGAGACCCTGGGAGACAGAGTTTGTGTTTGTGTGTGAGACAGAGATATTTAAGAGGAAGAGTCGTACGTTCTCATACCTAAGGAGCGAAAGACATATCTATATGAGGGGTGTGCGAGTGGCACACAGGGAATAGTAGAGAGAAATGAGACCCCGGGAGACAAAGTTTTGTGTTTGTGTGAGAGAAAGAGAATCCACATGGAGAATCATAGTTAGAGACACATAGCAGGGAGCGAGATATACTTAGAGAGAGATAGAGTGATGAAGGTCGAGGGAGAGAGTACCGTCAGTGTGTTACGAAGATAAAAGATCATTGTTGACATACAGGTAGCACGAGAGATACCTGAGAGACGATGAACGCGTATAGGTCTAGAGAGATAGTCCTATATAAGCATGAGTGATAGTTATATGAGACGAATATCTGGATTAAATGGGATTCAAATATTTAAACTGGAGATCACGACATCGATAATATCATAATGCAAATTGGTGTATCAAACATGCATATTCATTTGAATTTGGGGACACGTGTAATGTTATATAGTTTATCAATATTGGTGATCCATAGATTCTTTAATTAGAAACAATGCATGGTTTATATGCAATTAATGTCTAAACGGGATTGCACTATATGTTGTGTGTGTGAAACACATTATACATGTTTGAGAAGTAAAAAAACCGCATGAAACACACATTAATTGGAGACAGTTAGCGAGGAATGCATACATTGGATTTCAACATAAAGTGGTTTCAAATATTTGAAAATCCAAATTGATGGATACAACCTTATGAATCTGAGATCATGCCATTTGTAAACCATATTTATGTATAAAGGGTGTTGTGCTTTTGAAAGTATATATAAAAATGATGTATATAGAATTTTATTCCAATCGAAAATGGATCCCGCCCAAAAAATAGAATACAAACGGGATTCGAATTGAGTTGGCACGGTAAACGTGCACTCTGCAAAATTTGAACGAAGTGGGGAAAGTCGCAGTAACCACCCGAAACCAAAATCTGCGAGATGGAAATTACTACTGCCTATCCCTGCCACGCAAAGCCTATCTGCTCGATTTCTATAGGTTTCGATAGGGGTAGGTTTGTAATTTCACTCAAACGTGACATAACCGCCTCTCACCCGGATTCATACACGGTGGGCGCCAAAACACAGTGTGTCCTCGGCCGAAATCGACTCCCTCCCCGATTCATACACGGTGGGCGCCAAAAACAAACTCTCGTCGGCAAATATTCGGTGTATGCGAGATTACCGTCCTATCCCCAACCGACTAATATTGTTGTGATGTAGGAAATTTGAAACGAGGGCTAAGTTTGTAAATTTCCTCGCATTTGAGACAAACGCGCCCTGAAGACATGGTTCCCCCCTTCCTCTCCACCTCCATTTCCCCATTCGTACTCCGTGGGCGCCAAAACACCCTCTCCACCCCAGCCTCCTCCGTCCGCCACCCCATCCACCGCCGTCCTCCTCCACCATGTCGGAGCTGATACCCCGACGCCGCCGTCCATTACAAGAGATCGACCTCTCTCATCCACGGCTTCGGACCGGGATCCTTGCATCCCGTCCTCTCGCTTCAACCCCGCCATCGTCCACCTTGCCAACGCCGCTCCTATGACCGTCTTGTCCACCGCGCCCCGCCGCCACCGTCTACCCTCCTAGATCTGCTTCCACACCACCGATAGCCATCGCTACCGCAGCACCGTCAAATTCTCAGCAGATGCATACACGGCGCCGCACCAGAGGCGGTACTCTTTTGTATCTGCTCAACTTATTTATCGCAGCAAGAAAATAGATCGCCACTGCTTTACTCTGATTTCTTGTCCATCACTTACTTGCTAGTTGAAAGCAAACATTGGTTGTAAAGTTGCCTTTGTCCGGTTTGCACCTTCAGATCCGACCATGGCACGCTCAACACTATACTCCCAATGCTTATGGTTTTCACCTTTTATATTCCACACTAGTTAAATCACAGTAGACTAAATTTCAAAATTGGGTCAGTCAATTTTTCAGAGCTCGCCGGAGTTCGCTGGTGCGAACGAAGGGGCTCGGGTGGGGACTTTGGTTGTGGGGGCGGTGGTGGGGCCTCGCCGAACGAAGAAAACTCGACGCGGGTGGGGGGGTGGGGGTGGCGGAGGAACACAGGCGGTGGGGGCCGGTGGTCCGGCCGGTGGCCCGTGCGGTGTTCTGTATGGGAAGAATCAGAGACGAGGAAGAAGAAGGGTTAGGAGATGTAGGATCTTCATCCAACCGCCTGAAATGGTCGACTGACCCAAATGACAAAAGTCACGCGACTTGCATGCAGACATGCCTTTATATTCAGTACCATCATCGTACCTGCTTAGCACTGCTCCTGAATCCATCAAGCTAAACAACGTGCCACTCATAATTCCAAACTTGTTGCTCAAGTACGAATCTGATATGATGCGGATATTACTAAAACAGATAACATTTAATTGGTCAGCTAATGTTCCTACTTTACTTTCGAAAAAGCACGTGCACCACATATAGAGAGACAGCAGGGAGTTGCTTTCTTAATGCGCTCTGGTTCATCATGTGTGGGCACTGCGCAACGAACATTTTATTATCCAAAATCTGCTTGCTCTTCTTTAGCATGTTCCTCTTCCGTTCTTCTTTAATAAGTACTCTCTCCGTTCCTAAATACAAGTCTTTGTATAGATTCCACCATGGACTACATATGGAGCAAAATGAGTGAATCTACACTCTAAAATGTATCTGGATACATCTGTATGTGATCCATAGTGGAAATCTCTACCAAGACTTATATTTTGGAACGGAGGGAGTATGATAGTAGTACAGTATGTTCCTTGTAGTGAAGATGAGCAGGGACATTTGCAGTGTAGAGGTCTATACGGTCGGTTGGTATGGACACTTTGAACTCTTCGGGCCTCTTTGATTCGTAGGATTTTGTAAACATGGGAATAGGATTTGTAGTGGCCTGCCCACTTGAATCCTATAAGAATAGCAAGGAAATGCGGGGAGCTGTGTCGCCTTTGAGAGTTACACTGATATTAACAGTACCGCACCTTCAGTTGAAGAGAGCTGGTATCCGAAGCCTTTCTAGCCGTACCGGCAATACTAGCACATATATTCCAGCAAGTTCCACTTTGCTGATTTTACTCTGATGCTTACGGTTTTCCCGTTATATCTACACTATGATCTGTGTAGCTGCTTTGTGTCGCACTAGCAGCAGTCCACTCTTGAAGCTAAACACCGCAATGACTTACAAAATTGGCACCAAGGCATTGAGTGCCATTCTGGATGCAATGAAACTCATACGCTCCCCACCTGTTGATTCTTGTTCAGAATATGATCCTAATGACTATTCTAACCTCGAGGAGTCAAAGGCAGATGGCCTGTCCTGTTCACCCATCAAGGTGCCTGTTCTAATTTGGCAAGGTTTTATTGATTGCGCGTATCTTGCATATGTTGTCTTGCATTTCTTCTACTTTGTTGCACCGCCATCTGCTTAGTTTACTCATCATATATGTCGAGATGCCATGCCCATCCATTATCAATACATATTCCATCTGTCATCATACCATGTTTTTTCACTCAAATGTTGTTCTTGTGCATCAGACATCAAAAAGGAAGAGGGTGATTGCCGAACCTGAAGGAGCACCAGCAAAGTCCTTGAAAAACGTGGTTGTGCCGGAGAAATCAGACAGCACCCCACTTATATTGGTTGTACAACCAGTGACACAAAACGTAGGACCGACTCCAGCAGACTGTACCCATACTTCACTGGCCACACCACTAGCCGCACCACACAGGACCTGCACTCCAGCAAAAGGTATGCCGATTTCAGTTGCCATAGCACCAGCCGTACCACAGAAAAATCCCACTCCAGCAAAAAGTACAGCAAGTCCACCGGCCGAAGACCTATCCCAACTGCAGAGACGGCCAATTCCTGCAGATTGGAACCCCATTCCAGTTATTCCCAGTTTAAAAGACAATGCTTTCAATGTTGTTAGGGACTACGTGCATATATTCCCATCATGGGAAGATTATAGTGAAGACAAACACCATTTTCACATCTTCCTGTCCCACTTACGTGTAAGTGCTATTATTCATGGTGATTATTTTCCTGTTTTCTGCTGATTGAACACATCAATGATTTACATTACATTGTTGTAAGTAGGCGAGGGTCAATCTGGATAGTCATGACGAGCAAAGCTTGCTTGCGCTTTTCAAGGAAGCATTGCAGCAGTATTGGTGTTACCTGAGGAAATCACACTTTGATGGCAAGTCTATAAACGAATTTCTGGTGAAGTCTCCTGTGCTAAATTTAGAAGACATTGAATGGAAAAACCTTGTTATGCACTGGTCTCGTTCCGAGGATGAGGTACTGTCTATGATATCGCATGACAATTTGAACTTCTACTTTTTCGCATGTGCCTTACGAATCTTTTTGCAGGAAATCTGCTCGAAAAAGAATTCCGGTTTGAAAAGAACGACAGGATATCGCAAATATGCTGCCCGCTGCTTTGCTCTTGTTAGTACCTGTTGTCCTGTATCACTGTACTTGCATACATACCTGGTTCATTATGTGACAGCAGTATGCATGATAGCTTGCTTATCAATTGTTCGCTCCAAATTATCTGATCTGTATGAATGGTTACATTAGTGTAGAATATATCCAATGCCAATGAATTTTTTTAGCTCTGCATTGTTCTTGTAAGTACCTGTTGTCCTTTATCAGTGTACTTATATTGACAGGTAGTTGTTCATGTACCATCACTCTGCAGCTTATTTTCCTTTGCCCTCCATTTTCTACACATAAGATCTATATTTACTCTTACCATAAGGTTGGATAACACCGATGGTACTGAAGAAGTTTAGCTCTGCATTGCTCTTGGCTGTACCTTTTGCCTGTATCGCTGTACTTACATTTATAGCTACTTGGTTATGTAGCATCACTCTTCATCTTATCTTAAATATTCTCCATTTTTTCTTATATTGTCACATCTATATTTACTCTTAACAAAATGTAGAATAAAGGCAATGCTTATGAAGAAGATTCTGTGGTAAACTTCTTGAATTGCCCCCCCCCATCAGCATGGACAAGGGCTTTATAGAGCCTGCCTTCACCAATAATGTAAGTTTGTCCTTCTCAAGCCTTCAAACTTTGTTGTGTATATTTGGTTAGGCATGACTGCAACAGCTGTTTATTTTTGGTGTTTGCATCAAATTGCATGTTTAAAGTTTATTATGTACTTCATAAACAAAAGTTTGTCCTTCTCAATTTAAGTTTTCAGTTGTACAACCAAGTTCCTTCTTCATACCATGTAAATTAAACTATACAGAGCAAGTGATCTTATTTTGCCAATCTGAAATGGGATAAATTGACAGCACACTAACCATTGATACTTATGAGTTCTTGATCTGTAATCCAGTGGTGTCGTGAAGCTGCCAACTCCTTCACAATGTCATTTCCTGCCATGTCTTGACCTGAACAATACCATATTGTGTTAATGCTATTTTAAACTGTGTCACTTTATTCGTCAGTAAGAAATGTGATGAATTGTCAGCACTGATACTTAAATGTGCAAAACCTGTCATCTGTCTGCTTGTTTATCTTTCAGAGTGAGGAGGATATAAGTGTCAAACAAGTGCAGTCTCACCAGCTTGCTCAGCTGCTTGCGCTGCAGCTCCCGAGCAGGGCTAACCTTTCTTGAACTCTATTGAAGTGCTGTCGGTTTTGTATATTATTTTGTCGGCGTGTTTAATTGCACTGGTGGCGATCTTTGATGCCCAGTGTATGTAATCTGTTGTCTGCTTGTGCTTTATTATCATAGTGGCGAACTTTGATGCCCAGTGGATGTAATATGCCGTAATTTCTTTATTGTATAGTCTAGGTTTTTTTCTTATTCACGATGCTGCAGTTATTTTACTGTATATATATCCTGTCTTCGCAGTAAACCGACCAAACCGTAAAATTACGGTACATAATCGGGCCGTCATGCAAATCACCATGTATGATCCGCATCATGGGCCCCGTCATCTTGGTCCGTTAACAGGCCTAAATGTAAACTGGCCCACTAGTAGATTCGGGCCTTTAATAGGCCGAGTAAACCGCCGGCCCTATTTTCCCAAGAAAACTCAATGGGCTTTTAGGAGGCTGAAAAGTAGGTTGGGCCTGAAACGTGCCGAACAGCTCACGGGCCGGCAGCAGGCCGAAATAGACCCCGGCCCATGATTGTGCCAATCAAATCATGGGCTTATAACAGGCCAAAATTGTCTCGGTCCTTGTTTGGCCCAATCAGATTATCGTCTGTGAGCAGGCCGGATGCAAACGGGGCCGTAGTTAGGCGCAACTATATGACGGGCTTTTAACAGGCCGAAATATATATAGGGCCGAAATGTTAAACGGGCCTTTAACAGGCCGAAACTAATATCAGGCCGAATTACTAAATGGGCCTTTATCAAGTGGGCCCAAAAGGATAGCGTCCAGTTGACGGGCCGAATCTGATATGGGCCATAATTTAGCCCAAAGCCTCTCAAAGGGCCGGACCTGATCTGGGCCGTAATTTGGCCCACAACATGTAGGCTTTTAA
This sequence comes from Triticum aestivum, assembly GCF_018294505.1. Lineage (NCBI taxonomy): Eukaryota > Viridiplantae > Streptophyta > Magnoliopsida > Poales > Poaceae > Triticum > Triticum aestivum. The sequence goes on along the minus strand of NC_057796.1, from coordinate 96,359,285 downwards.
CGGGCCGGATCACATATGGGCCTTTATTAGGCCCGGAACGTGGCAGCCTGTTAATGGACCGGATCAAATATGGGCCGGCATTTGGCCCAAAACATGGCAGCCTGTTAATGGGCGGCCTACTAGTGTCATCAAAATCTTTTGGGCCTTCTGCTGGGCCGGCCCATTATGGTCGGTGAAATCTCGTGGGCCTTTAGCTGGGCCAGCCCATTATGGTCCGCAAAATCTTGTGGGCCTTTAGCTGGGCCGGCCCATTATGGTCCGCAAAATCTCGTGGGCCTTTAGCTGGGCCGGCCCATTATGGCCTGCAAAATCTCGTGGGCCCTTAGCTGGGCCGGCCCATTATGATACGCAAAATCTCGTGGGCCTTTTGCTGGGCCGGCCCATTATGGACCGCAAAATCTTGTGGGCCTTTAGTTGGGCCAGCCCATTTAAACTTTATGGGCCACTTTTGGGCCGGTCCACGTGTCAACATATCATAGGCGCATCTCGCCCATTGGATGAGTGACACTTGTGCCAACGCGGAGCTGACATGTGTTTCCGTCAGCCAATCAGAATTTTACACGTGGAAAATCCCCATTGGTCCGGGCTGTTAACGGGTTATCGAATCCAAAACCGGACCCGATAGCTTAACGACGTTCCGTTATGGTGGATGCCACGTGTCAGTCACCCTTGACGAAAGCACTTCTGTGACGCGCGATTTATCTTCATGGAAGTGGACACTTCCGTGATGATAATTTTGGTAATCTCATGGAACACTTCTACGACAGCACATGTATGACTATCTTGATTCTGTCATAAATTTGTCATGGATGTACATGCATGACAGAAAACGTGACCTAGTGTGACAAACACGTATCATCACGGAAGTGTATTTTTTTGTAGTGAGTGGTCTTTCCTAGCAAGCTCTGAGGATTTTTCCGCGTGGTGCCGAATGGATCTGAGATCCAATCTCTTTAAATAGACGCTCTTTCTTACATGGCCGGGGTGTTATGTGCAAAAATACCCTAACCTCTCGTATTCGCTCGACACGTGGAAGCTGAAGTTGTTGATACATAGAAGCCGAGGGGTATGATATTAAATGGAAGGCCGAATACATCTCTTTGGAGTCATCGGAGGAAGAACCCGCCTTGCAATGCTGAAGACAATCTGCGCGTCGAACACATCGTCATTGAAAGTCTGGTTCGGGGCTACTGAGGGAGTCCTGGACTAAGGGGTCCTTGGGCGTCCAGCCTGTTAGCCATGGGCCGGACTGATGGGCTGTAAAGGTACAAAGACCGAAGACTCTTACCCGTGTCCGTATGGGACTCTCCTTGGCGTGGAAGGCAAGCTTGGTGGCCAAATGAAGGTTCCTTTCTCTGTAACCGACTTTGTATAACCCTAGTTCCCTCCGTTATCTATATAAACCGGAAGGCTTGGTCCACAGAGGCAATCATAATCATATAGGCTAGGCTTCTAGGGTTTTAGCCATTACGATCTCGTGGTAGATCAACTCTTGTAACACTCATATTCATCAAGATCAATCAAGCAGGAAGTAGGGTATTACCTCCATAGAGAGGGCCCGAACCTGGGTAAACATTGTGTCCCATGTCTCCTGTTACCATCGCCCTTAGAGGCACAGTTCGGGACCCCCTACCCGAGATCCGCCGGTTTTGACACCGACAGTGGGATCCCTTCCCGCCTTCATTTTGGGAAGAGGACCAGGGCCACTATAAGTATAGCCTAGCCACCACCATAGAAGGGGGACACCGGATCTGGATCCAGACCATCCTCACCCTCACCAGCTCACACAAACACAAGAACACACCTCCTGAGGTTGTTCTTCCACTATACTAGTTCATCCACAGCCCACCTCGAGGCTAATTCACCACAAAGCAGGAGTAGCGTATTACACCGCAAGGTGGCCCGAACCTGGGTAAATTGCATTGTTCCATTTCCTTCTAGTTCATCAAGCTAGCCCGTGGGATCGACAAGTTGGCAGACTGGGGAGGTTGAGTTCTTCGCACGCACCCTAGAGTTCGAATCTATCCAGGGTATGTGGAGCCCCGAATCCGACATTTGGCGCGCCAGGTAGGGGTGCATCGGAGCCTCTCTTCCTCCGGTCGATCCGCCACCGTTTCGCCGTCCCCATGGCTGATGCTCATCGAGTTCGTGCTGAGCGTCGGGCGGCCCTCACCCCCGCATCACCCAGACAGCACCTGCAGGCGACGGCGCTCCCCGTCGTTCCCCATCGCCTACGACCAATGCTGCCACCGGCCCCGCGGCCCACGAGCAGCAGGCTTCGTCACTTCAGCCTTCTGTGCGGCGTGATGGGCGCACCGCCACTCCGTCACTGACTCCGGCGGCTGCTTCTTCTTTTGATGCTCGTCGCGGGCCGGCGAACGCGCAGGCTGCATTGCTCATGGCACGCGAACTCATGCGCTATCGCCCGACTGACGACCTCCACGAGGACTGGCTGGACCGCATTGTCGAGCTCGTCAGCGCCGCGGGAGAGGCCCCTGCGCCGTCCCGCTCGCTGCCTCCCCCGCCACCCCTTGCGGGCGACGTGGCCCATGGTGTGCCTCCTCCACCTCCCAAGCAAGACATTGTCCCCGAGCCAAGGCGCGAGGCTCCACGGTGCGACCCGCCGCGCAGGGCGCCGACGCGCGACGAGGAAAGCTGCCAGGTGGTGCAGCGGCCGCAAGGAGACACGCGTGCACTCCCCGCACCGCCGCGTCAAGACCACGTGCCGCCCAAGGCGGTGGTGCGCGAGCGCCAAGATCAAGCTCCACCTCCACGTCAGGCTCAAGATCCCCAAGGTGTCGGCAGGCTGCCGCGCGTTCACCCTGGAGCTGCGCCGCGTCGTCTGGCCAGGGAAGTTCAAGCCAGACCTGCCTCCACGTTACGATGGCACCCCCGACCCTACCGAGTTCCTGCAGCTCTACGAGCTGAGCATCGAGGCAGCCAACGGCGACGAGAAGATCATGGCAAATTGGTTTCCCATGGCCCTCAAGGATGGCGCGCGCTCGTGGCTTCTGAACCTCCTGGGATGAGATGCGAGAGCGCTTCATCGCCAACTTCCAGGGCACTCGCGACCGCACGGCTGCCGCGGGTGACCTGCAGCGCATCAAGCAGCAGCCAGGAGAGACCTTGCACAAATACATCCAGCGCTTCACAAACGTTCGCCTCAAGATCCCCAAGGTGTCGGATGAGGCCATCATTTCGGCGTTCACCGATGGCGTCCGTGACGTCAAGATGAAGGAAGAGCTCGCCATACACGAGGACATGTGCTCTGCTCTGGAGATGTTCAACATGGCAACCAGGTGCACGAGAGCCGAGGAAGGTCGCCTCTCCCTCCTGGAGCTTCCGGAGAACGACCTAGAAGACAAGAAAGCCAAGGCCAAGGATGTGAAGCGCAAGGGACCAGCTGTGCTCGCGGCCGAACCCGAGATGTAGCGCGGTTGCGACCACCCGGAGTCATCCAAGGGCAGACGCCCGTTCTGCGTCTTCCACAACGTGCATAGCCACAAGACCAATGACTGCCAAGAGCTCAGGGCCATCCGCGATGGGCGCCTCGGTCGTCGCCCCGAGCGCAACGACCGAGGCAGAGGACGTTGGGACAACCGCGACCCCCCCAGGACTGGCGTGATCAGCCTCATGAGGACCGCTGGCAGGGCCATCCTCACGAGGGTGCCTGGAGGGATCAGCCTCGTGTGGACCTTCCTCAGGGCAATGCTGGCCTTCCTCTGCTGCCGCCGCCACCAAGGAGGAACGAAGACCATCACCAAGATGACGGGGCTGGGGGCTTCCAAGAGCCTTGTGCCATCGCTTGCATCCTGGGCGGCGCTCAGGCCCCTGCCTCCCATCGCATCTTCAAGCAGTTCGCTCGCGAGGTGAACGCAGCCCTCCCCAAGCTTGAGGCGATGTGTCCGCTCAAGTGGCCCAAGTACGCCATCACCTTCGACTCTTCTAACCAGCTCAAGTGCGCGGCCACTACCGGCGCCCTCCCGATGCTCTGCTCGCCTACCATCAGCAACGTCCTCATCACCAAGACACTCATCGATGGCGGCGTGGGGCTCAATGTTCTCTCCGTCAAGACGTTCGACAGGCTCCAGGTGCCGTACGACCAGCTTCAACCTACCAAGCCCTCCGCAGGAGTGACTGACGGCTCCACCACCCCGATAGGGAAAATCTGCCTCCCTGTCACCTTCGGCAAGCACGAAAACTACCTCACTGAGCTCATCGACTTTGATGTTGCCCACATATACCTCCCGTACGATGCCATCCTTGGATATCCGGCCCTGGCCAAGTTCATGGTTGCGACTCATCATGGCTACAATGTTGTCAAGATGCCAGGGAGCTACGGCGTCATCATGGTCGCCTGCGATGAGAAGGATGCGGTGTGCTCTCTCAAGCGCGCCTACCAGGCTGCGGCTGTCGAGGACCCAGATGACGGGGGCATTGTCTACCCTCATGAGGCCGTTCCCAAGAAAAAGAAGCTGCTCCGCCTAGGACCTCAGGAGGATGGGGCATCCGACGGCTGTGCCTCGGGACCTGTGCACATTGACGGGGTGTCGTCCTCTCTCCCATAGGAAGGCGCGCCCGGCGCCCCACTTGGGCTGGGCTTGGGGGCCCTCCTATGGAGGGCCTCTAACCTAGCTAGCGTCATGAGGGAGGGGTTCGGGCACCATGTGGAGGCGTGCTTCAATGCGCACTTCTGCGAGGAGGGCGGAAGGCACAAGGCACCAGGCGTTCAAGAGTTCATCACCAAGGCAACCAAGGAGTTTCAGGAGGCAAGAGCTATGCGAGGCGAGCATCGCCCCGCACCACCCAGCGCGGCTCCCTCCCGCGGCGAGGGCAGCGAGCTGCGCGCCTGCGTCAACACCCCAGGGCTCGAAAGGGCTGCGTCTCAGGAGCTCTTCTGGCCGTCCCACGTTGGCCAGTGCGAGGGCCCCCCTCACAGCTACGTTCGCATGTCTTTTGGTTTGCTGTAGAGGGCTGCCACGCACCATGGCCACATGCGGGGCTGTCACACCCAAGATGCGACCCTATCCTAAAGGAACACGAAGGTCCCACCAAGGATAGAAGCGCATCTTGAAGACGCTTTTGCAAGGTGGATATCATTACATCAACATTACATAATATTTGGGGATACATACAAGGCATACAAATGCCGCAAGAATACATCAATACATCCTACATAAGCTCAACATCCGACTACGGATGAAACATAAACAGAAACTCGAACGACATCCACCCTGCTAGTCCAGGCTGCCGACCTGGAACCTATCCCCTGATCTAAGAAGAAGCAGAAGAGGAACTCCAAACAAATAACATCGCTCTCGCGTCATGATCATCGCAAAAACCTGTACCTGCAACTGGTGTTGTAGTAATCTGTGAGCCACGAGGACTCAGCAATCCCATTACCATGGGTATCAAGACTAGCAAAGCTTAAAGGGGTATGGAAAGGATAAATGGTGAGGTTGCAGCAGCGACTAAGCAATGTATGGTGGCTAACTTACGCAAATAAGAGCGAGAAGAGAAGCAAAGGAACGGTCGTGAAACTAGCAATGATCAAGAAATGATCCTGAACTCCTACCTACGTCAAACATAACCCAGAAACCGTGTTCACTTCCCGGACTCCGCCGAGAAGAGACCATCACGGCTACACACGCGGTTGATGCGTTTTAATTAAGGTCAAGTGTCAAGTTCTCCACAACCGGATATTAACAAATTCCCATCTACCTCATAACCGCGGGCACGGCTTTCGAAAGATAATACCCTGCAGGGTGTCCCAACTTAGCCCATCATAAGCTCTCACGGTCAACGAAGGATAAACCTTCTCCCGGAAAGACCCGATCAGTCTCGGAATCCTGGTTTACAAGACATTTCGACAATGGTAAAACAAAACCAGCAAAGCCACCCGATGTGCCGACAATCCCGATAGGAGCTGCACATATCTCGTTCTCAGGGCAACACCGGACGAGACATCCTACGAGTAAAACCAGACCTCGAGTTTCCACGAGGGGGCCCCGCAGTCTACTCAGTTTGGACCAACACTTAGAGAAGCACTGGCCCGGGGGGGTTAAAATAAAGATGACCCTAGAGAGCGCGACTCCCAAGGGAAAAAAGGCTAGGTCAGGCAAATGTAAAACCAAGGTTGGGCCTTGCTGGAAGAGTTTTATTCAAAGCGAACTGTCAAGGGGGTCCCATAAATCATCCAACCGCGTAAGGGACGCAAAATCAAGGAACATAACACCGGTATGACGGAAACTAGGGCGGCAAGAGTGGAACAAAACACCAGGCATAAGGCCGAGCCTTCCACCCTTTACCAAGTATATAGATGCATTAATAGTATAAGAGATATTGTGATATCCCAACATAAACATAAACCAACATGGAGCAATCTTCATCTTCACCTGCAACTAACAACGCTATAAGAGGGGCTGAGCAAAGCGGTAACATAGCCAAACAATGGTTTGCTAGGAAGGGTGACAAAGGTTAGAGGTTCATGGCAATTTGGGAGGCTGGAGGAGCAAGTGATAGGTAACGCAGCAAAGCGATAGAACGAAGCAACTAGCATAGCAATGATAGTAATGAGATCCAAGGTGACGGTCATCTTGCCTGAAATCCCGCTAGGAAGAAGAACGAGTCCATAAAGAAGATGAAGCCACGAAGACGAACGAATCCTCACGATCGCAACGACACGGGAACTATCGAGAGGAAGCACAAAACACGGTAAACACACCACACATGAACAAGGCATGATGCTCAATCAAGAATGATGCATGACAAGGCTATATGAAGCTACTCATGACGAGAGATGATGCATGCAAGAACAACACATCAAGGCAAGTTTAAATGAGGCCGGAAACAACATATAACAATTCCGGTAAGTCCTCATATGCAATTTTCGAAATTGGTCCAGAACTGAAAATCCATTAAGTTGAAGTTTTTAAACAGCAAGTTGAGGAGCATCATGATGATCTACACGAAATTCTAGTCAAGTTACATATAAAGTTCACTAGATTCGGAGCTACGGCCTAGAAGATATGAGCAAAACAAGTTAAACATGGCATTGATGCAAAATGCATACAAACATCAAGCAAACACCTCAAAACAAGGATGCAACATGATAATATGAAACTACATGCAAATCTACGCAAGTTTCATATAGAGCATGCTCGAAACGGAGCAACGGTGCAACACATACACTCCAATCAAGTCATAGCAACAATCTGTCCAAAACAGCAACTAGGCATAATGCAAGCATCAAAACAATATGCTACAGCAACTCAACATGAAAACAAAAGGCATGGGCATGATGCACAGGTAAGGAACAACAAAACATGAACACTGAGCTATCTCCATAAATCACTAGAACATGCTCAAAAGGACATGGCAAGATTGCAAATAATAACAGGTTCACAGACTTGGCAGAAATTACTAGACATGGCAGAAATAACATCAGGTTGCAAAGTTTAGAGCTATCAAGCAACATGCTACAGGAACAGAACATAGAAAACAAAGGCATGGTATGAATCTACTCAAAGCATATAAGAAAAGTCCCTTACTGACCATAAGCCAAAAAGGACCAGAAGATATGATGGCAACCATGTAAACATAGCAAGTTTCGTTATCAGGTTCCAGACTTAGCAGAAAACAGAGCATGGCAGAAACAGACATTATGAAGGCATCTTTGTGAGCTTGATGCACTCATCACAAAGCAATGCATGACAAAACAAGCATACCTACAACAAGATGGCATGTTTATTAAGCTATCCATGGTAAGATAAAATACATAGCATGAATGAAACAACTACAACAACCTTGGCAAAATTGAATAACACGTAAACAATCTTCCAGAAATATTTTATAGCAAAAGTAGAGCAAGATTGAGTCGTACTGGGGCTCTCCATAATTGCAAACAAGGACATGAATGGATCCATTACAACAATATCTACAAAACATCCTTACTGAACATCTCCAAAATATGCATGGATCTCTCTGTATCATCAAGTTTACATGGCAACAAAATAACAGCAGACAAAGACTTAGAGAAATTACTGTCCCTGAAATCAGAAACATTACGGGGCCTAGTTTGCATGCTTGTGCTAGTCACCACAGAGATCACAAAAATACATGGCATACACCTCTGTAAATATGGCATGGCATACAACAAAACACATGTAGAGCTCATGCCCATAAGATACACAGATTAAATGCAACAAAAATAACAAATCACCAAGTTCTGATAAGTAATAGCAGATAACAGCAACTAGCACTCTTGCAACGATGATTAGGGAATAAAGATGGACACAAAAGAACATAGAACACTGGAACAAAATGAAGAGCATCACGGGACGAACATTTTGATATATTGCACGCGCGAAACAGAGCTATATGCAGAGAGTTGCGATGCAATGAACATGGGCACATGCTGTAAAAATATCATGACTTAGAAATATCTCGGGGTCAACCTCGAGATTGGATCGGGCCGAGGCTCGGCTCGGGCTCGGGCCGGAGGACGGCGGCAGAGGCGCGCCGGCGGGGAGAGGAGGGGGGACGTCGGCGACGGCGGTTGGCGGCGACGGCGAGGCGAGGGGCGGCGAGCTTGGCCGGCTCGGAGCGGCGCCGGCCGGCGAGGAGCCGCGGCGGGAGGCGGCGGAGCACGGGAGGCGGGGCCGAAGTGGAGGGGCGGCGCGGGGCGCGGCTCGGCGGAGGCGAGGCGCGGCCGGGCGGCGGAGGTCGCCGGTGCGGGAAGGCGGCGGCAAACAGCGGCGTCGGTCGGCGGCAGAGCGAGGTCCTGGTGGACGGCGCATTCCGGCGGCGCGGCGGAGGGAGCTGGGCGGCGCAGGCGCGGGGCGCTCGGGCCCGGTCGTGGCCCGGGGCGGGCCTCAGATGGGCCGAACGGGCCCGGCGGCGGGGGAAGGAGCTGGGGCGACGTGGCACGCCGGGATTGGGCGAGGAGGCGGCGGAGGACGCGTCCGGCGCGGAGGCGGACATGTCCGGCGGCGGGGAGGAGTTTGGCTAGGGTTAGGGTGGAGTTCATCCGTGAATTTTCGGGGGAGGGCACCTATTTATAGGTAGAGGGAGCTAGGAGAGTCCAAATGAGGTGCGGTTTTCGCCCACACGATCGTGATCGAACGACCGAGAGCATGGAGGGGGTTTGGATGGGTTATTGGGCCACTTTGGAGGGGTGTTGGGCTGCACACAAAAGAGGCCTTTGTGGTTACCCGGTTAACCGTTGGAGTACCAAACGACCTCCAAATGGAACGAAACTTGATCGGGGGTCTCCCGGTGGTATACCAAGGCCACTTGGCAAGACTTGGTCCATTCCGAGAACGTTCAACACCCGCTCACGAAAAGAAACAAGAGGGGTGCGCCGGAGGAGTTGGGAGTGCCGGATTGCAAAACGGACAACGGGGAAAATGCTCGGATGCATGAGACGAACACGTATGCAAATGCGATGCACATGATGACATGATATGAAATGCAGATGATGACATGGCAAAATGCAACACGCAAGAAGATGACAAGGCAAGGACGGCGAATAACTCGCAGACACCTGGCGCATCGGATCCGGGGCGTTACAGGGGCGTCCTGGCGGCTCATGAGGCTAGGCACCAGGTGATCCTATCGTAGGTGGCGTGGAATCCTTGTGAGCCCCCCGGCCTCCGGAGCCTCGTGAGGGTCAGGACCTGGGCGACTCGTGAGGAGCAACTTCTGCAGCACGCGTCTCCAGTTACTTCAACACTTCTTCAGCAACGGTGCCAGGTGAAATTTTTGGTTTGTTCAGTTGGGGCGCCCCTCGGGCTGCATTATCCCCAAGGTGTGTGGGTCCATCCCTGCGGCATGTGTCATTTCTTTGCATCTATCAGAACTGGCTTTACCCTCTTCCATGGGTTGCTTTATGATTATCACCTGTCTGTCTGGTGCTTCGTCGCCATGAACGTCGTACGCCCTTGCAAACCCGCCCACGAACGCCTCGTGATTAAGGACTGGCACGACGTCTGTGCTCGGGTCCGTCCCTGCAGCATCGCTAAACCCTAGTGGTTGAGCTCTGGCTCGCGGGCCAGCTCCCATGCATGTCACCTCCCATGGTCCTTGGTGCCTTATTCTCGCATGAGTTAATTGGGGCGGATGAGTTAGGGCGGGCGACCCGGTGCCTCGTCGCCGCGAGAGCCACGCGCCGGTTGTCTTTCTGTAGGACTTTCGCATGAGAAGACTGGGCACGGGTCTGTGCTTGGGTCCATCCCTGCAGCGTCGACAAACCCAACGGCTAAGCTCTGTCTGGCGGGTTGGCCCCGTTCACGTCACCTCTTGGGGTCATTAGTGTTTGGCCTTCTCATGCGATAACCTCAGGAGATTCACTCGGCACGGGCTGCCTAACCATCTCGCAGGACCATCACAAGTGTTCAGAATCAAATTCAGGCGCAACCCGCCTTGAGCTAGGGCCTCGTGAGTCCCGCGCTGGCTCACGAGTGCCCATACACACCTCCTCCAGTCCTGCTGTGCAAGCCACGTGTCAGGACGGGGCTGTACACGTGATGACCCACAAGTATAGGGGATCTATCGTAGTCCTTTCGATAAGTAAGAGTGTCGAACCCAACAAGGAGCAGAAGGAAATGACAAGCAGTTTTCAGTAAGGTATTCTCTACAAGCACTGAAATTATCGGTAACAGATAGTTTTGTGATAAGGTAATCCGTAACGGGTAACGAGTAACAAAAGTAAACAAGGTGCAGCAAGATGGCCCAATCCTTTTTGTAGCAAAGGACAAGCCTGTACAAACTCTTATATAAAGGAAAACGCTCCCGAGGACACATGGGAATTATCGTCAAGCTAGTTTTCATCATGCTCATATGATTCGTGTTCGTTACTTTGATAATTTGATATGTGGGTGGACCGGTGCTTGGGTACTGCCCTTCCTTGGACAAGCATCCCACTTAAGATTAACCCCTCTCGCAAGCATCCGCAACTACGAAAGAAGAATTAAGGTAAACCTAACCATAGCATGAAACATATGGATCCAAATCAGCCCATTACGAAGCAACACATAAAGTAGGGTTTAAGCTTTTGTCACTCTAGCAACCCATCATCTACTTATTACTTCCCAATGCCTTCCCCTAGGCCCAAATAAAGGTGAAGTGTCATGTAGTCGACGTTCACATAACACCACTAGAGGAAAGACAACATACATCTCATCAAAATATCGAACGAATACCAAATTCACATGACTACTTATAACAAGACTTCTCCCATGTCCTCCGGAACAAACATAACTACTCATAAATCATATTCATGTTCATAATCAGGGGAGTATTAATATGCATAAAGGATCTGAACATATAATCAGAGGAGTGGCTATGCCCGTGCAAGAGCGGAAGCACCATGCTCCGCGCTGGTGAATAAACAACTGAGGGCAGCCTAACGGCCGTAGTAACCTCAGGATAGCCACTAGGCTTGCTGTTCAGCCTCACAACGCCGCTTTCCCCTCGGGAGAGTCACGCGAGGGGGCTGGGCACAGGGGCTACGCTCAGGTCACGCCTGGCGTACGCCACCTCGCCAGGTCCCTCGGACCTGGTCTTCGTGCGCCCCTCCCGAGCGAGAGCCCGGCGAGGAAAGGTATGGAGGGTTGTTCGTATGTCAAGGGGGACCTGAGGGAGTCCTGGACTAAGGGGTCCTCGGGCGTCCGGCCTGTTAGCCATGGGCCGGGCTGATGGGCTGTGAAGATGCGAAGACCGAAGACTGCACCTGTGTCCGGATGGGACTCTCCTTGGCGTGGAAGGCAAGCTTGGCGACCAAATATGTAGATTCCTTTCCTTTGTAACCGACCTTGTGTAACCCTAGGTCTCTCCGGTGTCTATATAAACCGGAGAGCTTAGTCCGGATGGAGGAGATACTCATTACCATAGTCATATAGGCTAGACTTCTAGGGTTTAGCCATTATGATCTCGTGGTAGATCAACTCTTGTAATACTCATATTCATCAAGATCAATCGAGCAGGAAGTAGGGTATTACCTCCATAGAGAGGGCCCGAACCTGGGTAAAACATCGTGTCCCCTGTCTCCTGTTACCATCGACCTTAGACGCACAGTTCGGGACCCCCTACCCGAGATCCGCCGGTTTTGACACCGAAATTGGTGCTTTCATTGAGAGTTCCACTGTGACGACGATGACAGGATCGATGACTCGCCTCGTCCTTAAAGACAATATCACCGCCGGAGGAGGACTGGCCCCAGGCCAAACCCTCCGGCTGGGCGGCTACACCATGACCACCCGTTCGGCCGTTAAGCCGATGATGACCTCTCGGGCCATCGAAAATCCCCTCCGTATCGACTCCAAACACTCCAAGCAGATGGATCCGGCGGAGTTCTCGTCTTTAAACGATCTCCTGGATCGCATCGCCGCCCTGGGAATTGCCACAGATTACGATCGGATCGGGCTTAAACCCGACCAAAGAGAAATTAAATCTCCACCGGTCACCCACCAGATAGCGGTAGTCGAGGAGCAAGACGACGACTCTTCCCCTATACTGAAGACGGACTATGTTCGGATCACCGACCCTGTAGAGCCAGATACCCATCAGCGAAAGGATGTGACCAGCCTTCCGAACATACAATCGGATGGCGGGAATAAGCAATCTGAAGATACTCCGGAGTCCGGACTGTTAAGTCTGGAAAATCTTCAGACTCTGGATCATCGATCGGGTCAGGGTCCGGATTCAATTCCACCCACCCACCCAGACGTAAGCGCTCTTATGAGCATACAACAGCAGTCTCAGGAAACGGTCCATCACTTCTGGGCCAGATTCCTCCTTGTCAAGGACAAGGTTAAAGATTGTCGCGATGAGGACGCGATATCAGCATTCTGCAACAATTGCACGGACGAAGGAATCCTCAACGCCATTAATTGCCGCCGTATACTACACTTCGCTGACTTGGAAACTATCGTACAGAAGTACAGTGCAATGGAAAGCGCCTGGAAAGATCAGGCAGCTTGTTGGGAGCCATCGATCCCAACTCAACCGCTCGTCCAGGCGAAAAGGGCACATCCCCGTGACACGCCCAATCCAATATCCAAGAAATATAAAGCCATTACGCGGCACGGAACCGTTCTGGAGGGATAGCTCGACGGCCCATGCAAAATACACACAACACCGGATACCATATCAACCCACAGCCTTAGAGCATGTTGGATACTCCGGCAGGTAGCCAAGAGCGGCGAGGACATCCTTACCAAAAACGCCCCAGAGCAACACCCTCCAGAAGACGACGACCCCAGAGTATTGACGGTCTCGAGACATTCGGTTCAAACAATAAGCGCAAAAGGGCACTCCGCGACCTCATCAAAGTCTGTCAAATCGCCGCGATAAACCCTTGGAACGACACGGCTATAACCTTTAATGCCGATGACGAACCAAAATATAGGACAGTCCGAGCGCCAGCCGCATTAGTCCTCAGTCCCATCGTGGACGGCTTTCAACTCACCAAGGTCCTCATGGACGGCGGCAGCGGACTAAACCTCATTTATGAGGATACACTCAACAAAATGGAAATAGACAGGAGTCGCATCGAGCAAAGCAGCACGACCTTCCGAGGAATCATTCCCAGCCGGGAGGCACGGTGCGTGGGAAAAATAACACTCGACGTGGTATTCGGCACGCCGGAGAATTATCGGTCCGAAGAAATAACTTTCCAAGTGGCCTCTTGGGGCGAGAGGCATTTACACGCTTCCAAGCTGTACCTCATTACGGGTATATGAAGCTTAAGATGCCCGGGCCCAACGGCATAATCACTCTCACCAGTGATCCGGACATAGCACTCCGCTCTGAAAATAAAACCGCATCCCTGGCCCTTGAGGCATTATCTGAAGCCCTCGCGGCCGAAGAGTTAACCGCACTGCGCTCCATAGTGGACCGGGACGATGTGACTAACACCCCAAATCCACCTCCTTCAAGCCAGCGGAAGAGATAGTCAAATTCCAGGTCCATCCAACGGACCCCAAGAAGACAGCATCTATTGGGGCGCAACTAGACCCAACGGTCGACACCGCGCTACGGGATTTTCTTCGCGAAAACTGGGATATATTCGCTTGGCACCCTTCTGACATGCCTGGAATCCCGCGCAAGCTGGCCGAACACAGCCTCAACATATTAAAGGGGTATAAACCGGTCAAACAAACACTGCGGCGCTTTTCCGAGCCCAAACGCCAAGCCATGGGAGAGGAGCTAGCCAAGCTAATCAAGGCCGGATTCATTAGAGAAATAAAACATCCGGACTGGCTGGCAAACCTGGTGATGGTACCAAAGAAGGATAAATCCTGGTGCCTGTGCGTCGATTTCAAAGACCTCAATAAGGCTTGCCCTAAGTATCCCTTCCCCCTCCCCCGCATTGACCAAATCATTGACGCTACCGCAGGACACGACTCGCTGTGTTTTCTCGACGCATATTCCGGATATCATCAAATCAAAACGAAGGAGTCCGATCAAGCTGCAACAGCATTCATTACCCCCATACGGGCCATTCTGCTTCAACACCATGCCCTTCGGGCTCAAGAACATCGGCGCCACATATCAACGCATGATTCAAACATGCCTGGAGAAACAGATCGGCAAAATAGTTGAAGCTTATGTGGACGACGTCGTCATCAAAACTAGGCACGTCGAAACACTAATAGACGATTTACGTCTCACATTCGACAACCTCCGCGCGTATGACATTAAGCTCAATCCGGAAAAGTGTGTTTTGGCGTCCCCGCTGGAAAACTGATGGGCTTCATTGTTTCCAATAGAGGAATTGAAGCAAATCCAGCCAAAATCCAAGCTCTGTCACAATTGGCTACGCCAATAGACCTTAAACAAGTCCAAAAACTCGCGGGTTGCATGGCAGCTCTAAGCCACTTTATCTCCAGATTGGGAGAAAAAGCACTGTCACTCTATCGCCTTCTACGGCAAACCGATCACTTTGAGTGGACGGACGCGGCAACAGCCGGACTGGAAGAAATAAAAAGTACTGGCTGACTTCGTCGCCGAATGGACAGAGGTCGAACTCCCTAAAGAGTACGGCACATATTCCAATTGGGTTATGTATTTCGATGGCTCCAAAATGTTGGCAGGGCTAGGAGCGGGCGTCGTTTTAACGTCCCCCACTGGAGACGTCGTTCAGTACGTACTCCAAATACTATACACAGACACCAATAACGCAGCCGAATATGAAGCCTTATTGCATGGTCTCTGGATGGCTGTCTCCATGGCATACAGCGCCTGGAAGTGCGCGGGGACTCAAACCTCGCAATATCTCAAATAAATGGAGACTTTGATGCCAAAGATCTAAAGATGGCAGCTTATCGTAATGTCGTCCTAAAAATGTCGGCTCGGTTCGAGGGGCTCGAGTTCCATCACGTGGCCCGAGAAAGTAATCAAGCGGCGGACGTTCTTGCTCGTATCGGCGCCAAGCGTGACCCCGTCCCACCTAATATCTTTCCGGAAAGGCTTTTTAAGCCATCCGTGGTGTGGCAGGGGGAAAGCAACAACACTAGTCCGGATCTGAACACAACCCCAGATTCCGAACACACCGATATCATCGGAGGCTCAGCCACCGAAATAACACCATCCGCACATCTCATTATGGCAGTCATTGCCCCATGGACCGAACCCTTCTTGGCCTACCTTAATAGGAAGGAACTTCCTGAGGATCAGAATGAGGCCCGCCGAATTGTCCGGTGTTCGAAGGCCTACAAGGTTCACAACGGAGAACTCTATAAGAAAAGCGCTACCGGAGTCCTTCAAAGATGTATCTCTGAGGAGGAGGGGCGGCAGCTCCTGGCTGAGATTCACGCCGGTCTTGGCGGGCACCACACCGCAGCTCGGGCCCTTGTTAGCAAGGCCTTCCGTGTAGGGTTTTATTGGTCGACGGCCAGAGCAGATGCACAGGACCTTGTCCAACGTTGCGTCGGATGCCAACTCTTCGCCAACCAAAGACATATGCCCCCCACTGCCCTACAAACAATCCCCATCACTTGGCCTTTTGCGGTCTGGGAACTGGACATGGTTGGACCCCTTAAAGGAGATAGCCATAAGAAAAAATATCTGCTGGTCATAGTGGATAAATTCACTAAGTGGATAGAGGCCAAACCAGTTAAAACGGCCGAATCCGGGCCGGTGATAGAATTTATATCTGGCATTGTACACCGTTACGGTGCTCCGCATAGTATCATCACCGATAACGGCTCCAACTTCACAGCCAATGAAGTGAAAACCTGGTGCGCCAATCTGGGCATCAAGCTCGATTACGCCTCTGTCTATCACCCACAGACAAACGGTCAAGTCGAAAGAGCCAATGGTCTTATTATGAGCGGCATTAAGCCTAGACTAGTGCGGTCTTTGAAGGAATCAGACAAGCACTGGGTTGAGGAGCTCGACTCCATACTCTGGGGGCTGCGGACCACGCCCAATCGCATAACCGGATACACACCTTTCTTCATGGTGTACGGCGCAGAGGCAGTACTACCCTGCGACATTATTCACGACTCACCTCGAGTGCGCATGTACGAAGAGAGAGAGGCCGAGCTCGATCAGCAGGACAGCCTAGATGCCCTGGAGGAGGAGCGCGACGTCGCAAAATCCTGTTCCGCATTTTATCAACAACAGGCTCGTAGGTATCAAAGCAGAGAAGTGCGGGCCGAAACATATAACGTCGGCGAACTCGTTCTACGCCTACCGGAGAAGAAAATGGACAAACTCAAGCCCAAGTGGGAGGGTCCCTTCATCATTGACGAAGTTCTCACCAGAGGAGCGTACCGCCTGCGTGATGCATTAGACAATCGCCTAGAGCCGAACCCCTAGAACGCGGCCAGACTCCGAAGATTCTATGCCTAGCACCGAACTCTTTGTTTGTTTCCTTCTCCCTATTGTTTCCATTACTTTTTCCTCTCTTTTCGCTTTTTCCCTTTTAGCCTTAAAGATTTTCGTGCGGTTAAACCGTGCACCTGTGACATACACATCCTCAAATATGTACGTCCATTATACCTGGGGGCTTCTTGGACGGAAGCTTATTATTGTTATTTTCCGAGCATCAAGCTCATCACATATGTGTGTTTTCCCCATATGTACCTTTTATTCGCCATTATATGCATCGATATGACTTAAGTTTTGGCCAAGCTGGGTTGCCTGGCTCCTGTGCTTATGCCCTACATTCCCGTTAGTTCGGCTAGGGCATAAAGGGAGCACCTCTGCGATTGTTACTGTCGGGTCATCCGGATGTGTACCTCAGACTGGGTGAAGCCGAAAGCTAGCGTTCTTAAGGGAATATTCGGTCGGCAAACTAAAGATGTTTTTGCATTCGTCCCATCGTGAACCCCCAGAAGCTATACACATTGTGATTTCTTCATCACAGTCCGCACATGAACATCGATGCATGCACACCTAGGGAAAGGAACCCTTAACGGAACTATTCTCTCTGGAAGATGTTTCTTACACTCTCAATGTAATATAACATAACTAGCCGGATAATTGTCTGTTCAAGCAACTATGAGCCCTACGCCTGGTTTCCATGCATACCCAGTCTACTCGGCCGCTCTGGTATTCGGAAATACTCCGCACCTTCGGGTCCAAAGGTCGAAGCGAAAAGGTTTGCCATGACAATCATTTTATAATCTAGCTAGAATTGCGTATGCGAAGGAAAGTACATAGTCACTTAGGACTTAAAAACTTCCTCCTCTATGCCGTCGAGCAGGCTATCTAACTTACAATCCTGCTGGTAATACTTGGCGGCTACTGTTACTTGGTCATACACTAAACTAATGGGAATTTCTTCCCCATTTGACCCTACCGGTCCGACCCGGGCCATGTGATTTGGATCATCTTGGTATACCCCGTTTTCCCCATGGCCCAGACCTCTCGCGCACCCTCTCGGCAAGCCGATATCTTCCATAGTCGGATACGCCGCCGCGCTCCCTTGAACAGCTCTACAAGCTCCTCCATACTCCCTGGAGGGGAGGCGGATGGCCATAAGGCCTTGGCTACACTCCTCATTGCCTGCTTAGCTTGCTCGTGCAATTGCGATAGCCCTTGCAGAAGATCACTTGATGATCCAGACACCTCCTCTTCGGGACGTCCCGTCAACATACCTGCAATCATAGCTATATCAGCTACTTTTACCTCCAAACTATTATAAGGTAAAATCCGGCCACGTACTGAATATACCGCCTCGCAGCTTTTTATTCTCCTTCACGGAGTCGGCTAGCTGGGCCGGCACATCTTTCAGTTCTTCGCCCAGTTTGGTGTTTGAGTCCTGGAGTTTGTTTTTCTCCTGTCTGACTCGGGCCAGGACACGCTCGCCTGCGGCGTGCAGTCTTTTCGACCCTTTTTCCTCTAGTTGATCAGATGATCCTGTTATGAGATAAAAATGCAATGTTAGCACAGTCGCTATACAATAACTGTTTCTCGATGGAGGGAAATATTACCGGAGGACGCCTCCTTGGATTTTTCCAGTTCGGTGGTCACTGTGTTTAACTGCGTCTGGCACTTTTCTAGCTCTTGGGCCAGCAAGTCGTTCTTCTCCGAAAGAACCTGATTATGCAGCGATCCTCAAATCAGTTGTCCCAACTGCTTTAAGTCTCGGGGGCTACTGGCATATGGTTATCATACTAGGTCACAGTAAACTTACCTGCACATCTTTTAAATGCTGCTTTGTGGCTCCGCTAAGCCCATCTCGAGCAGCTCGGATGTATGCATCAGCCAAGCTGAAGGCATTAAATGCCTCTTTCGAACAATGGGGGTCTCGTAAAATGGCCCTCCAGCACCGATGATTCATGGCGCTCTCCACTTCCGAGTTGGTGACGGACATGTTTTCCGAGCCCTCGGCCGAAGGACAGTCCAGCGTCACTCCCATATCGGCCCCCGTCCCATCGGCTAGGGCTGGATCCTGGTTGTTGGGAGTATTACTGCCCGGACCCCCAGACATAGTCCGGCGGACTCTTTTCCTGATACAGGACGAACATGAAAGTCACAGTTGGATGCGACTATTAAATAACATATTTGCAAACCCATACCTCTTTGACGAGGACCGGCCCGTGTCTTCGTTTGCCTTCCTCTTCGAAGGCTTGCCCGGCGCGGGAGCCGCTCTCTTCGGAGTCGCTCCTGGAGGAGCACGGTATGTCGAACGCCTCCCCTTCGAAGCACGAGACAGTGCAGTGGGTGAGGCGGAACGAGGGAACCCTTTTGGGGGAGATGTCTTCTGACTACTTACGTGTGAAGTGAGGAGAAGACCAGGGTAATCGGCGATGATGGACACTTCGGTGCCATCGTAGCTCGCCTGGTAAAACACGCCATTCTCGAGCACCACGAATATATCCGGATCCTCTTCGAATCCAGGGTCAATGTCCTGATTGTGGCCCTCGGGCTGCGGGGTGGGGCTGTAAAGCCCTTCGGAAATCTTTCGCCAGTGCTGTTATCAATGGGTGGGTTAGTATTCGTTAAACAGGGAGTGAAATGAGTAGAGCAGAAGAGTTGGGGGCTTACTCAACTAGGAGGATTGTACATGGAATATTCTTCTCTGTGCGTGATGCGCAGGAACTCCTCTTCCTCACCCTTGAACAGTTCAGCCAATATTTTGGCTAGGGCGGCAGGGGTGTCCGGACCTTTCCTGCCACAGCGGGAGGTGTCATCTTCCCCATTGTAGTTCCACATGGGAAGTCCTCTGTATTGGAGTGGCTGGACCCCCCGCTCTATGGAGGTCGCCATTGCTTCAACTATCGTATATCCGGACTACGCGAGCGTCCTGATCTTGCTCAGGAGTTGACGAACTTCCGCACCATCTTCCTCCTCGAGGCTCCAAGGATGCCAGCTGTGGCGTTTCTTCATAGGGACACTTGTGAACTCGGGGAGACCCCTCCGGACTGGATCTGGAAGTACGACGTCCTCAATATAAAACCACTCAGAGGTCCACTCTTCAGATGCCTTCTTCGGTGTGCCGGATAGGTATCCGGTCTCGGCAATGCGCCATATTTCGGCTCCGCCCACTTCAAATATTGATCCTTCGTGGTTACGCGGGACAAGGCAGAACAACTTTCTCCACAGTTCAAAATGGGCCTCAATACCCAGAAATAGTTCGCATAAAGCAACATAACCCGCGATATGCAGAATAGAGGTAGGAGTAAAGTTGTGCAGTTGGAGGCCATAATATTCCAGTAGCCCTCGGAGGAACGGATGAATTGGAAATCTGACGCCTCTTAGCAGATAGGGGACAAAACACACTCGTTCCCACCCCGTATGGATTGGGGAAATCCTCTGCTTGGGTCTTACCATCAAAGGAGGTCAACCCTGCTCGAACAGGGACTAGATCCGCAGGGGGAGAAACCCCTGCGTTTGCAGTTTCACTAGCTGACCATGGGATACGGAGCACTTTTCCCACTTGCCTCTCTCTGGGCCGCAGGGACGGGAGGAGGGGCAGGGAACGCTGGACATGTTGGAGTGTTCTTTCCTGGCAACCTTTGAGGATTTTCTCCGCAAGATGATTGAATGGATCTGGGATCCCATCTCGTTAAATAGACGTTGTGCCTCGCGTGGTCGGGGTGTTATGTGCAAAAATGCCCTGACCTCTCGCATCCGCTCGACGCGTGGAAGCTGAAGTTGTTGATACACAGAAGTCGAGGGGTACGACATTGAATGGAAGGCCGAATACATTACTTAAAGGTCATCGGAGGAGGAACCCGCCTTGCAATGCCGAAGACAATCTATGAGCCGGACACCTCGTCATTGAAGACTGGTTCGGGGTCTACTGAGGGAGTCCTGGACTAAGGGGTCCTCGGGCGTCCGGCTTGTTAGCCATGGGCCAGACTGATGGACTATGAAGATGCGAAGACCGAAGACTGCACCTGTGTCCGGATGGGACTCTCCTTGGCGTGGAAGGCAAGCTTGGCGACCAAATATGTAGATTCCTTTCCTTTGTAACCGACCTTGTGTAACCCTAGGTCTCTTCGGTGTCTATATAAACCGGAGAGCTTAGTCCGGATGGAGGAGATACTCATTACCATAGTCATATAGGCTAGACTTCTAGGGTTTAGCCATTACGATCTCGTGGTAGATCAACTCTTGTAATACTCATATTCATCAAGATCAATCGAGCAGGAAGTAGGGTATTACCTCCATAGAGAGGGCCCGAACCTGGGTAAAACATCGTGTCCCCTGTCTCCTATTACCATCGACCTTAGACGCACAGTTCGGGGCCCCCTACCCAAGATCCGCCAGTTTTGACACCGACAGGACTCTTGGGCATCGCGACCCAGTGGCCTAACTGGTCGCGTAGCCCCTCACCCCTTGGTCTCGTCCTGGTGATCCGGACGCCCGAACGATGGCTGAGGTATGCGCGGGGCTGGGCCCTGCCGACGCAGAACGCTAAAACCTACACCCGCATCTCCTTCCTGAGGGTTGTTCATACGTCAAGGGGGACTCCTGAGCATCGCGACTCAGGAGCCTCACTGGTCATGTAGCCCCTCACCCCTTGGTCTCGTCCTGGTGATCTGGATGACCCAATGGTTTTGAGGAGACCCCCAAACCCTAACCTATTTCTTTCTAGCCTCTCCGAATCTCGAGGACGAGATTCATTTTAAGGGTGGTAGGTTTGTAACATCCCAAAATTCTAAATTTTGGAATGTTATAATAAACAGATAGATTGGATTGATTGTTTGACTGATAGACTGAAAGTGAGTGGAATTCAAAATCTTTTGAAAGTTAAATGAGAGGGAATAAAAGGACTTTCCCAAACTTTCATTTTGCTTTTATGGTCTCCATGAATTCAAATTCTTTTCATCACAAAACTCTGGAGAGAAGATGACATGACTTCTTCCATTTATTTAAATGAAAAGGGGTGTTGAAAATATTTGAATTTCATTTGAGAATATTTCCAATTCTAAAACTTTATGCAACTCAATGATTTTCACGAGCGAAGATAAAATGACTTCTTCAAAACATATGAAATATGAGTTGGGAGTTTCAAAGGATATATTCAAAGTCCCATTGAAATTATTTTTCAATATTGGAGTTATTTGAGTTTTATTCAAATTATTTTTCTCCAAAAATAAAATATACAGAAATTAGGGTAAAATGATTCCCTACATCAGAAAATTGGAGAAAAATAAATTTGAAATCATTTTAGTATTTTTAAAATGATTTTTATTGGATTTTATTAAGGCAGCAGCACTGTTTGATTTATTAAAAAATTTGTGGATTTTATTTGACTCTACAAAAATGTTCATGTTGTAGGAAATCTTTTTCTGAAAATTTTGATATATTATATGCCTATATAATATTTTCATTTTCTTTTGTTTTTATAAATTCTTTCTCTTTTTTTAAAAAAAAACCTCCCCTCCGACTGGGCCGGCCCAGCTCCCAGGCCAGGCCACGGCCCAGCCCACGCTGCTCGTACGCCTCGTCCCCGAGCACGGGACGACTCCCGCCGCCGCACGCCACCGAGTCCGGCTCGGCTACGCCCCCCCGCCGCCTAGCTCCCCCCCTCTTAAATAGCTCCGCCCCGACCCCTCTCTCTCCTCCTCCCCGCCGCAACCGCCGCCCTCGCCGGAGCCCGCCCCGATGAGATCCGCCGCCGCCGCGCTTCGTCCCGTCGCCGAGGACCGCCGACGACGCCGCCTTCCTCCTCGCCGCGACGCGCCGCCCCTCCCCGACCTCTCCGTTGCCCTCCTCGACGACCGGAGCCACCTCGCCGCCCTCGCCGGAGCCCCGCGCCATCTCGCCGGAACCGCCGCCGCCACCGGACCGCCGCGAACCGGTATAAACCGTGAACCGCCCCGGTTTATTTTTTTTATTCGTTTTGGTTTTGTTAAAAAAAACCCTGGACTAGATCTGTTTTTTTTAGGTTTTTTCTAAACAACGAACGTCCACTGTTTAGAACTAGTTAACGCACGTTCACTATTTAGTTTTTTTCTTTTTCTGTTATTTTCGGCCAGGGACCTAGTAGCAATTTGTTTTTCTTACATAATAGCCCCTGGTTTTCAAACACTCATAACTTTTCACCCGTTTGTCCAAATCCAACGAAACCAACGCCCACTTCTTCGTTATGATCTCCTCTATCCAGTAAAACAACTTAAACATGTTTTTGAAAGTTTTAAAATTTGAATTCAAACAGATTTGTATTCAAACTTCTTTTGTTCATAACTTAAGTTCCGTAACTCCGATTTACTTGATTCTTTTTGCAAATCGAAGCTCTTGACCTAAACTTTCTGATAAGGCCAAATTCACATAATTTTGGTACTGTTAGAAATTGTTTTATGTTGCAAGAGTTATTTGCTTGGTTTTGAAGTTTTCCGAATTGTTTTCCTCGTTCTTTCTGATCTATTGAGTGATTGCTTATGTGTGGTTACCATTGCTTGCTTACGATAGATTGACTGGAGTGTGACGAGTAGATCTATCAAGAGTTTTGAGTGCGAATCATCTTCATCAACATTGCAGGCAAGTTCACACTTTGATCATATCCCTTTCATACCCAGTTTTTATGCATTAGATTCAACCCTCAAACATTGCATGAGTAGGATTGATAACATGTGGGTATTGGGAAGTAGTAGATGAGGTAGTACCTATTGCCCTGTTTACTATCAAACCCTTGGGAGTTACTTCTACGTTTGCTTATATTGCTATGCTATGCTCGTAGACGTGGATTGGGTTTGAGAGATATTCATGACAGATGTGAGATGTTTATTAATGGTTCAACTTAAGGTGGCAACTAAAACTCACATCTGGGTGGATTGAGGCACCTGGAGAACCCAGTGTTGTCTGTTTGTATAAGGACCGCCACCCAGGCTCAAAGGGATCATAAGATTATTCATGCTAGAAACTTCCGTGTGCAGCCACAAGCTATTATGGGCTCTAGCATAGTTGAGTAGGTTACAAGATCTCTTGAAGAGGTGGGCTAGCAGATGTAGGGGAAAGTAGGTGTACCGGTCCACCCAGAGTAAAGAGTGATTGTTTCTGAAAGACTGTGTCTCGGTCATCCGTTTCTCAAACATCATGCAGTGCGAGAATCAAGCGGAGGCGATTGAGTCTTGTGGGGAAAAGTGCGCAAACCTCTGCAGAGTGTACAAACTAATCATGGTTAGCCGTGTCCCCGGTTATGGACATCTTGAGTATCTAGTTCTTGGATTATCCCGTTGATCTCATCATGTTACTTTAATTAATCTTGTTGGGTTAATGATGATACTTAATTGGGATTGAGATGCTGTCAACCATCTCAATGTTTCACAACCACCATGATAGTTAAATAAAATTTATTCCTTTGAAGTAGGGAAAAATTGGCTTTCGCAAAAACATTATAACCATAGAGCTTTTCCACCAGCCATATATGCATGTAGTGATAGCCTTTGTTCATCATTTCTCTATGGTGTGAATTTGTCAGCATATTCCATGTGCTGACCCGTTTTTCGGGCTGCAACGTTTCATGTTGCAGGATATCTTACGACGAGTAAGAGATACGTTAGGGTTACGATTTCTACACTCAACTTTGCCGTTGGTGTTGATGGGAATCCACAACCTTGTTACTTCCGCTATTTTGGATTGAGGTAATAGTATTTACGTTATTTTATACATGTGATTTACCTCTGTTATAAATCCTCGAGTACTGTGTGTGTCAGCATACCGATCCAGGGATGACACTTAAGCACAGAGACTTGATCCATTCGGGTCGGGTCGCTACATGATCGAAGTCAATACCATTTTCATCAGTGCATAGATGGCCATTTGTGGGCATAGGCATTTTGACGCCTTTGCAATCTTGCATGTCGAATTTCCTCGGTACATCCTTGAGGTATTTCTCCTGAGATATGAATATGCCATTGCGCTGTTGACGAATTTGAAGACCTAAGGAGAATTTTAATTCTCCCATCATAGACATTTGGTATTCTTCACTCATCATATAGGCATATTCATCACTTTAACGTTGGTCAGTACAGCCAAAGATGATATCATCAACATATATTTGGCACACAAACAATTCACCATCATAAGATTTAGTGAAAAGAGTTGGGTCAAGTGAACCGGGTTTGAAGCCTTTCTTCATGAGGAATTCCTTCAAAGTATCATACCATGCCCGAGGGGCCTGCTTGAGGCCATAGAGGGCCTTATTGAGTATGTACACTTGATCAGGATGCTTTGGATCTTCAAAACCTGGGGGTTGAGCAACATATACTTCTTCCTCAAGCTTACCATTGAGGAATGCACTTTTCACATCCATTTGATATAGGATGATGTCATGAGGGTTAGCATAAGCAAGTAATATGCGAATAGCCTCAAGTCTAGCAACGGGTGCAAAAGTTCCATCGAAATCAATTCCTTCAACCTGTGTGTAGCCTTGAGCTACAAGCCGTGCCTTATTCCTCACCACAAGGCCATTTTCATCTTGCTTGTTGCGGTAGATCCACTTTGTGCCAATGATATTGTGCTTGCGAGGGTCTGGACATTTGACCAGTTCCCAGACGTTTTTGAGCTCGAATTGATGTAATTCCTCTTGCATAGCTTGAATCCATTCAGGCTCCAGAAATGCTTCATCTACCTTAGTGGGCTCTGTGATAGAGACGAAAGCAAAGTGCCCACAAAAGTTAGACAAATGTGAAGATTTTGAGCGTGTGAGAGGACCTGGTGCGCTGATGTCGCTGATGATTTTCTCAATCTGCACTTCATTTGCAACGCGAGGATGAGCGGGTTGTCGTTGAGGAATTGGATCAGCATTTTCTTCAGCACCATTTTCCTCAGGTGCATCAACATGATGTTCTTCACGTTCTGGAGTGACTTCTTTAGCAGATTCTTCGGTAGGAATGACATCCTCAGTGACCTTGAATTTGATGGTTTCCTGAGGTGACTGTTCATCTAGCACAGGAGGTAGGTGCTCTCTTTGCGAGCCATTAGTTTCATCGAACCGCACATCTATAGTTTCAACAACCTTGTGGTGAACGGTGTTGAAGACTCTATAGGTGTGCGAGTCCTTTCCGTAACCAAGCATAAAACCTTCATGTGCTTTCGGTGCAAATTTAGAATTGTGATGAGGATCTCTAATCCAACATTTAGCACCGAAGACTTTGAAATAACTCAAATTGGGTTTCTTGTCAGTGAGGAGTTCATATGCAATATTTTTGAAGAATTTGTGAAGATATACCCTGTTGATGATGTGGCACGCAGTATCAATTGCCTCAGTCCAGAAGTGATGAGGCATCTTGTATCATCAATCACAGTACGAGCCATCTCAACAAGAGTCATGTTCTTGCGCTCCACGACGCCATTCTGCTGAGGAGTATAAGGAGCAGATAACTCATGAGTAATACCAAGTTCATCAAGATAGTCATCAAGACCAGTATTCTTGAACTCAGCTCCATTGTCACTTCTGATGTGCTTGATCTTCACACCAAAGTTGGTTGAAGCCCTCGAGGAAAATCGTTTGAAGACTTCCTGCACTACACGTTTGTAAGTGACAATATGCACCCATGTGTAACGAGAGTAATCATCAACAATAACAAAGCCATATAGAGATGCTTCATTAGTGAATGCAGAGTAATGGTTAGGACCAAAGAGATCCATGTGAAGCAATTCAAATGGTCGAGTGGTAGCCATGATAGTCTTTGCTGGATGCTTGGCCTTGGTCATCTTTCCAGCTTCACAGGCTCCATACAAGTGATCCTTAAGGAATTTGACATTCTCAATGCCAATGACGTGCTTCTTCTTCACGAGCGTGTGCAAGTTCCTCATGCCAGCATGACCTAGTCGTCGATGCCATAGCCAGCCTTCTGAAGCTTTTGCAAGTAGACATATAGCTGGTTGTGGTCCTGTAGAGAAATCAACAATATACAGATCTCCTCTCCTAAAGCCTTCGAAGACTTTGGAATTGTCAGCTTCCATGATCACAACACAACGATACTTGCCAAAGATAACAACATATCAAGATCACAAAGCATTGAGACTGACATGAGGTTGAATCCTAAGGACTCGACAAGCATGACTTTGTCCATGTGTCGATCCTTTGAGATCACAGCCTTACCTAGACCCAATACCTTGCTTTTTCCTTTGTCAGCATAGGTGATATGCTTCAGATGCGATGGAGATAAGGGAGCATCCATCAATAGATTCTTGTCACCAGTCATGTGATTCATACATCCACTATCGAGGACCCACTCAGTGGCTTTGGGTAGATCATCCTGCAGATGAATTAGTGTAACTTACGAACTCATATACTTCATCAGTGAAGAATATGACATCAATTACATCAGATCAATTTCATCAAATCAATAGAACAGATAAAGCGGTATGAGGACGTGAGAAATGAGGATTCATTTTTTCATGATTAGCCTGCGTCCTTTCAGGCATTATTCAGGTCTCCAGCAAATTCTTCGGACGTTTAAGTTCGTCTGGAGACCTGACCCTGCATAAGAGATTAGTTCTTTTTCTTCACCACCCACATCTGAAGGGGTGGCAAAGAGTTCATCATTCTGCGAACTCCATAAGAGAAAGGTGGCATAGAAGCCAGTCCACTTCGTTTCACATAAGAGGAGTTAGGGTAAGCATATGAATAAGCAGAGAAATTCTTCGAGGACTTATGAACATAATGGTTTGAAGAATAATGCTCATATTCATAGCCCTTAGTTCTTCCCTTCGAAATAGAAGTGTTAGCAAGATGATGTTCATATGAGGATTTTGATCCTTTTGAGGAATTTGATCCACGTGAGGAATTCGGTCCGTATGAGGACTTGGATCCATATGAAGAATTTGGTCCATATGAAGAATTTGATCTGGGGTTCCTATTCTTCACAGGTGGTGTCATGATGACATTCACCTGAAGACTTTCAAGGCACCTTTTGGGAGCCCAGATTTTCTTCATAGGGGAACCGTTCCTACAGTTAGTGCCAACATATCTAGCAAATACTTCACCATTCTGATTTTTGAACAGTTTATAGTTTGAGTCAAATGACTCATCAGAAGAATGAGGAGTTTCACATGTAAAGCCAGATAAAGTAGATGGATCTACTGGAGGTCCCTTTGCAGCAACCCATGAGGTTTTGGGGTACTGCTCAGGCTTCCAGTATGTTCCATCAGCATTGAGTTTCCTCTCAAAGGCAATACCCTCTTTCCTACGGTTCCTGTTGAGGATCTGCTTTTTAAGCACATCACAAAGAGCCTGATGCCCTTTGAGGCTTTTGTACATGCCTGTCATATACAATTCCTTCAGCCCTGCATCGTCAGTGATACTAGCAATATCCTCAGATGAGGAATTAGTGATAGCAGAGGCAGGTGAAGAATTTGTAGCAGTAGAAGCATTTGGACATTCAGGTGAAGAATTAGCAGATTCACGTTCAATGCACTTCAAACATGGAGGAATGAATTCTTCCTGAGTACCGCTGATTTGTTGAGCAAGTAATGAATTATGCTCCTTCTAAAGATCTTCATAACTCACCCTTAGCTTCTCAAGATCTTGCTTTCTTTGAAGAAATTCATAAGAAAGCTTCTCATGATTAGATAAGAGCATGTTATGATGACTTTGAAGGTTGTCAAACTTAGACTGAAGTCTCTGAAGATTTTCAGTCAAGGTTTTAGTCTGATCCATTTCTTCACCCAACATATCATCACTTTTATCTAGCATGTTTTGAACCTTTTCAAAAACCTTTTGTTGTTTCACAACAATCTTAGCAAGTTTTGAGTAGCTATGCTTGAGGTTTTCATCAGATTCATCCTCACTTGATTTAGAGGAGGGATATTTGAGTACCTTGGCACCCTTTGCCATGAAGCAATAGGTGGGAGCGTAGTCATCATCGTCGTCATCAGCCTTGTTGTGGAAGCCATTTTCTTCAGTGTTGAAGATGGACTTGCTGACGAACGCTGTAGCAAGGGCTAGGCTCGCCACACCAGATTCTGACTCCTCAGATGCCTCCTCTTCCTCATGTTCCTCAGATTCAGCTTCAGAGTCCATTTCCTTGCCAATGAATGCCTGAGCCTTCTTAGAGCTGCTCTTCTTGTGAGATGAAGACTTCGAGGATTTAGATGATGAAGACTTTGAAGATTTCTTCTTCTTCTTTGAGTCATCAGAACTGTAATCCTTGTATTTCTTCTTCTTTGATTCCTTTTTCCACGGAGGACAATCTTGAATGTAGTGATCGGGTTTCTTGCATTTGTGTCATAGCCTCTTCTTGTAGTCACGGGATGAGGAATCATCACTTCTTGAGGATTTTCCAAAGCGACCACACCTTGAGAACTTCTGGAATTTCTTCACGAGCATTGCTAGTTCCTGGCTCAGTTCTTCGGGATCACCAAGGCTGCTACCAGAATCTTCACCTTCAGATTCAGACACTGCCTTGGCCTTCAGGGTGCGTGATCTGCCATAGCTCGGACCATAGAGATCTCTCTTCTCAGCAAGCTGGAACTCATGAGTGTTTAGTCTTTCAAGGATATCAGCGGGATCAAGTGACTTGTAGTCTCCACGTTCTTGTATCATTAGTGCCAGAGTGTCAAATGAGGAATCAAGCGATCTCAGCAATTTCTTCACCACCTCATGGTCGGTGATGTCAGTGGCACCAAGTGCTTGAAGCTCATTTGAGATGTCGGTGAGGCGATTGAAGGTTTGCTGAACATTTTCATTGTCGAGTCTTTTGAAGCGGTTGAAGAGATTGCGAAGAACGTCAACTCGAGAGTCACGCTGTGTTGAGACTCCTTCATTGACCTTGGACAACTTATCCCAGATAAGTTTAGCTGTCTCCAAAGCACTCACTCTGCCATACTGCCCTTTGCTCAGATGGCCACATATGATGTTCTTCGCTTGAGAATCGAGTTGCTTGAATCTCTTCACGTCAGCAGCGTTGATGGTAGGAGTGATAGAGGGGACACCATTCTCCACAACATACCAGAGATTGTTATCAATTGCCTCAAGATGCATTCGCATCTTATTCTTCCAGTTAGTCCGTCCCATCGAAGGTAGGACACCCAGCAGAGACCTTGATCATACCTGCGGTCGACATAACTAAAACTCCAGGCAGTTAAACCAAAATCACACAGAATAAGGGAGTACCTTGCTCTGATACCAATAAGTGCGTTAAGTCAACTAAAGGGGGGTGAATAGGCGATTTTTATGAATTCTTCACTAAGGAATTTCAGGGTGAGGAAATTCCTAAGAGAAGAACTACTTGCAGCGGAATAAGTACTCAGATGCAAACATAACAGAGCATAAGCATGGTCATCATGATGAAATGAAAACACGCACAGAGTACAGAAAGCGTAAACACAGGATAAACAGCATGAAGACAAACAGACTGAAGAAATTAAACTGAGGAAATTGAGAAAGTCTTCAGTCAAAGTCTTCAAATAGATATGAACAAGTACACAACACAGTAATGAGTAAATGAAAGAGTTGAGGAATAAAACCAGTAGGCTTGGTGAAGACAATGATTTGGTAGACCAGTTCCAACTGTTGTGACAGTTGTACATTTGGTTGGAGCTGCTAGGTATTTAAACCTGAGGACACACAGTCCTCACCGTATTCTCCTTGAGCTAAGGTCACACAGACCTCGCCCAATCACTCGTGGTAAGTCTTCAGGTGACTTCTAAACCTTCACAAACTCGGTCACTCGGCGATCCACAATTTCCTCTTGGATGCTCTAGACCATGACGCCTAACCGCCTAGAAGATGCACAGTCTTCAAAAGTAACAAGCGTCGGATCCACGCAGGATCAATCTCTTCAGTGATGCTCAATCACTTTGGGTTTGTAGGTGTTTGGTTTTGGGTTTTCCTCACTTGATGATTTTCGCTCAAAGTCCTTAGAGGATGGGATGCTCTCAAATGACAAATGTCAGTTTCTCTCGGAGCAGCCAACCAGCTAGTGGTTGTAGGGGGCGGCTATTTATAGACTAGGGAGCAGCCCGGCATGATAAGACATAAATGCCCTTCAATAATATGACCATTAGGTGGGTAGATATTTTGGGACAGCTGGCGCGTAGCACAGCAACGGTCGGAAATTTGACTATCAAATTCCTCAGGGCTATCATGTTCCTCACTTGTAGGCAATCCGCACTAGCGAATTCCTAACTCCTCAGTCAGAATAAATTCCTCAGAGACTAGAAGAACTTCATCTTTGTCACTGAAGAAATTGACCGAACTGTATGAGATTTCCAATGGCTTCACTCGAAGGGATTTGTAGGTGTAGGATTTTGAGTTGAGCATTACTTCGAAAATTTTCCTTAGTATTTCCTTGACCCCTTTAGCAGTATGGTGTTTCCTTTAGCAGTATTCTTCAGAGCCTTCAAAATCTCCTAGTCTTCGGAGTCTTCAACCACTGTAGTTTCCATTATCATAATGTATGGTAAAATCCTCTTCATTCCGAATGGTCTTAGTTATCCGATATCTTGTACTTCTTGGAGTGGTCTCATCAATCGAATCTTCGAGTGGTCAAAAGGGAAAAGGGGTATGGTCTCACTAAAGGGAATATTTGAATAAGCTCAGAAGAGAAGAGAGGTAAAAGATCCTTTTGAAAAGAAAGTTTTAGGGAAAATCCTTCCTATGGGCTTGCCAGTTTCTAGGGTCACGTCCTACAGTCAACATGTGCTCTGATGCCATCTTGTAGCGACCCGACCCGAATGGATCAAGTCTCTGTGCTTAAGTGTCATCCCTGGATCGGTATGCTGACACACACAGTACTTGAGGATTTATAACAGAGGTAAATCACATGTATAAAGTAACGTAAATACTATTACCTCAATCCAAATAGCGGAAGTAACAAGGTTGTGGATTCCCATCAACACCAACGGCAAAGTTGAGTGTAGAAATCATAACCCTAACGTATCACTTACTCGTCGTAAGAATCCTGCAACATGAAACGTTGCAGCCCGAAAACGGGTCAGCACATGGAATATGCTGGCAAATTCACACCATAGAGAAATGATGAACAAAGGCTATCACTACATGCATATATGGCTGGTGGAAAAGCTCTATGGTTATAATGTTTTTGCGAAAAGCCAATTTTTCCCTACTGCAAAGGAATAAATTTTATTTAACTATCATGGTGGTTGTTAAACATTGAGATGGTTGACAGCATCTCAATCCCAATTAAGAACGTGATTAACCCAAATCAAATTAAATTAAGTAACATGATGAGATACACATGATAATCCAGGAACTAGATACTCAAGATGTCCATAACCGGGGACACGGCTAATCATGATTAGTTTGTACACTCTGCAGAGGTTTGCGCACTTTTCCCCACAAGACTCGATCTCCTCCGTTGGATTTCTCGCACTACTTGGTGTTTGAGAAACGGATGATCGAGACACAGTCTTTCAGAAGCATTTACTCTCTACTCCGGGCAGACCGTTACACCTACAATCCCCCTACATCTGCTAGTCCACCTCTTCAAGAGTTCACACACCTTACTCAACTATGCCAGAGCCCATAATGGCTTGTGGCTGCACACGGAAGTTTCTAGCATGAATAATCTTATGATCCCTTTGAGTCTGGGTGGCGGTCCATAGGATGATCACACGGGTACTCCGGGATATCCAAAAATACAAGCAACACTGGGTTCTCCAGGTGCCTCAATCCACCCAGATGTTTATTTAAGTAGCCACCTTAAGTTGAACCATTTATTAACAATCTCACATCGGTCATGGAAAATTCACTCAAACCCAATCCACGTCTACGAGCATAGCATAACAATATAAGCAACGTAGAAGTAACTCCCAAAGGTTTGATAATAACAGGGCAATAGGTACTACCTCATCTACTTCCCAAAACCCACATGTTATTCAGATCCTAACCATGCAATGTTTGAGGGGTGAAACTAATGCATAAAAACTGGGTAATGAAAAGTATGATCAAAGTGTGAACTTGCCTACAATGTTGATGAAGATGATTCGCACTCTTAACTCCTGATAGTTCTACTCGACACACTCCGGTCAATCTAGCGTAAGCAAGCAATAGTAATCACACATGAGCAATCACTCAAAAGATCGGATAGAACGAAGAAAACAACTCGGAAAACATCAAAACCAAGCAAATAACTCTTGCAACATAAAACAATTTCTAACAGCACCAAAATTATGTGAATTTGGCCTTATCAGAAAGTTTAGGTCAAGAGCTTCGATAAGCAAAAAGAATCAACTCAAACGGAGCTACGAAACTCAAATTACGATCAGACGAAGTTTGAATTCAAATCTGGTCTAATTCAAATTTTAAAATTTCAAAAACATGTTTGAGTTGGATTACTGGATAGAGGGGATCATAACGAAGATGTGGGCGTTGGTTTCGTTGAATTTGGACTAACGAGCAAAAAGTTGTGACCGTTTAAAGAACAGGGACTAAACTGTAAATAAAATCATCACAGATAGGTCCCTGGCGAAAAACTAAAATAAAAGAAAAAGACTAAATAGCGAACGTTCGCTACAGAAACTTACGTGACGAAAACCGTTCACTACAGAGGCTAAACCAGCGAACGTCCATTAAATAAAACAAAACGTTGGGAAAAACCGAAGAAAACAAAAATAAACCGGGGCGGCTCGGCGGTTTTTCATCGGTTTTTCTTCGTCGACGGCGGCGAGGTCAACGACGAGGCGGGGCGGGGGCTCCGACGAGCGAGGCAGCTCCGGCGACGACAGTAGGCGGCGCGGGCGTCGGCGCAAGCAGCGGCGGCAGCGAGGCGCGGCTGTGGCGGCGGAGAGCGGTGGCGTGCAGCAGCGGGCGGCGGCTGCGTAGATCTCGTCGGCGGCGGCGCGGTGGTTTGCGGCGCGGGCGGCAGCTCGGCGGCGAGGAGAGAGAAGAGAGAGGGGGCCGGGGCTCCGGATTTATATGCGGGACGAGGCGGCGCGGAGCTTGCGGGAGGGGCAACGGCGGCGGTGTCCGCGCCGGACACGAGCGGCGGCGGGGTGTGCAGCGCCCGGACTCGGTGCGAAGACGACGCCCGGTTTGGGCCGGCCGGCTGGCTGGGCCGTGGCCCAGTCGGTCGGCGCGAGAGAGTTTTTAAAAAAACATTTTCTCAGACAAACAGAATAAAATAAAAAATATACTCATATAATATATCAAAAATTTCAGAAAAAGATTTTCTACAACATGAGCATTTTTCTAGCGTCAAATAAAATATACAAAAATTCAGATAAAGCAAAGAGTGCTACTGCTGCAATAAAACCTCATAAAAGTCATTTTAAAATACCAAAATGATTTCAAATTAATTTTTCTCCAATTTTCTATTGTAGGGAATCATGTTACCCTATTTTCCATATATTTTTATTTTGGAGAAAAATAATTTGAATAAAACCCAAATACTCCAAATTGAAAATAATTTCCAAAAGGACTTTAAATTAGATCCTTTTAAACTTCCAACTCATATTTCATATGTTTTGAAGAAGTCATTTTATCTTCTCTCATGAAAATCATTGAGTTGCTTGAAGTTTCTGAATTGGAAATATTTTCAAATGAAATTCAAATATTTTCAACACCCCTTATCATTTAAATAAATGGAAGAAGTCATGTCATCTTCTCTATAGGGTTTTGTGGTGAAAAGAATTTGAATTTATGGAGATCATAAAAGCAAAATGAAAGTTTGGGAAAGTCCTTTTATTCCCTCTCATTTAACTTTCAAAAAGTTTCGAATTTCACTCAATCAATCACACCACAATCAAACAAATAATCAAATCTATCTATTTATTATAACATTCCAAAATTTAGAATTTTGGGATGTTACAAACCTACCACCCTTAAAATGAATCTCGTCCTCGAGATTCGGAGAGGCTAGCAAGAAATAGATTAGGTTTGGGGGTCTTCTCAAAATCCATCGATCGTCACAGGGGTCTGGGGTGCTACCACCCTTAGAAACATCGTTACGGTCCCATCGATACTCATGTCCTCCATCCTTATTCTTGACAGGGCCGATCTTCTCAAATCTTCAGTATAATTCCTTCTCTGGCTCTTCCGATAGTGGCATAATCTTTACCGCAATACTTCTGTCCTTTCATCTTGGTAGGATTCTTTCGAGACTGGGTCTTCATAGCTGACGGGTCTGACGCCAAAACTAAACCAATATCGATATCTCATGATGGTCAACAATTTATGGTTTCTCCTGCAGGAAATGGGTCTGGGTTGAACCTCACCGTATAACCTACGATTCGCAACGGCTGCCTTGTATAAGGGAAAAATACTTATACCATTCTAAGGTTTAAACAAGGTTTAATATCGTCGTCTCTCTACTATAGGTAAGTCACTCAGATTTACCATCCCGTATAGCAAAGCGAATAATAAGAGTAAGTCGGTATGGTGATCAATCCATCCCGCACCCAAATCATTACCTTGTATATGGTTTAGCGAATCTCGCATTCTAACACTCGGTCATCCTCACAAGCGTTGCAGAATTTCTCTTGTCGACGAACCAAGTTCGGATAAATCCATGGATTCTGCAAGCCCAACAAACATCTATCGTTCCTTCCCAACCCTCAGGTTTTGCGTAACTCCTATAAGATCGTTTGTCGATAAAATCGTAACTTCTTCCAGGGTTTTTCCTTCAGCAAGAATGTGCTTGCTTCTTGGCAGGTCCTGGGGCCTGTGGGTTATGGCCCATCTCATCACTGGTAAACCTTGAACTCATCATCGGGGAAACTGATCCTTAATCCAACATCCAACTTCCTAGTATTCTTAAATCCATCCAATTGTACTGTCTTCCTTCCTTCTATTGGCACCAAACTAGGACATGATTACTCAGACTCATTATGGAATTTCCATTGATCCATATTTCCAACATCATACCTCCTTTATATCCAATAGTAATTCATCTCTTCATCATCGGGGGATATCCCACATACCGAGATAAAAAAAACTTATACTTATGAAGTCCATACTCCACTTCGTGGAACATCATTATCCTTTCCAGGGTCAAGCGTCCTTACAGGGGAATATTGGCCATCTCTGCATGGCACTTCTTCAACTGGGAAACATGAAACACATCATGAACTCCCGACAGTCCTTCGGGTGACTCCAACTTGTTGGCCACTTCTCCCATACGCTCCAAAACTCGGTATGGTCCTACAAATCTCGGGGCTAACTTTCCCTTAACTCCAAATCATTTAATTCCTCGCAGAGGGGACACACGAAGACATGCTCTATCTCCAATTTCATAGACTACCTCCTTGCGTTTTTGAGTCTGCATAACTCTTCTGCCTGGACTGAGCTACCTTCAGTCTATCTTGAATCAACTTAACATTCTCTTCTGACTCCTTGATCACATTTGTTCCAAACAACTGACGGTCTCCAACTTCATCCCGCATCAACGGTGTCTGGCTCCTTCTCCCATACAAAGCTTCAAAAGGGGCCATCTTCAAACTGGCTTGGTAACTGTTGTTGTATGAGAACTCCGCGTAAGGTAGATTATCATCCCTACTAGATCCATAATCTAGCGCACACGCTCTCAACATGTCCTCCAGAATCTGATTGACTCTCTCGGTCTATCCATCTGTCTGCGGATGAAAGGCTGTACTAAACTCTACCCTAGTACCCAAAGTCTGGTGCAACTGATTCCAAAACTTTGAGGTAAACCGTGTTCCTCTATCTGATACGATGGTCCTCGGAACTCCATGCAGACATACGATCCTGGTCAAATATATCTTGGCCAACTTCGCACTTGTATAGGTGGTTTTCACTGGGATAAAGTGAGCCACTTTGGTCAAGCGAATCAACTACTACCCAGATAGAATCATATCCCGATCGGGTTCCGGGAAATCCGGTAATGAAATCCATGCCAAGCTTATCCCACTTCCATTCGGGTATCGGCATAGGCTGTAGTAATCCGGCTGGCTTCTGTTGCTCTGCCTTTACTCTCTGGCATACATCACCTACGACTACATGCTCCGCAATATCCTTCTTCATACCAGTCCACCAGAAACGCTCCTTCAACTCCAAATACATCTTGGTGTTTTCAGGGCGAATCGAGTATGGTGAGTCATGAGCCTCCTAAAGTATTAACTTCCTGATCTTTGCATTATTGGGCACATATACACGGTCCTCGAACCATAAGGTGTCGTGCTCATCCTTACGAAAACCTTTGGCCTTTCCTTTGCTCATCCTCTCTTTTAACTCAGCAATTTCTTTGCCATCCTTCTGAGCTTCACGGATCTTTCCCAACAATGTAGACTGAACTTCCATAAGGCTTCAATTTCTGGGGCACAACTCGAGACTTTGGTAAATTCAACTTAAATTATTTCCAAGTGGTTACTCCTTGCCATCCATTGGTGGTTTGGTACATCCTCCACCAAGTAGCAGCACCTCTTTCAAAGCACTGAAGAGCATGCTGGGTCATATCCTTTCCGGCTATAGGGTTATTCTCCATGTGATCCTCCATGTTCTGAATCCATCGGTCCGTCTCCAATTGACTCATTGGTCCAGAAAATACAAACTCATCTCCATTCATCCTCTATTGGGTCCATGGGTTTGGGGTGAGATAAGAGAGGTAGAGAGACAATGCAAACAATAGTTTTGAAGAGACAGGTTTTTATTGTGGCTGTCGGAAAAACAACAAACAAATGACAGCTCACAAACGTCGCATCTAACGTAGGTATAACAGGGGTTTGGTCTTCTAAAGGTCAATAAATCTTCAACGTCATCAAACTCTTCAAGTCTTGTTCATGTCTCCAATGGCTTCTTCCAATCATGCTTGTCCTTCTTAAGTTCTTTTGCCAGATCATCTCTATTGACTCAAAGTCTCTCGTGACATCCTTGAATATTCTGGAGTTGCATTCCAAACTTCTGGGTTTCATCAACCTCGACATGGACCATGATCCTACTGTCCTTCAGTTCATGATGAATCTTTGATGTCTCGAGGTTTTGTTCCTCCATCATGGCTACTTTCAGCTTCTGGGTCATGAGTCCTTCACGAAATGCTTACTTGTCGAATACTGCTTCCTGAATGTTCATCTTTAAACTTCCTGATGTAATGCTCCAGATCCTGGTGATACACCAGCTAAGGTTAAAACTTCGTCTTGCTGATAGGTGCTCCATCAGCCTTCTACCATCCAATCCTTCCATGCATATGCATGCTTAACTCGGCACGGTGACAATAGCATAAGCGGGCGATAACATCATGGATAGCCGTGTTTCTGCTCTTGTCATTTCCATGAGCTATCTCTCCATAGTTGATATCTCCTGCCTTAGGGTTTTCCTTGACAGAACTTTGAGTTTTTAACTCTCCATGCTCCGGTCTTTCTCCGATACACCTTGATCTCGGCATTGACGGCTTCCATAGTCTGCCAACTTCCATAAGAGTAGCCATTCCTAGGTCATAAAAAAATCTAGGAATTCTTCAGAGCCTTCAAAATCTCCTAGTCTTCGGAGTCTTCAACCACTGTAGTTTCCATTATCATAATGTATGGTAAAATCCTCTTCATTCCGAATGGTCTTAGTTATCCGATATCTTGTACTTCTTGGAGTGGTCTCATCAATCGAATCTTCGAGTGGTCAAAAGGGAAAAGGGGTATGGTCTCACTAAAGGGAATATTTGAATAAGCTCAGAAGAGAAGAGAGGTAAAAGATCCTTTTGAAAAGAAAGTTTTAGGGAAAATCCTTCCTATGGGCTTGCCAGTTTCTAGGGTCACGTCCTACAGTCAACATGTGCTCTGATACCATCTTGTAGCGACCCGACCCGAATGGATCAAGTCTCTGTGCTTAAGTGTCATCCCTGGATCGGTATGCTGACACACACAGTACTCGAGGATTTATAACAGAGGTAAATCACATGTATAAAGTAACGTAAATACTATTACCTCAATCCAAATAGCGGAAGTAACAAGGTTGTGGATTCCCATCAACACCAACGGCAAAGTTGAGTGTAGAAATCGTAACCCTAACGTATCACTTACTCGTCGTAAGAATCCTGCAACATGAAACGTTGCAGCCCGAAAACGGGTCAGCACATGGAATATGCTGGCAAATTCACACCATAGAGAAATGATGAACAAAGGCTATCACTACATGCATATATGGCTGGTGGAAAAGCTCTATGGTTATAATGTTTTTGCGAAAAGCCAATTTTTCCCTACTGCAAAGGAATAAATTTTATTTAACTATCATGGTGGTTGTTAAACATTGAGATGGTTGACAGCATCTCAATCCCAATTAAGAACGTGATTAAACCCAAATCAAATTTAAATTAAGTAACATGATGAGATACACATGATAATCCAGGAACTAGATACTCAAGATGTCCATAACCGGGGACACGGCTAATCATGATTAGTTTGTACACTCTGCAGAGGTTTGCGCACTTTTCCCCACAAGACTCGATCTCCTCCGTTGGATTTCTCGCACTACTTGGTGTTTGAGAAACGGATGATCGAGACACAGTCTTTCAGAAAGCATTTACTCTCTACTCCGGGCAGACCGTTACACCTACAATCCCCCTACATCTGCTAGTCCACCTCTTCAAGAGTTCACACACCTTACTCAACTATGCCAGAGCCCATAATGGCTTGTGGCTGCACACGGAAGTTTCTAGCACGAATAATCTTATGATCCCTTTGAGTCTGGGTGGCGGTCCATAGGATGATCACACGGGTACTCCGGGATATCCAAAAATACAAGCAACACTGGGTTCTCCACGTGCCTCAATCCACCCAGTTGTTTATTTAAGTAGCCACCTTAAGTTGAACCATTTATTAACAATCTCACATCGGTCATGGAAAATTCACTCAAATCCAATCCACGTCTACGAGCATAGCATAACAATATAAGCAACGTAGAAGTAACTCCCAAAGGTTTGATAATAAACAGGGCAATAGGTACTACCTCATCTACTTCCCAAAACCCACATGTTATTCAGATCCTAACCATGCAATGTTTGAGGGGTGAAACGAATGCATAAAAACTGGGTAATGAAAAGTATGATCAAAGTGTGAACTTGCCTGCAATGTTGATGAAGATGATTCGCACTCTTAACTCCTGATAGTTCTACTCGACACACTCCGGTCAATCTAGCGTAAGCAAGCAATAGTAATCACACATGAGCAATCACTCAAAAGATCGGATAGAACGAAGAAAACAACTCGGAAAACATCAAAACCAAGCAAATAACTCTTGCAACATAAAACAATTTCTAACAGCACCAAAATTATGTGAATTTGGCCTTATCAGAAAGTTTAGGTCAAGAGCTTCGATAAGCAAAAAGAATCAACTCAAACGGAGCTACGAAACTCAAATTACGATCAGACGAAGTTTGAATTCAAATCTGGTCTAATTCAAATTTTAAAATTTCAAAAACATGTTTGAGTTGGATTACTGGATAGAGGGGATCATAACGAAGATGTGGGCGTTGGTTTCGTTGAATTTGGACTAACGAGCAAAAAGTTGTGACCGTTTAAAGAACAGGGACTAAACTGTAAATAAAATCATCACAGATAGGTCCCTGGCGAAAAACTAAAATAAAAGAAAAAGACTAAATAGCGAACGTTCGCTACAGAAACTTACGTGACGAAAACCGTTCACTATAGAGGCTAAACCAGCGAACGTCCATTAAATAAAACAAAACGTTGGGAAAAACCGAAGAAAACAAAAATAAACTGGGGCGGCTCGGCGGTTTTTCGTCGGTTTTTCTTCGTCGATGGCGGCGAGGTCAACGACGAGGCGGGGCGGCGGCTCCGGCGAGCGAGGCAGCTCCGGCGACGACAGTAGGCGGCGCGGGCGTCGGCGCAAGCAGCGGCGACAGCGAGGCGCGGCTGTGGCGGCGGAGAGCGGTGGCGTGCAGCAGCGGGCGGCGGCGGCGTAGATCTCGTCGGCGGCGGCGAGGTGGTTTGCGGCGCGGGCGGCAGCTCGGCGGCGAGGAGAGAGAAGAGAGAGGGGGCCGGGGCTCCCGATTTATATGCGGGAGGAGGCGGCGCGGAGCTTGCGGGAGGGGCAACGGCGGCGGTGTCCGCGCCGGACACGAGCGGCGGCGGGGCGTGCAGCGCCCGGACTCGGGGCGAAGGCGGCGCCCGGTTTGGGCCGGCTGGCTGGCTGGGCCGTGACCCAGTCGGTCGGCGCGAGAGAGTTTAAAAAAAACATTTTCTCAGACAAACAGAATAAAATAAAAAATATACTCATATAATATATCAAAAATTTCAGAAAAAGATTTTCTACAACATGAGCATTTTTCTAGCGTCAAATAAAATATACAAAAATTCAGATAAAGCAAAGAGTGCTACTGCTGCAATAAAACCTCATAAAAGTCATTTTAAAATACCAAAATGATTTCAAATTAATTTTTCTCCAATTTTCTATTGTAGGGAATCATGTTACCCTATTTTCCATATATTTTTATTTTGGAGAAAAATAATTTGAATAAAACCCAAATACTCCAAATTGAAAATAATTTCCAAAAGGACTTTAAATTAGATCCTTTTAAACTTCCAACTCATATTTCATATGTTTTGAAGAAGTCATTTTATCTTCTCTCATGAAAATCATTGAGTTGCTTGAAGTTTCTGAATTGGAAATATTTTCAAATGAAATTCAAATATTTTCAACACCCCTTGTCATTTAAATAAATGGAAGAAGTCATGTCATCTTCTATATAGGGTTTTGTGGTGAAAAAAATTTGAATTTACGGAGATCATAAAAGCAAAATGAAAGTTTGGGAAAGTCCTTTTATTCCCTCTCATTTAACTTTCAAAAAGTTTCGAATTTCACTCAATCAATCACACCACAATCAAACAAACAATCAAATCTATCTATTTATTATAACATTCCAAAATTTAGAATTTTGGGATGTTACACCGACCCCTAAATTGAACAGCATATCCGTCCACGGACTAGTGGGGACCAGTCCACGGACACTGATGTGGGAGCCGGCCATCCAACCATGCCCACATACATTTCAAAGCGGATTTCAATAGACCGGACGAAATTCATGCAAACGGGATTATTTTCATATAAACCGGGCAAAAACATTTACATTTCGGACATATTTCAACTAAACAATATTGGACTAGACTAGGTTACTCTAACATAATCCATTACCGCATGTGGTAGAGCCCGTTTCCCATGACATATCTTTCCCATGTCAGGCAGCAAGCTCACCGGCTCGCTATGAGCCGCAGAGCTAAATGCTCCAGTGAGAGGGGGGAAATAGCCTTCGCCTGCTCGAAGCACAGATCTTCTACTCATCGGAGAGGCCGTCCCATAGGGTTTTGGAGTTCGAAGCCATGGCGTGTGTGCTGCAAAGAGGAGATGGAGGGCGGAGACGTGGTGCGGCTGTTGCCCGAGGCTTTGGCCGCGTTTAAGTAGCGGGAGGATGCTAGGCGCCAAGAGGCGGGGTGTTTAATGTCAGCCAGGATGCGGACGGACGGGTGGTGCTTGGGGCGCGGGTGGTGCTCGGGGCGCCGGAATAGGTGCCTCGGCGGACACGCTTGTTTAATAGAGGTAGGCGGACGGATGGCGTTTCACTGTGAAGAGAAGGCGCGTGCAGCGGGCGACGCTCTGGGCTGACGCACCGCTTCAATGTCGGCTCCGGTGAGAGGTCGCGTCTGCTCTAGGCCGGCATGAATGCGGCGACACTCTAGAGTGGCACCGGCAGAAAAAGGTGCGGACGAGAGAGAGAGGGTTTTTGATTTATTTTTTTAGACACGAGAGGATTTTTGATGGGCTAGAGTTATCAGAAACGCGTGTCGCTGCAGGTCCGGATGTCCCCGAAGCCCACGATTTGCTTTCAGTTTTACGAGGAAAAGACGTCCAGATCATCCAACGAACAAATACAAACCCGGTTTTCTTTTTTTTTTGCGTAACAAAGCATTGCAGGCAGTCCGGCTGGTTTATGGGTCGGCAGATGCCTAAAAACTGTAAAAGGCCTCTCAACTTTGCTTTGACCAGGTACAACACGCGCACCTGGTTCCTGAGGCCTTATACAATGGGAGGTGCTTAGGAGAGGTACTTAAAAAAATAAACCAGGATTTCCTTAAGCACCGATGCTTATTTGTACAAGGTAGACGCTTAACTAAGTGTCTTAAAAAACCCGATTTATTTTTCTAAGCACCTCCCTAAGCATCTCCCCCACTGGCCGTCTTTGCGAGTCAAATCTGGGCAGCGTTCACGTCGGTGCCACTGCCAGCCACCAAGAACTACCGCTGACGTAGCTGGTCCACCAAAAGCGGGCGGACGACCCGGAACTCGCGTTTCGGTGCGGGCAAGCCAACGCCCGCCGTTTCCCTTCCCCCCACCCCACGGATAGCTGTTGTCTGACACTCTGCTGGTAGGCTGTTTTGTGACGCGTCGGATTCGGATCAGACGGGCACGGGTGGCGGTATGTTGCAGGTGATGGGCGGCCGAGTGCGCTCTCGGACCACGCAACGCAAGAAGCGGCAGCTTTAGCTTTTGCATCCAAACGCTCTGTATTTTCTGTAATCGCGACGTGGTTCTTACTTGGATGCTACTCCACAGGTGTTGCATTTCTCTCTTCTTCCGGAGAGAAGTGAAGCCAAACCGCTGTGCATTGTTAACAAATCCGAGTTAGGGCCTAGTACATGTTATAAGCAAGAAGTGGTACTGTCTTGCAAAGTGCCCTTTTGATATCGAGTTCAAGTGCTCCTCTATGAACAGCAAAAATCAAAGAAAGGAAAAACAATTCAAAAGAAATTCTGATCTTTTTACAACAAACTTTGCTTAGTTTTCATCCTTCATCTCGCGTGTAAATATTCGTGATAAAATCACATTCGTGGAGATCTGGAAAAAAGAAATGAACATTACAAAATACTTTCAAAACTTGTCTTTTTGAAGCATTGATTTTTTTAAACCGGAGCATTAGGAATCTTTTTCTAACGGAAATTTGTACTTACGTACAACATTCAACAATGTTTGTTGATTTTTTTCCAAAACAATATGATTGTTTTTTATTTTACTGTTCACGAGGATGCATTTGAGCTCGGGAATCGATACTTGATATCCGTCTGTCTTTATAACAGTGTAAATTCATTTAATTTGAGTACTATCAAGAACTTCAAACAAGCGAATGGCCATCTTTCTTTGAGTCGCTTGCATGGCATGTAAGATACTCCCTTGATCCATATATATAGGGCCTAATTCAT
Source organism: Triticum aestivum (assembly GCF_018294505.1). Classification (NCBI taxonomy): domain Eukaryota; kingdom Viridiplantae; phylum Streptophyta; class Magnoliopsida; order Poales; family Poaceae; genus Triticum; species Triticum aestivum. The sequence goes on along the minus strand of NC_057796.1, from coordinate 96,315,254 downwards.
TTTTCGAGAGTGCCTTTGACTATTGATAAGATTAATAGTATATGAGATGTATAATGTAAAAGTTATATCATTGGAAGCTCCTTTCACATACGAATTTGATGGTATGCTTTGTGTAACTTCCATGTCATATATTATTGCTCTAACATATGGTCAAAGTTAGCCCCAAAAACGCATTAGGCCCTATATATATGTATAGAGGGAGTATAACTATCAATCAAATCGGCGATGAAAGGAGAAGAAGAAACCCCTCCTACGTGAATCGTCTTAGAAACACATACAAGATAGGCAAGAACATGAAACAATTCAAGGTCAAATTTCATATTCATTGTCATAACCATTTATCGTCATTCTAATTGTTTGTTTTGTTTAACTATGACACATTTGTCTTTAATTCTATAAGATTAGAAGATGATTATAACTATTCGCAACAAATGAATTATAACTTATATACTCAGAACAATACGAAAAATAGTAGACAAAACACATGACCTCAATATTATTTATGCATGAATGTCTATACTGCTTAAAAACGTAAGGTTCTTTTTCCTGCCGAATAAAACACTTCACCCAACCTTATGTACACCCTCCCTCTCCCTCTCTCCATTATGATTGTTTCCCTCATATATCTTTGGTTTTTCTCATCATTTTCTCTTGAATACTATCTTAATTTTCCCACCTTTTATTGACTTACCAAATGAACCTATCTACATGAGCGACTGTGGTGGAGTCTGAAGTATCGGGTCGTGCTAATACATCGTTCAACCACCATGATGTAAGGTAAACTACCCACCCTGCAAAACCAGGGAGTGGTGGCGAACTCGTGTGGCGTTTATGGTGACGCTTGCATAATCAGATCATAGAGAACTACATAATTATAAGCAACTAATGATCAGAACATAATAATGTTATGCCATCCGGAATGGTTGTTGTTGCAGCTTCCATGACAAGTAGGGGGCTGGTGGACTAACTATGTACAGAGGCAGTGACCTGGAAGCCTGTTGGGGTGGAGTCTGTTGACACACCTTCTTACCACAGTGAACCGAGGGATGCGGGGAGGATGTCCTCCGTGACCACACATGACATTTGGGGGCTAAAAGGAGAAATGACACGAGCATTGGCATGAGAGTGACTAGGGGTGGAGGGTGTAAAATAAACTTCTTGTCTGAGGAGAGGGAACGGTAGTTTCCTATCATCCATGCCGCGAATGAGATCCTTCAATCGTACTAAGTGAAAGCGACTTGCCGATGTCATCTTAGGTAGACAACAAGTATGACAAAATACTAATCGCAGCAATGACACTATCGTCTTTGATGAAAAAGACAAGCCATTGTTCTCGCTTTCGATGGCAATCTACTAAGGTAATCGATCATGATCAGGCTACCAATCTCGTCTTTGTCGGGCCACCCATAGACACCAGCATAATCTGGGCCCACGCACGTGTGGTGGCATCTTTGTTATTTTCCCCTCATGCGTCAGTCTATTTCCCGACTATTATCCCCCCTCTCTCTCACTCACTTCATCTTTTCTTTCCAGTAACCAAATTGAGTGACTCCGACGAGCCGATCGTCACTGTAGATGCCATGTCTGCGCGTCATTACCTTCCTACTCATCCTCCTCCCCGGCGCATGTAGTTTTTAATGGCAGTGGATAAGAAGAGCAGCTTCTCTCCACTTTTTTACCACGCCTGTCTAAATTGGCAAGGACCATGGCCACCGCCTACTTCCTCCTCATCCTCCTCCTCTTGTTGTGGGCGTGGCTACAAAGCTACCGCCAAAGCACCCGCTGCTGCCACCGGCCATGACAACTGCTAGGAGGGAACCATATGCAATGAGGTTGCCATGCTACAACCGTGGTCGAGCATCATGGCAGAGGACCACTATGACATCCCGACTTAATAGGAACGATAAACTATTCATATAAAGAAGGTGCGCCTTTTTTGCAAAGAGCCCGTCCAAAAGAAATCTCAAAGTTAAGCGTGCTTGGCTTGGAGCAATTTGAGGATGGGTCACCGACTGGGAAGTTGATCCCGGATGCACACGAGTGAGAATAAAGTGCGCTGGAAAGACTAGTGTTGGTATGCGGGGCCAGTCTACCCATGCGCAACTACCAGGAACCGATGGGTTTGACCGGGGCGTTATAATTGGTATAAGATCCAACCCTCACGGTTACACGGGCGTGTGCACGTAGGTGATGCATACATGGGGCACATGTGGATGCTAGCACTGGCGTGCACATACGTGTGTCAAGAGGGAACGTTTTGTTGGTCCGACAAGGACATCGGTTCCTTTGAGGGAGGGAGGGGTGCATATGACATCCTGACTTAATAGGAATGATAGACTACTCATGTAAACAAGATGCACCTTCTTCTTCGGGAGCCCATCCAAAAGGAATCTCAAAGTAAAACGTGCTTGGCCTGTAGCAATTTGAGGATGGATGATCGACTGAGAAGTTGATCTCGAGTGCGCACGGGGTGAGGACAAAGTGCGCATGAAAGACTAGTGGTGGTATGTGGGGCCAGTCTAGATCCCAAACGCAATGGCCCGGAATCTATGGGTGAATCGATGGGCTTGGCCGAGACGTTACAACCACATGATGGAACAGGCTCTCGGCGATGCTGCGACCATGGTCACCGCATTCTGGAACCGGCCGACGACGATGTTACTACAAGGATGTGCTGGAACCGTGTACGCTGGTGGTGTTACAACCGTGTACGTTGGGAGATGGAACCGTGCATGCCAGGAGCTAGAACAAGTCACGCGCAGAGTTACATCGGTGTCGACAGGATGCTGCGCCTCGTCGTCGACAGTGCTACGGATGTGTAAGCTGGGAACTGGAACTGGTGACACACGAAGTCACATTTGTGCCTGCAGGATGCTGCCGCCCGTCATCGGCAGTGCTACAACCATGCACATCGAGAGCTGGGACCAGTGACGTGTGGAGCTGCATCGGTGCCTACAAAATGATGCGACCCATCATGCGAGGAGTTGGAATCGGTAACAGGGGTTGCAACCGGTGACACTAGAGCCGCGACAGCAACTGCGTCGAGCCAACGTGCTGCGAGGTCGTGGGGCGCTGTTGAGACGGTGAGCAACCATGGGCCCTCGGTGGACAATCTTGGCCGTGGATGAAGGAGCAACGCCAGCGGGCGCTCTGCTGTCAGCCGTGCTAGAAGCAGGAAAATGGTGCTGTTGAGACAGGGTGCGACAGTCATGGCTGTCAATGGAGGAGCATGTCAGCGGCTAGCTATTCCATGCGCGAGCCTTGGAAAGAGACACACAAGATTTTCTCGCTCCATGGGTGACACTCGAGAAACGACGGAGTTGCATCTTCATGCGACTTTGATCACGCGGCTCCGAGGGTCACCGATTTGATATTCTGACCGGTCGATCGGCGGCTAGCATTGCCCATCTCCTAATCGTTCATGCTGTAGACGATAGGATGGGTACGTACTACGTCATTGCTGAAATTTTAGAGTAGAATTAAAATATTCTTTTAGAAAAAAATCCTTCTAAAGCGGCTACAGTGAAGCGTGAACCACCTACTAAGCGGACAAGTGCAAATACCATACTCCGGGAGGGCTTTCATCCCAAAACAGCCATTTTTATTCCCCTCCTCTCTTCTGTTTTCCCCCAGAGTTTCTTTCTTTCTAATTTCTCGTGGAGGCGAGGAGATAGAGAAGAGAGAGGAAGGGGACGGAGGAGGAGGCATCCCTCGCGATTGGACAGGGCGCGAGGAACCCGAGGAGAGCGCGCGTGCGATCCCCGAGGCGCGGGGAGTCGATTCCGGCGCCGTGACAGTCTCGCCCTCGCCGGGCCGGCCGTTTGGAGCCCTCTATCGCCGAGGATTTGGTGGGATCCGGCCAAGAACTGGTTGGTGGACGGGTGAGGAGGAGCACGGGGGGGATGGGGGCCGGGGCGGAGCCGAGGGAGGAGGAGCCCCTCGAGGCGGAGGAGGGCTCTGGCGGGAAGGAGGAGAAGGCGGCGGTGTCGTGCTCGATCTGCCTTGACGCGGTCGTTGCCGCCAGCGCGGAGAGGTCCATGGCGAGGCTGCAGTGCGGCCACGAGTTCCACCTCGGTAAGGGGCTATGGTCCGATCTGTTGATGCGTTATTGCACTGAATTATGCGATGCTATTTTTGGGATTATGACTGGGCCGGCGATTCTGATGTGAAGGAGCTTCGGAATGATATTTATTTGTGGGTATTTGGCTGAATTGCGATCATTTCACGCTGTTCTGACCTCAGACGAAGTTCCAGTATCCCGGTGCGGTAGGTTTTGGGAGCCTATTTTGCGTTATCTTACTCAGGCTCGATAGGAAATTGCAGTTTGGGGGACTGGATTTGGTAATTGTGTCTCGATTAACCTAGCCTCTTTGTTATTTCGGCGGAATAAGGTTGATTTGTCTAGATTCAACAAGAATTTGATGTAAAATGTGCTCCCTTTTCTGGAAATTTCTGGGCTTTTCAGCCAGCTGTCATTAAATTTTGTTGGAAGTGTGGACTTTGGAGGCTGATCTTGATGAGATTTATACATTACCACGAAATTGCTAAAATTAAAGTTAAAACCTAGAGGGCCTTAAAGACGATACTCAAAACTTCAGTAGTAGTGAACCTGGTGGTTTCATCAAGCAGTCTGGGTTGGCTGTTGATCTCAGTATGATACTGTAATGGATTTATTGTGAATGTTAACTTAACCGAGGAAGCACACATATATCATCACTAGCATACTATGATACTGTAATGGATTTATTGTGAATGTTGATCTCAGTATGATACCGTAATGGATTTATCATCTCACGCAACAATTACAAATGGTTGCAACTCCTTTTTTTTTAAGGAAACAGCACACAATTGAGTCCACAACTACTTGATCTGAGCATGGCTCTTCACTTACTTCACTCCTGCATAGTTTCAGCACTAGCACAGCCTCTTCTCACTCAAAGGCCATATAACTCGAACACATTGCATGCATATAAGATGTAGCCTGACACTAACACATACAGTCAGGCCACATCTCCACTGCATGCACTAATTACGGGTTTATTTAACACATGAGTCATGACTAATTCTAGCAACATGTGCATATATGCACTCGACTAATGTCTGCTGATTCGCCAGCAATGCGCACACTTTGCTCTTTACTGATCTGATTCTGGGCCACGAGGCCACACATGCAACTAACAAGAACTTAGTTGACCACCACCCTGCCTCTATATGGTAACAGTGCCATGCATCACAATGAAACATGACAGAACACTTAGACAACATGGTTAACTCCAACAGTGTGAAGTATGTAAGGTAAGATTAGACTCTGAGAAGCAGTTTTGTGCAAGGGGATATGGTTATGGTGGCCCTTTGGGGTGCAGAAGTGCAACTACATGGTTTAATGCAATACTACTTATTCTGTTCTCGTCATGATACTGTACTATGCTTTAACCAACCTTAAAGCAGTGCTCCTTAATTATACTGTTTGTTGTTCTTTGGTTTATTCAAAGGAAAAAAAATCATTTCCATGTCTCATTGACATCAGGGCCCTGGACCCACATGTCAGTTAAACATGGAGGGGCATGTTATGGATGCCATTTGTTTGGACTGCAAATTATTTAATCTCTGAGTGTCAATGTTTTCAGATTGCATTGGATCGGCATTCAATGCCAAAGGAGTTATGCAATGCCCGAACTGCCGCAAAATTGAGAAAGGGAATTGGCTGTATGCAAATGGTTCCCGCCCCTCACATGATATTAACATGGATGAGTGGGCTCATGAAGAGGACCTTTATGATGTTAGTTACTCTGAGATGGTACGTGACCATGTGAATTTGATTTGTTGAATATTATGAAATCGTTGTTGAAGTAGTGATCTGTATTTTTTTCTAGCCGGCAATGTTCATTGTTTGCAACACAATTTTCTTGTGTTCGAAATTTTAGTTATGTTCTGTTTACCTAGCAATATTCAGTTTGTCTGCACTCAAATGGTTGACACTTGACCATGCTTGATTATTTGACCATTTGTTTTGTAGATACTTGCCATTTTTGCAAAATTTGCTATGCCTTCTATTCCTCTAATAACACAAGCTTTAGCTCGTACATATTTTTGCTGGAAACATTTGATTGCCTTGTGGGTTTCTTCACCACCAAAGTCTTTTAACACTGATCTGATAGGTCGCTGGTGAATTCCGTAACCAGAGTTATCATGCTATCATGAATTTGATACAATACCATGCTATTATGACTTTGATACAATATTGCCGAGACCATGCCTTAGTCGTGCACTTACAGAGCAACGTTCTTATGCCCCAATTTTGACCCTGTCTTAGTTTAACATCGTAGAAAAATATTCTTTTGTCTCCTTTCAAGGTGGTTCATCTTGTGTCCAGACATCTTAGTTTACTGTTTATTCATCTTAATCATCAAGCTCCCATGAGCGAAACCAGTGTAGACCTGTGACCTATGTTCTTTCTGCTTATTCAACTTCCCTGCATGTCTATGCGTCATTATTGTATTTTTCCGAAACAGTTGTGCAGCCTATTTGTAAATCATCTGAGTTCTTTTATTCTTGATTGTTTGTTTGCTGTCTTATTTTAACTTCCGTACTTTTTTTTCCTGACGAGAAGGTAGTTACTTGTTCATTATATCTTTGCATTTATTCCTGCATGCCCATTCTGACAAATATATATCTTGAATCTGCAGCCATTTCGTTTTCATTGGTGTCCATTTGGTCGCTTAGCACAGCTTCCATCATTCTTTGAGTATGTTCTATACTCCAAATTATCATTTTTGATCGTATAATAACTCTCCACAGAGTTAGTTTCCATGCATCCATGGTTGGACAGATAGCTTTTATATAAAGGTCTTACTTTTGTCCTGTAAATTTGTAGCACAGGTCTAGTAGCTCAAATATTTCACCTATCGTATCTTGCTCATGTAGAAAAATGTGGGGCCATAGCTAGTTCCTGTTATTTATTTTCACTAGATGTTGTATTTATACTGGCTAATGTTACACTTGTCCGTTTACTGTTTGGAGACTAAGATGAAAATGGTAACTTAGAACTCTGTTGTGTCTACTCTACAATCTATTAAAGTGATCCGATAAAATCAGATGAATACCTTTGTCAGTTTATCCTTTTGCGATGAAGGGACTAACAATGTGCAACTCTGGATAGGCTTAACCCTGTCATTCTGCATGAGGTTATTGGCAATCTTCATAGTGGCTGAGTATACATGGATCTTCTGACGTGCATAGTGCATGTAATAGTTTACAAACCATACTGACATAGTGATACAGTCTATCTACAGCAGACATAATTTTAGCCAAAGCACCGGCCACTCTAATGGTTGACAATATTGGGAACAGTCATTCCTGTCATCTCTCAATGCCAGTATCAGTCAGTCAACATATACCGCATTGAATGGATATCTGTTGCTGTATCACACTTGTTCTGTACGATGTAGTTTCAGAGATCATGGTTATGTCATATTTATATTAAAGTTTTCAGCATATTGGAAAGTTATGTTATTATTCTCTTATGTTGCTAAATGTTTTACCCTCTCCTGCCAGGGAAGGAGAATCACCACCCCCAGTTACTTGTAAGTTCTTATTCAAATGACATCTATTTGTAAGTTTAAGTTATGTTGAGGTCTAAACATGTCTGGATATATTTCATGCAGTTCATGACTTTATGGGACAGCATGTGTTTCCGGAGAATCTATCTGTATCTGCTGCACCAGGGGCACATCCTTGCCCATATGTGGCATACTTGCATCCTCTTCCATCGCTGGCATCATCATCAAGCTCCCATGTCCCTGAGAGAACTATGGATGGTTCCGCTTATCATGATCACTGGAATCACCTGGCTGGCCCATCAGATGGTAGGCCCTTGCAAACGGTGCCACCCACTGACTTCCATCATAACCATTGGGCGCATCTGCCCCATTCCTATGTGCAATCCAACAGCAATAACGGGGTGACGGAGCAGCCAGGGGTCCCTTTTGGATCAATGAGGGCTGCAAGGGTGGATGGTGATAGCCAACGTCGAGGATCTGTTGTTTCTCCATCGTACTTCAGTAATGGGTAACCTCTTGTCTATTTCTGCTCTCGTGACATACTATTAGGGCATGTCCATACTGTGATGTTGTCTGTCTCTAGCGTTGCCATCTAGTGTTTTTGGTGATGGAGAATGGAGCTGTATTTCATGCATGAGATAGCTTGGGAATATGGATAACTTAGGCACAATGACATATATGAGACAATGAAACAGAAAACTGAAAAGTGCTCCGTGGAATCATTTTGTCTTGAGATGTGATATGCATCATGTTCTCTCGAGATTTGATGTTTTATTAGGGGTAACATAAGAGACTACAGTACTGTTGATGCCCGTATGGCCTTGCTTTGATAACTGAAAAGACACTTAAAAATATATTGCATTTGTGCTTTTATCAAAATATTAACTCGCTAAAACAGATGATGTTTCTGAACTTGAATAGTTTCAAACATTACTTCGACCATTACTTCTGTATAAATATGTAAATAGGGGATCAATTCTTTTACACTGCAAAACAGTTCTTCATGGTGAATCTAATGGTACCATTTGCACCTAATCAATAGAACTAGTTTTTTGTTAATCAGATGTCAAAGATTGAGAGGTCTGACTGCATGCTTTCTAAAACACCATCCATTTAGGAACAGAGGCAGTATGCTTATTGTAACGTCATCTAAACTTAACAACCAAAAGTTGTTGGTTGGAAGCACTCTACTATCTTATTATAAATTGGAGTTGGTGGTGGTGGCAGTGACTTCACTCCCCACTCCAGTCCAATCTTCCTCATCCATTAGAACCCACCAGAGCCCTCCGGTTTGATTTTTTTATTTATAAATGAAGCACTAAAAAATAATGCAGTTGGGGAGCCTCAAACCACACAATCAAACCAACAAAACCACTACCTCGCTCATGTTTTGAATGGGAAAGCATTTTATAAGTAATGTCAGTGCTGCCATGTCTGTGCAGTTACGCAGGTGCAATGTTGCGTGCTTGCTTGAGTTTTTCTTTGCAGTGTTGCAAGTCCATTGGTTGTTGCATACTGCTAATCCAATACAACTTCAATTATTCTGTAGTTCCGTAGCAATGCACGGGTGTTATGCTAGTATTACCCTAAAAAGGATGCTGTGACATGTGCATTTACTGTGACCTACTCCCTCCGTCCCATAATATAAGAGTGTTTTTGACACTACACTAGTGTAAAAAACGCTCTTATATTATGGGACGGAGGGAGTACATTTGATGCTGTTGCATTGTTTCCTCTACCATGTCAGCTTTATCCAAATCTCCTGAGGTTTTCGAAGTTATGCTATGTTGGTTGCACATGCTATGGCGTAATATGAGTCAGGTAGTCTGGAAGTCTGAAACTAGACTAGTCTAAGGCTAAGACCATTTACAAACAATAACATTTTCCTAAGTATCCCTTGAGAATTAAACTATTTTGTTATAGCAGGAATTATTGCAGTATGATGCAGCTTGTGATGCATGAATATCAATGCGTGATGATTTCTTTTTTCTTTTCAGATCTGGCTCTAGATCTAGAGCTCCTAATGTTCCTCCTCTGGTACCTCAGTTCATGAGGGCACATGGCAACATCAACGAACAGTACACTCAGAGTTCATCATCCAGCCTTTTTGCTGGAGCTCATAGATCAGGAGGCATGCGACCTGCCCCTCCGCCACCTCAACCGGAGAACCCAACATTTTGCCTATTCCCACCGGGTTCATCTGGCCATAGTTCAATGGATACCGATGAAGCTGGAGGAAGCCGATTCTATGCCTGGGAGCGCGATCGCTTCGCGCCGTACCCATTGATGCCGGTCGACTGCGAGACGAGCTGGTGGAGCTCACAGCAGTCCCACGGCGCATCAGAATCCACACCCGCACCTGCACCAAGGAGACTCTTTGGGCAGTGGATCGGCCTCGGCAGGTCGTCGCCCGAGAATAGATCGCCCGAGGGCTCATCGTATCGACAAATGCACTCTCCTCGGATGTAGCCAGCCCCCTGCGGAGGCAACCTAAGTTAAAACTTCACATTTGGAACCGGAGTTGCTTGTAAGAAAAGATGGGGGAAAACCCATCTGTATGGAATTAAACCGGGTTTGCGCGCTAAACTTCCGGGGAATTCTGCGAGGGAGAAACAGGAAATAACCCGGAGGGAAAACGTTTTGGTTTGGTTAATGTGAATTCCGTCTCGTACATATTTGAAAATCAAACTGGGATATTTGAAGTTTCGCCCTTTGTTGTGATTTCCTATCTGCTTTTTTGGTTGATGGTTGAATACTAATCGGTCTGCATATGGTCGCCGTGCCACATTACTTTCTTAACTGCATATTCTACTTGTCACGACGTGGGTTTAGCACAATCGTGTAGAAATGCATTGCACTTTACGTGCTTTTCAGGTCACGCAATAGAAATGCCTGGACGATCACCGAAGAATAGAGAATCGTTATTTTTTCTACCATGTAGAAAGGAATGTGCTTATGAGATGAGCATCATTGCTCAACTCCGCAAGCCTTTTGTCCGTCATGCACGCCAGTGATTTTAGGGCTCGATCATAGGCGCTCCGATTGAAGCAATCAGTGCCATGTGAATAGATTGAAATAAAATGATTATATTTTTTTCTGGGGAATAAAACGATTATATTTAATTATCAATGGCCACAATTGGAATAAAATGATTATATAATTATGAATGATAATAATAGACGGTACAACTGGAAAGACAATGAGACCAAAAACTACCAAAAGAAAAGTTATATAAAAAATCATACTGGTGGGTCTTCCTCATTTGATTGTATGTCGCAGTCTAAAAAATATGTTGAACCAGCAATTAAGAAAAGAAACATGTGCAAATGTCCCGTATGCAATAACTAGTCGTCGCCAGAAATAAGATCTAGTAACAGTCAAGAAAACATTTCCGCGCAACACAAAACAACTTGAAAGAAGGGATCGAAGCCGTCAAACCACGAGACGGTCAATTGCTTCTTCCGACTGACACACAAATTGTCAATATCTGAAGAGAGCCAACAAGTTTGGCAATACCTACCCTCACAGGCCCTTCGTCTGTGCTGGATCAGACATTCTCGAGGTAGGAAAAGGATGGGGAGACCTTATTCTAACGCATCATCGCCATCATCACCTGTGGATGCTGCTAGAGAACCAAACCTACGGGAAATAGGACCTACAAGAGCTAAGAAACCACTCCCTTAGTTGTTCTTGCGTTGCTAATAAAGTCAGCAATGTTTCAAAGAGAATACTATAAAATGGAGGGTTCCTTTGATTTAAAACTATTTCAAATAAATTGTAGAGGCTTGCAAGAGCATTCACGGTGATGGTGATTTAAGTTTTTTGACATATCATCTGTTTTTTTTTTCAATGCAAGGATTGATGGTGGATGATTTCAAGCCCGCGCTATATGGGGTGCTGCCCCAACTATTTTTTTTCAACAACTACTAGATCTTGTTGTTAGCGGCCAGAGGTTATTGTGGTCTTTAAAGCCTTGTATGGCGAGGACGTTTGCATGTGTCCCTATCCCTTACTATCTGTTCAGTCTGGCAAAATGACGGACAAGTGAAGGAAGAAGATGATCAATATGATTTTCGGTGTAATTTCTTTACAAGTTGTTTTGCGTCTTGTTCTCCCGCTACTATTTTCGATGATAAATATCAGATATAAGATGGCTTTTGCGTGCTGCTCTAAAAAAAGAAATTCTCTATTATTTACCTAGTAGTATAAAAAGGTGAAAAAGGAAACTTCACACTTTTTTCATCTATGGTTGTTTGATTTGTAGAATTGCAATTCATAGACCTTTTCTGTTCTAAATATTCATTTGCACCATGATGAAGTTTCAGGACTCAAAAACATTTGAAAAATCATATTTTTTTTGCGAATGAAAAATTGATATGTTGTTGTGGCAGTAAAAAAAATGTTCTTTAGTCCTATAGAACTGAAGATGACAAACATATTTCATATCCTTGTTTTTTTAGTATGAGAACAAGAAAAAGGTAGGGCAACATCGAATAATTTCAAAAACCACAAAAAAAAATTAAGGGAGGTTTCTTGCTTGCCTTGCAATGGAGTGATCTTCGTTTTGTTATTGAGCCCGATTGCTTGGAGGCCATTGATCTATTGAGGAAGGAAGATATGGACAGATCTCAGTATACCTTAATTGTTCGTGAGATCATACAACTCATGGAACAACCAAATTCTCGTATTATAGTAGAACCAGCGGCCACATTATAGTATGGCTTGCTTCAGGAAATGATGCTGTGGTACAACTTTATAAGAATGATTGTAGTGTTTCTACGTGAGTAATACAAGTATTTTTCCACTAGTGTTCTCTATCAAGGAACCCCTTAGGTGATCAACATCTACATCAGAGTTGTCCAATTATTTTCCTCCTCCACGAGAGGCTCCCAAGGCGACTAGGGTTTTCCTGCCTTCCGTCGGCGCCATCGCCGATTTTCCTTGCCTACTGTGGCCTTATGTCCATGAAAGTGCGTTGGATCTCGACCATTGCCAACAGGAGGGATCTTACTCTTTTAGGTGTTTTTTCGAGTTTCGTTAGGGTTTATATCCAGTTTAGGAAGGCGAGACGGCGATGGCTTCTTGAAGATGAAGTAATGTTCTCTCTGCTTTGCCCTGCCCCGGCGATACGTTTAACATTATCGGAGTGTGTGTCTCCGATGGATCTTGTGAGATTCGGTTTGTTTTCGGTGGATTTGCTTGGTTTGGTTTTCGTTCATTTGCGTCCGTGTATCTAGTGGTTGAATCCTTCAGATCTACGCTCATCATCAACAACGATTGCTGTTTTTGTGTGTTGGTTCTTCGGGGCTTACGACGAAGACTTTCAGACTGTCTATACAACAAGGTGCCCAGCTTTCGGCTCGCTCTAGTGCTTGTAGTCGTCGGTAGGTGGTCTATGAAGGTGTAATTTCTATTGTTTGTGTTCTTTGTACTGTTATGATATTTGATGAATAGATCTGAAGTCTTTTCAAAAATAAATACAAGTAATTTTGTAAGTCGCTCCTCCTCCTCCAAGAAAGAAAGTTAGGGTTCCTGCCTCTCGCCGGCACAGCCGCAGGTCCGCCTCATCTCCGGTGGCCCTAGGGCCATGGAGGCGCGGTGGATCCTGACAAGGACCGGCGGGAGGGCTCCGTTTTTAGTCGTTTTTTCTTGTCTTGTTAGGGTTTGTGTCCTGCTCAGGAAGGCGAGACGGCGACGGCTCCCTAAAGATGTAATAAAGGTCTCCCCGCCTAGCCCCCGTTCCGGCTGTGCGTCTAGCATCGTTGCTGGGCTTCTGGAGGTTTGTCTTCGGCGGATCTATCTTTGGTGGGTTTGCTCGGATCTCGTCGTTGTTCGTCTACGTTCGTGTGTCTTCGGGTTGAATCCTTCCAACCTACGTTATTCTTCACTGGCGGCGGTTGCTGTTCTGGTGCGCTGGTTCTATGGGGCCTTAGCACGACGACTTCCCGACTGTCTACTACAATAAGTTGTGCCCGACTCCGGCGATTGAGGGGCGATGACGGCGGCGCGCCTTCGGCTTGCTTCAGTGCTTGTAGTCGTCGCTAGGTGGTCTACGAATCTGGATGTAATTTTTATTTCTGGTGTTCGTTATACTGCCATGATTGAAGATGAATACTCCCTCCGTTCCTAAATATAAATCTTTGTAGAGATTCCACTATGAACCACATACGGATGTATATAGATGCATTTTAAGTGTAGATTTATTCAATTTGCTCCGTATGTAGTCCATCTAGTGGAATCACTAAAAAGACTTATATTTAGGAACGGAAGAAGTAGATTGGAAGGTTTTCTGAAAAATAAATACAAGTAATTTCCCTCAAAAAGAATAATTTCAAAAACAACACAAAAAAACAGATCCACCTGAATTCCGCCGTCCCCGCCCTTCCCCCCACTCCACTCTCCGTCGCTCTCCTTCCCATTCTCTCTCCCCTCGCGATCTCGCCGAAACCCTAGGAGAACCCCGGGGAGGCCGGGATGCTGCACGAGCTCCTCCTCGCCCTTCTCGGCTTCACCGGTGACTTCGTGCTCGACAACTCCTCCGCCCGCCGCCGCCCCGAGCCGGCCGAAGCCGGTGGCGCCGGAGACGGCGACGTGGGCCCCGCCTTCCGCCTGGCGCCCGACCTCACCTTCCTCCAGCCGTCCGAGAGGTATGGGAGACCCGAGACCTCTCCTCTGCTGTGAATCTGTAACCACGCCGTGGTGTCTGTGATCTGTGGTGTAGTTAGGTGGTCTAATTCGATGCGATGCGGCACAAGCAAGCAAACATGAAAAGCCAGGTGACTTGTTTCCCTGGTCGTATTGCTCGAGTAAGCATAGTTTCTGCCGCGTTAAGTGCTTTATGGCTGCCTAAATCAGAGTTAACCACAATTGGTGAATGGAGGATTGGACCAATTTGCTTCGTTTTCATCATTTAGCTTGTAATAATGCCTACCAGTCGGTCCGCCAGTGTATCAGTTGATATAGAATTGCATAATGCCATGATTGACCGTGCTGTTTGAACATTGGGATGGAGGAAGACATTGGCACATGATGAATCTGCGAGAAATATGGCTTCAACTAAGGGACAAACTAACAAATTCTGAAATGAGATATTTCGTAGAAATGTAGCCTCAGTAGTCCAAAGAGCTTCAAATGTTTCACACTTTAGTTCTCGTCAACCTCTGTAGATAACTAGGTTTGGTAGATAATTTATACTAGTTAAGCAGATAGAGATGAATGCACCTCAGAAGCAAGCACATTCATTTACAGGTTCATCCATTGCACATTTAGCGCTTTCCGTGTCTACCCAATCTGCTCTTTTACATGATAAATACACAAAAAACTATTGCTTAACAATTTTAAAAAAGGGCAGCCCGGTGCATGTAGCTCTCGCTTGCGCAGGGTCCAGGGAAGGGTCCGACCACTTTACATGATAAATACACCAAAAACTACTGCTTAACAATTGTACCTGAAAATATTCATATTTAATACATATACAGTGCTTTTGCTCTACATGTAAGTGTTCATTTTGTGCGTTAACTGCGAAGTACTCTACTGGATACAAGAAATCGTATCTCATAGGGAGGAATATTACATTAGAATCTCAATGTATAGAAGTTTTCAGTGCCGAAGTATTAGCAATCATTTTGGTGCATTTAGTTCTTAGAATCGTCATCAATGTTGTAGGACATGGCCTGGCAAGCAAGATATAGGTAGAAGACAGTATGTTTTGTCATTAGATGATTAGATCATGGTTCACCAAATACTAAATGGCTTTTCCTATTTGTGCAGGAGTGCTATTGAAAGGCTCATATCTCTGGGATTTTATTACAGAGAACTGAATCGTTTTGCGACGGAGTCTCGTGATCTGAGTTGGATTCAGTCTTCTGTTGAGGTTTCATCACCTAATGCTGATATTACTCTGAACGGCAAAGTGAGAAAAGGGAGTGCATACCGGAGGGCAATTGCCAATGGTATTGCTGAGATTTTATCAGTTTATAGGTCAGCTGTTCTGCAGGTTGAGCAAAACCTGTTGTCAGATCCATTGCGTATCCTGGCGACAGTAACCCATGGGCTAAATAAGGTCTGTTCTTCGACATCTTGCACTTACAGTTTCTGTCTCCATGTGTCATTTTTTAATTTCTGCACAATCATGGACTTAACTATTGCATTTACAATATTTGTTAAGCACTGACTCTACTGTCTTTATTAGCTTTTGCACAGAGATCAATATTATATTCCTTTCGCATGCGTTATCTGATGTGATTTGTCTGGTTTTTGACACTGACCCTATTCACTGTTGTGTGAATCTGTAGTTTGAGGTTCTTCTGCCTCCACTTTATGAGCTTGTTATGGAAATCGAGCAGAAAGACATCAAGGGAGGACAGCTTCTTAACCTGTTACATAAAAGATGCCATTGTGGGGTTCCAGAATTGCAAAGCTGCATTCAGAGGTATTGCCTCAATTATTCTTATATATATGCAGCGTTTGAAGAAATATAACTGACATTTCCAGTCCTTTCGTGTTTGCATGGGAAACATTGTACTTCTGTTTTCATTGCCACTACTTCACTGCATATTTGTTATGCCCCTTATGATCAGTTGTTTGCTTATTCATTTTCTTTTTATTGATGGTAAAAATAAGAATAGGCTGCTTTGGCATGGACACCAGGTCATGTTTAACCAGCTGACTTCTTGGATGGTTTATGGTATTCTTCAAGATCAGTACCATGAATTTTTCATCAGAAGGTCAGCATGACTTACAGAGCTTCCATTAAATTATCTTGTAATTTTGTCATTGCTCTTCTCCTATCCAGTTGCTGGTTCTGATATATTATAGCGGCATATCCAGTTAGACATTTTGGCCTGCTAAATGGCATGTGAAATTTCAACTATAGGAGCACAAATCCCGAGTGCTTTTGAAGTTTTGGTTATAATATGAATAATTCTATATTTTGTTGTGCATACTTACTTTATTTCATAAATTTCGCCCCTTAATCAGCAAACAGTTATGTGATAATTATAATTATGGTTCACAAAAAGTCTAATATTGTCAACTGATGGGCATGAGAATTTGCTTGCTTGGAGCTTTGTCTAATGATTTTGAGTATCTCTATATCCAACAGTCTATAGCAGGAATTGTATCAGTTGCCTTTTGCATGAGAACTACTAGTTTTTTTTTTTTGAACATGACATGACCGTAGGAGAGTTTCCTACATTCTTAAATTAATAAACGAGAGAAGACAAGTTACATGTTACAATATTTACAAGGGCAGGCCTTTGGCCAAACCCCAGAGGAGCTTGAAATAAGGGCACCAAGAAAGTATCAAAAGCGGGAAAAGTAAGCTAATTGAGCCCCTGAACCAGAGCAATATAAAACTTCTTACCTTTCTTTTCAGACAGGTTGACAGGGATGAGGAGAATGAATCGGCTCAGTCTGATGTTGCTGATAAATTTGCGCAGAAATTAGCTAAAGACACATCCCTTACTAGTTGGCACTCAGGATTTCATGTATCATTGGTATGCTTATACTCTTATTCTGAAATGCATGTGTATGAGGCAATAAATGCTCCCCTAGCTAATTATATCCGTTTTTCTCTCACTTGACAGGACATGTTGCCGGAGTATATCCACATGCGAGTTGCAGAATCGATTCTATTCGCTGGCAAAGCAATAAGGGTTCTTAGAAATCCTAGTCCTGGTGCTACATTGCTGGAACGAACTAACCAAAGTCAGACATTGAAAGGATCTCATAGAATGCAAAGTTTCACGGGGGGCCCCGGTGCTCTGAAAGAGCTGCCAAACTTCTCTAACATTAGTGCAGAAGAATTATTGCCACAGGCTGAAGCAGATAAAGTTGATGCCATGCTTAAGCAGCTAAAGGTTAGTTGTTAGCTTTCTGCTGCAATATTTAAAATCAGCATCTTATATTGCTGTATGCATCTTTCCCTGTTTTGTATGCCAAAGTTTTCATCTATCCTTATCCTTTATGGGAGCATTATTGACATAAGTCCATATTGTTTCTGCAGCATGCTTCCGAGTTTCATAAAAGGTTGTTTGAGTCTGCTGTTAGCTCAATACGTACAATTGCAGCTAATCATCTTTGGCAGGTACTAGATGGCTTAAAGCATTATATTCTATCAATGTTTTATTGCACATGAGCATCACCGATTGTTTCCTTTGGTAAAAGTTAGTGGTTGTACGCGCTGATCTCAATGGCCACTTGAAGGCACTTAAAGATTATTTTCTTTTGGCGAAAGGTGATTTTTTCCAGGTAATATATCTTCCGTATTCCTTCTTTCACATGTACGTTTCTCCGTGGTTGCGCTAGTACAGTGCAAATTGTGCCATAGTGCCTTCCTTGGTTGTTTTCGGAAACTCAAAATCATGATTTTGAACCAGTGTTTTCTTGAGGAAAGCCGTCAATTGATGCGCCTACCACCTCGTCAATCTACAGCTGAAGCAGATCTCATTGTCCCATTTCAGTTGGTAAGTGACACAACCCCTTTTTTCTTGCCAAAGACCTACAGATACACAATTTTATTATTTCAGTTTATTATGTGGTTTAATTATCACCAACTTAATAGAATCCTGCTGAGTTCTGTTTTCTGCTGCGTTACCTCATGTTAGCAAATAGGTTTGATTTATTTCCTGTTCTTAATTCTGCAGGCTGCACTGAAAACTATAGGCGATGAAGACAAATACTTCACCAGGGTATCTCTAAGGTTAGCATTTCTGTTTGGCACATAGAGTAATTGATGTCAAGCCATGCTTTTCGAATTTCAGTGCCGTACATTGACAACTGATTTTGTTTGTCTTTCGTAGGATGCCACTGTTTGGTATGAAATCTAGTACATCACAGAAAGATCTTCAGAAGTCCAACACATCAGATCTTTCCTTGCAAGGAAAGGCTAGCTCAGAGTTGGCACTTGATGGTTGGCATAGTATTGCTCTGGAATATTCCGTCGATTGGCCACTACAACTCTTCTTTACTCCTGACATTCTTTCTAAGTAAGTGTTGTACTTCATATCTTACTCTCAACAAAATTATTATATTTTGAATTTCATAGATCTTTGAGTGTGATTAATATCCTGAAAAGCTACATCAAGACTTGCTAAACTCAACTGGGAAGTCAGGGGAAGTCTTTTGAGCTTTTTACATTCCCATTTTTAAGATACATAAACTGTATCCAGGTATTGCAAAGTTTTTCAGTATCTCATTCGGTTGAAGAGGACACAAATGGAATTGGAGAAATCCTGGACAGCTGTAATGCATCAAGATCATGTTGATTTTTCTGATTATTGCAAGGATCGGAAGAATTCCTCTGCAACACAACTGCGTCGGTTACGCACGAAGCCTTTTTGGCGAGTAAGGGAGCATATGGCTTTCTTGATCAGAAACCTACAGTTCTACATCCAGGTAACAACCAGATAAACTACCATTTACCTTTGGTAATAATTCAGAGGATGTGCATGGCGTTTGCTTAATAACGAGAAGCTACAACATGACGGCATTTGACCAGATAGCTGCTAGGAATGTGCTGGTTTCAAATTTATTCTAGACGTTAATAGAAATTTGTTTAGTTTGATAATTTTCACTTTTCCTTTCTTATTGACTTCCTTTTGCAGGTTGATGTAATTGAGTCACAGTGGAATGTCTTACAAACTCACGTTCAAGACTCGCATGATTTTACAGAACTAGTGACCTTTCATCAAGAGTAAGCAACCGTTTTACACTTTATGAACATTTTTTATTTGTTTTTATCGATAGGAAGGTTAAGCTTTTTATTTGATAGTGTACTGTTTACTGAATCCATGCTACGACATGTTCATCTTGTTTTGAGTAGAATATTTTCATAAGGTCCGATCCTAGAAGATAAGGAAACATTATGGATCTGTGTTCATACCAACTTGTTCTTTTGCTTCACCAATGGTGGTGGTTTCATTGCATATTGGTGCCGTCTATTATCTGAAGCTTATATAGATGGATGTTTTAGTTTTGCATAGCCCTTTCTACAGGTTGCAATAATTTCCCCTGTACTTTTGTGTAGTCGACCCTGGCCACTTAATTATACTATAGTGATTTCCTTGCCTAGTTACATGGAAATACTACCACAACTAGTGTTACCTTTGAATTTCCACGGTCGCAACAGATTTAATCTGTTATGGTATCTTGGCTGACTATAACCTCATGCATTGCAGCTATTTGTCGGCATTGATATCACAGTCCTTCTTGGATATAGGATCAGTTTCTAGAATACTGGACAGTATAATGAAGCTCTGCTTGCAGTTCTGCTGGAGTATCGAGCAATACGAAACAGGCGCAAACATGTTTGAGATTGATCACATAACTGAGGTATTGTCCCACCCAACACTATCGGCCTTCTGTGAACAAATAGGGATGGCACATCCTCATGGATGTCTAAGCTAGCCAGCCTTTTGCTTAGTTTCCTAGTATATAGCATAAACTTACATACCTAGTATTTGGTGATATTCAGGAGTTCAACAAGAAATCAAATTCGTTGTACACTATCCTAAGGAGTAGTCGACTTGCGGGAAGTCAGAGAGCACCTTTCCTGAGGCAGTTTCTGATGAGACTGAACTTTAACTCTTTCTTTGAGGTAAGCTCTTCCAATTAGGGATCGGTTAACTACCCATAGACATTGCCCTTGTACTTAATACATTTTTCTCCCTATGTTAGACAACTGCGAGGGGCGTGATGAATTCGGGCAGGCTGCGGCCAGGCACAGCGAGTACCCAGCTGTAAGCCTAGCAACGCAGCGGCTGTTCTCGCCGTGATTTGCACGACAATGCTGCTACGTATCGACATGGCGCAAACCCATCACACAAGAAGACGAGGAGGAATCTGTAGGATCTGTAAATTAGCTGTAGCATGTGAGTTGTTTTGCCCTGGGAAGTAAACACTTGGTGATGTTTGTTTGGCTAGTGTTGTGATGTGTACGTCTTTGCTTGCTTGCCTACCTTTTCCATGTTATTGGTATCTCTATTGGGAACATGGTGTGTGGCCTTGGATGAAATGGTAGCAGAATAGCAGACCTGTTCAGTACTTCAGCAACACTGCAAGGTTTACATTGCAACTGTTCTGGAAGGATGAATGCAACATTGAAATGAATGCCAAAGAATATGGGGATTTACAATAGGTATACTGACGTGTTTCTTCTTCCACGACCTCCGAAATGTTCTAGAAGATTCTATATGCATGAACATTTGTTCGCCTGGTGATTCAGGTGGGTTGGGGTCATCGGTACGAATTGGAGATCATGAGCATGGCCATGGTGATGGCAAGGTCCATCCCCGGCTGCACCACCAGCGAGAGCACGTCCTTGCCCAGCAATGTTGCCTTCTCTGGACCCCCTCGTTTCCGCCGCACCTCGGCGATGAGCGTCTCGTCGCCGGTCGAGCTGTGCCGGTAGATCCTCGAAAACTCCTCCCGCCGGGACCAGCTCAAGCGGTAGAGTTGTGGCTCGTCCACGGCATGCACAGAGGCGGTGCAGTTGGACCTGCCCAGGTCCTTGGTGGCTCTCATCATGAGGTGCGGCTCACCGTGGCCGTCGTTCGAGTTCGAGTCGTCGTCGACGTCGCCATTGTACACCTCCCATGTCTCCGGCATCAAGCTCAGCATCTGCATGCGGCCAATTGTCGAACGGGTTCAAGTCATGCATGAAGCAAATTAATCAGTGCGTGTAATGTATAATAGCAAAAAAAAAGTAGATAGAATAGATCTACCCGATCGATCACGATCAGTGATCACCTTGCGTTGGCGGCGGCGGACGGTGAGGAGGACGCGGCCGGCGTGGTCCATGAGCGCCATGCTTCCCGGCCCGACGCCGTAGTTGTCCACGCGGAACACCATCCGTCCGTCCGCGTCGTCGAACACCGTGTACCCGTCGCCGCGGAACACCAGCGACTTGCACCACACCGTCAGCCGCCGAGGTGTCGCCGCCGCGGGCTGGGACGGATCGCCGGCCACGGCGCAACCGCCCGCCAACGGCCTCTGGGATCTCGGGGTCTCCTCCGGCTCCGCCATCACCATGGTCGGTCGTTGCCAAGCTAGCTCCGACGACGTGCGCGCCTGCGCGTGCTGCTGTTCTTTATAAGCCTATCTGGACTCCGTTGCGTCTGCATGGATGCGACACTGTTTTGACTCTGGATTGCTCAATTTTTATTATCAGATTTATTTATGCATAAAATTATTTTTGAGATCACTGATTGCAATTTTTCGCATTTTTATTTGGTAAATTAATGGATACTGCTGATTCTTTGGGACCATATTTTTGCGCGTCGGAGTTAATTTATGGGGATCCCATAGTTGACCTAGCTAGACCAGCTAGCTAGCTAACACATAGTTTTTTTTAGACACTATACGCGCATACACTCATTCCTATAAACATATACGCATGCTCTACCCCTATGACCACCTCCGAAAGACTGAGTCGACATATCATCTTGAGATTGACGTAGTCACCAAATGCGCCTCATAGTCGACGAGGCGTCTCTTCCCATTGAGCGCGCGTCGCCGAAAATCCTAAAGTAATCTACTAATAAATGCGAGCATCAAGATTTAAACCCTGATGGGTTAGGGATACCACTGTCTACCTAACCATCTAACTACAGGTTGATTCGCAGCTAACACATAGTTAGAACTTTCTCTAAAGTTTGTGATATTTTTGTGCTATCTTATCTTTCAAATACTCCTGCAATATAATTCTCAAAAAAAATAAAAACTCCTGCAATATATCAGATGCAACTCGTGTGATTGCGCGACTCCAATTCAGTTGGAACATCAGATCAACATGGAAAATTTCAACCAAATAAAATAGCTCAATATCTACTCAGAAAAGAAAATGTTGGGCCATCAGATTTCTCTAGCTTTGACAATTGACAAAAAATTAATTGTTTGAAATGGCCAGATACAAATGATACTGTTAGATTGGCCATGGATATGTAAACAAACTTGATTGTTGAAGTCTGCAAATGTATCCTTGCGCAGGGCGGTGGTCCCGTGGATGTATTTCTTTGCCAATTTTTGGTGTAAATATGTAATATTCTCCCTAGAGTTGACATTTGGGTTGTGATTCACGTGTGCAAATAGTCTATGGCTACAATATTAGAAGATATCCCAGGATCGGAATAATAATTCAGTTGGGGAACGGTCTGTTTGATACAGCTAATTCAGGAAAGCTTAAGTTAGTTAAAGCAATCAATCATTGAACTATACAACTAATTATTCTGTTTTTCTCCCCAAAAACCATTAGCTATTCTAAATTTCTGATAGCGACGGGTGCTGAACTTTAGTTAAATGAATTAAACTATATATGGATAAAAAAAATACATATTTTGTTAACAATTCGGTTCTTCAACTATTTTTACAAAGAAGATACCGTCTTCACTTATGACACAATCAAATTGTGACGATTTCTAGAAATCTGATGACATAAGAATGATTAACACGTTGAAACATGTTATATATGTAATCTAGAGGGAGAGCTATCCATACATGCAAGTGTATTTAAACAAAAAAGTCACTACATATGAATGAATAAATGAGAAAATGTCTATATATATATATATATATATATATATATATATATATATATATATATATATATATATATATATATTTGTGCATGTCAACATTCATCACAATCTTTCGCAAAAAATAATATTCAACTCAATCTCCATTTATATCGAATGCTTTTGCTATAACCTAACTAGCTGAGATTGAGTTGTGTCTCATTCACACCCATGACCGTCCGATTAGGCGTTGCCGTCAAGGTTATTTTCTTAGGGGGAGAAAAAGACACTTATTCAATGTTCATAGACATAGGTATACAAGATATATCAGGAGGACTGTTGGAATATCCGGCAAATTCGTAATTAGTTTTAGCAAATAATCCAGGATAGAACAGTAATTAGCATGCATAGCTCTAGCATACTAGATGAACAAAACAACAACATCAACCATAATTATAAACATGACCAGATCACGATGCACGTATTGTTCGTTGGTAGCCATGGTTGTTGCAGAAGCTATGTTGTAGACGACGACGTTGGTGAAGACCGGTCGAAGTAGACGACGTTGCAAACGCTAGTACTTGGCTTCGCCTGACTTGGATGAAAGACGACCTATGGTGAAGAACGCGAGCAGCCGCACAAAGCACTCCCCAAAAACCAAATTCACCTTCTCTAGTTGTAGGATCACAAGGACGAGAGGTTCCAAAGACCTGCTCCCCCACTGGCTGGTGCATGCCGGCGTTCGGTATGCAGTAGAGCGAAGGAAAAACCCTAGCTCATTCCGGTGTATATTTGGCTGCGGTAGGTAAGTCATGTATATAGGAGAACCCACGCGGTATCGCGTAGCGATCATGATCTCAAACTGACTTGATTTCCAAGTCCTAAACTACCGGACAAGAAAACAATCAACTTATCTGTCAAGAAATAAAAAAAATGGCAAAAGGAAGCTGCACTCCTCCAAGGCCATGACCGGATTTCGACGGACCATTCACGCGCATGTCGCATGCCCGCGCCCTTCGCCCCGGCCCATGTCTGAGCCGGGTCAGGCGAGCTGAGTGAGCGTGTGCTGTTCTCTTTCTCTCCTCATAATCATCACAATGTGTAGTGAGGACAATCCACTATATAAAGTGGTCTCACATCTCCTCCACTAGAAGTATGGAACTAAAGATTTACACTACCTCTTGCCATTTATTCAGGGGCCTTTGATATTTCTTAGGGTTTAGCTATTAGGCCTAGTCCAAATATTCTAGCAACCCTCCACCAGATCTCAAATGTTCATTTAGAGATTTTCCTGATTTCGCTACTTGTTTAATATACCAGTGTTTCATCAGAGATTTTTAAGCTGAACTTCTGCATAGAACTTTAAGCTACATTCATTCACTACTTGATAATGAAATATGTCTTAAATTGCAAGTTATGTGTGAACATGTTTCACTCAAAGTCATAATTACACAGTTTTGGCACCATGATTTTGTCAATTTTTTGGACTAGCGTATTAATTTACTGCCATGTGCGAGTTGTTGTTTTCTGCTATTTTTGGACTTTTCCAAGAAAACAATTTTTCAGGGACAAAAAGATCCAGGAAAAAAAAACTCCGTGAGATTCAAGCAATGACTGAGATAGAGCCACCTGGGCCCACCAAAGGGGCCCCCACAGGAAGCACGAGCCTTAGCCACCAAAGCGCCCCCTAGGAAGCACGCATCCCTAAGACGCGACCATGACGCATGTTGGGGTTGAATGGTGGCCTTGCACCGCCTTTTCACCGTCTCTTCCTTCCGTTGCCTTTATATATTTTCGAAAACCCCAATTTTATTTATCGAGGATTTTTTTCCACCACTATGACCTCTCTGTTTCTAGGAAGATCCAATATGGACGCCTGTTCCGGTACTCTGCCGG
The DNA here is from genome assembly GCF_018294505.1 of Triticum aestivum. Lineage (NCBI taxonomy): Eukaryota > Viridiplantae > Streptophyta > Magnoliopsida > Poales > Poaceae > Triticum > Triticum aestivum. The sequence goes on along the minus strand of NC_057796.1, from coordinate 96,290,287 downwards.
AGGAGGAATCCATCTCTGGGGCCATCTTTATCATCCTTGTTGCCATCATGCCTATGTGTGAGTATTCCTCCTTGGACTATGAATTCATAATAGTAGTTAGATGGCAATCTCCCTTGTTCATCAATAAAATGATCATATGAGCTTCTCTATGTAATTGTGATTCATCTGATGTAATTTGTGGTGTGTTTGTTAGGGTATGATGAATTTTCACTGATGATTAGATCTATACATGTTTTATTCGTAGATTAATATGAGTTCTTCGTTTCATCATAGACATATATGCTCTTCGATCTACTAGTTGTGCACTGACTATGTTTAGATGAATGATCTCCAAGAGGGAGTCATGTATGTTAGATGAGTTCAATATTGCAAGTAACCTATCATAGTAACAAAAAGTGGAAAAGGTTGGTACTATATTGTTACCACTAATGATGAAATGATAGTTGGGTAGTTGCTCCAGTGATGAGCTAGGGGTAAATACAGTATATTATGTCAAATCATGTCATCATATTTAATGCAATACTCTGTTTTCTCTTCATACCTTTGAGATGGATGCTCGATAGCAACCTTGGGGTGGAATAATAGTTATAGACGCAATTGGATGACGGTTATAGATACAAGATCATGATGCATATATGCAATTATGTCATGTACAATCGTAGTTATAAAAACTGCAGTTTAATTGATAAACAACTGTAATTTGTTTATCACACATGTGATATGCTTTATGAAGGGATTCCACTAGTGAAGTTATGGATCCCAGCCCATTCATATTAATTGTTGTCAACCTCGATCACTCTTTTTACTTCTTGTTTACAATCTGAACCGTTATTTAATTTTGTTGCAACCATCAATTCCTATCACAAGTTGCATAAATCCTTATAACTAGCAAGGCTAGTGAGACTGAGAATCTCATTAGTTTCGTTGTGGACCAAGACAAGTACCATAGTTATGTGCAAATACTTATCATTAGGTGCAATTCAAGTACTCTTACTGGTTCGATAAACTTTAAGGTCATCAATTAAAGAGGAATTGATGCTTGTAATAAACCTATGCATTTGGGGGCCAACATCTTCCTAGAAGAGAGGAATCAATGGTCTGAGCCGAAATGTGTGACGTGCCTCATCAGCGCATGCTTTGCCCATGGAAACCACGTGTAAGGTATCACACCCAGTTTAGCTAACCCAATCGTGCGCGATGGGTCAGGGATCACACGCGATCATTTTATTTGCACACGGTTCAAGTTTTATATCGTGTCTGATGTCTTCGTCGCACATAGTTTAACAGAAATGTTTGCGATAGGGGGCTTAATAGGACCGATCTGCACTAGTACATTCAAAAAACAAGTGGCGCACTCTCAAGTTCAGCACAAAATGGACATTCACGGGTCATCTTTGGTCATAAGTTTGAATGTGTCTGTATTGCCCCAGGGCGTCCTGATTTGGGCAGAGTCATGCATTTGAATGCATCGCGAGCCGCGTTGGTGAAAAGCAAATAGCAAATATAGGCAAGCGTTCGCGCGCACGTAGCGCCCCACCGCGTCTCCATGCGTGGCATCCGGAGGCTCATACATAAGTACAGGATAAGGACGGAGAGGGCCAGAGCCAGGGGAGGAGAACGGCACGCACGGACGCGGCGACGACGATGAGGACGAGCTTGCACATCGCCATGGTCGCGGCGGTTGTCCTGCTGCTCGCCGTGACGGCGACGGCGCATGTCCGGATGGACTTGATGGACGGCTACCGGCCGCAGCAAAGGAGGGGCGGCGGCGGGGGCAGCTGGTCTTTCGACTTCATGAAAGGCCTATGGGGAGGGTACGCGCGTTCCGCCTGTATATATAGGATCCGAATATTCAGTGATCGTCAGATTTTTAGACATGACAAATCAAGTGTTTTTTATGACAAATTATGTTCGTCATGGATGATAAGTTTTGTTGGCAAGTATGGTAAATTCACTTCAGTTTATTCTTTTTCCAGAAAATTACCGTGCTTGCAAATTAAATTTACCATCTTCGCACCAATATAAATTCCCATGAAAAATATTCGATTTGCCATGCCTGAAAAATCTAACATCAGAGTTTTAGCATTTCCATACATATATATATATACACACCTCATGCAGGTGCTGATATATAAATTTGCAGATGATTTGGCGGGCGCCACCACCGCAGCTTGCTCGAGCATGGTTTCATTCAGGAGTTCGATTGCCGGAGGAACGTACGTATACTGCATGATGCATGCGACGTATCTGGCCTAGATATAAGAATTTTGCTTGAGAACTGAAGGACAATATTTCTTATGACTTATGTTACCTATCTTAATTATATGTATGCTTCGTTCACTCTAGTGAAGGACAGGGCCGGTGAAAGGGGCGACCGTCCTGGCTCGCCCATGTAAGGGCCTCGGCCCATATAAGTACACATATATATGTACTGTAATTTCGTTTTTGAGCAAATATGTGTATTGTAAATTTTTCGATAAACAGAATTTCATTCGATCATTATATCAGACTGATACCACCGCATTGGCATCTGCATAGCATGACGCGCACGGCCATCACGTTCAAGAAAAGTAAAAGAAAACATTGTTTGATAGAAAAGGTAAACATAAAACAATCATGAGATGAAGGAGGTCATATCCGAAGACTACACCATCATTCATGATTGGATAAACCTCCTTGGTGATATGCTCCAACCGGGTAGTAGCCGTGGTAAAATTTCCCCCACTCTCGTGCTCTCTCAACTCTCTTTGTATCTTTGGCCAAAGACTTGATTACTAATATGTAGGTGAACGTCCTCATTTCCTTTCGTCAAGAATGAACAAGTTTTCTTCGCAGTGCTTTCCATTAACACCTGTCTCTAAAGTACTACTACGAGTATTCCAAAATAGATAGCCTTAGGAAAGTCTGCAACAAAAAATATGCAGAAATTATTTATTATTTAGAGAGGTAGCGCTTAACTCGCCAAAAGAAGAGGTAACGTTTAAAGTTAAATCTAGAAATCACAAAGACGATAATGGACAAGTTTGCTGCTGATTGGCTGGTTTGTAGGCATGCGTGCGCTGCAGCTCGTCTCCGAGTCTCCATAAGACCATAACAGACTTGATCAGCCGGAGACCATCGCCATCGGCTAGCAACCGCGTGCAGCGTCGACTCGTGCGTCCCCCTCGCATGGCACATCATACTAGTATATTAGTATCCCAAGTGTCGCGGCAGCTGCCTTTCTTCGTCTTCTTCTTCCTAGTCCGCACGCACGAGGCCACCAACCCATCTTCGTCGTGCCCACCCGGCCAAGTCCGGCGGTCAACACAACCATCCCGGTCGTCACAGCCCACACCAAATCTCCATCGCCACCCACCCTGCCGGCGCCACCTATTTAATCCCTCCCCCCTCCTCCATTCCCATCCAAGAAGAGCATCCCCCACCTCTCCTACCTCGAAGAGCTCTTCTCTCTCAAGGCTACTCCAGTCCACACATTCATCGAGCTGCTCCAGCTGATACAGTAAACACCACCAGTCTCCACCCGAGCTGCTCCATCGAGATTCCAAGACACAGCCTCGACCAAGACAATGGCGGCCAACGGCAACGACGGTCTGTGCGTGGCCGAGCCGCGGAGCGCTGCTGACCCGCTCAACTGGGGGAAAGCGGCGGAGGAGCTGTCGGGGAGCCATCTGGACGCGGTGAAGCGGATGGTGGAGGAGTACCGCAGGCCGGTGGTGGTCATGGAGGGCGCGAGCTTGACCATCGCCCAGGTCGCGGCCGTGGCCGCGGCCGGCGGGGCCAGGGTGGAGCTCGACGAGTCCGCGCGCGGCCGTGTCAAGGAGAGCAGCGACTGGGTCATGGCCAGCATGGCCAACGGCACCGACAGCTACGGCGTCACCACCGGCTTCGGCGCCACCTCCCATCGGAGGACCAAGGAGGGCGGCGCCCTGCAGAGGGAGCTCATCCGCTTCCTTAACGCCGGGGCGTTCGGCACCGGCAGTGACGGCCACGTGCTGCCTGCCGCCACCACGCGTGCGGCGATGCTTGTCCGCGTCAACACCCTGCTCCAAGGGTACTCCGGCATCCGCTTCGAGATCCTCGAGACGATCGCCACACTGCTCAACGCCAACGTGACGCCGTGCCTGCCACTCCGGGGCACCATCACCGCTTCCGGCGATCTTGTACCGCTCTCCTACATCGCCGGACTTGTCACCGGCCGCCCCAATGCCGTGGCTGTGGCTCCTGATGGCACCAAAGTTAATGCCGCCGAGGCATTTAAGATTGCCGGCATCCAGCACGGTTTCTTCGAGCTGCAGCCCAAGGAAGGCCTTGCTATGGTTAATGGCACGGCGGTGGGCTCTGGGCTCGCGTCGATTGTTCTTTTTGAAGCCAACATCCTTGCTGTCCTTGCTGAAGTTTTGTCGGCCGTGTTCTGTGAGGTGATGAATGGCAAGCCCGAGTACACCGACCACCTGACTCACAAGTTAAAGCACCACCCAGGACAGATCGAGGCCGCGGCTATCATGGAGCACATCCTGGAGGGCAGCTCCTACATGATGCTTGCGAAGAAACTTGGTGAACTCGACCCATTGATGAAGCCAAAGCAAGATAGATATGCTCTCCGCACGTCGCCGCAATGGCTTGGCCCACAAATTGAGGTCATTCGTGCAGCGACGAAGTCGATCGAGCGCGAGATCAACTCCGTCAATGACAACCCACTCATTGACGTATCTCGTGGAAAGGCAATCCATGGTGGCAACTTCCAGGGCACGCCCATTGGTGTGTCGATGGACAACACGAGGCTTGCCATCGCTGCGATCGGCAAGCTCATGTTTGCCCAGTTCTCGGAGCTAGTGAACGACTTCTACAACAATGGCTTGCCCTCCAACCTCTCTGGTGGCCGCAACCCAAGCCTGGACTATGGCTTCAAGGGTGCCGAGATCGCCATGGCGTCATACTGCTCGGAGCTCCAATTCTTGGGCAACCCTGTCACCAACCATGTCCAGAGCGCGGAGCAGCACAACCAAGATGTTAACTCCCTCGGATTAATCTCGTCTCGGAAGACTGCCGAGGCCATCGACATTCTGAAGCTCATGTCCTCTACGTTTCTGGTTGCGTTGTGCCAAGCCATCGACCTGCGCCACCTTGAAGAGAATGTCAAGAACGCCGTCAAGAATTGTGTCACGAGAGTGGCTAGGAAGACCCTGATCACAAATGACATGGGTGGCCTCCACAACGCTCGTTTTTGTGAGAAGGACTTGCTTCAGACAATTGACCGGGAGGCGGTGTTTGCATACGCAGACGACCCTTGCAGCGCCAACTACCCTCTCATGAAGAAGATGCGCGCAGTGCTGGTGGAGCACGCCTTGGCCAACGGCGAGGCTGAGCGCAACAAGGAAACCTCGGTGTTTGCCAAGGTTGCTACATTCGAGCAGGAGCTCTGCGCGGCACTGCCTCAGGAGGTCGAGGCTGCTAGAGGTGCAGTGGAGAATGGCACCGCTGCAGAACCGAACCGTATCGCTGACTGCCGGTCATACCCTCTGTACCGGTTCGTGCGCAAGGAGTTAGGGACAGTGTACTTGACCGGAGAGAAGACACGGTCACCCGGGGAGGAGGTGGACAAAGTGTTCATTGCCATGAACCAGGGAAAGCACATCAACGCTCTGCTGGAGTGCCTGAAGGAGTGGAACGACGAGCCTCTGCCTATCTGCTAATCAGGAGATGAAGAGATGATGCCGTGCTTCAGAATTTCTGAAAACTGATAATACTGTTGTTTGATTTTATTTTATGTTTCCACTTCTGAAGCGTTGATGCACGCAACGTTCTTCCGGAGCTAGAGCGTAAGCTTATGCTGATGTAAGTGAAAGGGTATAAATTTTCATGACAAATGTTCAATTTGTTCAAATGAATCCATAGAAGGCGGTCTACTGCTGTATTGACAAGTACAAATTTATCTATAATACTTACCACATTGCATTGCAATATAAAGAGAAACAACACCAAGTTCCGACTGGCATCAAATATTTATATTACTCCCTCTGATCCATATTACGATTATAATAGAGTATTCAAAATGTATACCATCAAGTATACACCAAGATACTATGATGAGTTGTAAGATACATCAAAGTAGAAATTATTCTGAAGTATGGAAATGCTAAATCATTTTACTGCAAACATCCGGCGACAGGAACTATATGCTTTGCATCACATTGATTGGTCTCAGCAAACATCTGCCCCCAAATATCTTATTGCAAGTATGGCTGCTATGGTTCTATCTTATAGGTAGAAATTTGGTCCTTAGGTCAACACGATATACTCAAAGCATGAAGATGTCCCAAATGCACAGTCTGACCCTCATGGAGTGAAGAACAACTATCCTGACTGAAGAAATTTCAATGTCCAGCACTATGTATCTCATATGTGTCGTTGGTGTCCTGATGTCTAGCAATCAAAACATATGACAAAGACAAACAGAACTGTGTTTGCATTGAAACATGAACACATTTTTTAGCAGAAGGGCTTACACTTAAGAGTTGGCAGAATACCTGGCCCATCTTGGAAACTGGACCTTCACTTCAATCTTGTTCAAGCACCTCCTTCTTGACTAGACTTTCCTTAAAACAAAAGGCAGTAGGAAAAACAGAGATCAGACCCTTACAGTCATACAGCCATAGCCATACAGTCGAACAACATACTAAGCAGATACTTACAAATAAGTACAAAAAGATAAGACCAGTGAAATTAAGGATTATTATCTCACATCCTATAAGGCCATCAATGCAAGTTTTTCTACGGCAGTAACAAAGGATTAACTTTCGTTTTAATCAAATTTAGGGCTTCTTTGTTTTGCAGGATTTGAAAACACACAAGAATAGGAAAAAGATAGGAATTGAATGTCATGGCATGTCGAACCCTATAGGAGTTAAAACACATTGAATGTGTAATAGAAGTTGTTTGGTTGAACCACAAGAAAAACACATGAACTTTCTTGAATGATTAGGTCATTGTCATAGTCATCATAGAAACAAAACCTTTTCCCATGAGGTTGGGCTCAATACAAAAGTTCCTGTGAAATTGCATGAAAAGTAGTCCATATGAAAAAAAATCTATGTACTCTAATTTTATAAATGAAACAAGAGCTATAGGGGGGTAATCCAAAGTAGAATCCACCAAAATACCTTTAGAATAAAAAAACACTTATTTGTATTGATGACATCTTACTATTTTTATGAAAGGAACAATATATCCATCTGTATCGACAATTTAATTTATGAAAAAACTTCTTCATGGTCAATTGAAAGCAGCACCATGGAAACCGTTGCATGTTGCATAATCTACAAAACAACATAAGCAAGTCACCGAAGCGTATCACCTTACTTATCCTCTTGCTGCAATCTCAAATTTCCATGGACATATTTTCATCTCACACCCTATTTGACAGCACTAGTAGCACTAGTTCTAAGGAAAACAACCAACTAGGACAATGTCTACTGTTCAACAAGATTTAAAATAGCTCTGATCAAAGAGCATCACCAAAAATCATCTATGGTTTTGGAGGCATCACCCATATATCTTCCTTCAAAGAATCAAGAGTCTGCAGTACATTAACCAATTCAGGGTGAGACTGATCAGCCATTAGAAATACATGAACTCCATCATGCAACTCGACCCAACTACATCCAGGCTCTTTCTTAACCCACTCTCTGTTCATGTTCTCCCTGATCATCCATGTCTCATGCCAATCGCCCTCCGATGCATGTTTACTTGATAAAGCAACCCAGTTACTGTGGTTCTCTGGATCAAGCTCGAGTAGACGGGACGCTGCAAGCTGACCCAACTTAGCATCCCCATAGATTCGACAGGAATTAAGTAGCGCACTCCAAGCAGCGATGCTCGACTCAAACGGCATACTCTCAATGAATTCAAGAGCATCTTCTAGGTGACCTCTCCTACAAATTAGATCTGCCATGCAACCGTAGTGCTCAGGCTGCAGCTTAACCGAGCTCTGGCCATCAAACAGAAACTTGAAGTAGCACCAACCTTCTCGAACAAGTCCGCCATGGCTACAAGCTGACAATATTGCAAGATATGCTACTCCATCTCTTTTGATGCCCAAACGTGCCATCCTATCAAACAAACATACTGCATCTTGCGCACGACCAAGCTTGCCGTAAGCTGAGATCATCGTAGTCCACAAAACAGCATCTAATGAAGGTGCCGCATTGAAGACAAGCTCTGCTGAATCAACACATCCACACTTTGCATACATATCCAGCAAGGAATTCCTTACAACCACATCGGAATCAAATCCTGCACCAAGAACCCGTGCATGCACCTGCATCCCCTGTTTTAACAACGCCAGCTCCCCACACGCATCCACAATTATGGCATACGAGAAGCCATCTGCGACAACCTCACAAGAAACCATTGACGCAAACAAGCCCAGAGTCTCCTCAGCTTGACCACTCCCGAGATACCCAGCCATCATCGAGTTCCACGCAACAATGTCCCTCGCCACCATCACCCCAAACACTCTCCTCGCATAGTCAACATTCCTGCACCTCGCGTACATGTCAAGAACCCCGTTCTCCACAACCGAATCGACCGGGCCATACATACTCATCTTCACAACCCTGGCATGGATTTCCTTCCCGGCAGCAAGGGCGCCCTGGCCAACCCCGGCACACGCGAGCAACCCACCGGACAGTGTGTACCCGTTGGGAGCAACACCGGATTCGACCATGCGCCGCAGAAGTGCGAGAGAGTCTCCGTGCAGACCCTGGTGAGCGTGGCCGGTGATGAGGGACGTCCAGGAGACCACGTCCCGTCTGGGCATTTCGTCGAACAGAGCGCGGGCGTAACCAGGGAGCCCGCACCGGAGTGCCAGGTGCGCGAGCGAGGTAGCTAGGATGGCGGACGCCGACAGGCCGAGCTTGAGGAGGACAGCGTGGAGGGGTTTGACATGGGGAGTGGAACGGCAAGTGGCGGCGGATTTGAGGGCGCCGGCGAGGGAGGTGGCGTCCCACTCCCACATCGGACACCTGCAGCCTGCCACACGATGTACGAGGCTGTCTCGCGGGAGAACGGTGGGGGAACCCTTTTGCTGGGCTAAATTAGGGACAGTTACTTTAGGCCTTTCAAGTCTGCTCAAGAGGCTCAGCCCACTTCGAGAAACTAGGTAACGAGGTCAACTGAGTTGACGAGTGTTCTTCGCGAGCCTCCCGCCGATCACTTGGGTGGGCTGAGAGCACGCGACATAGCGCGCTCCCAGTCATCGTTATGTGTCGGCTCTGGACGCTCCCTTCGGATTTTATTTTTATATTTTATTTTTTCACGTGTTTTTGGCTTTGTACATATTTTTTCTTTGTTTCTTCGGCTTTTTGATTTTACATCGGTCTTTCTTATCTTTTGGATTTATTTTTGCACGAAAAAATATGTTTTTTTTCTTCTACGGGAGGAGGTTCGATTTTGCTTTCGCGAGAGGCAAGGTTTTGCTTGTGCGAAAAAAGCGTGTTTTTTTTCCTTTCATGAGAGGCACGGTTTTGCTTCCGCAAGAGGCACGGCCGTGCCTCTCGAAAATGAAAAATATGTTTTCTTTTTTTTTTCTCTCACGAGAGACACGGTTTTGCTTCCGCGAGTGTCACGGCGGTGCCTCTCGAAAACGAAAAAAAATATGTTTCATTTTTTTCCTTTTATGAGAGGCACGATTTTGCTTCCGCGAGAGGCACGGCCGTGCCTCTCGGAAACAAGAAAAAGTGTTTTTTATTTTTTTTCCATGAGAGGTACGATTTTGCTTCCACGAGAGGCATGGTATTGCTCTATCGGAAATGAAAAAAATACATTATTTTTTTCGTGAGAGGCACAATTTTTTCGTCCGGTTTTTTTCATAAAAAAAAATCAACAAAACCTATCAACAGGGGATCTAGTTTTGAAGATCTCAACGCTAGGATTAGAAGATAAAACATTTCGAATAAATGAATCTACGAAAAAAGGGAAAACTCTCTTGCGACAAGTGACACACGTGCAGTACGCCACTTGTCGCAACCTTGAAGGTCGAAGTGATCTTTGGAAGGAATACTCCTTAATTAGTGATTTTGGAGGCCAACCTAATTTTGGAAGCGCCTACACACCTCTTCAAGCACTGATGTTTGGGCAAGCCGGCAAACACCACCTCTCTAGCTTGGCTCGGCCCATTTCACATTTTTTCCTCGTTCATAAGGTATGTCCCAGGTGGGCCAGGTCCTTGTTTGATTTGTCCACATAATTCTTTTCCCACAAATTTTAGGAATCATCTTGAAGATTCCACTGGTTTTTCCTTGAGCGGTATTTCCCTAATTTTTTTCAGGACATGTTTTGTTTGTTTTTTTCCTTTTCTCAAACTTGTTTCAAAATTAATGAACCTTTCTAATTTTTTTGAAGTTCTTCAGAAATTTATGGACTTTACCAATTACGAAATTTCTCATCATCCATGATTTCTTTCTTGAAATCCATGATCCTTTTTTGAATCCATGATTTTGTTCCAAATGCATGAACATTTCAAAATCCCCAAAGTTTCTTCAAATGTTGCGATTTTCTTTCAAAATCCACCAACATATTTCAAATCTATATTTTTTTTCAAAATCCATGAATCATATCCAAAATTGTGTTTTGTTTCCAAAGTCATGAACTTTCCTCAAAATTGTACACTTTTTCATATAAGTGAACTTTTTGACATTTATGAAATGTTTTCAAAACACACGATTTTGTTTTGAATTTTATGATTTTTGAATTCTATTTTTAAAAAGTCAAGGGAATATCAGTCAAATTGATCAACCAGTCCACGTCAACCAGGCGTTGGTGGGCCGGCCCAATACGTGCTTCCACGGGTGCCCCAATTGGCCTAACTGGCGCTTAAGGTGCTAGTTAGGAGCTCTCGTGCTTCAGAGAGATCCTGTGCGGCGCTTTAAGCGCCCGAACAGGTAGCTGGCGCCTACGGGCCCCACCTTATGGCCGGCCCATTTTTAGATTCCTTCCCGATCGTGCTTCCACAAAAAAAAAATTGATCGTTCTCCAGCGTACGGGTACGCGCTAGATCGCACTCCCTCAATAATAGTATTTTTAGTCCCTCAAACAAGTTTACCAATTTTCAAGAAAAAACACAAAAATGAAAAAAGTTCATAGATTTTGAAAGAACAATTCATCGACCTGAAAAAGTTTGTTGGTTTTAAAAAAAGTTCATCGATTTTGAAACAAAAAGTCCATCAATTTTGAAAAATGTTCGTCTGTCTTGAAAAAAAGGTTCATCAATTTTGATAAAAATTTCATTCAATTTGAATAAAGTTCATCAATTTTGAAAAAGTCCATCGACGAATCAAAAAGAATTCATTCATATAATTTGAAAAAAAAGTTCATCATATTAGAAGAAAGTTCATATAATTTGCAAAAAAGTTCATTGATTTAAAAAAAAGTACAGCGATTTTTTAAAAAGTTGATCCAAAATTTGAAAAAAAAAGTCATCGAATTCGAAAGAAAGTTCATCAAATTAAAAAAAAATCAAAATTGAAACAAAGTTCATCGCTTTTGATAAAATTTCATTGAAATAGAAAAAGTTCATCAAATTTGGAAAAAAGCTCATCGATTTAAAAGAAAGGTTCGTCGGTTTCAAAAAAAATCGTGGAATTTAAAAAGGAAAATAAAAAGCAAGAAGAGAAAAGACCAAACCAAAAAACCAAAAAAGAGAACCAAAAATTTGAAGAAGGATAAAAGAAAAAACGATAAAACCATCCATAAACTGAATTGTGAACCAGGAAAACCGATTGGGGAAGTGTTTGGAAGCTTCCCAAACGGGGGCATAGCGAACATGAAGGAAACCAAATAAAAGGAAAAAAACAAACTACCCTGCATCAGCGCGTGAGGTGGCTTACTGGTTTGAGTTGGTCCCTTGCAACCAACTCGTCGCGAGTTTGAACTACGGTGCACGCATCTTTTTTGACATTTAGAATTAGGAAAAAGACTAGAATGGGCCGAGCCCAACTAACGCGCCTGTGGGCGCCCGTTTGAAGAAACAGTAAGAACGGGATGGCCCGTGCTTCAGGCGCTCCCGGACGCAGATGTTATATCTCGCTTATAGCCAGGCTACCATAAGTGTTGCTGAAGGTTTTACCCCCGCGTTGTAGCTACTGGACCAGCCCGTCTTTAGGTTGGTTGTTGACTTCACTGGTTCTTGCTCGGGTTATTTTTCTTTTCATTTTGTTTTTTGTTTTTGTTTTTTTTTCGCTTTTTTTGTTTTCTCTGCCTTTCCATCGGTTTTCTCCGTTTCTTTCATCGATTTTCATTGGCTTTCATTTTCATTAGTTTCTTTCACGATTTTCATCAGTTTTCTTGCTTTGTTTCTTTGGTTTTATTTTCCTTCTTTCTTGGTTTTATCGGTTTTCTTAGTTTTATTTCGTATCTTTCTCAGTTTCCTGCATTTCCATTCTTTTGAATTAGCTTCTTTGGGTTTTTTATTTTCTTTATTTTTTATTTTTTATTGGGTTTCTTCGTTTTTATATGTTTTTATCGTTCTTATCGGTTTCTTTTTGGTTCAACACATATTAAATTTTTTCATACAACATCTTTTCTATACATCTGAAACATTTTCTATGCACACGGTTAGCATTTTCGAAATACATGATTAACATTTTTTGAGAACTTATATTTTTATGTCAAATTCCCATACACATTGTACATTGCTGTATATATCTAATATATTGTTTCTAATACATGTTTAACATTGTTCAAATACAAGTTTAACATTTTTTGGTACATGGTCAACATTTTTTCCATCCACATTTTAACAATTTTCAAATGATTGATTAGCATTTTTCAAATACAAAATTAATTTCTTTGAATACATGGTTAACATATTTTCTATACACATATTAATATTTTAAATGTTTAATTGAAATTTTTCCGATACATGATTAACATTTTTTGAATACATGATCAACAATTCTTTTATGCACATGTAACATTTTTCGAATGGTTGATTACCATTTTGTTCAAATGAAAGATTAACATGTTTTTTTTAATACATATTCAACATTTTTTCTATACACACTTGACATTTACGAATGCTTTATTAACATGTTTCAAATACTTGTTTAGCATTTTTATCACATGCTTGATTAAAAATTTCCAAATACATGATCAACTTTTTTGAAACACATTGTATATTCTTTAGTATACATGAGAAACATTTTCTTTATACACATTTAACATTTTTAAATGCTTGGTTAATATATATTTTTCAAAATGTTTTATGTAAAGTGTTTTTATAATATGTTTTATTTAAAATATTTGGAAGTATAAGCAAAATTAAAAAAGAAAACAAAAGAGAAAGCAACAAAAAATAAAGAAAACATGAAAATGAGGCTTTGGCCTCCAGTGCACCTGGGCCAGCCCATCTCGTGCTACCCTTACCCGAGGGCTCCCTTCTTTTGCTATAAGCGAGACATAGGGGCGCCCGCTCCCGAACACATTGGCGCTCGCATGATCTCTACACAGGCTGTGGCCCATTAGCTTTGACCGCTAGCTATATTAATTCTGCACTTACAGTTAGCTTTGAACCTATACAGAGGGAGGGTTTTGTTAAGGTGCATCCGCCGCTGCCACAAGAGAATTTACGGTGCCCTCGCCTCCGGCTGACAATTTGCCGCTGACAGGTTTGAGAACCTTGCATATTCAAGAGTTCTACATTTTTTATTATTATCGTCTAGTGATCATCGTATTTGTGAGAATAAATTTACTCTCATTCTTTTGATGGTGTTATGAGGTTAGAGAGTTTCTGTCCTCGCAGATCCGATTATTTGGATCTGATGAGTTGATATTGGTGTTTCAAACTTTCTTTGTTGGTTTGATTTTTTGTGGAGTTGAAAATTTTCATTGACATAATGGTGAAAAAATTGTGATCCGACGGCCTGCACTTCTAGGGATCATCCCCGGCCCAAGTACGTTCATCTATCAATGCTTCTCATCTTTTTGGATGGGCGGCTCAAGACGCTTTTAAAAACCATTAGTTGTAATGTTCGTGCGGGTGAAAGAGTTACAACATCGTTGCTCCAGTTCAATTGCAGTCTCTTTATCGAAGTCTTTGCAGTATTTCTTCTAACAGAGATTGCTACAGCAAAAAATGTGTTTTAAGAGATTTCTTTGTAATTCTTAGTCTAAGAGTTACTTTGAATATTCTTGGATCTTGGATCCAAATCAATGTGCCTGTAATTGTTATGAGTATGGATAAAACTATAGGTGTTTAAAAAAATTACAGTTAGCTTTGTCCGCTCGCAATCTATACACTTGTATCAGTCCCAGGTTTTTTATTTCGGACATTTTCTAATTGAAAATGATTTATTGAATTTGAAAAGGTCATTAAATTTGGAAAAGTTTGTAATTTATAAAAATTCTTGAATCGAGCATTTGGAAAAGTTCCATAAATTTGAAAAAATATTGTGAGTTTGAAAATTTCTCATGAATTTTAAAAATGTTCACGGTTTCGAGTAAAGATCATGATTTAGAAAAAAAGTGAATTCAAAACAAAGTCATGACTTTTAACAAATCACGAATTTGGAAAAAAATTCATGATTTTGAAAAAAATGTTGAATTTGGAAAACAGTTAGAGAACTTTGAAAAATATGTTCATAAATTTGAAAATAGTTTGCGAGTTTGAAAAAAACTAAAATAAGAAAAGCAAAAAACTTGTGCTGAAAAACACAGGAAAACCCCGTGAAACCTTCTAGATGGTTCTCAAAACGGGTAGAGACAAAAGAATGATGCTAATGTATGGCGTGAACGAGAAAGGAAGAAAAAAGGTTAATGAGCCGAGCCCAAGGTAGAACGGAGGTTGTACGTTAGTTGCAAAAATAATAGAAACTGGCACATAAACGTTAAATAGGAATCGTGGCTATTTTTGTCCTTTCCTAAGAAAAAAACCAATTTCTTGTCCGATTCTCAACAAAAAAACCATTTGGTGTTCATACACCTAAGAAAAAAAACCTAAAATTGTTATTGCCCTAGAAACACCTAAATTTGTTCACTTCCCCTAAAAACCAACCTTTTTAGATTCCCCTAAAAAAATGTGTTAATCTAGTTTTTCAACATATTGCAATGATTAAGGTGGAAATATATTAAATATGATATGGATGGGACAATTTAGTATTACATCCAAGGATATCAATCCGCATAAATAAGTAGTTTACATTTTTAGTTTCATTTAGTCAATCATTCCTGGAATTTTAGGTCCTCAAGATAGGGCCGTAGAGTGGTGGGCAAGACAATTCTCTCTTTTGTACTTTGTTTTATGATGAGTTATTTCATAGAGCATTTTTAATAATTATTGTTCGTGCGGCTCCAAATTACGAGGTGCTTAAATTCTAGTTATATATCGGGGTGTTACTTTTTTGCTGAAAGGTCTAAGGCAATATATGTATTAGATAAAACCAACACTTTTTTGCGCCTAGATAAAACCAACACCTACAATAACTTTCATACAAGAATAGGAAATTACAGACATATCCTTGAAGAAATCGTCACCGTCTTCCTTCTATATCCATCGATGGTGTGCCTTCGACAATGCTCATTGCCCGTGCTCCTCATGCGCCTCGCGTTCGTCCTCACGCTACGCTTTGCAAAATGTGACTGACGCAGTGCCACAAAAAATTTCAGGCACCTAATGTTTAGCAAAATTGCTAAAATAAAAATAGAAAATTTCTCCAAAGCGCACCTTTTTGCCTTGGTAGCTTGGTAGCGGAGATTTCCAAGCGAGGCTAGTAAACTTCGATGGAGGGATAAATGGTTTTTTTTGCGGGCGGGGATAAATATTGTTGGATAAATATTGTTGATAACCATCCATTCAACCCCAAAGCATAGTGTACTCCATAGTGACGTGCTACAATATTGATCCTTTAAATATCATGAACAATTATCAGCCTTTGGCCTCTATTACTAATTATCACATGCATACCTCCCGAGATGCTTACCTGAGTGGGAAATGTTTACCAAGCGAGTTACTTGCAGAGAACTTTGGCCTCTCTTACTAATTATCCCAAGCCATCACATGCATATTTTCAAGCGAGTTAGATAGGGTAAGGGCACGATTTACCTGGACTAATAGACATGTGCCCCCTACCCAAAGTGTCTTGGATCAGGTGTTTATGTCATGTGAGTGGAAACTTCATTCCGCCTAGCTACCTTGCACGTGATCACACGCATCGGATCTGACCATGTCCCCATCCTTCTATCCTCGAAGGATGAACGACCATGACCCCCATCGCATTTTCGGTTTGAGACCTTCTGGCTTCGTCAGCCTGGTTTCATTACTGAAGTGAAGGAGCATTGGGTGGCGGCCAAGGTGGAACCGCACCGAGCTATGTCGATGCTGGATGAGTGGCATCACCTCGCCAAATGCTCCAGACGGTTCATGAAAGGCTAGGGTGCTAATGTGGGGCGTGACCTTAGGGTCCAGAAGGGAGCCTTACTTGCGGAGATTTAGGTTCTCGACTTGCGTGCGGATGGTGGTGATCTCTCATCTGATGAGTGGGCTTTACGATACGGTATCGAAGATGATTTGATGGACATCTACACCAAGGAGGAGGAATATTGGCGGCAGTGGGGATCCATGAACTGGCTTTTATTCGGCGATGCCAACACGGCCTACTTCTAGGCCATCGCTAATGGTTGTCGTAGACGATGTACCATACCCCTATTATGGGATGGAGATTGGATGCTGAAGGAGCCAAACGACCCATGGGGCATTGCCCTTGCGGATAATATTTGGGTGGCTCAACAACGGGTATCCCAGGAGGAGAATAATTCCTTGCTTGCGCCCTTTGATGAAGCAAATGTTGAAGACTTCTCCAAGTCAATGAATCCCGCCTTGGCCCCGGGCACCGATGGTCTGCCAGTATGCTTTTTCCAAATGTTCTGGTCAACCATCAAGGGGGATATCCTTGCCCTTGTTCCTCAAAATTTCTAGAGGAACGTTGGATGTGTCACGCCTGAACTATGGGATTATCTCGTTGATCCCTAAGGTTCCAGGGGCATCGGATATTCAGTAGTTCCGCCTGATCATGGTTCTAAACGTGATCTTTAGGATTCTGGCCAAAGGGTACGCCACTAGGACGGCCCTGCTTGCCCCTTAGATTCTTCATCCTAACCAGACAACGTTCACCAAGGGACGGTATATTTTAGATGGGATCCTCATCCTGCATGAGGTCCTTCATGAGGTCAAAAGGAAACGCCTACGCGCGGTTTCTTTAAGATTGATTTTCATAAGGCATATGATACAGTCCACTGGTCCTTCCTTCGGGAGGTGATGTCGAAGCGGGGCATCGATCCCATTGGATTGCGCGTGTTATGCAGCAAGTGTCGAGCGGACGCACGTCGATTGATATCAATGGGGAGGTTCGCCCCTATTTCCACACGGCTCAAGGGGTGCTACATGGAGATCCCTTGTCACCCTTCTTATTCAACCTTGTAGTCGACGCCTTGGCGACTATCTTGGATCTAGCAAAAAGGGCCGACCACATTAGGGGTATCTGCCCGCACCTCATTCGAGAAGGGGGACTTACCCACCTTCAGTATGCTGATGACACAATCCTGATGGTCGAAGGCTTAGACGAGGACATTCAACATCTTAAGTTCATCCTCTTGTGCTCCAAGAAATGTCGGGATTGACAATAAACTTCGCGAAGAGCGAAGTGATGGTGTTAGGCGACACCGCAGAGGAATCCCTCCACATAGCCAATTGAATTATTTGTCGACTAGGATCATTCCCAACTACCTATCTCGGCTTGTCGATTAGTGATTCCCGTCTCCAGGAAAAGGACCTCCGCCCTACTGTATCCAAGGTTCAACATTGAGTCAAAGCATGGCAAGGGCGATGGCTTTCCAAGGCAGCGAGGGTAGTCTTGATGAACTCATCCATGGTTAGCTTGTTGATGTATATGATGGGATTCTATAGCCAGCATGAATCCCTTCATGAGGAAATTGCCAAATACCTGTCCAGATTCTTCTGGGCAGGGCAGGGTGATCGGTAGAAATACCACATGGTTAGATGGTCTGAGATATGTAAGCCCAAGGACTAGGGCGGCCTGGGGTTCACCTCCTCCAAGCAGATGAATATCACCCTTCTGTCCAAGTGGTTGTGGCGCATTGAGACAGGTGAAGGGGGTTGTGGCTTGAGATTATCCGCGCAAAGTACTTTTGTGGGCAACCCCTAGATTTTGCCCCCAGAGCGGGTGGCTCCCAATTCTGGCATTCGATCAACCAATTGACGCCGGTTCTTCGGGTAGGATCTTCGATTTGCGTTGGGTCGGGTACCAACACATTGTTTTGGCTGGACCGGTGGTCGGGCGCGAGACCGTTTGCGAAACGGTTCTATGCGCTCTTTAGTATTTGCACCCGTCCACAACTCACTATGAGTGTAGCTTTAGAGGACCTTGGGTGCATTGCCTTCCGGCACCTTTGGCCCGCTTGAGCGGGAGTAGCAGGAGGAGCTGCTCGACTGCATAGACCCCCACTCCCTCACCCTTGAGCATGACGCCATATCTTGGAATCTTGAACCAAGTGGCGCATTTTCAACCAAGTCCTTGTACCACACGCTTTTGGCCACTCCTAGTCCAGCCGAACTGACTCTCCTATGAGAGATTAAGCTGTCGATGAAGATTCACATCTTCCTTTGGCAATGGGTGCGTGGCCGCCTATCTTCGAGTACAGATATGTTGAAGTGGAATGGTCCCAGTGACGGGTTGTGCCCACTATGTGGAGTTCCAGAAGATTCCAACCACATATTCTTCCGATGCCCCGCATCGATCTTCCTCTGGAGCTGCTTTCGGGATGTTGTGGGAGTGACTTGGTGCCATGATAATCTCCCGGACATGTTCCGAGAGATCCTTGGCTTTCCTTGCGGGGTTCGCCCACCCCTTTGGGTGGCGATGGGCACCCTCACGTGGACTTTATGAAATGTGCGCAATAAAGTAGTGATTGAGCATGTGATTCCGTGCCGTGCAACTGATACTATCTACAAAATGTGTGGCTTCTTACAACTCTGGAGACCGCTTAGCAAGCGGCGCGATCGGGACAACATTGACATGAATCATGATCATTGCGGGACTTTGCTCCACCGCCGGATCCATTGCTCCACCGACCCTCCGCACCGCCCGAGTCGAATTAGCTAGTAGACTCTTTTATTTGTAGGGGTTTGTTGTGTTGTACGCCCAGCTGAACTTACTTTGTACCTTGCTACACTCTTTGCCTTCGTTTGAATCTTGAACCATTGATGTTGTCGGATGTTGGTGTGGTTGCTTTATAATAGAACTAGCACATATGCCCGTGCGTTGTAACGGGAGAGATAATTGACCTGTCCATTGAAATATCCATCAGCACGGTACAATAACATCTGAATTATGCCCGGCCACGATAGAGAGGTTCACATTGAGCTCTAGCAGTGCATATCGGTAGTACATTAAGAAGCATGTTACGTAGACAATAATTTTGGTACAGTTTTTGTACGGCGATTCTGATCTTAAAAAGCCTAATTTTCAAAAATAAAACCATCCCAAGAAATTATTTGTAAGTTGAAGCAATTTTTGGAATTGGCACCAAGTCGTGAAAAAAATCTCAATAAAAGGATTCTATTAAAAGGATTCTCTCCTTCATTTTTTTTTGAATCTCCCATTTTTTTATCTCCACTAATCACGCTTTTTATTCTCTCCTTTCTTTATTACTCCTATATGCCCATCAAAACTGATCATTCATACTCCTTCCGATCCATATAGACCCTCCCAACATACTTCATATAAAAGTTGTATTGTGTGTTAGTATTTTCTAAAATACAACATTACAATTAATTAGGTTAATTAAGGTTATGCCCTAAATAGAATCTTAAATTGGCTAACAGGAACAAATAATAGCATGCTTGGAAAGTACGTTTTTTTTTCTATTCAAATTACATATACAAATTAAGTTAATCCGAGTTACGGTTTCAAAGTTATAACATTATCATGTTAGGCATATTATCTGTAAATAATAAAAGGCCGGGGAGCTAAATGGACCGAAAACAAAGCGAAGTGGGCAAACATGAAATACTAACCAGCGCCGAAAAATGCAAGATAGTGGCTACCGTAGTTGGGCCGAAGCCCAACAGAGAAAGGGCATTAATGTTGGACCGCGGGTAAGAAAAATCAGGGTTTTCTTGTCAAACATCATCGTATGATGATGGACAGGCAGAAACACTCCGTATTTTATTAGTAGGTATAGATTTGATTATTCCTAAGGTGTGTGTACTTTTTGATTTCCACTCGACTGATCGTACTTGCTATTGTATGGCGCCATATGTACTCATTTTGTACTCATAATCTCAGCCTTCAATCAACACAGAAATACAATTAGACAAAATTAGGGTCCTAACGTAAAGGCAATTTTCCGTGGCGTTGCAACTGGAGCATAAATATTATATTGATTCAGTATTAATTGAGTCAAACATATATGTTCAAATATACAATTAGGATCCTAATGGAGATCAAGAAGAATAGTGGACTTACTATTACCTTTTAACTCACTCCTCCTCATCTTCTTCACAATTATCCAACCCTCTTGCAAAACCAAGGTGTGTCAAGTGCCAAATCAACATGCAGGTTAATGCACCAAAATAAGCATCAAATCAACATCCTAAAAAATTGGCATCTGAAAAAAATGCAAATAAAATTCTTCACCCACCAGCTATGATCGTGTGTTAGTCACATACATGCTCCCCATCATCGTTAATGGTACATCCAAGCTCACAATCCGCCAAGCCTCTTGCAAACCCATGGTATCTCAAGCGCCAAATTACATGCAGATTGGTGCATCAAAATATGATCATATCTACACCCTGAAAATTTGGCATCAGAGAAAAATGTTGAAATTTCTTGGTGTATAGCTGGTATAAATGTTAAAATTAGACCTTCGAGAATATGTGGTACGTTCTGTACTTGCACATACTCTGACATGCGTCAATCTGTCACCATAATGCAAGATCCTTTTTTCATGGGGAGTGTAAGATCCATGGTGCATGCATGTATCAGGTATAGCAAAATTAATGTTGGATGGATGGGTGAATAGAAAGCAAGGTTAGTTACAAGGTGGGATTGGTCGAGGTCCTGTTGTCCAGTGCCATGGCAGTGTAGCCCATGCTTCCTCGTGAAGGAAATATGCTCTAGAGGCAATAATAAACTTGTTATTTTATATTTCCTTATTCATGATAAAGGTTTATTATTCATGTTAGAATTGTATTGATCGGAAACCTTAATACATGTGTGAATACATAAACAAACATAGTGTCCCTAGTAAGCCTCTACTAGACTAGCTCGTTGATAAAAAATGATTAAGGTTTCCTAACCATGGACATGAGTTGTCATTTGATAACGGGATCACATCATTAGGATAATGATGTGATGGACAAGACCCATCCGTTAGCTTAGCATAATGATCGTTCAGTTTTATTGCTATTGCTTTCTTATGTCAAATACATATTTCTTCGACTATGAGATTATGCAACCCCCGGATACCGGAGGAATGCCTTGTGTGCTATCAAACGTCACAACGTAACTGGGTGATTATAAGATGCTCTACAGGTATCTCCGAAGGTGTTTGTTGAGTTGGCATAGATCAAGATTAGGATTTATCACTCCGAGTATCGGAGAGGTATCTCTGGGCCCTCTCGGTAATACACATCATAAGCTTGCAAGAAAACGACTAAGGAGTTAGTCACGAGATGATGTATTACGGAACAAGTAAAGAGACTTGCCTGTAACGAGATTGAACTAGGTATGAAGATACCAACGATCGAATCTCGGGCAAATAACATACCGATGGACAAAGGGAATTACGTATGTTGTCATAACGGTTCGACCGATAAAGTTCTTCGTAGAGTATGTAGGAGCCAATATGATCATCCAGGTTCCACTATTGGTTATTGACCGGAGAGGTGTCTCAGTCATGTCTACATAATTCTCTAACCCGTAGGGTCCGCACACTTAACGTTCAATGACGATATAGTATTATATGAGTTATGTGATTTGGTGACCGAATGTTGTTCGGAGTCCCGGATGAGATCACGGACATGACGAGGAGTCTAGAAATGGTTGAGAGGTAAAGATTAATATATAGGACGATGGTATTCGGACACCGGAAGTGTTCTGGAGGGTACCAAGTACATATCGGGTCACCGGAAGGGGTTCCGGGCACCCCCGGCAAAAGATATGGGCCTTATGGGCTAAGAGGGGAAATGCACCAGCCACAAGGGGCTGGTGCGCCCCCCATATGGGCCGAACCAGGAGGAGAAAGAAAGAGGGGAAGAGAAAGAAAAGGGGGGGATTCAGCCTCCCCCTTCCCTTTCTCCCCTCCTCTTTCCTTCCCCCTCCGGCATATATGGCAGGAGGGGGGGGGCTTGGGAGGAGCCCAAGTAGGATTCGGTCCTACTTGGGGCGCCTCCTGGCCTCTCCCCTCCCCTTCCCACCTATATATATACCTAGCACACACCAGACAATTGCCTAGCCGTGTGCGGCGCCCCCCTCCACCGGTTACTCCCCCGGTCATATTTTCGTAGTGCTTAGGCGAAGCCCTGCGGAGATCACTTGACCATCATCGTCACCACATGGTCGTGCTGACAGAATTCATCTACTACCTCGACGTCTTGCTGGATCAAGAAGGCGAGGGACGTCACCAAGCTGAACGTGTGCAGAACTCGGAGGTGCCGTACGTTCGGTACTCGATCGGTGGATCGCGAAGAAAGTTCGACTACATCAACCGCGTTGTGAAACGCTTCCGCTTACGGTCTACGAGGGTACGTAGACACACTCTCCCCCTCGTTGCTATGCATCTCCATGGATAGATCATTGCGTGTGTGTAGAATTTTTTTTGTTTTCCATGCAACGATTCCCAACACCTCGTCGTTCACCCTTGTGTTGTAATTCATGTCCTTGATCAATGCTGCATATGTAAGTAATTATATTGAGTTAATCCTATGCTGCATTCAGAAATCTAAGCTAGTAAAAATAAGTAGCAAAAAATATTTTGTCATGGACTAAATAATCATCTGTACGTGTACGTGCTGCGTACGTGTATGTGTATGTGTACGGGTAGGACTCGCTCGGCAGGACGGAATGCAGGGACTCCTGCTTGTACTCACGCCTTCATTAATTGTTCAGCGGGTCGTAGAGGAGCATAGTGTGACAGAGCCGGACCATGGCCGTCATGGACGATGAACTTTGTGCCAAGCGCAATGGAGCTGGCCGTTGAGGACCGAGGGGATGAGCGTGTCGGTGCCGGACGCGGTGGCGACGAAGCGCGCCAGACGCGGTAGCGATGAAGCCTGGTGCAGTTGGGCACGACAACTACAGCGCTGCGCTTCAGGAGGATCATCCTCGGCATCGTCCTAGTCGTTCTCGAGAAAGTTCTGCACGTACATGGCTGGATTGAGATCGGCCATCAACGTTGTGTGCACCAAGAGATCAACCCTCTACTCCAGGACAAGCCACTGTTGAGAATCGATTGACATCCTTTATGAAGTAAATATGCCCTAGAGGCAATAATAAAGTTGTTATTTATATTTCCTTCTATCATGATAAATGTTTATTATTCATGCTAGAATTGTATTAACCGGAAACTTGATACATGTGTGGATACATAAACAAAACACAGTGTCCCTAGTAAGCCTCTACTAGACTAGCTCGTTAATCAAAGATGGTAAAGTTTCCTAACCATAGACATGTGTTGTCATTTGATGAACGGGATCACATCATTAGGAGAATGATGTGATGGACAAGACCCATCCGTTAGCTTAGCATAATGATCGTTAAGTTTTATTGCTATTGCTTTCTTCATGACTTATACATATTCCTTTGACTATGAGATTATGCAACTCTCGAATACCGGAAGAATACCTTGTGTGCTATCAAACGTCGCAACATAACTGGGTGATTATAAAGATGCTCTACAGGTATCTCCGAAGGTGTTTGTTGGGTTGGCATAGATCGAGATTAGGATTTGTCACTCCGAGTATCGGAGAAGTATCTCTAGGCCCTATCGGTAATACACATCATGATAAGCCTTGCAGGCAATGTGACTAATGAGTTAGTTACGGGATGATGTATTACGGAATGAGTTTTGTGGAGAAGTTTAGAGAAAACCTTCTAAGCTTTTCTCCCATTTTGGCAATCGATGCCAATGGGGGAGAAGTTTCAGAGAGTTTTGTGGAGAAGTTTAGAGAATTCTCTCCTCTTGCTTTGGTTTTGTTCCTAAGCATTTGCATCTCTTACTCATGCATCATTGGTTGTTGCATTGCATGGTGATGCATAATTTCTTATATAAACTCTCTTGGAAGTGATTGTCATCAATTACCAAAATGGGGGAGATTGAAAGAACATGTGGTGCCCCCATGTTTGGTTTTGGTAATTGACGACAATCTCTATGGACTAATGGTTGCCTTGAGTTATATTTGAAGGTTTTGTCCATCGGCTTTTCTTGGAGTACATGTGTTGGTTTCAAGGAGAGTTTGTGTTGACCAAGGTGCTATTAAGGAATTATCCAAAGATTGGTCATGTGAGAGTTGAGCTTATTGCAAGCATGTCTTGAAGAAGAAGATTGTGTGATCATTCATGTTTACCTTCAAGACATCATCCAAATGAAGAGAGTTGGAAAGATTCTAGGTTGATCAAGACTAAGTCAAGAGTGAATCAAGTTGATCAACTCACAAAGCGTAGAAGATGTACCGAGAGGGATCAAGTGATCCCATGGTATGGTAAGCATTGTCCATTGTGCTTTGTGTACTAACCCATGGTCTATGTGAGAGTTCTATGTGGGGTTAGGTACATGTTCATGGGCTTGCGTCAAGAGGAAGATATCACTCAACCCATGGAGAGGATGACATCAAGTGGTGATCGTCATCAAGATTGCCGTGTGCAAGTTCAAGTGGAGCATCACGAAGAGATCAAGTGCTTGAAGCTTGCCGTCCATTGTGGTGACAATGGACTTGTGAAGATGTGCCGAAGAGTGGCTCACCCATAGTGGACTATGGGGGAGTAATCATCTAGTCTTCATCGAGCCAACGGATCAAGAAAGGTGGTCCAACTTGAGGGTGTCAAGATCGTCATCATCTAGCTCAAGTGGAACATGTGCAAGGCAAAGGTTTGCCCTTGATAGGTTTTCTATTTTACCGGTCTCATGGTGGTAGTTGGGAGACCGGGTTATAGGATCGATAGCCGTACTATCAAGGGGGGCTCTCAAGTGAGTAGCTTGATCGTATCGTTTGTCGAGAGCTCAAACCATTGCATCCTTGCATCATGTTTCTTGGTTCTTGTTTGGTTCTCTTTGTGAGTCTTAGATCTTATGGTCGTCTTGATGACAAGCTTGAGTTCATCGAAAACGGAGTTTGCATGCGTCTTCTATGATGTTTTCGATGTTGGAGGTTTTACCGGTCTTATCCGAGGAAGGGTTCTCACCATTTTCTTTTGGGACTTTTCTCATTTGCTTCTTATTGGTATTTCTATCAAGATTGTGTTAGCCCTTGTCGCTAGCTTTCCAACAAACTTGGTTTCGTCGAATTCGGAGTCCGTTTGCAAAAGTTGTGTCAGTTTTGGTGTCCTTTAAAGGGGCTGCTGCGGATATAATTTTTTAGTACCGCTCTTGGGAGCGGTACTACCGCTTGGAGCAGTACTACCGCTTGGAGCAGTACTACCGCGGATCCTGAGCGGTAGTACCGCTCCAGAGCTGTACTACCGCGGCTCCTGAGCGGTAGTACCGCTCCGGACCAAAATCTCGTGTTTTGCTCAGCGGAAGTAGGCACGGAAGTATTTTTTTTTGTACCGCTCGCAAGCAGTAGTACCGCTACCACTTGCGGTAGTACCGTGAGGTCGAGCGGTAGTACCGTGGGGACGAGCGGTAGTACCGCTCCGGCGGTTCTACTGGCCTTTTGCCTCCTCGCTGTTGTTTTTCAAAGGGGTACTACCGCCCTAGCGGTAGTACCGCTCCTTGGAGCGGTAGTACCGCTCTGTGCGGGCTGTGAGCATAACGGTTGGATTTTTCCCCACCTATAAAAGGAGGTCTTCTTCCCCATTGAACCTTATCCTTTGAGCTATTGTTCTTCCCACATTGTTGACCTTCTTCGAGCCTGCTAACTCTCAACCCCTCCATGGATTCTTGCTAGTTTTTGAGGGAAAAGAGAGAGGAGATCTAGATCCACATTTCCACCAATCACTTTCTCCTCTATGTGAGGGGAACCCCTTGGATCTAGATCTTGGAGTTCTTGGTGTTCTCCTTCTTGTTCTTTCTCTCATTTTCTTCCCTAGCATTAGTTGCTTCGGTGGGATTTGAGAGAGAAGGACTTGGGCACTCCGTGTGCCCTTGCCATTGCATTTGGTGCATCGGTTTGAGTTCTCCACGGTGATACGTGGAAGTTACAAGTTGAGAAGCTTATTACTCTTGGGTGCTTGGTACCCTTGAGCTTGTTCCTCTTGGGTGCTTGGGCGCCCTAGACGGTTGGTGGTGTTCGGAGCTTAATCATTGTGGTGTAAAGCTTCGGGCAAGCGTCGGGGTCTCCAATTAGGTTGTGGAGATCGCCCCGAGCAATTTTGACGGGTTCCGGTGACCACCCCCAAGGGTTGCCAAAGTGTACGGGTTCGGTGACCGCCCCCAAGGGTTGCCATTTGTACGGGTTCGGTGACCGCCCTCAAGGGTCCCTTAGTGGAATCACGACATCTTGCATTGTGCGAGGGCGTGAGGAGATTACGGTGGCCCTAGTGGCTTCTTGGGGAGCATTGTGCCTCCACACCGCTCCAAACGGAGATTAGCATCCGCAAGGGTGTGAACTTCGGGATACATCGTCGTCTCCGAGTGCCTCGGTTATCTCTTACCCGAGCCCTTTACTTATGCACTTTACTTTGTGATAGCCATATTGTTTCTTGTCATATATCTTGCTATCACCTAAGTAGTTTTTCTTGCTTAGCATAAGTTGTTGGTGCACATAGGTGAGCCTAGTTGTTGTAGGTTTTTGCTTGACAAATTAACCGCTAGGTTTATTCCGCATTTGTTCAAGCCTCAACCGTAATTATTTTAAAGCGCCTATTCACCCCCCTCTAGGCGACATCCACGATCTTTCAACAACGTAATGGTGTGTCCGAATGTCGTAACCGTACTTTATTAGATATGGTGCGATCTATGATGTCTCTTACCGATCTACCACTATCGTTTTGGGGTTATGCATTAGAGAACAGCCGCATTCACATTAAATAGGGCACTGTCAAAATCCGTTGAGACGACACTGTAGGGACTGTGGTTTGGCAACAAACCTAAGCTGTCGTTTCTTAAAATTTGAGGTTGCGACACCTATGTCAAGAGGCTTCAGCCTGATAAGCTCGAACCCAAATTGGAGAAGTGCGTCTTCATATTATACCCAAAAGAAACTGTTGGGTACACCTTCTATCACAGATCCAAAGGCAAGATCTTTGTTGCTAAGAATGGATCCTTTTTAGAGAAGGAGTTTCTCTCGAAAGAAGTGAGTGGGAGGAAAGTAGAACTTGATGAGGTAATTGTACCTTCTCTCGAATTGGAAAGTAGCACATCAGTGAAATCCGTTCCCCTAATGCCTACACCAACTAGAGAGGAAGCTAATGATGATAATCATGAAACTTCGGATCAAGTTACTACTGGACCTCGTAGGTCGAACAGAGCACGTTCCGCACCAGAGTGGTACGGTAATACTGTCTTGGAAGTCATGTTATTAGACCATGGTGAACCTACGAACTATGAAGAAGCTATGATGAGCCCAGATTCTGACAGATGGCTTAAGGCCATGAAATATGAGATATGATCCATCTATGAGAACAAAGTGTGGACTTTGGTGAACTTGGCCGATGATCGGCAAGCCATTGAGAATATATGGATCTTCAAGAGGAAGACGGACGCTGATGGTAGCGTTACTATCTACAAAGCTCGACTTGTCGCAAAAGGTTTTCGACAAAGTTCAAGGTGTTGACTACGATGAGATTTTCTCACTCGTAGCGATGCTTAAGTCTATCCGAATCATGTTAGCAATTGCTGCATTTTATGAAATCTAGCAAATGGATGTCAAAACTGCATTCCTTAATGGATTTCTTAAAGAAGAGTTGTATATGATGCAACCAAAAGGTTTTGTCGATCCTAAAGGTGCTAACAAAGTGTGCAAACTCCAGCGATCCATCTATGGACTGGTACAAGCATCTCGGAGTTGGAATATACGCTTTGATAAGGTGATCAAAGCATATGGTTTTATACAGACTTACGGTGAAGCCTGTATTTACAAGAAAGTGAGTGGGAGCACTACAACCTTTCTGATAAGTATATGTTAATGACATATTGTTGATCGGAAATGATGTAGAATTTTCTGGAAAGCATAAAGGAGTGTTTGATAGGAGTTTTTCAAAGAAAGACCTCGGTGAAGCTGCTTACATATTGGGCATCAAGATCTATAAAGATAGATCAAGACGCTTGATAAGATTTTTCAATGAGTACATACCTTGACAAGATTTTTAAGTAGTTCAAAATGGATCAGTCAAAGAAGGAGTTCTTGCCTGTGTTGCAAAGTGTGAAGTTGAGTAAGACTCAAAACCCGACCACCGCAGAAAATAGAAAGAGAATGAAAGTCATTCCCTATGCCTCAGCCATAGGTTCTATAAAGTATGCTATGCTGTGTACCAGACCTATTGTGTACCTTGCATGAGTTTGGCAAAGGGGGTACAATAGTGATCCAGGAGTGGATCACTGGACAGCGGTCAAAGTTATACTTAGTTACCTAAGAGGACTAAGGAAATATTTCTCGATTATGGAGGTGATAAAGAGTTCGTCGTAAAGAGTTACGTCAATGCAAGCTTTTACACCGATCCAGATGACTCCGAGTCTCAATATGGATACGTATTGAGAGTGGGAGCAATTAGCTAGAGTAGCTCCATGCAGAGCATTGTAGACATAGAAATTTGCAAAATACATACGGATCTGAATGTGGCAGACCCGTTGACTAAACTTCTCTCACAAGCAAAACATGATCACACCTTAGTACTCTTTGGATGTTAATCATAGCGATGTGAACTAGATTATTGACTCTAGTAAACCCATTGGGTGTTGGTCACATGGCGATGTGAACTATGGGTGTTAATCACATAAAGATGTGAACTATTGGTGTTAAATCACATGGTGATGTGAACTAGATTATTGACTCTAGTGCAAGTGGGAGACTGAAGGAAATATGCCCTAGAGGCAAAAATAAAGTTGTTATTTATATTTCCTTATATCATGATAAATGTTTATTATTCATGCTAGAATTGTATTAACCAAAAACTTGATACATGTGTGGATACATAGACAAAACACAGTGTCCCTAGTAAGCCTCTACTAGACTAGCTCGTTAATCAAAGATGGTTAAGTTTCCTAACCATAGACATGCGTTGTTATTTGATGAACGGGATCACATCATTAGGAGAATGATGTGATGGACAAGACCCATCCGTTAGCTTAGCATAATGATCGTTAATTTTTATTACTATTGCTTTCTTCACGACTTATACATATTCCTTTGACTATGAGATTATGCAACTCCTGAATACTGGAGGAATACCTTGTGTGCTATCAAACGTCACAACGTAACTGGGTGATTATAAAGATTCTCTACAGGTATCTCCGAAGGTGTTTGTTGGGTTGGCATAGACCGAGATTAGGATTTGTCACTCCGAGTATCGGAGAGGTATCTCTAGGCCCTATCGGTAATACACATCATGATAATCCTTGCAAGCAATGTGACTAATGAGTTAGTTACGGGATGATGTATTACAGAACGAGTAAAGAGACTTGCCAGTAACGAGATTGAACTAGGTATGAAGATACCGACGATCGAATCTCGGGCAAGTAACATACCGATGACAAAGGGAATGACGTATGTTGTCATTGCGGTTTGACCGATAAAGATCTTCGTAGAATATGTAGGAACAAATATGAGCATCCAGGTTCCGCTGTTGGTTATTGACCGGAGATGTGTCTCGGTCTTGTCTACATAGTGCACACGCTTAACGTTCAATGACGATTTCTATTATGAGTTATGTGTTTTGGTGAACGAAAATTGTTCGAAGTCCCAGATGAGATCACGGACATGACGAGGAGTCTCGAAATGGTCGAGAGGTAAAGATTGATATATAGGACGATGGTATTCAGACACCGGAAGTGTTTCGGGATGCGCCGGGTACTTATCGGGTCACCAGAAGGGGTTCCGGGCACCCCTGGCAAAAGATATGGGCCTTATGGGCCAAGAGGGGAAACACACCAGCCACAAAGGGGCTGGTGCACCCCCCCATATGAGCTGGCCAAATTGGAGAAGGAAAGGGGAAGGAGGAAAGGAAAAAGGGAATAGGATTCCGCCTTCACCCTCTTCCCTTCCTACTCCGAATAGGAATAGGAAGGGGGGGGGGGGCGAATTGGGAGGACCCCAAGTAGGATTCCTCCTACTTGGGGCACCCCCTTGGTTGCCTCTCCTCCCCTCCAACCTATATATATGAGGGGGGGGGGGGCACCGCTAGAACACACTGATACGTCCATTTTGCATCATGCTTTTATATCGATATTTATTGCATTATGGGCTGTTATTACACATTATGTCACAATACTTATGCCTATTCTCTCTTATTTTACAAGGTCTACATAAGGAGGGAGAATGCCGGCAGCTAGAATTCTGGGCTGGAAAAGGAGCAAATATTAGAGACCTATTCTGCACAACTTCAAAAGTCCTGAAACTCCACGAAAGTTATTTTTGGAAATAATAAAAAATACTGGAAGAATAATCCACGTCAGGGGGGCCTCCACCTGTCCACGAGGGTGGGGGGCGCTCCCTACCCCCTGGGTGCGCCCCCTGCCTCGTGGGCTCCCTGTTGGCCCTTCGGTGGCCATCTTCTACTATATGAAGTCTTTCGTCCGAAGAAAAATCATAAGCAAGCTTTCGGGACGAGACTCCGCCGCCACGAGGCGGAACCTTGGCGGAACCAATCTAGGGCTCCAGCAGAGCTGTTCTGCCGGGGACACTTTCCTCCGGGAGGGGGAAATCATCACCATCGTCATCACCAACGCTCCTCTCATTGGGAGAGGGCAATATCCATCAACATCTTCACCAGCACCATCTCCTCTCAAACCCTAGTTCATCTCTTGTATCCAATTCTTGTCTCCAAGTCTGGGATTGGGACCTGTAGGTTGCTAGTAGTGTTAATTACTCCTTGTAGTTGATGCTTGTTGGTTTATTTGGTGGAAGATCATATGTTCAGATCCTATATGCATATTAATACTCCTCTGATTATGAACATGAATATGCTTTGTGAGTAGTTACGTTTGTTCCCGAGGACATGGGAGAAGTCTTGCTATTAGTAGTCATGTGAATTTGGTATTCGTTCGATATTTTGATGAGATGTATGTTGTCTATCCTCTAGTGGTGTTATGTGAACGTCGACTACATGACACTTCACCATTATTTGGGCCTAGAGGAAGGCATTGGGAAGTAATAAGTAGATGATGGGTTGCTAGAGTGACAGAAGCTGAAACCCTAGTTTATGCGTTGCTTCGTAAGGGGCTGATTTGGATCCACATGTTTCATGCTATGGTTAGGTTTACCTTAATACTTCTTTTGTAGTTGCGAATGCTTGCAATAGGGGTTAATCATAAGTGGGATGCTTGTACAAGTAAGGGCAGTACCCAAGCACCGGTCCACCCACATATCAAATTATCAAAGTACCGAACGCGAATCATATGAACGTGATGAAAACTAGCTTGACGATAATTCCCATGTGTCCTCGGGAGCGCTTTTCTCTATATAAGAGTTTGTCCAGGCTTTTCCTTTGCTACAAAAAGGATTGGGCCACCTTGCTACACTTTATTTACTTTTGTTACTTGTTGCTCGTTACAAATTACCTTATCACAAAACTATCTGTTACCTATTATTTCAGTGCTTGCAGAGAATACCTTGCTGAAAACCGCTTATCATTTCCTTCTGCTCCTCGTTGGGTTCGACACTCTTACTTATCGAAAGGACTACGATAGATCCCCTATACTTGTGGGTCATCAAGACTCTTTTCTTGCGCCGTTGCCGGGGAGTGAAGCGCCTTTGGTAGGTGGAATTTGGTAAGGAAAAATTTATATAGTGTGCTGAGTTCTACCATCACTTGTTACTATGGAAAGTAATCCTCTGAGGGGCTTGTTCGGGGTATCTTCACCCCGACCAGTAGAGCAAAGAGTTGCTCCTCAACCTACTGAACCTACTGAAAATGAAAATGTCTACTTTGAAATTCCATCGGGTATGCTAGAAAAACTGCTAGCTAATCCTTTTGCAGGAGATGGAACAATGCATCCTGATGAGCACCTAATATATGTGGATGAAGTTTGTGGATTATTTAAGCTTGCAGGTAGACCCGATGATGTTATTAAGAAGAAGGTCTTCCCTTTATCTTTTAAGGGAGATGCATTGACATGGTATAGGCTATGTGATGATATGGGATCATGGAACTACAAACGATTGAAATTGGAATTTCATCAGAAGTTTTATCCTATGCATCTTGTTCATCATGATCGCAATTATATATATAATTTCTGGCCTCGCGAAGGAGAGAGCATCGCTCAAGCTTGGGGGAGGCTTGAATCAATGTTATATTCATGCCCCAATCATGAGCTCCCAAGAGAAATAATTATTCAAAGTTTTTATGCTCGGCTTTCTGATAACTATCGCACCATGCCCGATACTTCTTGCGCCGGCTCTTTTATGATGAAGACTATTGAATTCAAATGGGATTTATTGGAAAGAATTAAACGCAACTCTGAAGATTGGGATCTCGACGAAGGTAAGGAGTCAGGTATGACACCTAAGTTTGATTGTGTTAAATCTTTTATGGATACCGATGTTTTCCGTAAATTTAGCACTAAATATGGACTTGACTCTGAGATAGTAGCTTCTTTCTGTGAATCTTTTGCTACTCATATTGATCTTCCTAAGGAGAAGTGGTTTAAATATCATCCTCCCATAGAAGTAAAAGTAGCTGCACCTATTAAAGTTGAAGAAAAGACTATCACTTATAATGATCCTATTGTTCCTACTACTTATGTTGAGAAACCACCTTTCCCTGTTAGAATAAAGGATCATGCTAAAGCTTCAACTGTGGTTCATAAAAGCAATATTAGAACTTATACACCTCCTGAGCAAGTTAAAGTTGAACCTAATATTGCTATTGTTAAAGATTTCTTGGCTGATAATATTGATGGGCATGTTATTTATTTCTGTGATGAAACTGCTAGAATTGCTAAACCTTGTGCTAAAGATAAACATAGACCTGTGGTAGGCATGCCTGTTATTTCTATTAAAATAGGAGATCATTGTTATCATGGCTTATGTGATATGGGTGCTAGTGCTAGTGCAATACCTATTGACTTATACAAAGAAATTATGCATGATATTGCACCTACTGAGTTAGAAGATATTGATGTTACAATTAAACTTGCCAATAGAGATACTATATCACCAATGGGAATTGTTAGAGATGTTGAAGTCTTGTGTGGGAAAACTAAATATCCTGCTGATTTTCTTGTTCTTGGTTCTCCACAATATAGCTTTTGTCCCATTATATTTGGTAGACCCTTCTTGAACACTGTTAATGCTAACATAGACTGTGAAAAGGATGTTGTTACTATTGGTTTGGGTGATATGTCTCATGAGTTTAATTTGTCTAAATTTCGTAGACAACACCGTGAAGAGGAATTGCCTAGTAAGGATGAAATTATTGGTCTTGCTTCTATTGCCGTGTCTCCTAGTGATCCTTTAGAACAATATTTGCTAGACCATGAAAATGATATGTTTATGAATGAAAGAAGGGAAATAGATGAAGTGTTCTTTAAACAGGAACCCATCCTGAAACACAATTTGTCTATTGAAATCCTAGGGGATCCTCCTCCACCCAAGGGTGATCCCGTGTTTGAGCTTAAACCATTGCCTGATACTCTTAAATATGCTTATCTTGATGAAAAAAAGACATATCCTGTTATTATTAGTGCTAACCTTTCAGAGCATGAAGAAGAGAGATTATTGAAAACTCTGAAGAAGCACCGCGCTGCTATTGGATATACGCTTGATGATCTTAAGGGCATTAGCCCCACTCTATGCCAACACAAAATAAATTTGGAGAAAGATGCCAAATCAGTTCGTGATAACCAACGACGGCTGAATCCTAAGATGAAAGAAGTGGTAAGAAAGGAAATACTAAAGCTCCTTGAGGCAGGTATAATTTATCCCGTTGCTGATAGTCAGTGGGTAAGTCATGTCCATTGTGTTCCTAAGAAGGGAGGTATTACCGTCGTCCCTAATGATAAAGATGAATTGATTCCGCAAAGAATTATTATAGGTTATAGGATGGTAATTGATTTCCGCAAATTAAATAAAGCTACTAAAAAAGATCATTATCCCTTACCTTTTATCGATCAAATGCTAGAAAGATTATCCAAGCATACACATTTTTGCTTTCTAGATGGTTATTCTGGTTTCTTTCAAATACCTGTGTCAGCTGATGATCAATCTAAGACCACTTTCACTTGTCCTTTCGGTACTTTTGCTTATAGACATATGCCTTTTGGTTTATGTAATGCACCTGCTACCGTTCAAAGATGCATGATGGCTATATTCTCTGACTTTTTTGAAAAGATTTGTGAGGTTTTCATGGATGATTTCTTCGTCTATGGATCCTCTTTTGATGGTTGCTTAAGCAACCTTGATCGAGTTTTGCAGAGATGTGAAGAAACTAATCTTGTTTTGAATTGGGAAAGTGCCACTTTATGGTCAATGAAGGTATTGTCTTGGGGCATAAAGTTTCCGAAAGAGGTATTGAAGTTGATAAATCCAAGGTTGATGCTATGAAAAGATGCCATGTCCCAAGGACATCAAAGGTATAAGAAGTTTCCTTGGTCACGCCGGTTTTTATAGGAGGTTCATTAAGGACTTCTCAAAAATTTCTCGGCCTCTGACTAATTTATTACAAAAAGATATACCATTTGTATTTGATGATGATTGTGTAGAAGCATTTGAAATACTTAAGAAAGCATTGATCTCTGCACCTATTGTTCAGCATCCTGATTGGAATTTACCCTTTGAAATTATGTGTGATGATAGCGATTATGCTGTAGGTGCTGTTCTAGGGCAAAGAGTGTTGGGAAACGGAGTAATTTCAAAAATTTCCTACGCACACGCAAGATCATGGTAATGCATAGCAACGAGAGGGGAGAGTGTTGTCCACGTACCCTCGTAGACCGACAGCGGAAGCGTTATTACAACGCGGTTGATGTAGTCGAACGTCTTCACGATCCGACCGATCAAGTACCGAACGTACGGCACCTCCGAAGTTCTACACACGTTCAGCTCGATGACGTCCCTCGAACTCCGATCCAGCCGAGTGTTGAGGGAGAGTTTCGTCAGCACGACGGCGTGGTGACGATGATGATGTTCCACCGACGCAGGGCTTCGCCTAAGCTTCGCGACGGTATTATCGAGGTGTAATCTGGTGGAGGGGGGCACCGCACATGGCTAAAATATCGTATATCAAGTGTGTTCTTAGGTGCCCCCTGCCCCCGTATATAAAGGAGCAAGGGGAGGCCGGCTGCCTATGGGGCGCGCCAAGGAGAGGGGGGGAGTCCTCCTCCTAGTAGGAGTAGGACTCCCCTTTCCTAGTCCTACTAGGAAAAGAAGGGGGGAAGGAAAGAGAGGGAGAGGGAGAGGGAAAGGGGGCTGCGCCCCCCCTCTCCTAGTCCAACTAGGACTCCTTGGGAGGGGGCGCACCACCTCATGGCTGCTGCCCTCTTTCTCCCCTCAAGGCCCACTAAGGCCCAATACTTCCCCGGGGGGTTCGGTAACCCTCCGGCACTCCGGTTTAATCCGAAACTTCTCCGGAACACTTCCGGTGTCCGAATATAGTCGTCCAATATATCAATCTTTACGTCTCGACCATTTCGAGACTCCTCGTCATGTCCGTGATCACATCCGGGACTCCGAACAACCTTCGGTACATCAAATCACATAAACTCATAATATAACTGTCATCGTAACTTTAAGCGTGCGGACCCTTTGGGTTCGAGAACAATGTAGACATGACCGAGACACCTCTCCGGTCAATAACCAATAGCGGGACCTGGATGCCCATATTGGCTCCCACATATTCTACGAAGATCTTTTATCGGTCAGACCGCATAACAACATACGTTGTTCCCTTTGTCATCGGTATGTTACTTGCCCGAGATTCGATCGTCGGTATCTCGATACCTAGTTCAATCTCGTTACCGGTAAGTCTCTTTACTCGTTCCGTAATACATCATCCCGCAACTAACTTATTAGTCACAATGCTTGCAAGGCTTATAGTGATGTGCATTACCGAGTGGGCCCAGAGATACCTCTCCGACAATCGGAGTGACAAATCCTATTCTCGAAATACGCCAACCCAACAAGTACCTTTGGAGACACCTGTAGAGCACCTTTATAATCACCCAGTTACGTTGTGACGTTTGGTAGCACACAAAGTGTTCCTCCGGTAAACGGGAGTTGCATAATCTCATAGTCTTAGGAACATGTATAAGTCATGAAGAAAGCAATAGCAACATACTAAACGATCGGGTGCTAAGCTAACGTAATGGGTCATGTCAATCACGTCATTCTCCTAATGAGGTGATCCCATTAATCAAATAACAACTCATGTCTATGGCTAGGAAACATAACCATCTTTGATTAACGAGCTAGTCAAGTAGAGGCATACTAGTGACACTTTGTTTGTCTATGTATTCACACATGTATTATGTTTCCGGCTAATACAATTCTAGCATGAATAATAAACATTTATCATGATACAAGGAAATATATAATACTTTATTATTGCCTCTAGGGCATATTTCCTTCAAAGAGTTGATAAGAAATTAAATGTTATTCAATATGCTAGTAAAACTCTAGACAATGCCCAGAGAAATTATGCTACTACCAAAAAGAATTCTTAGCAGTTGTATTTTCTTGTGATAAGTTCAGACCTTATATTGTTGATTCTAAAGTAACTATTCACACGGTCATGCTGCTATTAAATATCTTATGGAAAAGAAAGATGCTAAACCTAGACTTATTAGATGGGTTCTCTTGCTACAAGAATTTGATTTGCATATTATTGATAGAAAGGGAGCTGAGAACCCCGTTGCAGACAACTTGTCTAGGCTAGAGAATGTTCTTGATGACCCACTACCTATTGATGATAGCTTTCCTGATGAACAATTAAATGTCATAAATGCTTCTCGTACTACTCCATGGTATGCTGATTATGCTAATTACATTGTTGCTAAATTCATACCACCTAGTTTCACATACCAGCAAAAGAAAAAGTTTTTCTATGATTTGAGACATTACTTTTGGGATGACCCACATCTTTATAAAGAAGGAGTAGATGGTGTTATTAGACGTTGTGTACCTGAGCATGAATAGGAACAGATCCTACGCAAGTGTCACTCCGAGGCTTATGTAGGACACGACGCTGGAGATAGAACTACACATAAGGTATTGCAATCCGGTTTTTATTGGCCTACTCTCTTCAAGGATGCCCGTAAGTTTGTCCTATATTGTGATGAATGTCAAAGAATTGGTAATATTAGTAGACGTCAAGAAATGCCTATGAATTATTCACTTGTTATTGAACCATTTGATGTTTGGGGCTTTGATTATATGGGACCTTTTCCTGCCTCTAATGGGTATACACATATTTTAGTTGCTGTTGATTACGTTACTAAGTGGGTAGAAGCTATTCCAACTAGTAGTGCTGATCATAACACCTCTATTAAGATGCTTAAGGAAGTTATTTTTCCGAGGTTTGGAGTCCCTAGATATTTAATGACTGATGGTGGTTCACATTTTATTCATGGTGCCTTTCGTAAAATGCTTGCTAAGTATGATGTTAATCATAGAATTGCATCTCCTTATCACCCACAGTCTAGTGGTCAAGTAGAATTGAGTAATAGAGAGCTCAAATTAATTTTGCAAAAGACTGTTAATAGATCTAGAAAGAATTGGTCCAAGAAACTGGATGATGCATTATGGGCTTATAGATCTGCATATAAAAATCCTATGGGTATGTCTCCGTATAAGATGGTTTATGGAAAAGCATGTCACTTACCTCTCGAACTAGAACATAAGGCTTATTGGGCTATTAAAGAGCTCAACTATGATTTCAAACTTGCCGGTGAGAAGAGGTTATTTGACATTAGCTCACTTGATGAATGGAGAACCCAAGCCTATGAGAATGCCAAATTATTTAAAGAAAAAGTTAAAAGATGTCATGACAAAAGAATACAAAAGCGTGAGTTTAATGTAGGTGATTATGTATTGCTATACAACTCTCGTTTAAGATTTTTTGCAGGAAAACTTCTCTCTAAATGGGAAGGTCCGTACGTCATCGAGGAGGTCTATCGTTCCGGTGCCATAAAAATCAACAACTTCGAGGGCACAAATCCGAAGGTGGTGAACGGTCAAAGAATCAAACATTATATCTCAGGTAATCCCATAAATGTTGAAACCAATGTTATTGAAACCGTAACCCCGGAAGAATACATAAGGGACACTTTCCGGAACGTTTCAGACTCCAAAAAGGAATAGGTATGTGGTACGGTAAGTAAACCGACTCCAAAACAGTTCTAAAGGCAATTTTCTCCGTTTTGGAATATTTAGAAAAATAGAAAAATAAGAAGCAGTCCGGGAAGGACACGAGGCCTCCACGAGGGTGGAGGGCGCGCCCCCTGCCTCGTGGGCACCTCGTGCGCTCTCCGGACTCTGTTTTCTTGCACGATACGTATTTTGGTCGGTAAAATTCATTATATAATCTCCCGAAGGTTTTGACTCCTGTATCACGCAAACATCCTCTGTTCTTGTCTCGAGCTATTTTCTGTCAGGGTTGTCAAGGCCAGGCAGCATGTCGCCCCCCTCCTCCAAAAATGGTGACAACGATGCTTGGCTAATGAAGATAGAGCTGAAGAGGGAAGAACCCATGGAGATCAACAAGGATGAAGGGATCAAGAAGGCCACAGAGGACCAAGCTCCTGAAGACAACCTTCAACTTGATCACAATCTTCTTACCCCGACTGAGATCGAAGCTTTCAAGGTGATTGAGTTAGCTCGTATACAAAACAAGTATCTTACACGTGAAAATATTTTGTTGAAGGAGCATATCGTTGCACTCAAGGGCATTATCCACAAGTTGGAGGACCTCTTACGCTCGATGTGCGACTATCCATCATCACCTCCACCTTCTTCACTAGCAAAGGAGACATAATCACATGGTATGGGCACTCCCCTTGGCAACTGCCAAGCTTGGGGGAGATGCCCCGGTATCGTATCATCATCACATCTCCTATCTTTACCGTTTTTCTTAGTTCGATCCTTTTAGTAGTACCTCAATCTAGTAGAATAAAGTCTTGGTATGATCTAGTTTTGAGTTTTGCTTTATTATCCCTCTATGTAATCGAGTCCGTGAACTATATATAATAAAGATTAGTGTTGAGTCAAGGGCTTGATTATCTTGCTATGATCTTGAGTGAATAAAAGAAAAGAGAAAAGAAAAAAAAGAAATAAAGAGATCATATTGATCTTATTGAGAGTAATGACTTCACATAGAAAGAGTATGATGATTAAAAATTGTTGAGAGTTGGCAAACATAGCTTTGGTCATTGTTGCAATTAATAGGAAGTAATAAAGAAAGAGAGGTTTCACATATAAATATACTATCTTGGACATCTTTTATGATTGGGAGCACTCATTAAAATATGACATGCTAAAGAGTTGATGTTGGACAAGGAAGACAACGTAATGGGTTATGTTTTCTTATATCTAAGATAAATTATATTGTCATGGATCATCCAACATGTTGAGCTTGCCTTTCCCCCTCATGCTAGCCAAATTCTTTGCACCAAGTAGAGATACTACTTGTGCTTCCAAAAACCCTTAAACCAGTTTTGCCATGAGAGTCCACCATATCTACCTATGGATTGAGTAAGATCCTTCAAGTAAGTTGTCATCGGTGCAAGCAATAAAAATTGCTCTCTAAATATGTATGATTGATTGGTGTGGAGGAAATAAGCTTTATACGATCTTGTGATGTGGAAGAAATAAAAGCGACGGATTGCATAATAAAGGTTCATATCACAAGTGGCAATATAAAGTGACTTTCTTTCGCATTAAGATTTTGTGCATCCAACCCTGAAAGCGCATGGCAACCTCTGCTTCCCTCTGCGAAGGGCCTATCTTTTATTATTATATTCTACCTTATGCAAGAGTCATGGTGATCTTCACCTTTCCTTTTTTATATTTTATCCTTTGGCAAGCACAGGATGTTGGAAAGATCCTGATATATATATATCTAATTGGATGTAAGTTAGCATGAGTTATTATTGTTGACATTACCCTTGAGGTAAAAGGTTGGGAGGCGAAACTATAAGCCCCTATCTTTCTCTGTGTCCGGTTAAAACTCCGTAACCACAAGTATTGCGTGAGTGTTAGCAATTATGGAAGACTAAATGATAGTTGAGTATGTGGACTTGCTAGAAAGCTCTAACATAGACTCTTTCTGATGTTACGATAAATTGCAATTGCTTCAATGACTGAGATTATAGTTTTTTGGTTCTCAATAAAGTTTCTGATTCATACTTTGCATTGTGAATATATTATTACTTAAGCAGAAGAAATCATATGACATTATCCATATATGTTGCTGTTATGAGAATAATCATGATGCCCTCATGTCCGTATTTTGTTTTATCGACACCTCTACCTCTAAACATGTGGACATATTTATCGTTATCGGCTTCCGCTTGAGGACAAGTGAGGTCTAAGCTTGGGGGAGTTGATACGTCCATTTTGCATCATGCTTTTATATCGATATTTATTGCATTATGGGCTGTTATTACACATCATGTCACAATACTTATGCCTATTCTCTCTTATTTTACAAGGTTTACATAAGGAGGGAGAATGCCGGCAGCTGGAATTCTGGGCTAGAAAAGGAGCAAATATTAGAGACCTATTCTGCACAACTCCAAAAGTCCTGAAACTCCATGAAAATTATTTTTGGAAATAATAAAAAATACTGGAAGAAGAATCCACGTCAGGGGGGCCTCTACCTGTCCACGAGGGTGGGGGGCGCGCCCTACCCCCCTGGGCGCGCCCCCTACCTCGTGGGCCCCCTATTGGCCCTCCTGTGGCCATCTTCTGCTATATGAAGTCTTTCGTCCGAAGAAAAATCATAAGCAAGCTTTTGGGACGAGACTCCGCCGCCACGAGGCGGAACCTTGGCAGAACCAATCTAGGATTAGATACCTGCCGGGGACACTTCCCTCCAGGAGGGGGAAATCATCGCCATCGTCATCACCAACACTCCTCTTATCGGGAGAGGGCAATCTCCATCAACATCTTCACCAGCACCATCTCCTCTCAAACCCTAGTTCATCTCTTGTATCCAATTCTTGTCTTCAAGTCTGGGATTGGTACCTGTAGGTTGCTAGTAGTGTTAATTACTCCTTGTAGTTGGTGCTAGTTGGTTTATTTGGTGGAAGATCATATGTTCAGATCCTATATGCATATTAATACTCCTCTGATTATGAACATGAATATGCTTTGTGAGTAGTTACGTTTGTTCCTGAGGACATGGGAGAAGTCTTGCTATTAGTAGTCATGTGAATTTGGTATTCGTTCGATATTTTGATGAGATGTATGTTGTCTATCCTCTAGTGGTGTTATGTGAACGTCGACTACATGACACTTCACCATTATTTGGGCCTAGAGGAAGGCATTGGGAAGTAATAAGTAGATGATGGGTTGCTAGAGTGACAGAAGCTTAAACCCTAGTTTATGCGTTGCTTCGTAAGGGGCTGATTTGGATCCACATGTTTCATGCTATGGTTAGGTTTACCTTAATACTTCTTTTGTAGTTGCGAATGCTTGCAATAGGGGTTAATCATAAGTGGGATGCTTGTCCAAGTAAGGGAAGTACCCAAGCACCGGTCCACCCACATATCAAATTATCAAAGTACCGAACGCGAATCATATGAACGTGATGAAAACTAGCTTGACGATAATTCCCATGTGTCCTCGGGAGCGCTTTTCTCTATATAAGAGTTTGTACAGGCTTGTCCTTTGCTACAAAAAGGATTGGGCCACCTTGGTGCACTTTATTTACTTTTGTTACTTGTTGCTTGTTACAAATTACCTTATCACAAAACTATCTGTTACCTATAATTTTAGTGCTTGCAGAGAATACCTTGCTGAAAACCGCTTATCATTTCCTTCTGCTCCTCGTTGGGTTCAACACTCTTACTTATCGAAAGGACTATGATAGATCCCCTATACTTGTGGGTCATCACACACACCAACAATTGTTAGCCGTGTGCGGCGTCCCCCTCCACAGTTTATGCCTCCGGTCATATCTTCGCAGTGCCTAGGCGAAACCCTGCGCGGACCAGTTCACCATCGCCGTCACCACGCCGTCGTGCTGACAGAACTCTCCCTCGATAGTTTGCTGGATCAAGAGTTCGAGGGACGTCATTGAGCTGAACGTGTGCAAAACTCGGAGGTGCCGTACGTTCGGTGCTTGATCGGTCAAAACGAGAAGAAGTTTGACTACATCAACCGCATTGTCAAATGCTTCCGCTTTCGGTCTACGAGGGTACGTGGACACACTCTCCCCCTCTCGTTGCTGTGCATCTCCTAGATAGATCTTGCGTGATCGTATATTTTTTTTGAAATTGCATGCTACGTTCCCCAACACTTTACGTATGTATAAAGTGGTTGTCAACGGTGGAACCCTACGTTTGACAAGGGAGATTGGAGAGAGGCAGTCGGTTTTGGGTGGATAGTTGGGCTTGGGCCGATGAGTTCACGTGGCCCAGCCAGGTGAAATCGTTT
This sequence comes from Triticum aestivum, assembly GCF_018294505.1. NCBI lineage: Eukaryota > Viridiplantae > Streptophyta > Magnoliopsida > Poales > Poaceae > Triticum > Triticum aestivum. Next base: position 96,247,308 of record NC_057796.1, on the reverse strand, counting down.
GGACGGTTCGTGGAGCCGAGCGAAACGTGAAATCGGTGTGGGAGTTCATCCCACTGCGGTTTTTTTCCTCGGACACGTGTGTAGAACAATTTTTAGATCTCAGCCGTTAATCTTTAAAGTTAACATAAAATCAATGGATATAAAAAGATGACGTATGAAGAACTATGAAAGTCTCCATGGAGAACTATGAAAGTCTCCTTCCTTTAATATTAGGTAAAGATAAAGAAGCGGAGGAAAACCCTTTTTTGTCGATTCTTATAGAAATAGGATATGCGTGCATGAGTTTTATAGAAATGAGTGTATGTGCGTTTGTGTCTATTACTGTGTTCAAAAAATAAATCGTGCTAGATATGGCCATACTCGCAACGAAGGTGGGTTGCTACATGTTACATAAAGTGTTAGCTGATCGAGTTAGATCGTACACGTACGTACGTGCATATATATGAAGGAAATATACCCTAGAGGCAATAATAAAGTTAATATTTATTTCCTTATATCATGAGAAATGCTTATTATTCATGCTAGAACTGTATTAACTGGAAACATGATACATGTGTGAATACATAGACAAACAGAGTGTCACTAGTATGTCTCTACTTGACTAGCTCGTTGATCAAAGATGGTTATGTTTCCTAGCCATAGACATGAGTTGTCATTTGACTAACGGGATCACATCATTAGGAGAATGATGTGATTGACTTGACCCATTCCGTTAGCTTAGCACTTGATCGTTTAGTATGTTGCTATTGCTTTCTTCATGACTTATACATGTTCCTATGACTATGAGATTATGCAACTCCCATTTATCGGAGGAACACTTTGTGTGCTACCAAACGTCACAACGTCTGGGTGATCATAAAGGTGCTCTACAGGTGTCTCCAAAGGTACTTGTTGAGTTGGCGTATTTCGAGATTGGGATTTGTCACTCCGATTGTCAGAGAGGTACGGTAATGCACATCACTATAAGCCTTGCAAGCATTGTAACTAATGAGTTAGTTGCGGGATGATGTATTATGGAATGAGTAAAGAGACTTGCCGGTAATGAGATTGAACTAGGTATTGAGATACCGACGATCGAATCTCGGGCAAGTAACATACCGATGACAAAGGGAACAACGTATGTTGTTATGCGGTTTGACCGATAAAGATCTTCGTAGAATATGTAGGAGCCAATATGAGCATCCAGGTTCTGCTATTGGTTATTGATAGGAGACATGTCTCGGTCATGTCTACATAGTTTTCGAACCCGTAGGGTCCGCACGCTTGAAGTTTGATGACGATCGGTTTTATGAGTTTTTGTGTTTTGATGTACCGAAGGTAGTTCGGAGTCCCGGATATGATCACGGACATGCCGAGGAGTCTCGAAATGGTCGAGATGTAACGATCGATATATTGGACGACTATATTCGGACATCGGAAAGGTTCCGAGTGATTCGGGTATTTTTCGGGGGTACCGGGGAGTTACGGGAATACGAGGAAGAAGTAATGGGCCTCATGGGCCAAGTGGTGGAAGAGAGGAGGCAGGGCGCGCGACCCCCCTAGCCCAAACCGAATTGGACTAGGGGGCCGGCCCCCTTTCCTCCTTTTCCTCCCTCTCCTTCATTCTCCTTCTCCTAGTAGGAGTAGGAAAGGGGAGTCCTACTCCTACTAGGAGGAGGACTCCCCCTGGCGCGCCCTACAGGGGCCGGCCGGCCTCCCCCTTGCTCCTTTATATACGGGGGCAGGGGGGCACCTCTAGACACAACAATTGATCATTGATCTCTTAGCCGCGTGCGGTGCCCCCCTCCACCATAATCCACCTCGATCATATCATAGCGGTGCTTAGGCGAAGCCCTGCGTCGGTAGCATCATCATCACCGTCATCACGCCGTCGTGCTAACGGAACTATCCCTCGAAGCTCTGCTGGATCGGAGTTCGTGGGATGTCATCGAGCTGAACGTGTGCTGAACTCGGAGGTGCCGTGCGTTTGGTACTTGGATCGGTCGGATCGTGAAGACGTACGACTACATCAACCACGTTGTGCTAACGCTTCCGCTTTCGGTCTATGAGGGTACGTGGACAACACACTCCCCTCTCGTTGCTATGCATCAGCATGTTCCTGCGTGTGCGTAGGAATTTTTTTGAAATTACTACGTTCCCCAACAGTGGTATCCGAGCCAGGTTTTATGCATAGATGTTATATGCACGAGTAGAACACAAGTGAGTTGTGGGCGATACAAGTCATACTCCTTACCAGCATGTCACACTTTGGTTCGCCGGTATTGTTGGATGAAGCGGCCCGGACCGACATTACGCGTACGCTTACGCGGGACTGGTTCTAACGACGTGCTTTGCACATAGGTGACTGGCGGGTGTTGGTTTCTCCAACTTTAGTTGAACTGAGTGTGGCTACGCCCGGTCCTTGAGAAGGTTAAAACAACACTAACTTGACGAACTATCGTTGTGGTTTTGATGCGTAGGCAAGAACGGTTCTTGCTCAGCCCATAGCAGCCACGTAAAACTTGCAACAACAAAGTAGAGGACGTCTAACTTGTTTTTGCAGGGCATGTTGTGATGTGATATGGTCAAGGCATGATGCTATATTTTATTGTATGAGATGATCATGTTTTGTAACCGAGTTATCGGCAACTGGCAGGAGCCATATGGTTGTCGCTTTATTGTATGCAATGCAATCGCCCTGTAATTGCTTTACTTTATCACTAAGCGGTAGCGATAGTCGTAGAAGCAATAGTTGGCGAGACGACAACGATGCTACGATGGAGATCAAGGTGTCGCGCCGGTGACGATGGTGATCATGACGGTGCTTCGGAGATGGAGATCACAAGCACAAGATGATGATGGCCATATCATATCACTTATATTGATTGCATGTGATGTTTATCTTTTATGCATCTTATTTTGCTTTGATTGACGCTAGCATTATAAGATGATCTCTCACTAAATTTCAAGATAAAAGTGTTCTCCCTGAGTATGCACCGTTGCCAAAGTTCATCGTGCCGAGAATACTCGGGTGTGATAAGCTCTACGTCCATCTACAACGGGTGCAAGCCAAATTTGCACACGCAGAATACTCGGGTTAAACTTGACGAGCCTAGCATATGCAGATATGGCCTCGGAACACTGAGACCGAAAGGTCGAGCATGAATCATATAGTAGATATGATCAACATAGTGATGTTCACCATTGAAAACTACTCCATCTCACGTGATGATCAGACATGGTTTAGTTGATTTGGATCACGTGATCACTTAGATGATTAATGGGATGTCTATCTAAGTGGGAGTTCTTAAGTAATATGATTAATTGAACTTAAATTTATCATGAACTTAGTCCTGATAGTATTAGCATATCTATGTTGTAGATCAATAGCTCGCGTTTAGCTCCTCTGTTTTATTTTTTGATATGTTCCTAAGAGAAAAACTAAGTTGAAAGATGTTAGTAGCAATGATACGGATTGGATCCGTGATCTGAGGATTATCCTCATTGCTGCACAGAAGAATTATGTCCTTGATGCACCGCTAGGTGACGGACCTATTGCAGGAGCATATACAGACGTTATGAACATTTGACAAAGCTCGGTATGATAACTACTTGATAGTTTAGTGCACCATGCTTTACGGCTTAGAACAGGGACTTCAAAAATGTTTTGAACGCCATGGAGCATATAAGATGTTCCAAGAGTTGAAATTGGTATTTCATACTCATGCCCGTGTTGAAAGGTATGAGACATTTGACAAGTACTTTGCCTACAAGATGGAGGAGAATAGCTCAGCTAGTGAGCATGTGCTCAGAATGTCTGAGTACTACAATCACTTGAATCAAGTGGGAGTTAATCTTCCAGATAAGATAGTGATTGACAGAGTTCTCTAGTCACTATCACCAAGTTACTTGAACTTCGTGATGAACTATAATATGCAAGGGATAACGGAAACGATTCCCGAGCTCTTCGTGATGCTAAAATCGGCGAAGGGAGAAATCAAGAAAAGCATCAAGTGTTGATGGTTAACAAGACCACTAGTTTCGAGAAAAAGGGCAAAGGGATAGAAAGGGAACTTCAAGAAGAATGACAAACAAGTTGTCACTCCCGTGAAGAAACCCAAAGCTAGACTCAAGCTTGAAACCGAGTGCTTCTACTGCAAAGGAAGTGGTCACTGGAAGTGGAACTGCCCCTAGATATTTGGCGGATAAGAAGGATGGCAAAGTGAAAAAAGCTATATTTGATATACATGTTATTGATATGTAGTTTACTAGTGTTTATAGCAACCCCATGGTATTTGATACTGGTTCAGTTGCTAAGAGTAGTAACTCGAAACGGGAGTTACAGAATGAACATAGACTAGTTAAGGGTGAAGTGACGATGTGTATTGGAAGTGGTTCCATGATTGATATGATCATCATCGCACACTCCCTATACTTTTGGGATTAGTGTTGAACCTAAAATAAATGTTATTTAGTGTTTGCGTTGAGCATGAATATGATTGGATCATGTTTATTGCAATGCGATTATTCATGTAAGCTAGAGAATAATTGTTGTTCTGTTTGCATGAATAAAACCTTCTATGGTCATACACCCAATGAAAATGGTTTGTTGGATCTCGATCGTGGTGATACACATTTTCATAATATTGAAGCCAAAAGATGCAAAGTTAATAATGATAGTGCAACTTATTTGTGGCACTGCCGTTTAGGTCATATTGGTGTAAAGCGCATGAAGAAACTCCATGCTAATGGACTTTTGGAATCACTTGATGCTTGCGAACCATGCCTCATGGGCAAGATGACTAAGACTCCATCCTCCGGAACAATGGAGGGAGCAACAGATTTGTTGGAAATCATACATACTGATGTATGTGGTCCGATGAATATTGAGGCTCGCGGCGGGTATCATTATTTTCTGACCTTCACAGATGATTTGAGCAGATATGGGTATATCTACTTGATGAAACACAAGTCTGAAACATTTGAAAAGTTCAAAGAATTTCAGAGTGAAGTGGAGAATCATCGTAACAAAAATAAAAGTTTCTACGATATGATCGCCGACGTAAAATATTTGAGTTACGAGTTTGGCCTTCCGTTAAAACAATGTGAAATAGTTTCACTACTCACGCCACCTGGAACACCACAGTGTAATGGTGTGTCCGAACGTCGTAACCATACTTTATTAGATATGGTGCGATCTATGATGTCTCTTTCTGATCTACCACTATCGTTTTGGGGTTATGCATTAGAGACGGCTACATTCACGTTAAAAAGGGCACCATCTAAATCCGTTGAGACGACACTGTATGAACTATGGTTTGGCAAGAAACCTAAGCTGTCATTTCTTAAAGTTTGAGGTTGCAATGCTTATGTGAAAAAGTTTCAACCTGATAAGCTCAAACCCAAATCGGAGAAGTGCATCTTCACAGGATACCCAAAAAGAAAATGTTGGGTACACCTTCTATCACAGATCCGAAGGCAAGATATTCGTTGTTGAGAATGTATCCTTTCCAGAGAAGGAGTTTCTCTCGAAAGAAGTGAGTGGGAGGAAAGTAGAACTTGATGAGGTAACTGTACCTGCTCCCTTATTGGAAAGTAGTTCATCACAGAAACCGGTTCCTGTGACACCTACACCAATTAGTGAGGAAGCTAAAGATGATGATCATGAAACTTCAGATCAAGTTACTACCGAACCTCGTAGGTCAACCAGAGTAAGATCCGCACCAGAGTGGTACGGTAATCTTGTTCTGGAGATCATGTTACTTGACCATGACGAACCTACGAACTATGAGGAAGCGATGTTGAGCCCAAATTCCGCAAAATGGCTTGAGGCCATGAAATATGAGATGGGATCCATGTATGAGAACAAAGTATGGACTTTGATTGACTTGCCCAATGATCGGTGAGCCATTGAGATTAAATGGATCTTCAAGAGGAAGACGAACGCTGATAGTAGTTTCACTATCTACAAAGCTAGAATTGTCGCAAAAGGTTTTCGACAAGTTCAAGGTGTTGACTACGATGAGAGTTTCTCACTCGTATCTATGCTTAAGTCTGTCCGAATCATGTTAGCAATTGCCGCATTTTATGAAATCTGGCAAATGGATAAACAAAACTACATTCCTTAATGGATTTATTAAAGAAGAGTTGTATATGATGCAACTAGAAGGTTTTATCAATCCTAAAGGTGCTAACAAAATATGCAAGCTCCAGCGATCCATCTATGGACTGGTGCAAGCATCTCGGAGTTGGAATATACGCTTTGATAAGTTGATCAAAGCATATAGTTTTATACAGACTTGCGGTGAAGCCTGTATTTACAAGAAAGTGAGTGGGAGCACTACAGCATTTCTGATAAGTATATGTGAATGACATATTGTTGATCGGAAATAATGTAGAATTATTCTGCAAAGCATAAAGGAGTGTTTGAAAGGAGTTTTTCAAAGAAAGACCTCGGTGAAGCTGCTTACATATTGAGCATCAAGATCTATAGAGATAGATCAAGACGCTTGATAAATTTTTTCAATGAGAACATACCTTGACAAGATTTTGAAGTAGTTCAAAATGGAACAGTCAAAGAAAGAGTTCTTGCCTGTGTTATAAGGTGTGAAATTGAGTAAGACTCAAAGCCCGACCACGGCAGAAGATAGAAAGAGAATGAAAGTCATTCCCTATGCCTCAGCCATAGGTTCTATAAAGTATGCCATGCTGTGTACCAGATCTATTGTATACCCTACACTAAGTTTGGCAAGGGAGTACAATAGTGATCTAGGAGTAGATCGCTGAACAGCGGTCAAAATTATCCTTAGTGGAATAAGGATATGTTTCTCGATTATGGAGGTGACAAAAGGTTCGTCATAAACGGTTACGTCGATGCAAGCTTTGACACCGATCTGGATGACTCTAAGTCTCGACCTAGATACATACTGAAAATGGGAGCTATTAGCTAGAGTAGCTGCGTGCAGAGCATTGTAAACATAGAAATTTGCAAAATACTTACGGATCTAAATGTGACAGACCCGTTGACTAAAATTATCTCACAAGCAAAACATGATCACACCTTAGTACTCTTTGGGTGTTAATCACATAGCGATGTGAACTAGATTACTGACTCTAGTAAACCCTTTGGGTGTTGGTCACATGTCGATGTGAACTATGGGTGTTAACCACATAAAGATGTGAACCATTGATGTTAAATCACATGGCGATGTGAACTAGATTATTGACTCTAGTGCAAGTGGGAGACTGAAGGAAATATACCCTAGAGGCAATAATAAAGTTATTATTTATCTCCTTATATCATGATAAATGTTTATTATTCATGCTAGAATTGTATTAACCGGAAACATGATACATGTGTGAATACATAGACAAACAGAGTGTCACTAGTATGCCTCTACTTGACTAGCTCGTTGATCAAAGATGGTTATGTTTCCTAGCCATAGACATGAGTTGTCATTTGATTAATGGGAGCACATCATTAGGAGAATGATGTGATTGACATGACCCATTCCGTTAGCTTAGCGCTTGATCGTTTAGTATGTTGCTATTGCTTTCTTCATGACTTATACATGCTCCTATGACTATGAGATTATGCAACTCCCGTTTACGGGAGGAACACTTTGTGTGCTACCAAATGTCACAACGTAACTGGGTGATTATAAAGGTGCTCTACAGGTGTCTCCAAAGGTACTTGTTGAGTTGGCGTATTTCGAGATTGGGATTTTTCACTCCGATTGTCGGAGAGGTATCTCTGGGCCCACTCGGTAATGCACATCACTATAAGCCTTGCAAGCATTGTAACTAATGAGTTAGTTGCGGGATGATGTATTACAGAACAAGTAAAGAGACTTGCCGGTAACGAGATTGAACTAGGTATTCAGATACCGACGATCGAATCTCGGGCAAGTAACATACCGATGACAAAGGGAACAACGTATGTTGTTATGCGGTTTGACCGATAAAGATCTTCGTAGAATATGTAGGAGCCAATATGAGCATCCAGGTTCCGCTATTGGTTATTGATAGGAGACATGTCTCGGTCATGTCTACATAGTTCTCGAACCCGTAGGGTCCGCACGCTTAAAGTTTGATGACGATCGGTATTATGAGTTTTTGTGTTTTGATGTACCGAAGGTAGTTCGGAGTCCCGGATATGATCACGAACATGACGAGGAGTCTCGAAATGGTCGAGACGTAAAGATCGATATATTGGACGACTATATTCAGACATCGGAAAGGTTCCGAGTGATTCGGGTATTTTTCGGGGGTACCGGGGAGTTACGGGAATACGAGGAAGAAGTAATGGGCCTCATGGGCCAAGTGGTGGAAGAGAGGAGGCAGGGTGCGCGGCCCCCTAGCCCAAACCGAATTGGACTAGGGGGCCGGCCCCCCTTTCCTCCTTTTCCTCCCTCTCCTTCCTTCTCCTTCTCCTCCTTCCTTTCCTCCTCCTACTCCTACTAGGAGGAGGAGGACTCCTCCTGGCGCGCACTACAGGGGTCGGCCGGCCTCCCCCTTGCTCCTTTATATACGGGGGCAGGGGGGCACCTCTAGACACAACAATTGATCATCGATCTCTTAGCCGTGTGCGGTGGCCCCCTCCACCATAATCCACCTCGATCATATCGTAGTGGTGCTTAGGCGAAGCCCTGCATCGGTAGCATCATCATCACCATCATCACGGCGTCGTGCTGACGGAACTATCCCTCAAAGCTCTGCTGGATCGGAGTTCGTGGGACGTCATCGAGCTGAATGTGTGCTGAACTCAGAGGGGTCATGCGTTCGGTACTTGGATCGGTCGGATCGTGAAGACGTACGACTACATCAACTGCGTTGTGCTAACGCTTCCGCTTTCGGTCTACGAGGGTACGTGGACAACACTCTCCCCTCTCGTTGCTATGCATCACCATGATCCTGCGTGTGCGTAGGAATTTTTTTGAAATTACTACGTTCCCAACAGCGGCATCCGAGCCAGGTTTTATGCGTAGATGTTATATGCACGAGTAGAACACAAGTGAGTTGTGGGCGATACAAGTCATATTGCTTACCAGCATGTCACACTTTCGTTCGGCAGTATTGTTGGATGAAGCGGCCCGGACCGACATTACGCGTACGCTTACGCGAGACTGGTTCTACCGAAGAGCTTTGCACATAGGTGGCTGGCGGGTGTCAGTTTCTCCAACTTTAGTTGAACTGAGTGTGGCTACACCCGGTCCTTGAGAAGGTTAAAACAACACTAACTTGACGAACTATCGTTGTGGTTTTGATGCGTAGTTAAGAACGGTTCTTGCTCAGCCCGTAGCAGCCACGTAAAACTTGCAACAACAAAGTAGAGGACGTCTAACTTTTTTTTGCAGGGCATGTTGTGATGTGATATGGTCAAGGCATGATGCTATATTTTATTGTATGAGATGATCATGTTTTGTAACTGAGTTATCGGCAACTGGCAGGAGCCATATGGTTGTCGCTTTATTGTATGCAATGCAATCGCCCTGTAATTGCTTTACTTTATCACTAAGCGGTAGCGATAGTCGTAGAAGCAATAGTTGGCGAGACGACAACGATGCTACGATGGAGATCAAGGTGTCGCGCCGGTGACGATGGTGATCATGACGGTGCTTCGGAGATGGAGATCACAAGCACACGAAGATGATGGCCATATCATATCACTTATATTGATTGCACGTGGTGTTTATCTTTTATGCATCTTATTTTGCTTTGATTGACGGTAGCATTATAAGATGATCTCTCACTAAATTTCAAGATAAAAGTGTTCTCCCTGAGTACGCACCGTTGCCAAAGTTCGTCGTGCCGAGACACCACGTGATGATCGGGGTGTGATAAGCTCTACGTCCATCTACAACGGGTGCAAGCCAGTTTTGCACACGCAGAATACTCGGGTTAAACTTGACGAGCCTAGCATATGCAGATATGGCCTCGGAACACTGAGACCGAAAGGTCGAGCGTGAATCATATAGTAGATATGATCAACATAGTGATGTTCACCATTGAAAACTACTCAATTTCACGTGATGATCGGACATGGTTTAGTTGATTTGGATCATGTGATCACTTAGATGATTAGAGGGATGCCTGTCTAAGTGGGAGTTCTTAAGTAATATGATTAATTGAACTTAAATTTATCATGAACTTAGTCCTGATAGTATTAGCATATCTATGTTGTAGATCAATAGCTCGCGTTTAGCTCCTCTGTTTTATTTTTTGATGTGTTCCTAAGAGAAAAACTAAGTTGAAAGATATTAGTAGCAATGATACGGATTGGATCCGTGATCTGAGGATTATCCTCATGGCTGCACAGAAGAATTATGTCCTTGATGCACCGCTAGGTGACGGACCTATTGCAGGAGCATATACAGACGTTATGAACGTTTGACAAAGCTCGGTATGATAACTACTTGATAGTTTAGTGCACCATACTTTACGGCTTAGAACAGGGACTTAAAAAATGTTTTGAACGCCATGGAGCATATAAGATGTTCCAAGAGTTGAAATTGGTATTTCATACTCATGCCCGTGTTGAAAGGTATGAGACATTTGACAAGTACTTTGCCTACAAGATGGAGGAGAATAACTCAGCTAGTGAGCATGTGCTCAGAATGTCTGAGTACTACAATCACTTGAATCAAGTGGGAGTTAATCTTCCGAATAAGATAGTGATTGACAGAGTTCTCTAGTCACTATCACCAAGTTACTTGAACTTCGTGATGAACTATAATATGCAAGGGATAACGGAAATGATTCCCGAGCTCTTCGTGATGCTAAAATCGGCGAAGGTAGAAATCAAGAAAAGCATCAAGTGTTGATGGTTAACAAGACCACTAGTTTCAAGAAAAAGGGCAAAGGGATAGAAAGGGAATTTCAAGAAGAATGACAAACAAGTTTTCACTCCCGTGAAGAAACCCAAAGCTAGACTCAAGCTTGAAACTGAGTGCTTCTACTGCAAAGGAAATGGTCACTGGAAGTGGAACTGCCCCTAGATATTTGGCGGATAAGAAGGATGGCAAAGTGAACAAAGCTATATTTGATATACATGTTATTGATATGTACTTTACTAGTGTTTATAGCAACCCCACGGTATTTGATACTGGTTCAGTTGCTAAGAGTAGTAACTCGAAACGGGAGTTGCTGAATGAACAAAGACTAGTTAAGGGTGAAGTGACGATGTGTATTGGAAGTGGTTCCAAGATTGATATGATCATCATCGCACAGTCCCTATACTTTCGGGATTAGTGTTGAACCTAAAATAAATGTTATTTAGTGTTTGCGTTGAGCATGAATATGATTGGATCATGTTTATTGCAATACGGTTATTCATGTAAGCTAGAGAATAATTGTTGTTCTGTTTGCATGAATAAAACCTTCTATGGTCATACACCCAATGAAAATAGTTTGTTGGATCTCGATCGTGGTGATACACATTTTCATAATATTGAAGCCAAAAGATGCAAAGTTAATAATGATAGTGGAACTTATTTGTGGCACTGCCGTTTAGGTCATATTGGTGTAAAGCGCATGAAGAAACTCCATGCTAATGGACTTTTGGAATCACTTGATGCTTGCGAACCATGCCTCATGGGCAAGATGACTAAGACTCCGTTCTCCGGAACAATGGAGCGAGCAACAGATTTGTTGGAAATCATACATACTGATGTATGTGGTCTGATGAATATTGAGGCTCGCGGCGAGTATCATTATTTTCTGACCTTCATAGATGATTTGAGCAGATATGGGTATATCTACTTGATGAAACACAAGTCTGAAACATTTGAAAAGTTCAAAGAATTTCATAGTGAAGTGGAGAATCATCGTAACAAAAATAAAAGTTTCTACGATATGATCGCAGAGGTAAAATATTTGAGTTACGAGTTTGGCCTTCAGTTAAAACAATGTTAAAAAGTTTCACTACTCATGCCACCTGGAACACCACAGTGTAATAGTGTGTCCGAACGTCGTAACCATACTTTATTAGATATGGTGCGATCTATGATGTCTCTTACCGATCTACCACTATCGTTTCAGGGTTATGCATTAGAGACAGCTACATTCACATTAAATAGGGCACCATGTAAATCCGTTGAGACGACACCGTATGAACTATGGTTTGGCAAGAAACCTAAGCTGTCGTTTCCTAAAGTTTGAGGTTGCAATGCTTATGTGAAAAAGTTTCAACCTGATAAGCTCAAACCCAAATCGGAGAAGTGCGTCTTCATAGGATACCCAAAAGAAAATGTTGGGTACACGTTCTATCACAGATCCGAAGGCAAGATATTCGTTGCTGAGAATGGATCCTTTCTAGAGAAGGAGTTTCTCTCGAAAGAAGTGAGTGGGAGGAAAGTAGAACTTGATGAGGTAACTGTACCTGCTCCCTTATTGGAAAGTAGTTCATCACAGAAACCGGTTCCTATGACACCTACACCAATTAGTGAGGAAGCTAATGATGATGATCATGAAACTTGAGATCAAGTTACTACCGAACCTCGTAGGTCAACAAGAGTAAGATCTGCACCAGAGTGGTACGGTAATCTTGTTCTGGAGATCATGTTACTTGACCATGCTGAACCTACGAACTATGAGGAAGCGATGATGAGCCCAGATTCCGCAAAATGGCTTGAGGCCATGAAATCTGAGATGGGATCCATGTATGAGAACAAAATATGGACTTTGATTGACTTGCCCAATGATCGGCGAGCCATTGAGATTAAATGGATCTTCAAGAGGAAGACGGACGCTGATAGTAGTGTTACTATCTACAAAGCTAGAATTGTCGCAAAAGGTTTTCGACAAGTTCAAGGTGTTGACTACGATGAGAGTTTCTCACTCGTATCTATGCTTAAGTCTGTCCGAATCATGTTAGCAATTGCCGCATTTTATGAAATCTGGCAAATGGATAAACAAAACTACATTTCTTAATGGATTTATTAAAGAAGAGTTGTATATGATGCAACCAGAAGGTTTTGTCAATTCTAAAGGTGCTAACAAAATATGCAAGCTCCAGCGATCCATCTATGGACTGGTGCAAGCATCTCGGAGTTGGAATATACGCTTTGATAAGTTGATCAAAGCATATAGTTTTATACAGACTTGCGGTGAAGCCTGTATTTACAAGAAAGTGAGTGGGGGCACTACAACATTTCTGATAAGTATATGTGAATGACATATTGTTGATCGGAAATAATGTAGAATTATTCTGCAAAGCATAAAGGAGTGTTTGAAAGGAGTTTTTCAAAGAAAGACCTCGGTGAAGCTGCTTACATATTGAGCATCAAGATCTATAGAGATAGATCAAGACGCTTGATAAGTTTTTTCAATGAGTACATACCTTGACAAGATTTTGAAGTAGTTCAAAATGGAACAATCAAAGAAAGAGTTCTTGCCTGTGTTACAAGGTGTGAAATTGAGTAAGACTCAAAGCCCGACCACGGCAGAAGATAGAAAGAGAATGAAAGTCATTCCCTATGCCTCAGCCATAGGTTCTATAAAGTATGCCATGTTGTGTACCAGATCTATTGTATACCCTACACTAAGTTTGGCAAGGGAGTACAATAGTGATCTAGGAGTAGATCGCTGAACAGCGGTCAAAATTATCTTTAGTGGAATAAGGATATGTTTCTGGATTATGGAGGTGACAAAAGGTTCGTCGTAAACGGTTACGTCGATGCAAGCTTTGACACCGATCTGGATGACTCTAAGTCTCGACCTAGATACATACTAAAAATGGGAGCTATTAGCTAGAGTAGCTGCGTGCAGAGCATTGTAAACATAGAAATTTGCAAAATACTTACGGATCTGAATGTGACAGACCCGTTGACTAAAATTATCTCACAAGCAAAACATGATCACACCTTAGTACTCTTTGGGTGTTAATCACATAGCGATGTGAACTAGATTACTGACTCTAGTAAACCCTTTGGGTGATGGTCACATGTCGATGTCAACTATGGGTGTTAACCACATAAAGATGTGAACCATTGATGTTAAATCACATGGCGATGTGAACTAGATTATTGACTCTAGTGCAAGTGGGAGACTGAAGGAAATATGCCCTAGAGGCAATAATAAAGTTATTATTTATCTCCTTATATCATGATAAATGTTTATTATTCATGCTAGAATTGTATTAACCGGAAACATGATACATGTGTGAATACATAGACAAACAGAGTGTCACTAGTATGCCTCTACTTGACTAGCTCGTTGATCAAAGATGGTTATGTTTCCTAGCCATAGACATGAGTTGTCATTTGATTAATGGGATCACATCATTAGGAGAATGATGTGATTGACTTGACCCATTCCGTTAGCTTAGCGCTTCATCGTTTAGTATGTTGCTATTGCTTTCTTCATGAGTTATACATGCTCCTATGACTATGAGATTATGCAACTCCCGTTTCGGGAGGAACACTTTGTGTGCTACCAAATGTCACAACGTAACTGGGTGATTATAAAGGTGCTCTACAGGTGTCTCCAAAGGTACTTGTTGAGTTGGCGTATTTCAAGATTGGGATTTGTCACTCCGATTGTCGGAGAGGTATCTCTGGGCCCACTCGGTAATGCACATCACTATAAGCCTTGCAAGCATTGTAACTAATGAGTTAGTTGCGGGATGATGTATTAAAGAACAAGTAAATAGACTTGCCGGTAACGAGATTGAACTAGGTATTGAGATACCGACGATCGAATCTCGGGCAAGTAACATACCGATGACAAAGGGAACAACGTATGTTGTTATGCGGTTTGACCGATAAAGATCTTCGTAGAATATGTAGGAGCCAATATGAGCATCCAGGTTCCGCTATTGGTTATTGACAGGAGACATGTCTCGGTCATGTCTACATAGTTCTCGAACCCGTAGGGTCCGCACGCTTAAAGTTTGATGACGATCGGTATTATGAGTTTTTGTGTTTTGATGTACCGAAGGTAGTTCGGAGTCCCGGATATGATCACGAACATGACGAGGAGTCTCAAAATGGTCGAGACGTAAAGATCAATATATTGGACGACTATATTCGGACATCGGAAAGGTTCCGAGTGATTCGGGTATTTTTCGGGGGTACCGGGGAGTTACGGGAATACGAGGAAGAAGTAATGGGCCTCATGGGCCAAGTGGTGGAAGAGAGGAGGCAGGGCGCGCGGCCCCCTAGCCCAAACCGAATTGGACTAGGGGGCCGGCCCCACTTTCCTCCTTTTCCTCCCTCTCCTTCCTTCTCCTTCTCCTCCTAGTAGGAGTAGGAAAGGGGAGTCCTACTCCTACTAGGAGGAGGACTCCTCCACCTGGCGCGCCCTACAGGGGCCGGCCGGCCTCCCCCTTGCTCCTTTATATACGGGGGCAGGGGGGCACCTCTAGACACAACAATTGATCATTGATCTCTTAGCCGTGTGCGGTGCCCCCTCCACCATAATCCACCTCGATCATATCATAGCGGTGCTTAGGCGAAGCCCTGCGTCAGTAGCATCATCATCACCGTCATCACGCCGTCGTGCTGACGGAACTATCCCTCGAAGCTCTGCTGGATCGGAGTTCGTGGGACGTCATCGAGCTGAACATGTGCTGAACTCGGAGGTGCCGTGCGTTCGGTACTTGGATCGGTCGGATCGTGAAGACGTACGACTACATCAGCCGCGTTGTGCTAACGCTTCCGCTTTCGGTGTACGGGGGTACATGGACAACACTCTCCCCTCTCGTTGGTATGCATCACCATGATCCTGCGTGTGCGTAGGATTTTTTTTGAAATTACTATGTTCCCCAAGAATATATTGTCGTCAATACCGATGCAAGTTGGCGCGCGACCCATGAGGTACACGTAGAGATATGCATGATCGGTGGATCAGGACAGGGATAGTGCATGAGAACGGTCGTATCCGACTGGCAATTGCACATGGATTGATAATTGATACTCATGGATGGCTCTGTTTCGTCCTCTTCGATGAGTGCCTAAGAGCATGTCTAACACGTCCAGTAACCGCGTGTTCCACAAAACGCATATAAGGGTTCCCATAAATTGGTTTTACAGTACGACGAGCGATCCGGCTGAGCAGATCCCTGTGACGCCCCCAATTTGACCGTACACTAATCATGCACGCAAGTGTGTACGATCAAGATCAGGGACTCACGGGAAGATATCACAACACAACTCTACAACATAAATAAGTCATACAAGCATCATAATACAAGCCAGGGGCCTCGAGGGCTCGAATACAAGTGCTCGATCACAGACGAGTCAGCTCAAGCAACAATATCTGAGTACAGACATAAGTTAAACAAGTTTGCCTTAAGAAGGCTAGCACAAACTGGGATACAGATCGAACGAGGCGCAGGCCTCCTACCTGGGATCCTCCTAACTACTCCTGGTCGTCGTCAGCGGCCTGCACGTAGTAGTAGGCACCTCCAGTGTCGTAGGTGTCGTCGTCGACGGTGGCGTCTGGCTCCTCGACTCCAACATCTGGTTGCGACAACCAGATAGAAAGGAAAGGGGGAAAAGAGGGAGAGAAGCAACCGTGAGTACTCATCCAAAGTACTCGCAAGCAAGGAGCTATACTACATAAGCATGGGTATATGTGTAAAGGGGCATATCAGTGGACTGAACTGCAGAATGCCAGAATAAAAGGGGGATAGCTAGTCCTGTCGAAGACTACGCTTCTGGTCATCTCCATCTTGCAGCATGTAGAAGAGAGTAGATTGAAGTCCTCCAAGTAGCATCGCATAGCATAATCCTACCCGGCGATCCCCTCCTCGTCGCCCTGTTAGAGAGCGATCACCGGGTTGTATCTGGCACTTGGAAGGGTGTATTTTATTCAGTATCCAGTTCTAGTTGTCATAAGGTCAAGGTACAACTCCGGGTCGTCCTTTTACCGAGGGACACGGCTATTCGAATAGATAAACTTCCCTGCAGGGGTGCACCACATAACCCAACACGCTCGATCCCATTTGGCCGGACACACTTTTCTGGGTCATGCCCGGCCTCGTAAGATCAACACGTCACAGCCCCACCTAGGCTCAACAGAGAGGTCAGCACGCCGGTCTAAACCTATGCGCGCAGGGGTCTGGGCCCATTGCCCTATGCACACCTGCACATTGCGTACGCGGCCGGAAGCAGACCTAGCCCCCTTAATACAAGCGCGAGCTTACGGTCCAATGCGGCGCGCGCCACTCAGTTGCTGACGTCAAAAGAGCTTCGGCTGATACCACGACGTCGGGATACCCATAACTACTCCCACGTAGATGGTTAGTGCGTATAGACCAAATGGCCAGACTCAGATCAAATACCAAGATCTCGTTAAGCGTGTTAAGTAACCGCGAACGCCGACCAGGGCCAGGCCCACCTCTCACCTAGGCGGTCTCAACCTGCCCTGTCGCTCCGCCACAAAGATCCACTCGCGAGTACTCCTACGAGCCGACCCGACTTTAGTCATCACATGTGTCATGTATATAGTATATAAGTATATACCCGTGATCACCGCCCAGGTGATCACGGCCCGATAGTATAGCACAGCAGACGGACAAGAATGTAGGGCCACTGATGGAAAACTAGCATCCTATACTAAGCATGTAGGATTGCAGGTAAAGGTAACAACAGTAGTAGCAAGGATAGGCTATGCATCAGGATAGGATATCGAAAAGCAGTAACATGCTACACTACTCTAATGCAAGCAGTATAGAGAAGAATAGGCGATATCTGGTGATCAAGGGGGGGGGCTTGCCTGGTTGCTCTGGCAAGTAGGAGGGGTCGTCAACTCCGTAGTCGAACTGGGCAGCAGCAGTGTCGGTCTCGTAGTCTACCGAGAGAAGAGGGGGAAGAAACAGTAAATACAATGCAAACATAAACATGACGATGCGTGACATGACACTGAGCAGTGCTAGGTGTGTCCTAACGCGACAGTAGGTGGTACCGGCGAAGGGGGGGAACATCCGGGAAGTATTCCCGATGTTTCGCGTTTTTGGACAGACGGACCGGAGGGGGAAAGTTGCTAGTTTGATAGGTTAGGGAGGTGTGGTGGACGAACAGACTGCGTATTCGGAATCGTCTCGTCGTTCTGAGCAACTTTCATGTAGAAAACATTTTCATCCGAGTTACAGTTTAAAAGATATGAATTTTCAAAGATTATTTGAATTAAGCAAAAATGAATTATGACGTCAGCATGAGGTAATGCTGACGTCAGCAGGTCAACAGGTCGGCTGACCAGTCAAACCAGACAGGTGGGTCCAGTGGGACCCACATGTCATTGACAGGGCACTAACAGAGTTTTATAATTAACCTAAACAAGGTTATTAGCAGGTAGGCCCCACCTGTCAGTGCCTATTTAGATTAATTAATTAGTTTTATTTATAAAAACATTTTTTTTTGTTAATTATGCGGCGGGGTCCGCATGTCAGTGGCTGGGGCCTGCCCAGTCAGCAGTTGACTGGGGTCAACCCAGTCAACTGGGCCACCAGGACCCACTGGCAGCGACCCAGGGGGTGGCCCCAGGTGTGCCAGCTCAGCGCGGCCGGCGGCTCAATGCCGGCGATGCCAAACGCGGCGGCGCGGCTCGGATCTCGCCGGATTTCGCCTACGGGGCTCGGGGAGGAGCGGGGCTAGTCTCATTCGAACGAGCTCGCAGCGCCGCATCCAGTGGTGGCCGTAGCTTCGCCGCACTTGGCCGGAATCGGCGCCGGCGAGCGGCAGAGGTGGCGGCGTGCACGGGTGCTCGACGAAAACGGAGCTACGGTGTGCTATCGAGCAAACGGAGGGGCTGGGGAGTATCTACGCGCTGTGGGGAGTGCAACGGGCTTGAGCCCGTGACCAAAAGGTCACCGGAGCCTTGCCGGCGGCGAGCTCCGCGGCGACACGTTCAGACGTAAGCAGAGCGGCAGCTACGAGAGCTCAAGAGGCCAGGAGAGCGAGGGGAGAGGATGAGGGGCTCACCGCGCGGCGCAAGAAAGGCCCGTGGGAGGCTTAGTAGCAGCAGCAGTCGCCGGAGTCGAAGAAGACGGCGGCGACCCGAGGAAGAAGGCGACGGCGTTGGGGGTGATGTAGGGGGTCCCGGCTCGAGCAGGTGGTCGGGGAGGACGGGCTCGACGCGGCGGAGCTCGTGGACACGTCGAGGTCGCGAGGAAAGCACGGTGGTCGCGTGAACGACAGAGAACGGCGGCGACCGTGTCGGTCTCCTCTCCAGAACGAAGGAGAGGGTGAGGGGAGAGGTGGATCTGGGGGAGGGGAGGCGCAGAGGCGAGCGAGAGGGGCAAGTGGGAGGGATGGGCGGAGGCCGAGGCGTTGGGGCGGCCTTATCCTCCCCCGTCGCCGGCGAGGGGGTGCGGCGGGGACCTGCCCCTGTTCCGACCCCGGTCGGGGGAACAGGGAAGGGGAGGGCACGGTCGAGCGAGGTGGGCCAGGCCGGCTGGGCCTGGGGTCGGCCCAGTTGGGCCAGGGTCCAGTGGGGGGAAGGGGGGTTCCTTTTCTTGTTTGTTTTCTTTTTCTTTTTGTTCTGTTTTCTCTTTATTTATTTATTTTCTTTTCTGTTTTAATTCATTTAAAAGCATTTAGGCATTTTATAAAAATGTGATTACTTCACCATAATTACCAATGCAATAATTGACATGGCCCGAACATTTTTATTATAATATTTGAAAACTTTTGTCGTTTGACTTATTTAGGATTTAAATTTGAAACGGTTTTGAATTAACCCGAGATTAATTTCAGTGACAGAGGTGACGTGCCATCATTAACGTGAGATTACTGTAGCATGATTATCCGGGCGTTACAATCCCGTAAACACATCTCAGAAATATTTTACGCAATGCGTTTACAGGTTTGTTCGGCCGGAGCGCTCGCCACATTATAATTTTTTCGTAAAACATCAAATAAATTGCACATTTCACAATAACGTCAGTCGAATCAAATCTAAAATAAATTCAACATACGAATATATAAATGGTCATCCTCCGGCTGGTCGACCGTCGATCCGTGCCGCTTTTTCTTCGGCCCCGCCTCAAATTCGTCGACGAGATGCAACAATACTATGTTTTCATCATCGTCGTCGAGGATCAAATCTTCTATGTCTGAATCGCCAGACGAAAATGACGAGGAGGAACTCCAATCCATCTACAATATGCACACTGCTACTTGTGAGCTACGTTGAGATTTCCTCGAATAGGAGAGGAGATGTACAGTAGAGATAAGTATTTCTCTCAGTTAAGAACCAATGTTATCAATCCAGTAAAAGAATCACACAAAGCCTCGTGAACAGCACCTGCACACACAAAAGCAAATACTTGCACCCAACGCAAACAAGAGGGTTTTCAATCCCCTTGACGGTACTTGCAAGGATTAAATCTCGTAGTGGTAGATAGTAAAGTAAATTGCAAAACAAAATAAAAGAAATAATATTGCAACAAAGTATTTTTGTGTTTTTATATATATGATAAAAGTAGACCCAGGGGCCATAGTTTTTACTAGAGGCTTCTCTCTCGATCACATAGCATACGGTGGATGAACAAGTTACTGTTGGGCAATTAATAGTAAAATGCATAGTATGACGATATTCAAGGCAATGATCATGTATATAGACATCACGTCCGAGTCAAATAGACTGACTCCTTCTTGCATTTACTACTGTTACTCCACCAATCGACCGCTATCCAGCATTGCATCTATGGTATTAAGTATAAAACAGAGTAACACCTTATGCAAGATGACATGATGTAGACAAAGTAAATCCGATCAATATGAGTAAACCCCGTCGTTTTACCATTAATGACAACAATACAAATATGTGTCTTGTCCCCTTCTGTCACTGGGATATAGAGCACCATAAGATTGAACCAATTACAAAGCACCTCTCCTACTGAAGATAAATCAATCTAGTGGCCAAACCAAATGGATAGATAGGAGAGAAATACAAAGCTAAAACAATCATGCATAATAGAAAAGACTCCATTAATATTCATAATTATTCAGATCATAAACCAACAATTCATTGGATCCCAACAAACACACCGCAAAAGAAGATTACATCGAATAGAACTCCAAAGAACATCGAGGAGAACATTGTATTGAAGATCAAAGAGAGGGGAGAAGTCGTTTAGCTACTAGCTATGGACCCCTAGGTCTGTGGTGAACTACTCAGGCATCATCGGAGGGCAGCAAGGATGATGTAGAAGCCCTCCATGATCGATTTCCCCTCCAGCAGAGTACCAGAAAAGGCCTCCAGATGGGATCACGGAAGAACAGAAACTTGCGGCGGCGAAAAAAGTGTTTTGGCTGGCTCTCTGTTGGTTTCATGATTTAGAGAATTTATGGAGATGGAATTAGGTCAGACGGAGCCACGAGGGGCCCACAAGGTAGTAGGGCGCGCCGCCCCCAGGCCGCGCCCTGTTGCCTTGCCGTCTCCTCGTTTGCCTTCTGGTCTCCTCCCGAAACTTCTAGGGTCTCTCTTGTCCAGAAAAAATTGTCAAAAAGTTCCGTAGCATTTGGACTCCGTTTGGTACTGATTTGCTGGAAAAGCAAAAACAGGCAAAACACAACAACTGGCACTAGGCACTGGGTTAATATGCTAGTCCTAAAAAAATGATATAAAATAGCATATAAATCCATATAAACATCCAAGACTGAAAATATAATAGCACTGAAGAATAACAAATTATAGATACTTTGGAGACGTATCACACACAAGCCGTCATGAGTTTCACCCAAACCTACTCCGGGCCAAAATCGAGCATGAGCCGGCATGAGTTTCACCCAACCTTACCTCGCCCGAAGGAAAGCCGCGTTGCGCTGCCCTTTCTTCTCCCCGCCAGCTAACACGGAGCCACCCCTTTCTTCTTCCCGCCGCCCACCGTCGCGCCGCCCCTTTCTTCTCCTCTCGGCCGAAGAGTGATAACCCACAAGTATAGGGGATCGCAATAGTTTTCGAGGGTAGAGTATTCAACCCAAATTTATTGATTCGACACAAGGGGAGCCAAAGAATATTCTCAAGTATTAGCAGTTGAGTTGTCAATTCAACCACACCTGGAAAACTTAATATCTGCAGCAAAGTATTTAGTAGCAAAGTAGTATGGAAGTAATGGTAACGGTGGCAAAAGTGACAGTAGCAGTTTTGTAGTAATCGTAACAGTGGCAACAGTAAAGTAACTAAGCAAAGATCAATATGTGAAAAGCTCGTAGGCAATGGATCAATGATGGATAATTATGTCGGATGCGATTTCTCATGCAACATTTATAACATAGGGTGACACAGAACTAGCTCCAGTTCATCAATGTAATGTAGGCATGTATTCCAAATATAGTCATACGTGCTTATGGAAAAGAACTTGCATGACATCTTTTATCCTACCCTCCCGTGGCAGCGGGGTCCTATTGGAAACTAAGGGATATTAAGGCCTCCTTTTAATAGAGTACCGGACCAAAGCATTAACACTTAGTGAATACATGAACTCCTCAAACTATGGTCATCACTGGGAGTGGTCCCGATTATTGTCACTTCGGGGTTGCCGGATCATAACACATAGTAGGTGACTATTGACTTGCAAGATAGGATCAAGAACTCACATATATTCATGAAAACATAATAGGTTCAGATTTGAAATCATGGCACTCGGGCCCTAGTGACAAGCATTAAGCACAGCAAAGTCATAGCAACATCAATCTTAGAACATAATGGATACTAGGGATCAAACCCTAACAAAACTAACTCGATTACATGGTAAATCTCATCCAACCCATCACCGTCCAGCAAGCATACGATGGGATTACTCATGCACGGCGGTGAGCATCATGAAATTGGTGATGGAGGATGGTTGATGATGACGACGGTGATGGATCCCCCTCTCCGGAGCCCCGAACGGACTCCAGATCAGCCCTACCGAGAGATATTAGGGCTTGGCGGCGGCTCCGCATTGTAAAACGCGATGAATCCTTCTCTCTGATTTTTTTTCTCCCCGAACATGAATATATGGAGTTGGATTTGAGGTCGGTGGAACTCCAGGGGGCCCACGAGGCAGGGGGCGCGCCCCAGGGGGGTGGGCGCACCCTCCACCCTCGTGGACATGGTGTGGGGCCCCTGGTGTTGATTCTTTCTCCATTATTTTTTATTAATTCCATAAATATTCTCCGGGAAGTTTTAGGTCATTCCGAGAACTTTTATTTCTGAACAAAAATAACACCATGGCAACTCTGCTGAAAACAACATCAGTCCAGGTTAGTTCCATTCAAATCATGCAAGTTAGAGTCCAAAACAAGGGCAAAAGTGTTTGGAAAAGTAGATACGTTGGAGACATATCAAGTAGCGCTCCGCAACCCTCTTCCCCCGACGCGCACCACTCAGACTCGCCGAAACCAACCGGATCCGCAAGGAACGAGCCCGCGCACCGAGCTCCCGGGCGGATCCATGGCGTCGGCGGTGAGCCACGTACATGATACGTCTCCAACGTATCTATAATTTTTCATTGTTCCATGCTATTATATATTCTGTTTTGGATGTTTAATGGGCTTTATTATGCACTTTTATATTATTTTTGGGACTAACCTACTAACCCAAGGCCCAGTGCAAATTGTTGTTTTTTTGCCTATTTTAGTGTTTTGCAGAAAAGGAATATCAAACGGAGTCCAAACGGAATGAAACCTTCGGGAACATGATTTTGTGAACAAACGTGATCCAGAGGACTTGGATTGGACGTCAAGCAACAAACGAGGAGGCCACGAGGCAGGGAGGCGCGCCTGCCCCCCTGGGCGCTGATGACCCACAAGTATAGGGGATCTATCATAGTCCTTTCGATAAGTAAGAGTGTCGAACCCAACGAGGAGCAGAAGGAAATGATAAGCGGTTTTCAGCAAGGTATTCTCTGCAAGCACTGAAATTATAGGTAACAGACAGTTTTGTGAAAGTATAATTGGTAACGAGCAACAAGTAACAAAAGTAAATAAAGTGCAGCAAGGTGGCCCAATCCTTTTTGTAGCAAAGGACAAGCCTGGACAAACTCTTATTTAGAGAAAAGCGCTCCCGAGGACACATGGGAATTATCGTCAAGCTAGTTTTCATCACGTTCATATGATTCGCGTTCGGTACTTTGATAATTTGATATGTGGGTGGACCGGTGCTTGGGTGCTGCCCTTACTTGAACAAGCATCCCACTTATGATTAACCTCTATTGCAAGTATCCGCAACTACAACAAAAGTATTAAGGTAAACCTAACCATAGCATGAAACATATGGATCCAAATCAGCCCCTTACGAAGCAACGCATAAACTAGGGTTTAAGCTTCTGTCACTCTAGCAACCCATCATCTATTATTACTTTCCAATGCCTTCCTCTAGGCCCAAATAATGGTGAAGTGTCATGTAGTCGACGTTCACATAACACCACTAGAGGATAGACAACATACATCTCATCAAAATATCGAACGAATACCAAATTCACATGACTACTAATAGCAAGACTTCTCCCATGTCCTCAGGAACAAACGTAACTACTCACAAAGCATATTCATGTTCATAATCAGAGGAGTATTAATATGCATATAGGATCTGAACATATGATCTTCCACCAAATAAACCAACTAGCATCAACTACAAGGAGTAATCAACACTACTAGCAACCTACAGGTACCAATCCCAGACTTAGAGACAAGAATTGGATACAAGAGATGAACTAGGGTTTGAGAGGAGATGGTGCTGGTGAAGATGTTGATGGAGATTGCCCTCTCCCGATGAGAGGAGCGTTGGTGATGACGATGGCGATGATTTCCCCCTCCCGGAGGGAAGTGTCCCCGGCAGAACAGCTCTGCCGGAGCCCTAGATTGGTTCCGTCAAGGTTCCACCTCGTGGCGGTGGAGTCTCGTCCTGAAAGCTTGCTTATGATTTTTCTTCGGACGAAAGACTTCATATAGCAGAAGATGGCCACCAGAGGGCCAACAGGGGGCCCACGAGGCAGGGGGCGCGCCCCCACCCTCGTGGATAGGTGGAGGCCCCCCTGATGTATTTCTTTCGCTCAGTATTTTTTATTATTTCCCGAAAATAACTTTCGTGGAGTTTCAGGACTTTTGGAGTTGTGCAGAATAGGTCTCTAATATTTGCTCCTTTTCCAGCCCAGAATTCCAGCTGCCCGCATTCTCCCTCCTTATGTAAACCTTGTAAAATAAGAGAGAATAGGCATAAGTATTGTGACATAACGTGTAATAACAACCCATAATGCAATAAATATCAATATAAAATCATGATGCAAAATGGACGTATCAACTCCCCCAAGCTTAGACCTCGCTTGTCCTCAAGCGGAAGCCGATAACGATAAATATGTCCACATGTTTAGAGGTAGAGGTGTCGATAAAATAAAATACGGACATGAGGGCATCATGATTATTCTCATAACAGCAACATATATGGATATTGTCATATGATTTCTTATGCTTGAGTAATAATCTTATCACAATGCAAAGTATGAGTCAGAAACTTTATTGAGAACTAACAAACTATAATCTCAGTCATTGAGGCAATTGCAATTTATCATAACATTAGAAAGAGTCTATGTCAGAGCTTTCTAGCAAGTCCACATACTCAACTATCATTTAATCTTTCATAATTGCTAACACTCACGCAATACTTGTGGTTACGGAGTTTTAATCGGACACAGAGAAAGATAGGGGCTTATAGTTTCGCCTCCCAACCTTTTACCTCAAGGGTAATGTCAACAATAATAACTCATGCTAACCCACATCCAATTAGATATATCTATCAGGATCTTTCCAACATCCTGTGCTTGCCAAAGGATAAAATGTAAAAAGGAAAGGTGAAGATCACCATGACTCTTGCATAAGGTAGAAGGTAATAATAAAAGATAGGCCCTTCGCAGAGGGAAGTAGAGGTTGCCATGCGCTTTCAGGGTTGGATGCACAAAATCTTAATGCGAAAGAACGTCACTTTATATTGCCACTTGTGATATGAACCTTTATTATGCAGTCCGTCGCTTTTATTTCTTCCACATCACAAGATCGTATAAAGCTTATTTCCTCCACACCAATCAATCATACATATTTAGAGAGCAATTTTTATTGCTTGCACCGATGACAACTTACTTGAAGGATCTTACTCAATCCATAGGTAGGTATGGTGGACTCTCATGGCAAAACTGGGTTTAGGGGTATTTGGAAGCACAAGTAGTATCTCTACTTGGTGCAAAGAATTTGGCTAGCATGAGGGGGAAAGGCAAGCTCAACATGTTGGATGATCCATGAAAATATACTTTATCTCAGATATAAGAAAACATAACCCATTACGTTGTCTTCCTTGTCCAACATCAACTCTTTAGCATGTCATATTTTAATGAGTGCTCCCAATCATAAAAGATGTCCAAGATAGTATATTTATATGTGAAACCTCTCTTTCTTTATTACTTCCTATTAATTGCAATGATGACCAAAGCTATGTTTGTCAACTCTCAACAATTTTTTAATCATCATACTCTTTCTATGTGAAGTCATTACCCTCAATAAGATCAATATGATCTCTTTTTATTATTTCTTTTTATTCTTTTCTCTTGTCTTTTATTCACTCAAGATCATAGCAAGATAATCAAGCCCTTGACTCAACACTCATCTTTATTATATATAGCTCACGGACTCGATTACATAGAGGGATCATAAAGCAAAACTCAAAACTAGATCATACCAAAACTTTATTCTACTAGATCAAGATACTACTAATAGGATCGAACTAAGAAAAACGGTAAAGATAGGAGATGTGGTGGTGATACGATACCGGGGCATCTCCCCCAAGCTTGGCAGTTGCCAAGGGGAGTGCCCATACCCATGTGATTATGTCTCCTTGGCTGGTGAAGGGATTGTTGATGATGTAGGCTTGTCATCCATCTTCCAAGGCATAGGCTCACCATCATAGAAGGATGATCGAGTCTCCGGGATCCTTAAATCTATAGCCAAACTCATCCTTTTGAATCTATATTCATACTCACAGTTTTGGTTTTGCAGGTCATAGATTTGGGCTTGGAGGTGCTTGATTTTCTCGTGGAGCTTGAAGATGGCCTCCCCAATGTCCTTGGCATCCAGCTTGTGGTTGTTGGTGAACTCCGTGATCATTATGTGATTGGAGTCAAGTCCACGCTCCACCATCTCCTGGCACTTGAAAACTTGTTGCTCCATTGCTTCAAGCCTTGTCTCCACGCTTCCGGTCATCTGTGGTCCCTCAACATCGCGGATGTGCAGCAACCCATCACGCATCTCAATGGTTTGAGGTGTTGCAGCACCTCCCCGAGGTAGGGGTTGATGACCTTCTCAAAGAACTTGTCCTTGGGGGCGCTTGGAGACGTCATGATGATCCAGATCTGTCAGAGAAACAGCTCGAAACGAGAACAGAGGATAATTGCGTGATACGGTGGTTAAAACCTTCAGGAGAATATATAATGAATTTACCGACCAAATACGTAACGTGCAAGAAAACAGAGTCCGGAGAGCGCACGAGGTGCCCACGAGGCAGGGGGCGCGCCTTCCACCCTCGTGGAGCCCTCGTATCCTTCCCGGACTGCTTCTTATTTTTCTATTTTTCTAAATATTCCAAAACGGAGAAAAATTGCCATTAGAACTGTTTTGGAGTCAGTTTACTTACCGTACCAGATACCTATTCCTTTTTGGAGTCTGAAACGTTCCGGAAAGTGTCCCTTATGTATTCCTCCGGGGTTACGGTTTCAATAACATTGGTTTCAACATTTATAGGATTACCTGAGATATGTTTAATTCTTTGACCGTTCACCACCTTCGGATTTGTGCCTTCGAAGTTGTTGATTTTTATGGCACCGGAACGATAGACCTCCTCGATAACGTAAGGGCCTTCCCATTTAGAGAGAAGTTTTCTTGCAAAAAATCTTAAACGAGAGTTGTATAGCAATACATAGTCACCTACATTAAACTCACGCTTTTGTATTCTTTTGTCATGCCATCTTTTAACCTTTTCTTTAAACAACTTGGCATTCTCATAAGCTTGGGTTCTCCATTCATCAAGTGAGCTAATGTCAAATAACCTCTTCTCACCGGCAAGTTTGAAATCATAATTGAGCTCTTTAATAGCCCAATAAGCCTTATGTTCTAGTTCGAGAGGTAAGTGACATGCTTTTCCATAAACCATTTTATACGAAGACATACCCATAGGAATTTTATATGCAGTTCTATAGGCCCATAATGCATCATCAAGTTTCTTGGACCAATTCTTTCTAGATATATTGACAGTCTTTTGCAAAATTAATTTGAGCTCTCTATTGCTCATTTCTACTTGACAACTAGACTGTGGGTGATAGGGAGATGCAATTCTATGATTAACATCATATTTAGCAAGCATTTTTCGGAAAGCACCATGAATAAAATGTGAACCACCATCAGTCATTAAATATCTAGGGACTCCAGAACTCGGAAAAATAACTTCTTTAAGCATTTTAATAGAAGTGTTATGATCAGCACTACTAGTTGGAATAGCTTCTACCCACTTAGTAACGTAATCAACAGCAACTAAAATATGTGTGTATCCATTAGAGGCAGGAAAAGGTCCCATATAATCGAAGCCCCAAACATCAAATGGTTCAATAACAAGTGAATAATTCATAGGCATTTCTTGACGTCTACTAATATTACCAATTCTTTGACATTCATCACAAGACAAGACAAACTTACGGGCATCCTTGAAGAGAGTAGGCCAATAAAAACCGGATTGCAATACCTTATGTGCAGTTCTATCTCCAGCGTGGTGTCCTCCATAAGCCTCGGAGTGACACTTGAGTAGGATCTGTTCCTGTTCATGCTCAGGTACACAATGTCTAATAACACCATCTACTCCTTCTTTATAAAGATGCGGGTCATCCCAAAAGTAATGTCTCAAGTCATAGAAGAACTTTTTCTTTTGCTGGTATGTGAAACTAGGTGGTATAAATTTAGCAACGATGTAATTAGCATACCATGGAGCAGTACGAGAAGTATTTATGACATTTAGTTCTTCATCAGGGAAGCTATCATCAATAGGTAGTGGGTCATCAAGAACATTTTCTAACCTAGACAAGTTGTCTGCAATGGGGTTCTCAGCCCCCTTTCTATCAATAATATGCAAATCAAATTCTTGTAACAAGAGAACCCATCTAATAAGTCTAGGTTTAGCATCTTTCTTTTCCATAAGATATTTAATAGCAGCATGACCAGTGTGAATAGTTACTTTAGAATCAACAATATAAGGGCTGAACTTATCACAAGCAAATACAACTGCTAAGAATTCTTTTTCAGTAGTAGCATAATTTCTCTGAGCAATGTCTAGAGTTTTGCTGGCATATTGAATAACATTTAATTTCTTATCAACTCTTTGCCCTAGAACAACACCTACAGCATAATCACTGGCATCACACATAATTTCAAAAGGTAAATTCCAATCAGGTGGCTGAACAATAGGTGCAGAGATCAATGCTTTCTTAAGTATTTCAAATGCTTCTACACAATCATCATTAAAGACAAATGGTATATCTTTTTGTAATAAATTAGTCAGAGGCCGAGAAATTTTAGAGAAGTCCTTAATGAACCTCCTATAAAAACCAGCGTGACCGAGGAAACTTCTTATACCTTTGATGTCCTTGGGACATGGCATCTTTTCAATAGCATCAACCTTAGCTTTATCAACTTCAATACCTCTTTCAGAAACTTTATGCCCCAAGACAATACCTTCATTAACCATAAAGTGGCACTTCTCCCAATTCAAGACAAGATTAGTTTCTTCACATCTCTGCAAAACTCGATCAAGGTTGCTCAAGCAATCATCAAAAGAGGATCCATAGACGGAGAAATCGTCCATGAAAACCTCACAAATCTTTTCACAAAAGTCAGAGAATATAGCCATCATGCATCTTTGAAAGGTAGCAGGTGATTTACATAAACCAAAAGGCATATGTCTATAAGCAAAAGTACCGAAAGGGCAAGTAAAAGTGGTCTTTGATTGATCATCGGCTGACACAGGTATTTGAGAGAAACCAGAATAACCATCTAGAAAGAAAAAATGTGTATGTTTGGATAATCTTTCTAGCATTTGATCGATAAAAGGTAAGGGGTAATGATCCTTTTTAGTAGCTTTATTTAATTTGCGGAAATCAATTACCATCCTATAGCCTGTAATAATTCTTTGCGGGATCAATTCATCTTTATCATTAGGAACGACAGTAATACCTCCCTTCTTAGGAACACAATGGACAGGACTTACCCACTAACTATCAGCAACGGGATAAATTATACCTGCCTCAAGGAGCTTTAGTATTTCCTTTCTTACCACTTCTTTCATTTTAGGATTAAGCCGTCGTTGGTGATCACGAACTGGTTTGGCATCTTTCTCCAAATTTATTTTGTGTTGGCATAGAGTGGGACTAATGCCCTTAAGGTCATCAAGAGTATATCCAATAGCAGTGCGGTGCTTCTTCAGAGTTTTCAATAATCTCTCTTCTTCATGCTCTGAAAGGTTAGCACTAATAATAACAGGATATATCTTTTTCTCATCAAGATAAGCATATTTAAGAGTATCAGGTAACGGTTTAAGCTCAAACACGGGATCACCCTTGGGTGGAGGAGGATCCCCTAGGATTTCAACAGGCAAATTGTGTTTCAGGATGGGTTCCTGTTTAAAGAATACTTCATCTATTTCCCTTCTTTCATTCATAAACATATCATTTTCATGGTCTAGCAAATATTGTTCTAAAGGATCACTAGGAGGTACGGCAATAGAAGCAAGACTAATAATTTCATCTTTACTAGGCAATTCCTCTTCACGGTGTTGTCTACGAAATATAGAAAAGTTAAACTCATGAGACATATCACCTAAACCAATAGTAACAACATCCTTTTCGCAGTCTATCCTAGCATTAACAGTGTTCAAGAAGGGTCTACCAAATATAATGGGACAAAGGCTATCTTGTGGGGAACCAAGAACAAGAAAATCAGCAGGATATTTAGTTTTCCCACACAAGACTTCAACATCTCTAACAATTCCCATGGGTGAGATAGTATCTCTATTGGCAAGTTTAATTGTGACATCAATATCTTCTAACTCAGTAGGTGCAATATCATGCATAATTTCTTTGTGTAAGTCAATGGGTATTGCACTAGCACTAGCACCCATATCACATAAGCCATGATAACAATGATCTCCTATTTTAACAGAAATAACAAGCATGCCTACCACAGGTCTATGTTTATCTTTAGCACAAGGTTTGGCAATTCTAGCAGTTTCATTACAGAAATGAATAACATGCACATCGATATTATCAGCCAAGAGATCTTTAACAATAGCAATATTAGGTTCAACTTTAACTTGCTCAGGAGGCGTATAAGTTCTAATATTGCTTTTACGAACCACAGTTGAAGCTTTAGCATGATCCTTTATTCTAACAGGGAAAGGTGGTTTCTCAACATAAGCGGTAGGAACAATAGGATCATTATAAGTGATAGTCTTTTCTTAAACTTTAATAGGTGCATCTACTTTTACTTCTACGGGAGGATGATATTTAAACCACTTCTCCTTAGGGAGATCAATATGAGCAGTAAAAGATTCACAGAAAGAAGCTACTATCTCAGAGTCAAGTCCATATTTAGTGCTAAATTTACGGAAAACATCGGTATCCATAAAAGATTTAACACAATCAAACTTAGGTGTCATACCTGACTCCTTACCTTCGTCGAGATCCCAATCTTCAGAGTTGCATTTAATTCTTTCCAATAAGTTCCATTTGAATTCAATAGTCTTCTTCATAAAAGATCCAGCACAAGAAGTATCGAACATGGTGCGATTGTTATCAGAAAGCCGAGCATAAAAACTTTGAATAATTATTTCTCTTGGGAGCTCATGATTGGGGCATGAATATAACATTGATTTAAGCCTCCCCCAAGCTTGAGCGATGCATTATCCTTCGCGAGGCCAAAAATTATATATATAATAGCGATCACGATGAACAAGATGCATAGGATAAAACTTCTGATGAAATTCCAATTTCAATCTTTTGTAGTTCCATGACCCCGTATCATCACATAGCCTATACCATGTCAATGCATCTCCCTTCAAAGATAAAGGGAAGACCTTCTTATTAATAACATCATCGGGTATACCTGCAAGCTTAAATAATCCACAAACTTCATCCACATAGATCAGGTGCTCATCAGGATGCATTGTTCCATCTCCTGCAAAAGGATTAGCTAGCAGTTTTTCTAACATACCCGAAGGAATTTCAAAGTAGAAATTTTCATTTTCAGTAGGTTCAGTAGGTTGAGGATCAACTCTTTGCTCTACTGGTCGGGGTGAAGATACCCCGAACAAGCCCCTTAGAGGATTACTTTCCATAGTAACAAGTGACAGTAAATTTCAGCACACTATATAAATTTTTCCTTACCAAATTTCACCTACCAAAGGCGCTTCACTCCCCGACAACGGCGCCAGAAAAGAGTCTTGATGACCCACAAGTATAGGGGATCTATCGTAGTCCTTTCGATAAGTAAGAGTGTCGAACCCAACGAGGAGCAGAAGGAAATGATAAGCGGTTTTCAGGAAGGTATTCTTTGCAAGCACTGAAATTATAGGTAACAGATAGTTTTGTGATAGTATAATTGGTAACGAGCAACAAGTAACAAAAGTAAATAAAGTGCAGCATGGTGTCCCAATACTTTTTGTAGCAAAGGACAAGCCTGGACAAACTCTTATATAGAGAAAAGCGCTCCCGAGGACACATGGGAATTATCGTCAAGCTAGTTTTCATCATGTTCATATGATTCGCGTTCGGTACTTTGATAATTTGATATGTGGGTGGACCGGTGCTTGGGTGCTGCCCTTACTTGAACAAGCATCCCACTTATGATTAACCTCTATTGCAAGTATCCGCAACTACAACAAAAGTATTAAGGTAAACCTAACCATAGCATGAAACATATGGATCCAAATCAGCCCCTTACGAAGCAACGCATAAACTAGGGTTTAAGCTTCTGTCACTCTAGCAACCCATCATCTACTTATTACTTCCCAATGCCTTCCTCTAGGCCCAAATAATGGTGAAGTGTCATGTAGTCGACGTTCACATAACACCACTAGAGGATAGACAACATACATCTCATCAAAATATCGAACGAATACCAAATTCACATGACTACTAATAGCAAGACTTCTCCCATGTCCTCAGGAACAAACGTAACTACTCACAAAGCATATTCATGTTCATAATCAGAGGGGTATTAATATGCATATAGGATCTGAACATATGATCTTCCACCAAATAAACCAACTAGCATCAACTACAAGGAGTAATCAACACTACTAGCAACCTACAGGTACCAATCCCAGACTTAGAGACAAGAATTGGATACAAGAGATGAACTAGGGTTTGAGAGGAGATGGTGCTGGTGAAGAGGTTGATGGAGATTGCCCTCTCCCGATGAGAGGAGCGTTGGTGATGACGATAGCAATGATTTCCCCCTCCCGGAGGGAAGTGTCCCCGGCAGAACAGCTCTGCTGGAGCCCTAGATTGGTTCCGCCAAGGATCCACCTCGTGGCGGCGGAGTCTCGTCCCGAAAGCTTGCTTATGATTTTTCTTCGGACGAAAGACTTCATATAGCAAAAGATGGCCACCAGAGGGCCAACAGGGGGCCCATGAGGCAGGGGGGCGCGCCCAGGGGGGTAGGGCGCGCCCCCACCCTCGTGGACAGGTGGAGGCCCACCTGACGTATTTCTTCTGCTCAGTATTTTTTATTATTTCCAAAAATAACTTTCGTGGAGTTTCAGGACTTTTGGAGTTGTGCAGAATAGGTCTCTAATATTTGCTCCTTTTCCAGCCCAGAATTCCAGCTGCCGGCATTCTCCCTCCTTATGTAAACCTTGTGAAATAAGAGAGAATAGGCATAAGTATTGTGACATAACGTGTAATAACAACCCATAATGCAATAAATATCAATATAAAAGCATGAGGCAAAATGGACGTATCAGGCGCGCCCCCACCCTCGTGGGCCCCTCGTGGCTCCACCGACCTACTTCTTCCTCCTATATATACCTACGTACCTCGAAACCATCGAGGAGCACCACGAAACCCTATTTCCACCGCCGCAACCTTCTGTACCCGTGAGATCCCATCTTGGGGCCTTTTCCGGCGCTCCGCCGGAGGGGGCATCGATCACGGAGGGCTTCTACATCAACACCATAGCCTCTCCGATGATGTGTGAGTAGTTTACCTCAGACCTTCGGGTCCATAGTTATTAGCTAGATGGCTTCTTCTCTCTCTTTGGATCTCAATACAAAGTTCTCCTCGATCTTCTTGGGGATCTATTCGATGTAACTCTTTTTTGTGGTGTGTTTGTCGAGATCCGATGAATTGTGGGTTTATGATCAAGATTATCTATGAACAATATTTGAATCTACTCTGAATTCTTTTATGTACGATTGGTTATCTTTGCAAGTCTCTTCGAATTATCAGTTTGGTTTGGCCTAGTATATTGATCTTTCTTGCAATGGGAGAAGTGCTTAGCTTTGGGTTCAATCATGCGGTGCTCGATCCCAGTGAGAGAAGGGGAAACGACACGTATTGTATTGTTGCCATCGAGGATAAAAAGATGGGGTTTATATCATATTGCTTGAGTTTATCCCTCTACATCATGTCATCTTGCCTAATGCGTTACTATGTTCTTATGAACTTAATACTCTAGATGCATGCTGGATACCGGTCGATGTGTGGAGTAATATAGTAGATGCAGGCAGGAGTCGGTCTACTTGTCACGGACGTGATGCCTATATACATGATCACGCCTAGATATTCTCATAACTATGCTCAGTTCTATCAATTCCTCGACAGTAATTTGTTCACCCACCGTAATACTTATGCTCTTGAGAGAAGCCACTAGTGAAACCTATGGCCCCCGGGTCTATCTTCCATCATATTAATCTCTCGTTATTTCCATCGCCGTTTACTTTGCTTTCTTTACTTTTAGTCTTTATCATAAAAATACCAAAAATATTATCTTATCATCTCTATCAAATCTCACTTTTGCAAGTGGCCGTGAAGGGATTGACAACCGCTTTATCACGTTGGTTGCAAGGTTCTTATTTTTTTGTGTAGGTACGAGGGACTTGAGCATGGTCTCCTACTGGATTGATACCTTGGTTCTCAAAAACTGGGGGAAATACTTACGCTACTTTACTGCATCACCCTTTCTTCTTCAAGGGAAAACCAACGTAGTAATCAAGAGGTAGCAAGAAGGATTTCTGGCACCGTTGTCGGGGAGTCTACGCACAAGTCAAGACATACCAAGTACCCATCACAAACTCTTATCCCTCGCATTACATTATTTGCCATTTGCCTCTCATTTTCCTCTCCCCCACTTCACCCTTGCCGTTTTATTCGCCCTCTTTCTCCGTTCGCCTCTTTTTCGCTTGCTTCTTGTTTGCTTGTGTGTTGGATTGTTTGCTTGTCACGATGGCTCAAGATAATAAAAAATTGTGTGATTTTGCCAATACCAACAACAATGATTTCCTTGGCACTCCGATTGCTCCTCTTACCGATGCTGAATCTTGTGAAATTAATGCTGCTTTGTTGAATCTTGTCATGAAAGATCAATTCGCTGGCCTTCCTAGTGAAGATGCCGCTACCCATCTAAATAGCTTTGTTGATTTGTGTGATATGCAAAAGAAGAAGATGTGGACAATGATATTGTTAAATTGAAGCTATTTCCGTTTTCGCTTGGAGATCGTGCTAAAACTTGGTTTTCGTCTTTGCCTAAAAATAGTATTGATTCTTGGAATAATTGCAAAGATGCTTTTATCTCTAAGTATTTTCCTCCCGCTAAGATCATCTCTCTTAGAAACGATATCATGAATTTTAAGCAACTTGATCATGAACATGTTGCACAAGCTTGGGAGAGGATGAAATTAATGATACGTAATTGCCCTACACATGGTTTGAATTTATGGATGATTATACAAAAAATTTATGCCGGATTGAATTTTGCTTCTAGAAATCTTTTAGCTTCGGCCACGGGAGGCACTTTTATGGAAATCACTTTAGGAGAAGCTACTAAACTCCTAGATAATATTATGGTTAATTATTCTCAATGTGTGACGCCCAGATACTTAAGCTATAGTGAACCTCTGCTAATGATGCCACGTCATCACGGTTACTGTTGTTAATCTCGCGTTAGTTCAAAATGTTTCATATTCAAATTTGAGTTAAAGGCAAACCACACAAGTTTTCAAATATTAAAACTAAAATGTTCGGTTTGTGCCAAATAATGCATAGGTAATTATGGTGGAGAGACCACACTTTTATAAATTGTTTAAATACTCTAAAATGAATAAAACGTAGCGAGAATAATTATTTAAATGCTTTTAAAGTAATAAACAATTACAAACTAATTTATTTTAGGTGCCAAGTTAATTGTGGTGGTGGCATATTTGTTAATACTAATTTAGGTACAACTAATGTATTTAAAATAGAGAATTAAAATAGAAAAGAAAAGAAATAAAACAAAAGCCAAAAATAAATAAAAAAAGGCGAGACAAAGACCCCTCCCCCACTGGACCCCTTGGCCCAACTGGGCCATGGCCCAGCCAGGCCGGCCCATGCCTCTGGCCTACATAGGCCTCCCCCACTCCCCCAAACCCTAACCGACACCCCACTCCCCCCACTCGTTCGCCCTGTCCCTCTCCCCCACCCGATCCGATCTGGATCAGGGCACGAACGCTGCCGCCGATCCCCGCGGCCAATACGCCGGAGCCCCCCCTCGCCGCGACGATCTCCCACCCCTACGCCAACCCCGGCGAACGCCGCCTGGTCGCGGTCGCCGGATCGCCTCCTCGTCCTCCTCCCCACCGGTCGCCATCGCGCCTCGACGCCCCCTTCCCTCCAACGGGCAGTGAGGACCCTGGTCCTCCTTCCCCCGCCTAGTGCCTTACCGCGGCGGCCCTCGCCTCGCCTCCCCTACGCCGTTCCCTCACCCGCTATGGCATCGTCCGCGCCCGCTAGACATCGCTGCGCTCACCTCCTCGGCCTGCACACGCGCCCCGGCCTCTCCTCGCTCGTCGTCGACCACGTCCCACGCTCTGGCGGTGACCTTGGCCGCCTGCGTGCGCCCAACACCCATCGTCGCCGCGCCCTGCGCAAGCCAAGGCTGCGCCTGGCCGCATCCCGCCACTGCCCTCGCCGCGCCAATGCTGCGGCCTGCTGTCCACGCACAGCTGCGCCAGCCCCGCCTCCGCCTGTCCACGCCCGCTCTTGCACCACACTACAGCTCTGTGCTACCTCTTGAGCACTGCGTTGGTTTTCCCTTGAAGAGGAAAGGGTGATGCAGTAAAGTAGCGTAAGTATTTCCCTCAGTTTTTGAGAACCAAGGTATCAATCCAGTAGGAGATCACGCTCGAGTCCCATGCACCTACACAAACAAACAAGAACCTCGCAACCAACGCGATAAAGGGGTTGTCAATCCCTTCACGGTCACTTACGAGAGTGAGATCTGATAGATATAATAATATAATATTTTTGGTATTTTTATAATAAAGAGAAATAAAGATGCAAAGTAAAATAAACGGCAATGGAAATAACTAAGTGTTGGAAGATTAATATGATGGAAAATAGACCCGGGGGCCATAGGTTTCACTAGTGGCTTCTCTCAAGAGCATAAGTATTACGGTGGGTAAACGAATTACTGTCGAGCAATTGATAGAATTGAGCATAGTTATGAGAATATCTAGGTATGATCATGTATATAGGCATCCCGTCCGCGACAAGTAGACCGAAACGATTCTAGATCTACTACTATTACTCCACACATCGACCGCTAGCCAGCATGCATCTAGAGTATTAAGTTCATAACAACGGAGTAATGATTTAAGTAAGATGACATGATGTAGAGGCATAAACTCATGCAATATGATATAAACCCCATCTTTTTATCCTCGATGGCAACAATACAATACGTGCCTTGCTGCCCCTGCTGCCACTGGGAAAGGACACCGCAAGATTGAACCCAAAGCTAAGCACTTCTCCCATTGCAAGAAAGATCAATCTAGTAGGCCAAACCAAACTGATAATTTGAAGTGACTTGCAAAGATATCCAATCATACATAAAATAATTTAGAGGAGATTCAAATATTGTTCATAGATAATCTTGATCATAAACCCACAATTCATCGGACCTCGACAAACACACCGCAAAAGAAGATTACATCGAATAGATCTCCAAGAAGATTGAGGAGAACATGGTATTGAGATCCAAAAAGAGAGAAGAAGCCATCTAGCTAATAACTATGGACCCGAAGGTCTGAGGTAAACTACTCACACATCATCGGAGAGGCTATGGTGTTAATGTAGAAGCCCTCCGTGATCAATGCCCCCTCCGGCGGAGCGCCAGAAAAGGCCCCAAGATGGGATCTCACGGGTACAGAAGGTTGTGGCGGTGGAAAATAGGGTTTTGGCTCCTCCTCTGATGGTTTGGGGGTACGTAGGTATATATAGGCGAAAGAAGTCGGTCAGGGGAGCCACGAGGGGCCCACGAGGGTGGAGGGCGCGCCCAGGGGGTAGGCGCGCCCCCTGCCTCGTGCCCTCCTTGTTGCTTTCTTGACGTGGACTCCAAATCCTCTGGATCATGTTCGTTTCGAAAATCACGTTCCCGAAGGTTTCAGTCTGTTTGGACTCTGTTTGATATTCCTTTTATGCGAAACACTGAAATAGGCAAAAAAATAGCAATCTGGGCTGGGACTCCGGTTAATAGGTTAGTCCGAAAAATAATATAGAAGTGTATAATAAATCCCATTAAACATCCAAAACAGAATATAATATAGCATGGAACAATCAAAAATTATAGATACGTTGGAGACGTATCAAGCATCCCCAAGCTTAATTCTTGCTCGTCCTCGAGTAGGTAAATGATAAAAACAGAATTTTTGATGTGGAATGCTACTTAGCATAATTTCAATGTAGTTCTTCTTATTGTGGCACGAATGTTCAGATTCGATATGATTCAAGGTTAAAGTTTAATGTTAACATAAAAACAATAATACTTTAAGCATGCTAACCAAGCAATTATGTCTTATCAAAATAACATAGCCAAAGCAAGTTATCCCTACAAAATCATATAGTCTGGCTATGCTCCATCTTCACCACACAAAATATTCATATCATGTACAACCCCGGTTTTAGCCAAGCAATTGGTTCATACTTTTTAACGCGCTTCAACCTTTTCAACTTTTACGCAATACATGAGCGCAAGCCATGGGTATAGCACTATGGTGGAATAAGGTATAATGGTAGGGGTTATGTGGGAAGACAAAAAAAGAGAAAGTCTCACATCGACGTGGCTAATCAACGGGCTATGGAGATGCCCATCAATTGATGTCAATGCAAGGAGTAGGGATCGCCATGCAACGGATGCACTAGAGCTATAAGTGTATGAAAGCTCAACAAAAGAAACTAAGTGGGTGTGCATCCAACTTGCTTGCTCACGAAGACCTCGGGCATTTGAGGAAGCCCATCATTGGAATATACAAGCCAAGTTCTATAATGAAATTTCCCACTAGTATATGAAAGTGACAAAATGAGAGACTCTCTATCATGAAGATCATGGTGCTACTTTGAAGCACAAGTGTGGTAAGAGGATAGTAACATTGTCCCTTCTCTCTTATCATTTTATTTATTTATTTGGGCCTTTTTTTTCATGGCCTCTTTTTTTTAGTCCGGAGTCTCATCCCGACTTGTGGGGGAATCATAGTCTCCATCATCCTTTCCTCACTTGGGACAATGCTCTAATAATGGTGATCATCACACTTTTATTTACTTTACAACTCAAGAATTACAACTCAATACTTAGAACAAAATATGACTCTATGTGAATGCCTCCGGCGGTGTACCGGGATATGCGATGAATCAAGAGTGACATGTATGAAAGAATTATGAACGGTGGCTTTGCCACAAATACGATGCCAACTACATGATCATGCAAAGCAATATGACAATGATGGAGCGTGTCATGATAAACTAAACGGTGGAAAGTTGCATGGCAATATATCTCGGAATGGCTATGGAAATGCCATAATAGGTAGGTATGGTGGCTGTTTTGAGGAAGGTATAAGGAGGTTTATGTGTGATAGAGCATATCATATCACGGGGTTTGGATGCACCGGCGAAGTTTGCACCAACTCTCAAGGTGAGAAAGGGCAATGCACGGTACCGAAGAGGCTAGAAAATTGCGGAAAGGTAAGTGTGCGTATAATCCATGGACTCACATTAGTCATAAAGAACTCATATACTTATTGCAAAAATTTACTAGCCCTCGAAGCAAAGTACTACTACGCATGCTCCTAGGGGAAGGGTTGGTAGGAGTTAACCATCGCGCGATCCCGACCGCCACACAAAGGATGACAATCAATAAATACCTCATGCTCTGACTTCGTTACATAACGGTTCACCATACGTGCATGCTACGGGAATCACAAACTTCAACACAATTATTCCTTAATTTCACAATTACTCAACTAGCACAACTATGATATTACCACCTTTATATCTTAAAACAATTATCAAGCATCAAATTTCTCATGATATTCTAATTAAAGCAAATTGACATGTTGTTTTAAGACTCTCAAAATAATATAAGTGAATCATGAGAGATCAATAGTTTCTATAAAATTAAACCACCACCGTGCTCTAAAAGATATAAGTGAAGCACTAGAGCAAAAACTATATAGCTCAAAAGATATAAGTGAAGCACATAGAGTATTCTAATAAATTCCGATTCATGTGTGTCTCTCTCTAAAGGTGTGTACAGCAAGGATGATTGTGGTAAACTAAAAAGCAAAGACTCAAATCATACAAGACGCTCCAAGCAAAACACATATCATGTGGTGAATAAAAATATAGCTCCAAGTAAAGTTACCGATGGAAGTAGACGAAAGAGGGGATGCCTTCCGGGGCATCCCCAAGCTTTGGCTTTTTGGTGTCCTTAGATTATCTTGGGGTGCCATGGGCATCCCCAAGCTTAGGATCTTGCCACTCCTTGTTCCATAATCCATCAAATCTTTTACCCAAAACTTGAAAACTTCACAACACAAAACTTAACAGAAAATCTCGTGAGCTCCGTTAGTGAAAGAAAACAAAACACCACTTCAAGGTACTGTATTGAACTCATTCTTTATTTATGTATTGGTGTTAAACCTACTGTATTCCAACTTCTCTATGGTTTATAAACTATTTTACTAGCCATAGATTCATCAAAATAAGCAAACAACACACGAAAAACAGAATCTGTCAAAAACAGAACAGTCTGTAGTAATCTGTAACTAACACAAACTTCTGTAACTCAACAAATTCTACAAAAATAGGAATACCTAGACAATTTGTTTATTGATCATAAGCAATTGGAATCAGTATTTTTATCACGTTCTGGTGATTTTTAACAATTGTTTCCGTGAACAGAAAGTTTCTGGAATTTTCAGCAAGATCAAATAACTATCATCCAAGAAGATCCTATAGGTTTCACTTGGCACAAACACTAATTAAAACATAAAAACAAATCTAATCAGAGGCTAGATCAAATATTTATTCCTAAACAGAAGCAAATAGCAAAAAACTAAAATAAAATTGGGTTGCCTCCCAACAAGCGCTATCGTTTAACGCCCCTAGCTAGGCATAAAAGTAAGGATAGATCTAGGTATTGCCATCTTTGGTAGCCAATCCATAAGTGGCTCTTATAATAGATTCATAAGGTAATTTTATTTTCTTTCTAGGGAAGT
Organism: Triticum aestivum; assembly: GCF_018294505.1. NCBI lineage: Eukaryota > Viridiplantae > Streptophyta > Magnoliopsida > Poales > Poaceae > Triticum > Triticum aestivum. The sequence goes on along the minus strand of NC_057796.1, from coordinate 96,205,569 downwards.
GTTCCATGCCTTTCCTTAACGGAAATTGGAATCTAGTATTCCCTTCCTTCATATCAATAATCGCACCAATCGTTCTAAGGAAAGGTCTACCAAGAATAATCGGACATGAAGGATTGCAATCTATATCAAGAACGATAAAATCTACGGGCACATAGTTCCTATTTGCAACAATAATAACATCATTAATTCTTCCCATAGGTTTCTTAATGGTGGAATCCGCAAGGTGCAAGTTTAAAGAACAATCATCAAATTCACGGAATCCTAGCAAATCACACAAAGTTTTCGGGATCGTGGAAACACTAGCACCCAAATCACACAAAGCATAACATTCATGATCTTTAATTTTAATTTTAATAGTAGGTTCCCACTCATCATAAAGTTTTCTAGGGATAGAAACTTCCAACTCAAGTTTTTCTTCATAAGATTGCATCAAAGCATCAACGATATGTTTAGTAAAAGCTTTATTTTGACTATAAGCATGCGGAGAATTTAGCACGGATTGCAATAAGGAAATCCAATCTATAAAAGATCAATTATCATAATTAAATTCCTTGAAATCCAAGATAGTGGGTTCATTGATATATAAAGTTTTGACTTCTTCAATCCCACTTTTAGCAAATTTCGCATCAAGATCTAAAAATTCCAAATTTTTGGAACGCCTTCCAGGCAAAGTGGCTCATCTTCAGTACCATCATTATCAAGATTCATATTGAAAAACAAAGATTTAATAGGAGACACATCAATAACTTTTAGATCTTCATCTTTTTTCTCATAGAAACTAGAAGAACACGCTTTCACAAAGCAATCTTTCTTAGCACGCATCCTAGTGGTTCTTTCTTTGCACTCATCAATGGAAATTCTCATGGCTTTGAGAGACTCATTGATATCATGCTTAGGTGGAATAGATCTAAGTTTCAAAGAATCAACATCAAGAGAAATTCTATCAACGTTCCTAGCCAATTCATCAAGTTTAAGCAATTTTTCTTCAAGCAAAGCATTGAAATTCTTTTGCGAATTCATAAACTCCTTAACACTAGTCTCAAATTCATAGGGTATCTTATTAAAATTTCCATAAGAATTGTTGTAGGAATTACCATAATTATTAGAGGAGTTACTAGGGAACGGCCTAGGATTAAAGTTTCCTCTATACGCGTTGTTACCAAAATTATTCCTACCAACAAAATTCACATCCATAGATTCATTATTATTCTCAATCAAGGTAGACAAAGGCATATCATTAGGATCAGAAGAAATACTCTTATTAGCAAATAATTTCATAAGTTCATCCATCTTTCCACTCAAAACATTAATTTCTTCTATCACATGCACTTTTTATTAGTAGATCTTTCGGTGTGCCATTGATCATAATTAACCATAATATTATCTAGGAGTTTAGTAGCTTCTCCTAAAGTGATTTCCATAAAAGTGCCTCCCGCGGCCGAATCTAAAAGATTTCTAGAAGCAAAATTCAATCCCGCATAAATTTTTTGTATAATCATCCAAAGATTCAAACCATGTGTAGGGCAATTATGTATCATTAATTTCATCCTCTCCCAAGCTTGTGCAACATGTTCATGATCAAGTTGCTTAAAATTCATAATATCGTTTGTAAGAGAGATGATTTAAGCGGGAGGAAAATACTTAGAGATAAAAGCATCTTTGCACTTATTCCAAGAATCAATACTATTTTTAGGCAAAGAAGAAAACCAAGCTTTAGCACGATCTCTAAGCGAAAAAGGAAATAGCTTCAATTTAACAATATCATTGTCCACATCTTTCTTCTTTTGCATATCACACAAATCAACAAATCTATTTAGATGGGTAGCGACATCTTCACTAAGAAGGCTGGCGAATTGATATTTCATGACAAGATTCAACAAAGCAGTATTAATTTCACAAGATTCATCATCGGTAAGAGGGGCAATCGGAGTGCTAAGAAAATCATTGTTGTTGGTATTGGTGAAGTCACACAATTTAGTATTATCTTGAGCCATCGTGACAAGCAAGCAATCCAACACACAACCAAACAAGAAGTAAGCAAAAAAAAAGAGGCGAACGAAAAAGAGAAGGCGAATAAAACGGCAAGGGTGAAGTGGGGGAGAGGAAAACGAGAGGCAAATGGCAAATAATGTAATGCGAGGGAGATGAGTTTGTGATGGGTACTTGGTATGTCTTGACTTGTGCGTAGATCCGGCAACGGTGCCAAAAATGGCTCGTTGACAGGAAATCAAATCTTGACTTGACTTGGCGCGAATCTCCCCGGCAACGGCGCCAGAAATCCTTCTTGCTACCTCTTGAGCACTGTGTTGGTTTTCCCTTGAAGAGGAAAGGGTGATGCAGTAAAGTAGCGTAAGTATTGCCCTCAATTTTTGAGAACCAAGGTATCAATCTAGTAGGAGATCACGCTCGAGTCCCACGCACCTACACAAACAAACAAGAACCTTGCAACCAATGCGATAAAGGGGTTGCCAATCCCTTCACGGTCACTAACGAGAGTGAGATCTGATAGATATGATAAGATAATATTTTTGGTATTTTTATAACAAAGAGAAATAAAGATGCAAAGTAAAATAAACGGCAATGGAAATAACTAAGTGTTGGAAGATTAATATGATGGAAAATAGACCCGTGGGCCATAGGTTTCACTAGTGGCTTCTCTCAAGAGCATAAGTATTACGGTGGGTAAACGAATTTCGGTCGAGCAATTGATAGAATTGAGCATAGTTATGAGAATATCTAGGTATGATCATGTATATAGGCATCACGTCCACGACAAGTAGACCGAAATGATTCTACATCTACTACTATTACTCCACACATCGACCGCTATCCAGCATGCATCTAGAGTATTAAGTTCATAAGAACGGAGTAATGCTTTAAGTAAGATGACATGATGTAGAGGGATAAATTCATGCAATATGATATAAACCCCATCTTTTTATCCTCGATGGCAACAATACAATACGTGCCTTGCTGCCCCTGCTGTCACTGGGAAAGGACACCGCAAGATTGAACCCAAAGCTAAGCACTTCTCCCATTGCAAGAAAGATCAATCTAGTAGGCCAAACCAAACTGATAATTCGAAGAGACTTGCAAAGATAACCAATCATACATAAAAGAATTCAGAGGAGATTCAAATATTGTTCATAGATAATCTTGATCATAAACCCACAATTCATCGGATCTCGACAAACACACCGCAAAAGAAGATTACATCGAATAGATCTCCAAGAAGATCGAGGAGAACATGGTATTGAGATCCAAAAAGAGAGAAGAAGCCATCTAGCTAATAACTATGGACCCGAAGGTCTGAGGTAAACTACTCACACATCATCGGAGAGGCTATGGTGTTGATGTAGAAGCCCTCCGTGATCAATGCCCCCTCCGCCGGAGCGCCAGAAAAGGCCCCAAGATGGGATCTCACGGGTACAGAAGGTTGTGGCGGTGGAAAATAGGGTTTTGGCTCCTGCTCTGATGGTTTGGGGGTACGTAGGTATATATAGGCGAAAGAAGTCGGTCAGGGGAGCCACGAGGGGCCCACGAGGGTGGAGGGCGCGCCCAGGGGGGTAGGCGCGCCCCCTACCTCGTGCCCTCCTCGTTGCTTTCTTGACGTGGACTCCAACTCCTCTGGATCACGTTCGTTCCGAAAATCACATTCCCGAAGGTTTCATTCTGTTTGAACTCCGTTTGATATTCCTTTTCTACGAAACACTGAAATAGGCAAAAAAACAGCAATCTTGGCTGGGCCTCCGGTTAATAGGTTAGTCCCAAAAATAATATAAAAGTGTATAATAAAGCCCATTAAACATCCAAAACAGAATATAATATAGCATGGAACAATAAAAAATTATAGATACGTTAGAGACGTATCACTCTGCTGCTCTGCTGCCTGCCTGTTGCGGCTCCGGCCGGCGCCAGTGGCCCACTTCTACGCCACCCCCATCGCTCTGCCGTCGCCGGCGAGCACGCACGCGCCCGTGCCCATCCTACCCCCTGGTGGCCGTATAGGCCACTGCCATATGGGCCCGGCCCCTGTAAAACAAAGAAAAGGGTAAAGGAAAATGATAATAATCAATTAATTAAATTAATTAATTAATTAATGTAGCTTAATTAGCTAATCAACTTGTAATTAGCTTGATGTGTCAATGACAGTAGGGCCCCACCTCTAATTACACTGTTTAAAACATTTTGTTAAAAACACATGTGACACTAACAGAAGGGCACCATTGCCCCTGTTGACTGGTCAACTTTGACTAAGTCAACGCTGACTGTACATGCCGACTCAGCCCCCTGGACTCCACCTAGTCATTAGATTAACTAAAATTGTTAATTAGCATTGTGCCTATGACATGTGGGTCCCGGAACCCAGTTGACCAGTCAACTGTTAACTGGTCAACTGCTGACTGCCCCCCGGGCCCCATCGTCAGCCGTTGGTACAAACTACTGGGTAAATTTATGTGTACGCATAGCAGTTTAGTATTAATGTATTTTCGAATTAAATAAAATCCAGAAAATTAGAAAATCATTTAAAACTTTGGAAATTAATATGAAATAATCTACAACTCGGATGAAAATACTTTGTACATGAAAGTTGCTCAGAACGACGAGACAAATCCGGATACGCAGCCCGTTCGTCCGCCACACATCCCTAGCATAGTGAACACGTAACTTTCCCGCTCCGGTTCACCTGTCCGAAAACGCGAAACACCGGGGATACTTTCCCGGATGTTTTCCCCCTTCGCCGGTATCACCTCCTACCGCGTTATGGCACTCCTAGCACCGTTACTTGACATGTCATGCATCGTTATGCATCTGTTTGCATTGTATTCATTGTTTCTCCCCCCTCTTCTCTCCGGTAGACTAGGAGACTGACGCCGCTGCTGGTGCCCCGATCGACTACGTTGTTGACGACCCCTCCTTCTTGCCAGAGCAACCAGGCAAGCCCCCCCTTTATCACCAGATATCGCCTATTCTTCTCTCTACTGCTTGTATTAGAGTAGTGTAGCATGTTACTGCTTTCCGTTTATCCTATCCTGATGCATAGCCTGGCCTTGCTACTACTGTTGTTACCTTTACCTGCAATCCTAATTGCTTAGCATAGGATGCTAGTATTCCATCATTGGCCCTACATTCTTGTCCATCTGCCATGCTATACTATCGGGTCTTGATCACTCGGGAGGTGATCACGGGTATATACTATATACTTTATACATGATACATGTGGTGACTTAAGTCGGGTCGGCTCGTAGAGTACTCGCGAGTGATTCACGGATTGGGGGCTAAAAGGACCTTTGTCCCGATGGCCCTCTGGGTGGATCTTTGTGGAGGAGCGACAGGACAGGTTGAGACTACCTAGGTGAGAGGTGGGCCTGGACCTGTCGGCGTTCGCGGTTACTTCAAAATAACACGATTAACGAGATCTTGGTACTTGATCTGAGTCTGGCCACTGGCCTATACGCACTAACCAACTACGTGTGAACAGTTATGGGCACTCGACGTCGTGGTATCAGCCGAAGCCTTCGTGACGTCAGTGACTGAGCGGCGCGCGCCGCGTTGGACCGCGTAATGCAACTTCCTTTGAAATGGAGGTTGCTAGGTCTGCTCACCGGTCGCGTTCGCAACGTGCAGGTGTGCAATGGGCGATGGGCCCAGACCCCTGCGTGCATAGGATTTAGACCGGCGTGCTGACCTCTCTGTTGTGCCTAGGTGGGGTTGCGACGTGTTGATCTTCCGAGGCCGGGCATGACCCAGGAAAGTGTGTCCGGCCAAATGGGATCGAGCGTGTTGGGTAATGTGGTGCACCCATGCAGGGAAGTTTATCTATTCGAATAGCCGTGTCCCTCGGTAAAAGGATGACCCGGAGTTGTACCTTGACCTTATGACAACTAGAACCGGATACTTAATAAAACACACCCTTCCAAGTGCCAGATATAACCCGGTGATCGCTCTCACACAGGGCGACGAGGGGAGAATCGCCGGGTAGGATTATGCTATGCGATGCTACTTGGTGAACTTACCATCTACTCTCTTCTACATGCAGCAAGATGGAGGCTGCTAGAAGCGTAGTCTTCGACAGGACTAGCTCTCCCCCTCTTATTCTGGCATTCTGCAGTTCAGACCACCGATATTGCCCCTTTACACAGATACCCCTGCATATGTAGTGTAGATCCTTGCTTGCGAGTACTTTGGATGAGTACTCACGGTTGCTTTTCTCCCTCTTTTCCCCCTTTCCATTCTACCTGGTTGTCGCAACCAGATGCTGGAGCCCAGGAGCCAGACGCCACCGTCGATGACGACTCCTACTACACCGGAGGTGCCTACTACTACGTGCAGGCCGCTGATGACGACCATGAGTAGTTTAGGAGGATCCCTGGCAGGAGGCCTACGCCTCTTTCGATCTGTATCCCAGTTTGTGCTAGCCTTCTTCAGGCAAACTTGTTTAACTTATGTCTGTACTCAGATATTGTTACTTCCGCTGACTCGTCTATGATCGAGCACTTGTATTTGAGCCCTCGAGGCCCCTGGCTTGTATTATGATGCTTGTATGACTTATTTATGTTTTTAGAGTTGTGTTGTGATATCTTCCCGTGAGTCCCTGATCTTGATCGTACACATTTGCGTGTATGATTAGGGTACGGTCAAATCGGGGGCGTCACAAGTTGGTATCAGAGCCGACTGCCTATAGGAATCCCCCTTCCACACTCCTTGGCCGAAGTCGAGTCTAGATATTACAAAACTTTTGCTAACATGGTTGTGTGCCTTACGGGCCCACGTCACCAATTGGGTGGTATTAGGATCTTTTATTCCTCGTCTATACTCTGGGATTCCGATCTCTCTTCTATTCGGGTTAAAAATGTTTTACTAACTCTTACATTAGGATCTCGTGATCACATCCACCCGGAGTGCCCCTTATTACAGATGATCGCTGGCTGCACCAGAAGATTTCGAAGATACTCTAGGATGTTCTCTTGAGACACTTGTGCCCACTGCCTTTGCAAATTCCCTACCACTGTTATATCATTAGGGATAACTACATGCACTTGCCCTTTCAATCCCATTGATCTTGTTATTACAAGATAGCCCGAAAATTCTCTCCATTGCTTCGAGAATACTTTGTTCCTACTGCCTTGCAGTTCATTACCCACATAAACACCCCTACGGATAATTCCTCGCACTTACCGAGTATCCGCCCATCCCTAGATGCTTATGTGTTTCACTGAGGTCTTCGAAATAATATTCGATCTTCCAAAAATCCTTAGCACTTTATTGCTCTTGAAATTCTTGCTTGCTTGCATTATGGTTAATCCCATAAGTATAGTAATCTTATTGGCAGCCTTTGACACTTTCATTTTGAGTCCATTGATTCAATATGTTGCGAATGCTCACAATCCTCAATCAGATCCTAGAATTCATCCTTTCGGCTTAGACGTCATTTTAAACATGAGCTGGATCTCGACCAATCAAATTGCCATCGATTGTACCCCTAAGCCTACTCAACTTATCCATCCTTGATCAGAGTGTTTGCTTCTGATCCCTTGATTTGAAGATCATAATTCCTTTGCATTTCAGCTTTAAATTAGTCAGTTGTTTCTATAATCTGATGCCTTTGCATTCTTTCTTCCTCTGATTGAGTACCGATACTCATGTCAGCTCCGTTGTGGACCGCCAGACCCACTGCTGGGTTGTTATCCGATGGTATCATTCACATTCAAATCTTTTGAGTTCTTTTCCTGATACATAATTCCTTTGGTAAATTGTATCCTCTGCTTTGATAACCATGCTCTACTTTCGAGCTTGTGTTAATTACTCCCAAAAGGTTATGGTATATGTTCCTAAGATGCCCCGATGGGTTGAACCAATGCCTTACCTAATCTATGTGAGCCTGAAAGATTTCACGGGCCATACTCATCTGGTATTTCAGCAGGTAAAACTTTGAACACTAATGCCATTATCGAAACGAGAAGTAAATGTAAGGTTGTGCTTTGGAGAAGTGGGAGTCGACCTTGAACTTTGTGTTCATGCCCATGGACACGATGTAGATCTTATCATGGAAGCTTCTTGTACTAATGCTTATTTCCTTGATAAAATATCATCTGGTATCTGTGAATTGATCCTTTGCAATCGTGGTTCTGACCATATTTTCTCCTTGATTCCATTTCTCAGGCAATTTAAAGTACATGTCTTCTGAAGATCAATACATCTCCGCAACCTCTATTTTGATCTTCCTTTGAGTATTACCCTCCGGTATATCGAGAATATCAAAGAACTATGTCGCTTCCTGTAAGTCTACATCTAGTATTGCTTCTCACCGATTTCAAATTTCCCCAGGTTTTGAGTTATTAGTCAACCGAGAACACTGCATAGTGAATCGAATCAACACTTTGATTCAGTACTCCTAGTACTTTGTTGTTGGGAAGTTAATACTCCGTCATGTCATTCCTAGCCTGATTGGCTATATCATTATCGTGATGATTTTAACTGTGCTACCTCTTCCTTATTCCCGGAGCACAACCTTCGACGATGAGCTAAGATTATGTTGATTCCCTCGTCTTATCGTTCCACCTCAAACAATAAGCTTGGTTCCGAGTTGGTGTCGTATCCATGGATCCAATAATCTATCCCTGCATCAGTCCTTTTGCTTGATGCAGTCGCTGTTCGTTTGCTTCTTCGTGGAGCCTCTCGACAAAATTTGTCGTGATCATCATCAACATCTTGACTCCTTCCTAGATATCAATTGAATTCATGATGAGAAATACCATCCTTGCCCTCGACAATTTGTTTTATCATCGACCATTTTATTGCCTTCCATTCAACACAAACTTGTTCGTGTTTGGTGTTATACCTTGAGTTCCTTGCTATCCAACATTGTTCTTCTTTACCTTTGAGCATTACCATCTTTTATGTCAAGAATGTCGTGAGAATTTCACCCCCTCTTAAGAATTCTTGGTATAGTGATACTTCTCACCACCACCATTCTTTCTTGTTCCCCGTGTTGTTTCTAACCGGAATACACACAAGTGAACTCTGATGTGTGACTTTGTTACTTCTAGCAACCATGTTGCTTTGAAGTTAAGGGTCGATAGTTCATCCTTAGACTATTGGTTATTGTATCACCACTCTAACCTTGATTGGGTTGCTCAATCCATATTTCCTGGTGCATTTTCGATCAATGTTCAATTGTGGATGTTCCCTCGAGCATACATCAGTATATCATTTGATCTGACAAATGTTATCTCCTTGTTCACATAATTGTGGAAATCCATCTTCTTGGAAATCTTGATGAATTTTTTCTGAGTCCATCAGCCACCCCGTCATCCTCTCCTTGGCTCAATGATGAACTGTTGTTCGGAAATCGCTTCCATAGTTCATTTCCCGAGAATTTTACATTGTCATCTCGTCAATTTGTGTCACACCTTCTCTTCTCAGGCATCCTAAGTCTGAGGTACCCTGACACCAATCAGATCTGAATCTCGGTCAGATATGATGGTTGGAACATATTTTCAAGAGTTATAACATTGATCCTCATATGACCTGGTAAGGTGATGTCATGCCTAGCACACCTGACCGGAGGACCTAGTGTTGTAGTTTCCTTTTTAACAAGGTTAACCATTTTTCCATGAGGAAATTGAATGCCCTGTTTAATAAGTTTATCCTCATGGATCCTTTGTGTATCCAAAGTCTGACCTTTGCTTGAAAACCATGTCAATGCTATCTCGAAGCATGTCTGTGGTACTCCGATCTTCAATAAGAACATTTGTAGCACAATGCTAATTTTTCTTTACTAATTATCCAATCACCGGTGTATGGGTAATGTCATGAAATTCCTTTCCCCTGACCTAATTGGTTTTCTACTTTCTATCCTGTCATGGATATCATGCTCTACTTTTCATTGGGAAAGATATACCTTTGATACTCGGTTATGAACGCATTTTCCTTTCCATTGGTCTGATTAATCTGATAATCACATTTTCCTTTCCATTGTTTGGTTTAAACTTTCTTGTGATATATATGATCTAAGAAGTAATATTATCTTGCTTAATTAAACACCTCTGTGTACATTTCTGTCAGCAAAACCCTGTTACTACTGTTGATGACATTCCGGTAGCCACCGATGGATGAGAACCTTGCCTATTGGTCCGCCTCGTTCTACGAGCAGGAAAAAGGTTCTCTTAGTCCCTCGCCCTTGGTACCAACATGTTGCCAACATAACTGACAGGCTATCCTCTGACATGCTTTGTTATCATGACTGTGCAAAATATCACCGCCCTTTCTACTTTTAACCCACATGGTGGGCCCATAACCCACAGTTCCACAGGATCGAAACCTGACTCTCCTGTACACCCCCTGTTTCCATAGTTATTCCTCGCGTGTGGCCTCATAAGTAATTCAAGAGCCACCTCCCAAGAGATCATCAATTCTGCTATCAGACACAATACTTATTCTCATTGCTTTGAGCCCCTTTCACGCCCTGTTTCAGGCATCGAACTCTTGCCTGCCCGTTCGAAACTTCCCATGATACCTCCTTACTTTGCTCTTGATATTTTCATAAATTTCAATTCGAGAGTTACTTTCCGCCACCTTCCCCGATGTTATCTACCAGATATTCAACCTTGCCGAGGTCCGTTCTCCCGGAATGCTCCCCCTTTATTCTTTCGTAAGCACGATGAAGACCCCAACGAAAGGACAAAAACTTCATCCTGATGCATTGAGGCATAGGAATGAAGAAATCAACACTATGGATCGACCTCTTCGAGAAAAGCAACCAAGACCGAGAAGACTTGATAGAATTTTTTCATAACCACATCTTTCCCCTTACTCTACCTCTGAAATCTCGCGATGAGATTTCTTGCAGTGGACGATAATTGGGACGCCCAGATACTTAAGCTACAGTGAACCTCTGCTAATCATGCCACATCATCGCGATTACTGTTGCTAATCTCGCGTTAGTTCAAAACGATTCAAATTTGAGTTAAAGGCAAACCACACAAGTTTTCAAATATTAAAACTAAAATGTTCGGTTTGTGCCAAATAATTCATAGGTAATTATGGTGGAGAGACCACACTTTTATAAATTGTTTAAATACTCTAAAATGAATAACACGTAGCGAGAACAATTATTTAAATGCTTTTAAAGTAATAAACAATTACAAACTAATTTATTTTAGGTGCCAAGTTTATTGTGGTGGTGGCATATTTGTTAATACTAATTTAGGTACAACTAATGTATTTTATAAAACTAATGTATTTAAAATAGAAAATTAAAATAGAAAAGAAAAGAAATAAAACAAAAGCCAAAAATAAATAAATAAGGGGAGACAAAGACCCCTTCCCCCACTGGACCCCTTGGCCCAACTGGGCCATGGCCCAGCCAGGCCGGCCCACGCCTCTGGCCTACATAGGCCTCCCCCCACTACCCCAAACCCTAACCGACACCCCCACTCCCCCCACTCGTTCGCCCTCTCCCTCTCCCCCACCCGATCTGATCTGGATCGGGGCACAAATGCCGCCGCCGATGCCCGCGGCCACTACGCCAGAGCCCCCCTCGCCGCGACGATCTCCCGCCCATACGCCAACCCCGGTGAACGCCGCCCGGTCGCCGTCGCCGGATCGCCTCCTCATCCTCCTCCCTACCGGTCGCCATAGCGCCTCGACGCCCCCTTCCCTCCAATGGACGGTGAGGACCCCGGTCCTCCTTCCCCCGCCTAGTGCCTTACCGCGGTGGCCCTCGCCTCGCCTCCCCTGCGCCGTTCCCTCACCCGCTATGGCATCGTCCGCACCCGCTAGACATCGCCGCACTCACCTCCTCGGCCTGCACACGCGCCCCGGCCTCTCCTCGCTCGTCGTCGACCGCGTCCCGCGCTCCGGCGGTGACCTTGGACGCCCGCGTGCGCCCAACACCTATCGTCGATGCGCCCTGCGCGAGCCAAGGCTGCGCCTGGCCGCATCCCGCCACTGCCCTCGCTGTGCCAATGCCGCTGCCTGCTGTCCACGCATAGCTGCGCCAGCCCCGCCTCCGCCTGTCCACGCCCGCTCTTGCACCACGCTGCCGCTGCAGCTCTGCTGCTTCACTGCCTGCCTGCTGCGGCTCCGGCCGGCGCCAGTGGCCCACGTCCACGCCGCGCCCATCGCTCTGCCGTCGCCGGCGAGCACGCACGCGCCCGTGCCCATCCTACCCCCTGGTGGCCATATAGGCCACTGCCATATGGGCCCCGCCCCTGTAAAACAAAGAAAAGGGTAAAGGAAAATGATAATAATCGATTAATTAAATTAATTAATGTAGATTAATTAGCTAATCAACTTGTAATTAGCTTGATGTGTCAATGACAGTAGGGCCCCACCTCTAATTAGACTGTTTAAAACATTTTGTTAAAAACACGTGACACTGACAGAAGGGCACCATTGCCCCTGTTGACTGGTCAACTTTGACTAAGTCAACGCTGACTGTACATGCTGACTCAGCCCCGTGGACTCCACCTAGTCATTATATTAACTAAAACTGTTAATTAGCATTGTGCCTATGACATGTGGGTCCGGGAACCTAGTTGACCAGTCAACTGTTGACTGGTCAACTGCTGACTGCCGCCCCGGGCCCCATTGTCAGCCGCTGGTACAAACTACTGGGTACATTTATGTGTACCCATAGCAGTTTAGTATTAATGTATTTTCGAATTAAATAAAATCCAGAAAATTAGAAAATCATTTAAAACTTTGGAAATTAATATGAAATAATCTACAACTCGGATGAAAATACTTTGTACATGAAAGTTGCTCAGAACGACGAGACGAATCCGGATACGCAGCCCGTTCGTCCGCCACACATCCCTAGCATAGTGAACACGTAACTTTCCCCCTCCGGTTCACCTGTCCGAAAACGCGGAACACCGGGGATACTTTCCCGGATGTTTTCCCCCTTCGTCGGTATCACCTCCTACCGCGTTATGGCACTCCTAGCACCGTTACTTGACATGTCATGCATCGTTATGCATCTGTTTGCATTGTATTCATTGTTTCTCCCCCCCTCTCTCCGGTAGACTAGGAGACTGACGCCGCAGCTGGTGCCCCGATCGACTACGTTGTTGACGACCCCTCCTTCTTGCCAGAGCAACCAGGCAAGCCCCCCCTTTATCACCAGATATCGCCTATTCTTCTCTCTACTGCTTGCATTAGAGTAGTGTAGCATGTTACTGCTTTCCGTTTATCTTATCCTGATGCATAGCCTGGCCTTGCTACTACTGTGTTACCTTTACCTGCAATCCTAATTGCTTATTATAGGATGCTAGTATTCCATCATTGGCCCTACATTCTTGTCTGTCTGCCATGCTATACTATCGGGTCATGATCACGGGTATATACTATATACTTTATACATGATACATGTGGTGACTTAAGTCAGGTCGGCTCATAGAGTACCCGCGAGTGATTCACGGATTGGGGGCTGAAAGGACCTTTGTCCCGATGGCCCTCTGGGTGGATCTTTGTGGCGGAGCGATAGGGCAGGTTGAGACTACCAGGTGAGAGGTGGGCCTGGCCCAGTCGGTGTTCGCGGTTACTTCAAAATAACACGATTAACGAGATCTTGGTATTTGATCTGAGTCTGGCCACTGGCCTATACGCACTAACCAACTACACGGGAACAGTTATGGGCACTTGACGTCGTGGTATCAGCCGAAGCCTTCGTGACGTCAGTGACTGAGCGGCGCGCGCCAGGTTGGACCGCGTAACGCAACTTCCTTTGAAATGGAGGTTGCTAGGTCTGCTCACCGGCCGTGTTCGCAACGTGCAGGTGTGCAATGGGCGATGGGCCCAGACCCCTACGCGCATAGGATTTAGACCGGCGTGCTGACCTCTCTGTTGTGCCTAGGTGGGGCTGCGACGTGTTGATCTTTCGAGGCCGGGCATGACCCAGGAAAGTGTGTCCGGCCAAATGGGATCGAGCGTGTTAGGTAATGTGGTGCACCCCTGCAGGGAAGTTTATCTATTCGAATAGCCGTGTCACTCGGTAAAAGGATGACCCGGAGTTGTACCTTGACCTTATGACAACTAGAACCGGATACTTAATAAAACACACGCTTCCAAGTGCCAGATATAACCCAGTGATCGCTCTCACACAGGGCGACGAGGGGAGGATCGCCGGGTAGGATTATGCTATGCGATGCTACTTGGTGAACTTACCATCTACTCTCTTCTACATGCTGCAAGATGGAGGCTGCTAGAAGCATAGTCTTCGACAGGACTAGCTATCCCCCTCTTATTCTGGCATTCTGCAGTTTAGTCCACCGATATTGCCCCTTTACACAGATACCCCTGCATATGTAGTGTAGATCCTTGCTTGCGAGTACTTTGGATGAGTACTCACGGTTGCTTTTCTCCCTCTTTTCCCCTTTCCATTCTACCTGGTTGTCGCAACCAGATGCTGGAGCCCAGGAGCCAGACGCCACCGTCGACGACGACTCCTACTACACCGGAGGTGCCTACTACTACGTGCAGGCCGCTGACGATGACCAGGAGTAGTTTAGGACGATCCCAGGCAGGAGGCCTGCGCCTTTTTTGATCTGTATCCCAGGTACTCACGGTTGCTTTTCTCCCTCTTTTCCCCTTTCCATTCTACCTGGTTGTCGCAACCAGATGCTGGAGCCCAGGAGCCAGACGCCACCGTCGACGACGACTCCTACTACACCGGAGGTGCCTACTACTACGTGCAGGCCGCTGACGATGACCAGGAGTAGTTTAGGACGATCCCAGGCAGGAGGCCTGCGCCTTTTTTGATCTGTATCCCAGTTTGTGCCAGCCTTCTTAAGGCAAACTTGTTTAACTTATGTCTATACTCAGATATTGTTACTTCCGCTGACTCGTCTATGATCGAGCACTTGTATTCGAGCCCTCGAGGCCCCTAGCTTGTATTATGATGCTTGTATGACTTATTTATGTTTTTAGAGTTGTGTTGTGATATCTTCCCGTGAGTCCCTGATCTTGATCGTACACGTTTGTGTGTATCATTAGTGTACGGTCAAATCGGGGGCGTCACACAATGGCACACTGAAAGATCTACTAGTAAAAAGGTTCATGCGATTGAAGAAATTAATGTTTTGAGTGGAAAGATGGATGAACTTATGAAATTGTTTGCTAATAAGAGTGCTTCTTCTGATCCTAATGATGTGCCTTTGTCTACTTTGATTGAGAATAATAATGAATCTATGGATGTGAATTTTGTTGGTAGGAATAATTTTGGTAACAACGTGTATAGAGAAAACTTTAATCCTAGGTCGTTCCCTAGTAATTCCTCTAATAATTATGGTAATTCCTACAACAATTCTTATGGAAATTTAAATAAGTTGCCCTCTGATTTTGAGATTAGTGTTAAAGAGTTTATGAATTCGCAAAAGAATTTCAATGCTTTGCTTGAAGAAAAATTACTTAAGATTGATGAATTGGCTAGGAACGTGGATAGAATTTCTCTTGATGTTGATTCTTTGAAACTTAGATCTATTCCACCTAAGCATGATATCAATGAGTCTCTCAAAGCCATGAGAATTTCCATTGTTGAGTGCAAAGAAAGAACCGCTAGGATGCGTGCTAAGAAAGATTGCTTTGTGAAAGCGTGTTCTTCTAGTTTTCATGACAATAATGATGAAGATCTAAAAGTGATTGATGTGTCTCCTATTAAATCTTTGTTTTGCAATATGAATCTTGATAATGATGGGACTGAAGATGAGTCAACTTTAGTTAAAAGGCGTCTCAATAATTCGGAGTTTTTAGATCTTGATGCCAAAATTGGTAAAAGTGGGATTGAAGAGGTTAAAACTTTAGATAGCATTGAACCCACTATGTTGGATTTCAAGGAATTTAATTATGATAATTGCTCTTTAATAGATTGTATTTCCTTGTTGCAATCCGTGCTAAATTCTCCTCATGCTTATAGTCAAAATAAGGCTTTTACTAAACATATCGTTGATGCTTTAATGCAATCTTATGAAGAAAAGCTTGAGTTAGAAGTTTTTATTCCTAGAAAACTTTATGATGAGTGGGAACCTACTATTAAAATTAAATTTAAAGATCATGAATGCTATGCTTTGTGGGATTTGGGTGCTAGTGTTTCCACGATTCCAAAAACTTTGTGTGATTTGCTAGGTTTCCGTGAATTTGATGATTGTCCTTAAACTTGCATCTCGCGGATTCCACTATTAAGAAACCTATGGGAAGAATTAATGATGTTCTTATTGTTGCAAATAGGAACTATGTGCCCGTAGATTTCATTGTTCTTGATATAGATTGCAATCCTTCGTGTCCTATTATTCTTGGTAGACCTTCCTTAGAACGATTGGTGCAATTATTGATATGAAGGAAGGGAACATTAGATTCCAATTTCCGTTGAGGAAAGGGATGGAACACTTCCCTAAAAAGAAGATTAAATTACCTTATGAATCTATTATGAGAGCCACTTATGGATTGCATACCAAAGATGATAATACCTAGATCCATCCTCGCTTTTATGCCTAGCTAGGGGCGTTAAACGATAGCGCTTGTTGGGAGGCAACCCAATTTTATTTTTGTTCCTTGATTTTTGGTTCTATTTAGCAATAAATATTGATCTAGCCTCTGGTTAGATGTGTTTTTATGTTTTAATTAGTGTTTGTGCCAAGTAAAACCTATAGGATCTTCTTGGATGATAGTTATTTGATCTTGCTGAAAAAGTCAGAAAGTTTCTGTTCACGAAAACAATTGTTAAAAAACACCAGAACGTGATAAAATACTGATTCCAATTGCAGTTGATCAATAAACAAATTATATAGGTCTTCCTATTTTGGTAGATTTTCTGAGTTACAGAAGTTTGCGTTAGATACAGATTACCACAGACTGTTCTGTTTTTGACAGATTCTGTTTTTCGTGTGTTGTTTACTTATTTTGATGAACCCATGGCTAGTATCGGAGCTTATGAACCATAGAGAAGTTGGAATAAAGCAGGTTTAACACCAATATAAAGAATGAGTTCATTACAGTACCTTAAAATGGTGGTTTGTTTTATTTCGCTAACGGAGCTCATGAGATTTTCTGTTGAGTTTTGTGTTGTGAAGTTTTCACGTTTTGGGTAAAGATTTGGTGGATTATGGAACAAGGAGTGGCAAGAACCTAAGCTTGGGGATTCCCAAGGCACCCCAAGGTAAAATCCAAGGACAACCAAAAGCCTAAGCTTGGGGATGCCCCGGAAGGCATCCCCTCTTTCGTCTTCGTCCATCGGTAACTTTACTTGATGCTATATTTTTATTCACCACATGATATGTGTTTTGCTTGGAGCGTCTTGTATGATTTGAGTCTTCGCTTTTTAGTTTGCCACAATCATCCTTGCTGTACACACCTTTTGAGAGAGATACACATGATTCGGAATTTATTAGAATACTCTATGTGCTTCACTTATATCTTTTTTTTGACTGGTGACTGTAGGGAAAACCCCCCACAGCATTCAAAACTTTATTTCAAAACAAAGTAGCATACAATATACAAGGATTACAAGGGGTAATCAGAAGAGAAAACTAAAAACTAAAGATCTAGAGATACAAAACCTCAAGGAGGAAGAAAGGAAATCCACTTAAGAAGCTCTTCCTTGTACCTAGCCTTAACTCTGTGCTGCATTAGCAAAATATCATGGATAAAAGCACTCCTCCACTTGTTGAAACTCTGCCTCTCATCCCTAAACACCTTTGCATTCCTGATTATCCATATGTTCCAGCAAGCAATAAAAACAACTTTAGTGAAAAAAGGCTTTGCAAAGTCCTGTTTAGCTTGCAAAACAATATCAGACATGTCATTCCCAGGTGACCATGTGATTTGCAGTAATTCCATATTCTGACACTGAAGTTGCATTCAAAAAACAGATGATTCCTGGTCTCTCTAGTCCTCAAGCTGCAAAGGAGACAAAAAACTCCATCATCCATATGCCAATGCCTTCTTTCCACCATGTCTTTTGTATTTAACCTGTCCATGATTAACATCCAAGCAAACACTTTGATTTTCATTGTGCAGGATGATCTCCAAATCCACAGAAGGAGAGGGTTAAATGACATGTTTGAATGCATAAGAGAGTAGAACAGCTTGGGCTTAAAAGCATTACATGTCCCCTGCCAGAACCAAGAATCCTTGGCCTCCAAGTCTCTACTACAAGAAACCATAAGATTTTGAACTGTCAAAAATTCCTGATATGCTTGTGCAGATAAAGGCAAGTGAAACATGTTAACCCTATCCTGAGATTGAAAGGCTTCATAAACAGTGATCCAGGGATCTTTCACATAGGAGAAAAGCCTAGGGAACCTAATCTGCAAAGGGTTCAACTGATTCACCAATCTTCCACTTGTCAGACCAGAACAGAGCAGTGCTCCCACAATTAACTTGAACCCAGGTTGTGTTCCTATAATGATCCATCAACTTACAAATATCCTTCCACCAAAAAGAACCACAACTGTCAGTACCCTGAGGCACTGAATAATGATAATATGTGTCCCAAATAAGAGAGACCCAAGGCAAATCCCTCCTATTTAAGAAGTTATGCAAATGCTTGAGCAAAAGTGCCATGTTCTGCACCCCCAGGTTCAAAATTCCCAAACCACCTTTGTTCTTAGGCCTACAAATGAGATCCCAAGCAGCCAAGGATGGAGCTGGCTCATCCCTATGCTTTCTCCATAAACACTGCCTCTGAATTCTCTCCAGTTGCTTTAAAATTCCAGCAGGTGCCAGCAAACTACCAAGATAAAAAATTGGCATGGAGGACAGAGCAGAATTCAGGAACTGGAGTCTCTCCCCTTGATTAAGAAAAGAGGAGCTAGCTGTCATCCTTCTCTCCATACAATCCACAAGTGGCATAAAATCCACCATTTTAGGCCTTGTAGTGCCAACAGGTAAGCCAAGATATGTGAAAGGCATTTTACCCACTTGACAACCAAAAGCAGCAGCCAACTCAATGATAGCATCCTCATCAACATTTATGGGAATCATAGAAGACTTGTGGAAGTTAACAACTAGCCCTGTTGATCTTGAGAACACTTGAGCATGTCCTTCAAAGCCAAGAGTTGCATTCTATCTGCTGGTAAGATAATGAGAGTATCATCAGCATATTGCACAATGGGATAATCCTGGTCATGGCATGGAATTGGCAATTTCAAAATTCCCCTCCTGAACATATCATTCACCACTGTTTGTAGAAGATCAGCAGCAATAACAAAGAGTAAAGGTGAGAGACAGTCTCCCTGTCTAACCCCCTTTTTACAAAGGAACTGCCTACCAGGTACACCATTTAGAAGGACTGACGATGTCCCAGTGGAAAGAAGCTGTTTGACCCAGAGAATCCATTTCTGATTGAAGCCTTTGTATTTAAGAATCTGCAAAATGGTTTCATGCTCAATTGAGTCAAAAGCCTTTTCAAAATCCAGCTTAAGAATCACAATAGGCCTCTTAGATTGATGGCACTGATGCAAATATTCCAGGGACCAGCCAATGCAGTCCTGGATAGTCCTGCTCTTTATAAAGCCATATTGATTTTTATGTATGCATGCCATAATTATCTTTTGGAACCTATTTGCAGCCATCTTAGACAGAAACTTAAGACCCATCCCAGTCAAGGAAATTGGTCTATAATCACCAATCCCTTCAGGGTTCAATTTTTTGGGCTCAGAGTGATATAAGAGCCATTGATATTTTCCAAATTTGCAGTACCAGAATGAAAAGCCTCAGCCAACTCATAGAAATCGTGACAGATAATGTGCCAGCACTTCTTAAAGAACAATCCATTAAAACCATCAGGACCAGGTGCTTTGTCTATGGGCATAAGTTTGACAGTGTCATCCATTTCCTCCTTAGTGAAGGGTTCAGTAAGAAAATCCAACCCTTCAACTGGCTTAAGCAACTTGCTGAGATCAAAACCCATGACAATTCCATTAGAGACTCCCATTCTATTCTTGAAACAGTTCCAAATGATGCCCTCCATCTGAGAGTGATTAGAGACAATTGTCCCATCAGTGTCCTTCAAGGAAGCAATAGAGTTTCTTCTATGCCTCTCAGTGGCCATAGCATGGAAGAATTTGGTATTTTCACCAGCAACTTTAATATATCTAATTGTGCACCTCTTTTTCCAATAAACAAACTGAAGATGTAAGAGCTGCTCCACATGCAACTTGACTACCTTCCTGAAGTTAAATTCAGGTCTGAATAAAGGCCTTAGCTCCTCAAGGCCATCAAGACACAAAATGACCTCATTGCATTTGGCTATCAAAATTTTCAGCTTGGAAATATTCAATTGCCACTTCTTAAGAGCACCTCTTAAACTCTTAAACTTATCAGCAATCCTAGCAGTGATATGAGATTTATGAGAGGTTTTCTGCCATGACTGTTGAACACATTCCATAAATCCCTCAAGCTCAACCCAGAAGTTCTCAAACCTAAATATTTTAGATTTAGGAATAGAGGTTTTAATTGTGACAACACATGGCACATGGTCAGAAGCTGTTCTGGCCAGGGGCAAAACTTCAGTCATGGGGTAAGAAGAAATCCAATCTGCAGAAGTGAAGAACCAATCCAACTGTTCTAAAAGTGGGCTATCTTGCATATTAGACCATGTGTAAGATCTTCCTTCAAGAGGCAGCTCAAGCAAACCCAGATGGGCAATGATTTCATTGAAAATAAAGATATCATTCAGATCCCCCCTGGCAAATTCCTATTCTCCAGAGATCTTATAAAGTTGAAATCACCCACCAGAAGCCAATTATCATCCATAGGTATATGCATGTTATAAAGCCAGCTGACAAAATTATCTCTAGCTTCCCCTTGACAAGGGCCATAAACTGAAACTAAGGACCATTTCTCATTATTCTGCTTAGAGACAAACTCAACTAGAATAGCAAAAGGCCGAATCTCAATCACAGTGCCCCAAAAAAATGGATGAATTCCAAGCCACCAAGATGCCCCCAGAAGCTCCCAGAGAAGGGGAGAAAGCAAAGCTATGAAATCTTTTGGGGCAAAAGGATCTAATAGATCTATAATCAAAAGAGCTAAACTTAGTTTCTTGGAAACAAGCATCAGCACATTGACTCTCATCCAGTTTCTGCCTGATAGCCCTTTGCCTTGCATCAGAGTTCAATCCTCTAACATTCCAGCATAAAACATTCCAGCTTTTACATGCATTACTCATTAAAACACCTATGAGGAGATAATAAAGTCTGGTGGCACATAATGCCAGCAATAGTAACATGAGTCCCACAAGACACACTTAAAATATTACAGGGACCAAAATAAGACCATATCCCTGACAAAAGAGGACCCAAAAAAGACATGATCCACCCCCACCAGCTAGTATGTCACTACACATTTGCATCATTTTTTGGAGTAGCAGTGGGATCAGCCATAAGCTTCTCCACAGAAAGGAGATCATCTGCAATGCCAAGCTCCTTGCCAATCTGCTGTAGCTTGTTGATAGGAGTTGGAGGTGGAAGATCATCAAGTTGCTCATCCTGCAGGTTGTCAGACACTGTGGCAGAGAAAGGCTTGGGCTTTGGCTTCCTCCTCTTGGACTGCATAGGTAGCTCCTGGAAGACTGGCTTGAAACCATCTCTCTGCAAAGAGCCCCTGGTGCACCTCCTGACAGAAGTCTCCACAATTGGGGTTGGTGCCAATGTTTTCCTTGGCCTTCTAATTTTCCTCTGTTCCTGATCAGAGATATCCATAGATATAGGAGCAATCTCAGACTGTATTTCCTCTGTGTCAGTAAATTCCAAAGAAGGAAAAAGTGCCCTTGCCACAGGCCTTTGCTCCTGCACAGATGTTTGATAGGTAATCATTGGCACCTCAAAAGCCAGATCCCAACTTCTCTTGGTCAGCATGGAGGACCTGACAGGCAGCATCTCAATAGGTTTGGTGAGCTGAAAGTTGAAGTCAGACTGTAGTAAGATCTCAAACTTTCTCCTCAGAGCCATCTCTGGTGGCAACTCAGGCCCAAAAAAGACTTTGTTATCAGCAATGTTGGCAACCAGAAGCTCCTAAATAGCAATAGGTTCAACAACAACATGATCAGCAGCAGGAGGAGGGTTGTAGACCACCATGGCCCAGTCCTCAGGGTTATACACAGGCTCCTCCACCAGAGGTTGCTCCTGCCCAGCTGGAGGTTCAGCATTTTGCTCCACATCAAAAACCAGCACAAAGTTTGGCTGAATAGCTTGCTCCACAGATATAGAAAAATCATCAGAGCGATCCAAAACCATGGACTGCTGCTCCACTTCCACATTGTCTTGAGCAATCTCCTCATCCTGCTCCACTTTCACTTATATCTTTTGAGCTAGATAATTTTGCTCTAGTGCTTCACTTATATCTTTTAGAGCACGGTGGTGGTTTATTTTATAGAAATTGTTGATCTCTCATGCTTCACTTATATTATTTTGAGAGTCCTAAAAAACAGCATGGTAATTTTCTTTGGTTGAAATTTTAGTCTTAAAAGTGATGAACATCCAAGATAGGTATAATAAAAACTATCATAAAAAGTGCATTGAATACTATGAGAAGTTTGATACTTGATAATTGTTTTGAGATATGAAGATGGTGATATTAGAGTTATGCTAGTTGAGTGGTTATGAATTTGAGAAATACTTGTGTTAAAGTTTGTGATTACCGTAGCATGCACGTATGGTGAACCGTTATGTGATGAAGTCGGAGCATGATTTATTTATTGATTGTCTTCCTTATGAGTGGCGGTCGGGGACGAGCGATGGTCTTTTCCTACCAATCTATCCCCCTAGGAGCATGCGCATAGTACTTTGTTTCCATAACTAATAGATTTTTGCAATAAGTATATGAGTTCTTTATGACTAATGTTGAGTCCATGGATTATACACACTCTCACCCTTCCACCATTGCTAGCCTCCCTAATACCGCGCACCTTTCGCCGGTATCATACACCCACCATATATCTTCCTCAAAACAGCCACCATACCTACCTATCATGGCATTTCCATAGCCATTCCGAGATATATTGCCATGCAACTTACCACCATTCCGTTTATTATGACACACTCCATCATTGTCATATTGCTTTGCATGATCATGTAGTTTACATCGTATTTGTGGCAAAGCCGCCGTTCATTATTTTCATACATGTCACTCTTGATTCACTGCATATCCCGGTACACCGCCAGAGGCATTCACATAGAGTCATATTTTGTTCTAAGTATTGAGTAGTAAGTAAATAAAAGTGTGATGATTATCATTATTAGAGCATTGTCCGAAGTGAGGAAAGGATGACGGAGACTATGATTCCCCCACAAGTCGGGACGAGACTCCGGACTAAAAAAACAAAAGAGACCATAAAAAAGAGAAAAGGCCCAAACAAAAAATGAGAGAAAAAGAGAGAAGGGACAATGTTACTATCCTTTTTCCACACTTGTGCTTCACAGTAGCACCGTGATCTTCATGATAGAGAGTCTCCTATGTTGTCACTTTCATATACTAGTGGGAACTTTACATTATAGAACTTGGCTTGTATATTCCAATGATGGGCTTCCTCAAATTGCCCTAGGTCTTCGTGAGCAAGCGAGTTGGATGCACACCCACTTAGTTTATTTTGTTGAGCTTTCATACACTTATAGCTCTAGTGCATCCGTTGCATGGCAATCCCTACTCACTTACATTAATATCTATTAATGGGCATCTCCATAGCCTGTTGATATGCCTAGTTGATGTGAGACTATCTTCTCCTTTTTGTCTTCTCCACAACCACCATTCTATTCCACCTATAGTGCTATGTCCATGGCTCATGCTCATGTATTGCGTGAAGATTGAAAAAGTTTGAGAACACAAAAAGTATGAAACAGTTGCTTGGCTTGTCATCGGGGTTGTGCATGATTTAAATATTTTGTGTGGTGAAGATAGAGCATAGCCAGACTATATGATTTTGTAGGGATAACTTTCTTTGGCCATGTTATTTGGAGAAGACATGATTGCTTTGTTAGTATGCTTGAAGTATTATTATTTTTATGTCAATATTAAACTTTTATCTTGAATCTTTCGGATCTAAATATTCATGCCACAATAAAGAGAATTACATTGAAGAATATGCTAGGAAGCATTCCACATCAAAAATTCTGTTTTTATCATTTACCTACTCGAGGACGAGCAGGAATTAAGCTTGGGGATGCTTGATACGTCTCCAACGTATCTATAATTTTTGATTGTTCCATGCTATTATATATTCTGTTTTGGATGTTTAATGGGCTTTATTATGCACTGTATATATTATTTTTGGGACTAACCTACTAACCAAGGCCCAGTGCAAATTGCTATTTTTTTTGCCTATTTTAGTGTTTCACAGAAAAGGAATATCAAACGGAGTCCAAACGGAATGAAACCTTCGGGAACGTGATTTTTGGAACAAACGTGATCCAGAGGACTTGGAGTGGACGTCAAGAAACCAATGAGGAGGCCACGAGGCAGGGAGGCGCGCCTGCCCCTGGGTGCGCCCCCACCCTCATGGGCCCCTCGTGGCTCCACCGACCTACTTCTTCCTCCTATATATACCTACGTACCCTGAAACCATTGAGGAGCACCACGAAACCCTATTTCCACCGCCACAACCTTCTGTACCCGTGAGATCCCATCTTGGGGCCTTTGCCAGTGCTCCGCCAGAGGGGGCATCGTTCACGGAGGGCTTCTACATCAACACCATAGCCTCTCCGATGATGTGTGAGTAGTTTACATCAGACCTTCAGGTCCATAGTTATTAGCTAGATGGCTTCTTCTCTCTCTTTGGATCTCAATACAAAGTTCTCCTCGATCTTCTTGGAGATCTATTCGATGTAACTCTTTTTTGCGGTGTGTTTGTCGAGATCCAATGAATTGTGGGTTTATGATCAAGATTATCTATGAACAATATTTGAATCTCCTCTGAATTCTTTTATGTATGATTGGTTATCTTTGCAAGTCTCTTCGAATTATCAGTTTGGTTTGGCCTACTATATTGATCTTTCTTGCAATGGGAGAAGTGCTTAGCTTTGGGTTCAATCATGCGGTGCTCGATCCCAGTGACAGAAGGGGAAACGACACGTATTGTATTGTTGCCATCGAGGATAAAAAGATGGGGTTTATATCATATTGCTTGAGTTTATCCCTCTACATCATGTCATCTTGCCTAATGCGTTACTCTGTTCTTATGAACTTAATACTCTAGATGCATGCTGGATAGCGGTCGATGTGTGGAGTAATAGTAGTAGATGCAGGCAGGAGTCGGTCTACTTGTCGCGGACGTGATGCCTATATACATGATCATGCCTAGATATTCTCATAACTATGCTCAATTCTATCAATTGTTCGACAGTAATTTGTTCACCCACCGTAATACTTATGCTCTTGAGAGAAGCCACTAGTGAAACCTATGGCCCCCGGATATATCTACCATCATATTAATCTCCCGTTATTTCCATCGCCGTTTATTTTGCTTTCTTTACTTTTAGTCTTTATCATAAAAATACCAAAAATATTATCTTATCATCTCTATCAGATCTCACTTTTGCAAGTGGCCGTGAAGGGATTGACAACCCCTTTATCGCGTTGGTTGCAAGGTTCTTATTTGTTTGTGTAGGTACGAGGGACTTGAGCGTGGTCTCCTACTGGATTGATACCTTGGTTCTAAAAAACTGAGGGAAATACTTATGCTACTTTACTGCATCGCCCTTTCCTCTTCAAGGGAAAACCAACGCAGTGCTCAAGAGGTAGCAGTACACAAATGGTCACCCCCACTGCCGAAATTTGGTGAAGTGTATGTTTTGCGGGGGGCGGCGGAGCTTTCGGGCGGCGCGGCCAGAGGCAGCACCAAGGGGCAGGGATTTGCGGCCGCGGCGATGGAGAGTGGAAGCGGGCAAAAGTGGTTCGCGCCAACAGAAAGGAGGGCCTGCAAAATCAGGTCGATTGCTGCACATATGGAGGAAATGGGCTCGTGGATGCGGGATCCCATTTTTTTTCCGGAATGACACGGTTTGAGATTTGCTCGCGCCGGGGATACTTGATGGATCCCACAAACCGGCGGTTATTATAGCGGACGACCCGGTTTGTGGGATCTGCTGGAGATACTCTAAAGCAAGTGATCGATGTAGTCTAGTGGCTTGGACCAATTGCATGTTGCCGAATGTCAGCACTGCGCGTCTGCACCCAATCTGCATGTGTATGGTCATCTACAACCATATATGGCAAATATCACCCCTCATGCATCTGTGGGTGCGTCCATCCGTAAAGAGGCCCTGGTTATCCCTCATTTTACGTTCGGTGCAACCGCATATCTCAGATTTTGAATCTCAAATCCACACTACACCATGCAAAATAAAAACTACGTACTACTACTTAGAAAAATCTAGCCTAATGATGGGGAACGTAGCATGCAATTTTAAAAAAATTCCTACAATCACGCAAGATCTATCTAGGAGATGCATAGCAACGAGAGGGGAGAGTGTGTCCACGTACCCTCGTAGACCGAAAGCGTTAGTTTAACGCAGTTGATGTAGTCGAACGTCTTCACGATCCAACCGATCAAGCGCCGAACGTACGGCACCTTCGAGTTCTACACACGTTCAGCTCGATGACGTCCCTCGAACTCTTGATCCAGCAGAGGGTCGAGGGAGAGTTTCGTCGGCACGACGGCGTGGTGACGGTGATGGTGATGTGATCCGCGCAGGGCTTCGCCTAAGCACTACGTGAATATGACCGGAGGAGTAAACCGTGGAGGGAGACGCCACACACGGCTTGGAACAATTGGTGTCTCCAAGGGGTGCCCTGCCCACGTATATAAAGGAGGGAGAGGAGGAGGCCGGCCATCAGGGGCGCGCCAAGGAGAGGGGAGTCCTACTAGGACTCCGGTCCTAGTAGGATTCGGCCCCCCTCTTTTTTTCCTTCTCATGGAGGGGGAAAGAGGGAAGGGAGAGAGAAGAGGAGAAGGAAAGGGGGGCGCGCCCCCTCCCCTAGTCCAATTCGGACTCCCTATGGGAGGGGGGCGCGGCCACCCCTTGTCGGCTGCCTCCCCTCTTCCCTATGGCCCATGTAGGCCCATTACTTTCCCCGAGGGGTTCCGGTAATCCCTCGGTACTCCGAAAAATACCCAAACCACTCCGAAACCATTCCGGTGTCCGAATACCATCGTCCAATATGTCAATCTTTACCTCTCGAACATTTCAAGACTCCTTATCATGTCCGTGATCTCATCCGGGACTCTGAACAAACTTCGGTCACCAAAACACATGACTCATAATACAAATCGTCATCGAACGTTAAGCGTGCGGACCCTACGGGTTCGACAACTATGTAGACATGACTGAGACACCTCTCCGGCCAATAACCAATAGCGGAACCTGGATCCTCATATTGGCTCCCACATATTCTACGAAGATCTTTAGCGGTCGAACCGTTATGACAACATACGTTATTACCTTTATCATCGGTATGTTACTTGCCCGAGATTCGATCGTCGGTATTCTCATACCTAGTTCAATCTCGTTACTGGCAAGTCTCTTTACGCGTTCCGTAATGCATCATCCCGTAACTAACTCATTAGTCACATTGCTTGCAAGGCTTATTATGATGTGCATTACCGAGAGGGCCCAGAGATACCTCTCCGATACTCGGAGTGACAAATCCTAATCTTGATCTATGCCAACCCAACAAAACACATTCAGAGATACCTGTAGAGCATCTTTATAATCACCCATTTACGTTGTGACGTTTGATAGCACACAAGGTATTCCTCCGGTATTCAGGAGTTGCATAATCTCATAGTCAAAGGAATATGTATAAGTCATGAAGAAAGCAGTAGCAATAAAACTTAATGATCATTATGCTAAGCTAACGGATGGATCTTGTCCATCACATCATTCTCCTAATGATGTGATCTCGTTCATAAAATGACAACACGTCTATAGTTAGGAAACTTAACCATCTTTGATTAACGAGCTAGTCTAGTAGAGGCATACTAGGGACACTTTGTTTTGCCTATATATTAACACATGTATCAAGTTTCGGTTACTACAATTCTAGCATGAATAATAGATATTTATCATGACATAAGGAAATATAAATAATAACTTTATTATTGCCTCTAGGGCATATTTGCTTCAGTCTCCCACTTGCACTAGAGTAAATAATCTAGTTCACATCGTCATGTGATTTAACACCAATAGTTCACATCTTTATGTGATTAGTTCACATCGCCATGTGACTAACACCCAAAGGGTTTACTAGAGTCAATAATCTAGTTCACATCGCTATGTGATTAACACCCAAAGAGTACTAAGGTGTGATCATGTTTTGCTTCTGAGAGAAGTTTAGTCAACGGGTCCGTCACATCCAGAGCCGTATGTATTTTGCAAAAAAATTATGTCTACAATGCTCTACATGGAGCTACTCTAGCTAATTACTCCCACTTTCAATATGTATCCAGATTGAGACTCAGAGTCATCCAGATCGGTGTTAAAGCTTGCATCGACATAACTCTTTACGACGAACTCTTTATCACCTCCATAACCGAGAAATATTTCCTTAGTCCTCTAAGGATAATTTTGATCGTTGTCCAGTGATCTACTCCTGGATCACTATTGTACCCCTCTGCCAAACTCACGGCAAGGTACACAATAGGTCTGGTATACAGCATGGCATACTTTATAGAACCTATGGCTGAGGCATAGGGAATGACTTTCATTCTCTCTCTATCTTCTGTCGTGGTCGGGTTTTGAGTCTTACTTAACTTCATACCTTACAACTCAGGCAAGAACTCCTTCTTTGACTGATCCATTTTGAACTCCTTCAAAATCTTATCAAGGTATGTACTCATCAAAAGTCTTATCAAGCGTCTTGATCTATCTTTATAGATCTTGATGCCCAATATGTAAGTAGCTTCACCGAGGTCTTTCTTTGAAAAACCCTTTCAAACACTCCTGTATGCTTTCCAGAAAATTCTACATCATTCCCGATCAACAATATGTCATTCACATATACTTATCAGAAAGGCTTAGTGCTCCCACTCACTTTCTTGTAAATACAGGCTTCACCGCAAGTCTGTATAAAACTATATGCTTTGATCAACTCATCAAAGTGTATATTCCAACTCCGAGATGCTTGCACCAGTCCATAGATGGATCGCTGGAGTTTGCACACTTTGTTAGCACCTTTAAGATTGACAAAACCTTCTGGTTGCATCATATACAACTCTGCTTTAATAAATTCATTAAGGAATGCAGTTTTGACATCCATTTGCCAAATTTCATAAAATGTGGCAATTGCTAACATGATTCGGACAGATTTTAAGCATCGATACGAGTGAGAAAATCTCATCGTAGTCAACACCTTGAACTTGTCGAAAACCTTTTGCGACAATTCGAGCTTTGAAGATAGTAACACTACCATCAACGTCCGTCTTCCTCTTGAAGATCCATTTATTCTTAATGGCTTGCCAATCATCGGTCAAGTCCACCAAAGTCCACACTTTGTTCTAATACATGGATCCTATCTCAGATTTCATGGCCTCAAGCCATTTATCGGAATCTGGGCTCATCATTGCTTCCTCATAGTTCGTAGGTTCGTCATGGTCTAGTAACATGACTTCCATAACAGGATTGTCGTACCGCTCTGGTGCGGAACGTGCTCTGGTTGACCTACGAGGTTCGGTAGTAACTTGATCTGAAGTTTCATTATCATTATCCTTAGCTTACTCGCTAATTGGTGCATGCATCACTGGAACAGATTTCTGTGATGAACTACTTGCCAATTCCAGAGAAGATACAATTACCTTATCAAGTTCTACTCCCCCCCACTCACTTCTTTCTAGAGAAACTCCTTCTCTAGAAAGGATCCATTCTTAGCAACAAAGATCTTGCTTTCGGATCTGTGATAGAAGGTGTACCCAATAGTCTCTTTTGGGTATCCTATGAAGACGCACTTCTCCAATGGGTTCGAGCTTATCAGGCTGAAGCTTTTTCACATAAGCATTGCAACCCCAAACTTTAAGAAGCGACAGCTTAGGTTTCTTGCCAAACCACAGTTCATATGGTGTCGTCTCAATGGATTTAGATGGTGCCCTATTTAAAGTGAATGCAGCTGTCTCTAATGCAAAACCCCAAAATGATAGCGGTAAATCGGTAAGAGACATCGTAGACCGCACCATATCTATTAAAGTACGGTTACGACGTTCGGGCACACAATTACGCTGTGGTGTTCCAGGTGGCGTGAGTTGTAAAACTATTCCACATTGTTTTAAATGAAGGCAAACTCGTAACTCAAATATTCGCCTCCACGATTAGATCGTAGAAATTTTATTTTCTTGTTACGATGATTCTCGACTTCACTCTGAAATTCTTTGAACTTTTCAAATGTTTCAGACTTGTGTTTCATCAAGTAGATATACCCATATCTGCTCAAATCATCTGTGAAGGTCAGAAAATAATGATGCCCGCCGCGAGCTTGAACACTCATCGGACCGCATACATCGGTATGTATTATTTCCAATAAGTCATTAGCTCGCCCCATTGTTCCGGAGAACGGAGTCTTAGTCATCTTTCCCGGCATGGTTCACAAGTATCAAATGATTCATAATCAAGTGATTCCAAAAATCCATCTGCATGGAGTTTCTTCATGCTCTTTACACCAATATGACCTAAACGGCAGTGCCACAAGTATGTTGCACTATCATTATTAACTTTGCATCTTTTGGCATCAATATTATGAATATGTGTATCACTATGATCGAGATTCAGTAAACCATTCACCTTGGGTGTATGACCACAGAAGGTTTTATTCATGTAAACAGAACAACAATTATTCTCTGACTTAAATGAATAAGCGTATTGCAATAAACATGATCTAATCATATTCATGCTTAACGCAAACACCAAATAACATTTATTTTAGGTTCAACACTATTCCTGAAGGTAGAGGGAGTATGCGATGGTGATCTTATCAACCTTGGAATCACTTCCAACACACATTGTCACCTCGCCCTTAACTAGTCTCTGTTCATTTTGCAACTCCTATTTTGAGTTACTAATCTTAGCAAACCGGTATAAAATACCATGGGGTTACTATGAACACTAGTAACGTACACGTCAATAACATGTATATCAAATATACCTTTGTTTACTTTTCCATCCTTCTTATCTGCCAAGTATTTGGGGTAGTTCCGCTTCCAGTGACCATTCCCTTTGTAGTAGAGGCACTCAGTTTCAGGCTTAGGTCTAGCTTTGGGCTTCTTCACGGGAGTGGCAACTTGCTTGCCATTCTTCTTGAAATTTCATCTCTTTTCCTTGCCCTTTTTATTGAAACTAGTGATCTTGTTAACCATCAACACTTGATGCTTTTTCTTGATTTCTACCATCGACGATTTCAGCATCGCGAAGAGCTCGGGAATCATTTTCATCATCCCTTGCATATTATAGTTCATCACGAAGTTCTAGTAGCTTGGTGATACTGACTAGAGAACTTTGTGAATCACTATCTTATCTGGAAGATTAACTCCCACTTGATTCAAGCGATTGTAGTACCCAGACATTCTGAGCACATGCTCACTAGTTGAGCTATTCTCCTCCATCTTGTAGGCAAAGTACTTGTCAAAGGTCTCATACCTCTTGACACGGTCATGAGTCTTGAAATACCAATTTCAGCTCTTGGAACATCTCATATGCTCCGTGGCGTTCAAAACGTCTTTGAAGCCCTGATTCTAAGCCGCAAAGCATGGTGCACTAAACTATCAAGTAGTCATCATATCGAGCTTGCCAAACGTTCATAATGTCTGCATCTGCTCCTGCAATCGGTCTGTCACCTAGCGGTGCATTAAGGACATAATTCTTCTATGCAGCAATGAGGATAATCCTCAGATCACGGACCCAGTCCGCATCATTGATACTATCATCTTTCAACTTAGTTTTCTCTAGGAACATACAAAAAAATAAACGGGGAGCTACATCGCGAGCTATTGATCTACAACATAATTTGCAAATACTATCAGGACTAAGTTCATGATAAATTAAAGTTCAATTAATCAAATTACTTAAGAACTCCCACTTAGATAGACATCTCTTGAGTCATCTAAATGATCACGTGATCCAAATCAACTAAACCATGTCCGATCATCACGTGAGATGGAGTAGTTTTCAATGGTGAACATCTCTATGTTGATCATATCTACTATATGATTCACGTTCGACCTTTCGGTCTCCAATGTACCGAGGCCATGTCTGTACATGCTAGGCTCGTCAAGTTTAACCTGAGCATTCCGCATGTGAGAAACTGTCTTGCACCCATTGTATGTGAACGTAGAGCCTATCACACCCGATCATCATGTGGTGTCTCAGCACAAAGAACTTTTGCAACAGTGCATACTCAAGGAGAACACTTATACCTTGAAATTTTAGTAAGGGGTCATCTCATAATGCTGCCGTCGTACTAAGCAAAATAATATGCATAATAGATAAACATCACATGCAATCAAAATATGTGACATGATATGGCCATCATCATCTTGTGCCTTTGATCTCCATCTCCAAAGCACCGTCATGATCTCCATCGTCACCGGCTCGACACCTTGATCTCCATCGTTGCGTCGTGGTCGTCTCGCCAACTATTGCTTCTACAACTATAGCTAACGCATAGTGATAAAGTAAAGAAATTACATTGCGTTTGCATTTCATACAATAAAGCGACAACCATAAGGCTCCTACCAGTTGCCGATAACTGTTACAAAACATGATCATCTCATACAACAACGTATATCACATCATGTCTTGACCATATCACATCACAACATGCCCTGCAAAAACAAGTTAGACGTCCTCTACTTTGTTGTTGCAAGTTTTATGTGGCTGCTACGGGCTTTTAGTAAGAACCGTTCTTACCTACGCATCAAAACCACAACGGTGTTTCGTCAAGTTTGCTGTTTTAACCTTCAACAAGGACCGGTTGTAGTCAAATTTGATTCAACTAAAGTTGGATAAATAGACACCCGCCAGCCACCTTTATGCAAAACTAGTTGCATGTCTGTCTGTGGAACCGGTCTCATGAACGTGGTCATGTAAGGTTGGTCCGGGCCGCTTCATCCAACAATACCGCCGAATCAAAATAAGACGTTTGTGGTAAGCAGTATGACTATCACCGCCCACAACTCTTTGTGTTCTACTCGTGCATATCATCTACGCATAGACCTGGCTCTCATACCATTGATGGGGAACGTAGCATGCAATTCCACAAAAATTTCCTACGATCACGTAAGATATATCTAGGAGATGCATAACAACGAGAGGGGGAGAGTGTGTCCACGTACCCTCATAGACCGAAAGCGGAAGCGTTAGTTTAACGCGGTTGATGTAGTCGAACGTCTTCACGATCCAACCGATCAAGCGCCGAATGTACGGTACCTCCGAGTTCTGCACACGTTCAGCTCGATGACGTCCCTCGAACTCTTAATCCAGCAGAGGGTCGAGGGAGAGTTTCATCAGCACGACGGCCTGGTGACGGTGATGGTGATGCGATCCGCGCAGGGCTTCGCCTAAGCACTACGTGAATATGACCGGAGGAGTAAACCGTGGAGGGAGACACCGCACACGGCTTGGAACAATTGGTGTCTCCAAGGGGTGCCCTGCCCACGTATATAAAGGAGGGAGAGGAGGAGGCCGGCCATCAGGGGCGCGCCAAGGAGAGGGGAGTCCTACTAGGACTCCAGTCCTAGTAGGATTCGGCCCCCCTCTTTTTTTCCTTCTCATGGAGGGGGAAAGAGGGAAGGGAGAGAGAAGAGGAGAAGAAAAGGGGGCCGCGCCCCTCCCCTAGTCCAATTCAGACTCCCTATGGGAGGGGGGCGCGGCCACCCCGTGTGGTCTGCCTCCCCTCTCCCCTATGGCCCATGTAGGCCCATTACTTTCCCCGGGGGGTTCTGGTAACCCCTCGGTACTCCAAAAAATACCCGAACCACTCCGAAACCATTCCGGTGTCCGAATACCATCGTCCAATATATCAATCTTTACCTCTCGAACATTTCGAGACTCCTCGTCATGTCCGTGATCTCATCCGGGACTCCGAACAAAATTCGGTCACCAAAACACATAACTCATAATACAAATCGTCATCGAACGTTAAGCGTGCGGACCCTACGGGTTTGAGAACTATGTAGACATTACTGAGACACCTCTCCGGTCAATAACCAATAGCGGAACCTGGATGCTCATATTGGCTCCCACATATTCTATGAAGATCTTTATTGGTCGAACCATTATGACAACATACGTTATTCCCTTTGTCATCGGTATGTTACTTGCCCGAGATTCGATCGTCGGTATTCTCATACCTAGTTCAATCTCGTTACCGGCAAGTCTCTTTACTCGTTCCGTAATGCATCATCCCGTAACTAACTCATTAGTCACATTGCTTGCAAGGCTTATTATGATGTGCATTACCGAGAGGGCCCAGAGATACCTCTCCGATACTCGGAGTGACAAATCCTAATCTCGATCTATGCCAACCCAACAAACACCTTCGGCGATACCTGTAGAGCATCTTTATAATCACCCATTTATGTTGTGACATTTGCTAGCACACAAGGTATTCCTCTGGTATTCGGGAGTTGCATAATCTCATAGTCAAAGGAATATGTATAAGTCATGAAGAAAGCAGTAGCAATAAACTTAAACGATCATTATGCTAAGCTAACAGATGGGTCTTGTCCATCACATCATTCTCCTAATGATGTGATCCTGTTCATCAAATGACAACACATGTCTATGGTTAGGAAACTTAACCATCTTTGATTAACGAGCTAGTCTAGTAGAGGCATACTAGGGACACTTTGTTTTGTCTATATATTCACACATGTATCAAGTTTCCGGTTAATACAATTCTAGCATGAATAATAGATATTTATCATGACATAAGGAAATATAAATAATAACTTTATTATTGCCTCTAGGGCAAATTTCCTTCACCTAAACTAATCATCATAGATGTAGGTGACCTCCGTGACGGTAGTGTCGGACAGACCGGCGTCCCGGTCGTTGGCCGCCGCCCGCAGCTTCGGATCATCATCGGTATCCATGTTGGTGTTGAATGAGTCACGCTCCACCTTTGCCTCATGGAGGAAGCGATATTGGCTTACATCTCCGCCTCCGAGTGGATGGAGTCGAAAATGGCCTGCTGCTCCGCCACCTCCTCCTCTTGGGCCACCTCAAACTCCGTGAGGGCCTCGCCCATGCTGAATTTGGCAGTCGGAGATGTCGGATCCACCTCACCTTCCTCCTATTTCTCCTCCTCCGGCTACGCGTCCTCCATGTCCCCATCGGGCAGCTGCTCCTCATCTTCTTCCTCCTCCGGAGAGTCCGGAGGCAGGCCGATTGCAATCTGAGTGGCGCGCCTAGCTCGGATCACCTCTAGAGGATCCAACCGCCACTCCGAAGTGAGCATGGCGTATGTGGTGATCCGCTTCTAGGCCATGACTAAGGTCGCTTCTAGGCCATGACTAAGGGCGGACGACGAGCGCGAGAGGATTGGATGGTGGTGGCACGGAGGGGAGGGAGAGGGTGGAAATGAGCACAACTAGGGTTGGGGTGCTGCAGTCCAACTGAAATAGCCGGATTCGGAGTCTCGGGCGGTGCACTGGAGTGGTGATGACCCACAAGTATAGGGGATCAATCGTAGTATTTTCGATAAGTAAGCGTGTCGAACCCAACGAGGAGCAGAAGGAGTGACAAGCAGTTTTCAACAAGGTATTCTCTGCAAGTGCTGAAAGTAATAGTGATAGATAGTTTTGTAGCAAGATAATTCGTAACAAGTACCAATAGTAACAAAGGTGCAACAAGGTGGCTCAATCCTTCTTATAGCAAAGGACAAGCCAGAACATTCTCTTATAATAAACAAAGTGTTCTTATGGACACATGGGAATTATCGTCTAGTCACTTTCATCATGTTTAATTGATTCGCGTTCGTTACTTTGATAATTCGATATGTGGGTGGACTGGTGTTTGGGTGCTGATCTTACTTGAACAAGCAACCCACTTATGATTACCCCCTCTTCCAAGCATCCGCAACTACGAAAGAAGAATTAAGATAAATCTAACAATAGCATGAAACATATATATCCAAATCAGCCCCTTACGGAATAGCGTATAAACTAGGGTTTAAGTTTCTGTTACTCTAGCAACCCATCATCTACCTATTACTCCACAATGCCTTCCCTTAGGCCCAAGTATGGTGAAGTGTCATGTAGTCAAAATATCGAACGAATACCAACATCACTTGATTACTTATAACAAGACTTCTCCCATGTCCTCAAGAACAAAAGTAACTACTCAAAAATCATATTCATGTTCAAGATTAGAGGGGTATTGAATATACTGGAGGATATAAAAATTTAATCTTCCACCAAATAAACCAACTAGCGTCAACTACAAGGTGTAATCAACACTACTAGCAACCCACAGGTACCAATATGAGGTTCTGGGACAAAGATTGAATACAAGAGATGAACCATGGTTTGAGATGAGAAGGTGCTGTGAAGATGTTGATGAAGATTGGTCCTCCCATGATGAGAGGATCGTTGCTGATGTCGATGGCTTTGATTTCCCCCTCCCAGAGGGAGCGGAATCGCTCCACCGGAGAGCAAAAATGCTCCTGCCTAGGTTCCGCCTCGAGACGGCGACGCTTTGTCTCGAAAGTCTTCCTCTTATTTTTTTTTCTAGGTCAAAACCCCTCATATAGCAGAAGACGAGCACTGGAGGCTAGCCGTGGGCCCCACAAGGCATCAGGGAGCGCCCAGGGGGGTGGCCACGCCCTGTTGCCTTGTGGGCAACTGGTGGCCCCCCTCTGGTAACTTTTTGCTCCAGTATTTTTTATATATTCAATAAAAAAATCCCCATGAAGTTTCAGCTCATTTGTAGCTCTGTAGAATTTGTATGTGTGTTGTAGCTTTTTCAGGTTCAGAATTCCAGTTGTCGGTAATCTCCCTCTTCATATAAATCTTGCAAATTAAGAGAGAAAAGTCATTAGAGTTGCATCGTAAAGTGGAATGATGACCAAAAACAATATAAATACCAGTAAAAAAACATGATGCAAAATAGACGTATCAAATGACGGCATGAATGCATCCTCACGCGGCTTATGTCGGTGATGACAACTCCACTCTATTCTGGCATAATCAGCAGTGGGGTGTGCCTACATCTCGCAACTTGTGCTGGACCTAATTCTTGTGGTCAGGCCATCAACCTTCCAACAGCGCACCGTGCACGATGGCCTACGCAACTCGGTGTGGGTATGTGATATCCGCAAACGTCTCTCTGTTGCGGCCATTGTGCATTTCCTCAACCTTTGGCCCCTCATCTCAGGTAGGGTGCTCCTGCAAGCCCCTGACCTCTGGACCTAGAAGGGACGGCATCTGGCATCGACTCCATCAGCAATGCATATAGCATCGCGTTCGTCGGTCGTGTCAACTGCAGATGGACGCAACTCACGTGGATGTTGTGAGCACCCATGAAATTCAAAATTTTCATCTGCCTAGCTCTCCATGATAGGTGTTGGTCCTCAGATCGCTCGGCCAGGCGAGGTATTCCTCACCAAGAGACGTGTCCGCTCCGCGGACAGAGCGACGAGACCATTGAACACCCGCTTCTTCATTGTGCCTACGCGCGT
The DNA here is from genome assembly GCF_018294505.1 of Triticum aestivum. NCBI lineage: Eukaryota > Viridiplantae > Streptophyta > Magnoliopsida > Poales > Poaceae > Triticum > Triticum aestivum. The sequence continues at coordinate 96,167,913 of NC_057796.1, read as the reverse complement.
GAGGTTTGGCGTGGTGTGCTGCAGAGGCTCAGTCTACAGCCTCAAACCAAACGCAAATGACCAGATCCTTCCCTGGTGGTCCTATTGGGAAGCGAAGATTCCAGCAAAGCTCCCAAAGGCACCAACTCGGTCGTTATCTGCACGCTTCACTACATATGGCTTGAGAGAAACCGTCACGTATTCAAGCACACTTCACTCCTTCCTCTAGCAGTTGTTGATAGGGTGCACGATCATTGCCGTGAATTGCGGACGACGGGTAACTGTAGCCTTAGGAGAGTAGTCACATAGACGAGCAAACTTGCTCAGGCTGCTTCATTGTGCTGGCGCCATTGAGAAACTCCTTGTAAATTCAATGCTTTATACATTAATATTTCGGCACACAGATCTCCTTCATGTTCACGTTTTTTTTTTCACGTATATTTTAACACAACTAGGCATGTGCCCGTGTGTTGCCACGGCAGCCGATTATTTTTTAATATATAAAGGCTAAGTCCGTGTTGAGGTAGAAGGGGATGTAATTCCACCTTATATGACATAGGGCAGGCGGGAAGCACCAAAGACTAGAATTTGATTTCGGATTCATTGTAATTTGGTAGCCCGAGTCATGCATGGTAAGTAAACTAATTTGATTAAGCGGCGTGAGAAGATGCGGACAAATATGATGTGAAATTGAGCTGCGTAATTTCACGTTATTGCAAAAAGTGAGTTACTTAAGATGGAACTGATGTAGTGCTGCAAAATGTAACTTAACTGATGTGATTGAGCGGCGTATTGGAAATGTGGTCAAATATGACGTGGTGGGAAAAAAACTGACTGGATAATATTTTTTGATGAAGAAGCGTGATGAAAAAGGAGAAAACCGGTTGATAAAGAGTTCTGCCTGGCATGCCTGGCATGAACATAAACACTTTTTATTTTTTAAGTAGAAGAGATACATATGTCCATGTCTGTGATAACGATGGGTCGCTACTACATGTTACATTCTCAAGTGTTAGCTGATCGAGTCAGATCATACACGTACGTATGTGCATCTCTTCTCTACTTCTCTACCACTATTAAACAAGCAAATATATTCATCATTAAGTATACCCAACCTAGCCTACACAAAACAACACGGAAGAATTACAGCCTCCTGATCCGTTCACATAATTTTATCTAACCGTCCAGATTACCCTAATCCACATCCAAAACTGCGTTTAGCATTTTTAGTGGGCGGACGAAAACTCTGTCGTTCTCACGTCCCGCGAGAGTAGGAAGGGATCCCAGGCCGCGTAATTAGCGCTAGCATCCGTGAGAGGCCAGAGCCCGTCCGCTCCGGGACCCAGGCCCCTCGTGCGCTCACGACGGAGAACTTCGTAGCGCATCGGCCGACGGCTGCTCCGGTCGCCGCCCCTACTCCGCGCGCCGAGAGGTAAGGGTGTGGCCCATCGATGCCGTCCTCCTCTGCTTGGTGGCCTCCATGGATGCGGGAGGCCAAGTCGCCAGATCCATGCTGGCCGATCGAAAGGGTCCCCGGAGGACGGCTGTCGGCCGGAGCTTCGCCATCTACCTCCAACAGCCATCCGGCACCCCATTTCTACTGGCGTGTCGTGCCCCTTCCCAATCAACGTCGCCGACAGCCTTACGGATGCCGACATCGCCGGGCTTCCTCAGCTCCCTCCCTGCCCCCTTGCCGGACCTCCCCGGCTCCCAGCTGCCCGTACACAGCACCAGCACGGTCCCCGTGGCCTTGTTGACACCTCCCCGAGTAGGTGACCCACACGCACACCACTCTCGGCTGCACCAGGTGCTTGTGGTATTGCCTCAAAGAATGTAGTGTTAATAGTTTAGGATCACTAAGTTGCTGGTTTAATTTGTTCTATCCAGCGCGGAAGTGATGGTGCACGACGACGAGCTTCCTAGACAAGAGGATCTCCGTACTCTTTCTGATGGTGCAAAATCAAACCAGCAACTTAGTGACAAGAGGATCTCCGTACTCACTAACCTGTTCTGACTACTGATGGACATTATTCAACACATGTCTTTGAACTGAAAAATAATATAGTTATTAAATGTTTATTCAGTTGAGAGATGCCAATAGAATACCAGTTTGGTTTTTTCTATTTAAGTTCTTTATATAAATTTTCTTCATAATATGCTTGAAACGGTACTGCTTTCAGTACATATTTTTTAGCTATTATAATGAATAATTAGGTCCAACTTTTACTTTCATTTGGAGCAGGTTCACTTTCGCCTTATTATTGCTCCACATACTGATACAAATGTCGGAGATTGCTCTTTTCTGGACACCTGCCGCCACACTGAGGTTGGCCATAGAAGCATAAACCCATTATGTTTATCTCTTCCTGTGCACCTATTTTTATCTTACACGCACTTGTCAGAAACCATTTTTTGGTTCAATCTTCCCTGATGTATAGATATCAATGCATGCCCTTGAACCTGTTTGAGGTTTGATTTTAGATACTAAAACACATCCCTTCTGCATTTTGTTGATCTCTTCCGTAATTTTCCTAATTACCTGTTCATCTAGATCTGGAGTGGACTGAAGTTTCAGTATCTATGAGAGATGCAAGAACCTGTTCTCCTTCTCAAGGTATGACTTCTTACCTTTGGTTTACCTTTTTTGTATCCAAAAGTTCATAATGAATAACTTCCTGTTATGCTTTCTCCTGTATATTACAATGCCATTCTATGTCCAGTATGCTCAAAGATCATCTGATTTGTGTTGAGCAAGTAGCTACTATGTTGGTTCTGTCTGAAAGTTACTTTGTGTTCTATTTATTGTGATACTATCCAGTGCCCTACCAATTTATTCTCTTATTTGTCTGTCCATACCTTTTGATTTTTATTCTTTTTCATTGTCTTATGATTTAGGAAGTATTGAGCAGTTGCATTGCAAATACAAGGATCACCATCAGTCCAACAGAGAGGTAGCAACAAGAGGTTGAGGTTATCGCTTGAGGGCAAGAAATCCTATCGTATCCTTCCAAACGCGGAGGAGCATTCCTTACTTTTAGCAGATCAAATAATTCGATGATGCTTTGCTTTCTTACTGTTATCTGTTGAAATGCATGTTATCTGTTGAAGAGCATGGTAAGAATGACAAGCCTACCAAATGTTTATTCCAAATCTAAAATGCATATACTTAGCTACGTGTTTTGTATGCATAATCAGGGGCGCTAAGCCCTGCATTTGGCCTTAATATGATGAAATAAATAACTTGCCATTGTTATGCATATTAGCTAGGTTCAGCTACGTGCGTATGTCATATCATCAATCTGTCCCCATTGATTATGCGTGTACTTTTCTCTTGTATTAGCCTGATGTAGAAAATAACTGAATTTTGTTTCTGTTCTTGCATCGCAAAACCAACTTGGGTGAAACTGCTATTGCCAAATAGATTGTTCTGATTATAAGGACCCTTTTTCCAACATCGAGATGATGTATTTGCAAACCTTAATGCAAAATGGTTAGTCAGTCTCAGCTCTACTTTCTAGGTATGCCACATCCAGATTACTCTTATCTTCTGTTTTTTCTTTTCTTGGGAGTATAATTTACTTCCTATTTTCTGCCTGTTTCTCTAACTACCCCCACTAAAATTTGTAGTAATTAGGATGCTAAAGAGGTAACAACGAAGGTATCCACTCAAGGATCGAGCAAATGCAGTTCCAATGCCCGGGGATTTTAACTGTCCATGAAATATTTCTCCTCTTAAAAGTGCAATTTAAAAAACTAATATATAAAAGCAAGGAAATATTAGACATAACGATTCTGATTTATTATATTTAGGTGGGCGTATCATGCACCATACACCTGGGTTAGAAATTGCATTTCTGTCATGCAAACTTCAGAGAATGATTGATCTGCTTATCCGTTGATGTTCTTGTGAAATTGTATCCTTATGAATATTTCCAGCCCGTGGGAACATGGTAAATGATAAAGCCAAAAAAATAGCCTTGATGAAAATAACTGACAGTGGTTCTGAAATTTTACTGCAGCGTCTTTCTAAACTCACAACACTGAACTTGGTATGTCTATATAATATGCAAAAACTTTAGTTTGCAGAATGGCAGATTTCAGACTTTTGGTTAGGATGCTACATGAGATTATATGTAGAGACACCGGCTTATATTATACAGATTTCTTTTATTATTTGTTGATGTTTATGTACTGTAAATGTAAGTCATGGGCATCCCAAAGAAACTTGTTCTGACCAATGGCATTTTCATGGACCACCGACAGAAGAACATGTAACTGGAGGTTATGCAGTCTAATGTCGACAGGCGCGAGATACAACGCCAACCTGGCAAGCTTTATCTTCCTATAAGGTGTGCTTGCAACTATTGAATCTGTTTATTTTTCTTCGTGTTTACACCTCTTTTGCTTCAAAGATGGTGATTTGATCCTAACACGGCCTTGCTACAGCCACCCAGAGGTCCAGGGCGACTACATGCCCATCACTCGCGGCGGCGAGAAGCACATGCATACGGCAAGCTCTGTGTCGAGATTATTAACCAACACCTGTTGGGAGCCCGGATGAAGAAGGCTGTCGACGCGGAGAAAGAGGATAAGTGATGAGATGTTTATGGCAGCTAATGGATGATGTTATCTTAGTTTCTGGATTTTTGTTTCGGTTGATCGGAAACCTTGTTTGATTTTTGAAGATAGCTTTTTAGAACTACAAATATTTGATACAATGTGTTTTAGTATAGACGTGCGTTGCACATGCGAGCTTACTAGTATATATTGTTGTCAATACGGACGCAAGTTGGCGCGCGGCCCATACGGTACACGTAGCAGCAAAGATATCTGCATGATCGGCGCAGGACAGGATAGCGTGCATGAGATCATCGATGATATCCGACTGGCAAGTGCTCGTGGATGGCTCTCTTCCGTCCTCTTCGATGAGTGCCTGCAGCGAGTGCTGTTCGGTGCAGTCTAGTGGCCTGGAGCACATGCATGCTGACCAATATCATGCAGCACTGCACCCGATCGACGATCTGCGCGTACACGATCTGTTTATGTTAGTAGGAGTATATAAACTAAGTTTACGTGCTTCATGCGGAATCTCTGTGTAGCTTACTTTATTCTAAATGGCAAATCTTTGATCCATATATTCCACTTGTCAACCATCAACTCAAGAAGCTACCTCCCTCTCCTATTTTATTCCTTGCCAATCAACTATGGATACCGACGTATTACCCATTGTTCTTACCCCTACGGATCGCCACGGAGATCGATCGATCGCCGACGACGATCGCGACCGATGCTCCTGTGCATGCATGGCGTGCGAACTGGTCCACCGGCGACGATCGAGTGACAGGGACCTCTACAGCATCTTGACGCTCTCCCGCCAATGATGCATGTACACGAACGTACCTCTGATGCAGACGGTTCGACCTGTGCAGCAGGCAGTGTGATCCTCGTGCTAGCTAACAAACACTTATTGGCACAGCAATCTAGTATATATACTGGCTAGTTATTACCGATGAGGAAAAAATAGCGTGTTATAGCAAAATAACTGCGTCCTTAGAATACAGTATTCTCGAGCTATACCACTCTATAACATGCTATTAGCGATACATTGTACACCGACTTATTTGGCAAAACATTGCTCAGAACGTTATAGCATGCTATTAGCGACGCTATAGCCCCCCCCCCCCCTCCCCCCGCGCGAAGCATTTGTTTCATAAGAACTACATGTGCTCACTACCTTATTTATTCTTCCAAAAAACTAAAAATTAAATGTACATGGATTTCAAATTTAAACCTACAAAGTTTAAATCATTTTGATACAATACCACCAAAATAAAAAAACACTAAAATAAAAAATGAAAATATCTAAAAATAAAAATACCGAAATATTGCACCAGAGCTAAGAGGCCGCCAATAGTAAGGCCTGCCCCATGGTTAATCTGGGCCAAATCGGACCCACAATACCAGTGACGATCATGAAAAAGGATCCACCATTTACATTCTTATTATCGTCACCCGCCACTGATAATACTTGGTCCATGGCTAACCGGGACCAGACTAACAGTCGCGGGTGCACCTTGCTGCCCGTCAGTGGTAGATAACTATTAGTAGCGGCGCATTCCACTGATCCAGATTAACAGTGACGGTGGTGGTCACCTACCCGCCATTGGTGGGAGCCCACCTATAAGCAGTTTCTCCGTCGTGCCAAGAGGCAAAAGCTTCCTTATGACTACTGTGCTCGTGTAAATCGTGTGATAGAGATAGCCCCATCCACGACACCACAATGAAATAGTCCATCTCACACTGCTCGTGCTTTCCTACTTACACACACCCAATACATTTTAAAAAGCATTATTCCAACCTCCCCTATCTATAGCTTTAGTTCAATTCATACCATAAGTATGATCGATATTGTCCATAGATAGCCACCTTGATTGGGTCGTCTACCATGAGCCATTTGCCAGCATCACCTATACTTACTGACAAACGCGACAAACAACCTACAATTATCGCTTGAATAGTCCCCTCTGGCTTACCTAAAAGCAGGTTAGACTGATGTAGCGTACGATCACTGATGAACTTCATAAAATATATAGCTGGTTAGGCAAGATAATCCAATTAACTACCCCACTTGATTCATGCGGACCTACGTACTTAATTTAACCATTAATTAAGAACTTGCTCTGCCCCTCAGATAGAAACGCCAATTGGCGCACCAAATAGAGTGAAATTATAGTCACAAGGCGCTGCAAGAAATAAATAGACATAGGGAAAAAGGGAAATAACTTCGGGCAGTCTGTTGTCATTTCTGTCATCGACATTGTTGAAAGGACATGCGGTGCCCCCATGTGTGGTTTTGGTAATTGATGACATTCTCTATGGACTAATGGTTGCATTGAGTTATATTTGAAGGATTTTTTCCATAGGCATTTCTTGGAGTCCATGTGTTGGTTTCAAGGAGTTTATGGGTTGACCAAGGTGCTATTAAGGAATTATCCAAAGATTGGTCATGTGAGTGTTGAGCTTATTGCAAGCATGTCTTGAAGAAGAAGATTGTGTGATCATTCATGTTTACCTTCAAGACATCATCCAAACGAAGAGAGTTGGAAAGATTCAAGGTTGATCAAGACTAAGTCAAGAGTGAATCAAGTTGATCAACTCACAAAGCGTAGAAGATGTACCGAGAGGGATCAAGTGATCCCATGGTATGGTAAGCATTGTCCATTGCACTTTGTGTACTAACCCGTGGTCTATGTGAGAGTCTATGTGGGGTTAGGTACGTGTCCATGGGCTTGCGTCAAGAGGAAGATATCATACAACCCATGGAAAGGATGACATCAAGTGGTGATCATCATCAAGATTGCCGTGTGCAAGTTCAAGTGGAGCATCACGAAGAGATCAAGTGCTTGAAGCTTGCCATCCATTGTGGTGTCAATGGACTTGTGAAGATGTGCCGAAGAGTGGCTCACCCATAGTTCAGTATGGGGGAGCAATCATCTAGTCTCCATCGACCCAACACAATCAAGAAAGGTGGTCCATCTTGAGGAGGACAAGATCGTCATCATCTAGCTCAAGTGGATCATGTGCAAGGCAAAGGTTTGCCCTTGATAGGTTTTCTATTTTACCGGTCTCATGGAGGTAGTTGGGAGACCGGGTTATAGGATCGATAGCCGTACTATCAAGGGGGCTCTCAAGTGAGTAGCTTGATCGTATCGTTCATCGAGAGCTCAAACCATTGCATCCTTGCATCATGTTTCTTGGTTCTTGTTTGGTTCTCTTTGTGAGTCTTAGAGCTTATGGTCATCTTGATGACAAGCTTGAGTTCATCGAAAACGGAGTTTGCATGCGTCTTCTATGATGTTTTCGGTGTTGGAGGTTTTACCGGTCTTATCCGAGGAAGGGTTCTCACCATTTTCTTTTGGGCCTTTTCTCATTTGCTTCTTATTGCTATTTCTATGAAGATTGTGTTAGCCCTTGTTGCTAGCTTTCCAACAAACTTGGTTTCGTCGAATTCAGAGTCCGTTTGCAGAAGTTGTGTCAGTTTTGGTGTCCTTAAAAGGGGCTGCTGCGGATGTAATTTTTTAGTACCGCTCTTGGGAGCGGTACTACCGCTTGGAGCGGTACTACCGCGACTACTTCCGTGGCTACTTCCGCTCGGGACCAAAAACTCGTCACAAGTCCAGCGGTGGTAGGCACGGATGTAATTTCTTAGTACCGCTCGCAAGCAGTAGTACCGCTACCCTTAGCAGTAGTACCGCTACCCCTAGCAGTAGTACCGTGAGGTCAAGCGGTACTACCGCTCTGACGGTTCTTCTGGCTTTTTTGCCTCCTCGCTATTGTGTTTCAAAGGGCTACTACCGCCCTAGCGGTAGTACCGCTCCTTGGAGCGGTAGTACCGCTCGGTGTGGGCTGTGAGCATAACGGTTGGATTTTTTCCCACCTATAAAAGGGGGTCTTCTTCCCCAATGAACCTTATCCTTTGAGCTCGTGTTCTTCCCCCATTGTTGACCTTCTTCGAGCTTGCTAACTCTCAATCCCTCCAATGATTGTTGCTAGTTCTTGAGGGAAAAGAGAGAGGAGATCTAGATCCACGTTTCCACCAATCACTTTCTCCTCTAAGTGAGGGGAACCCCTTGGATCTAGATCTTGGAGTTCTTCGTGTTCTTCTTTCGTTCTTCCTCTCATTTTCCTCCCTAGCATTAGTTGCTTTGGTGGGATTTGGGAGAGAAGGACTTGGGCACTCCGTGTGCCCTTGCCATTGCATTTGGTCATCGGTTTGAGTTCTCCACGGTGATACGTGGAAGTGAAGTTTGAGAAGCTTATTACTCTTGGGTGTTTGGGCACCCTAGAGCTTGTTCCTCTTGGGTGCCTTGGCGCCCTAGATGGTTGGTGGTGTTCGGAGCTCAATCATTGTGGTGTAAAGCTCCGGGCAAGCGTCGGGGTCTCCAATTAGGTTGTGGAGATCGCCCCGAGCAATTTGACGGGTTCCGGTGACCGCCCCAAGGGTTGCCAACGTGTACGGGTTCGGTGACCGCCCCCAAGGGTTGCCATTTGTACGGGTTCGGTGACCGCCCTCAAGGGTCCCTTAGTGGAATCACGGCATCTTGCATTGTGCGAGGGCGTGAGGAGATTACGGTGGCCCTAGTGGCTTCTTGGGGAGCATTGTGCCTCCACACCGCTCCAAACGGAGATTAGCATCCGCAAGGGTGTGAACTTCGGGATACATCGTCGTCTCCGCGTGCCTCGGTTATCTCTTACCCGAGCTCTTTACTTATGCACTTTACTTTGTGATAGCCATATTGTTTCTTGTCATATATCTTGCTATCACCTAGTAGTTTATCTTGCTTAGCATAAGTTGTTGGTGCACATAGGTGACCCTAGTTGTTGTAGGTTTTGTGCTTGACAAATTAACCGCTAGATTTATTCCGCATTTGTTCAAGCCTAAACCGTAATTATTTTAAAGCGCCTATTCACCCCCCTCTAGGCGACATCCACGATCTTTCAATTGTCCTCCCAGCACAAATTTAATTGCCAACGTTTTGCTGCTCAGATGGTTAGATTCCTTGTGGCGGAACCATGCCAAGGGTTTAATTTCTAGACTTGTCACTCATGCTCGCATTTTTCGGATTTTATTTCAGGTTTTTTGGCGATGTTCGTTCAGTGGGAGGAGACATTCCCGTCGACTACGAGGAATCTATGGTGACATCGTCAATCTCAAGATGTTGTGCCGGCTTAGTATCTCGAAGGTGCTCATACGGATAGGTGTGTGTGTGCGCGCGCGTGAGTTCATAGAAGTGAGTGTGTGCGTGTATGTGAGCATCTGTGATTGTACTGTGTTAAGAGAACGTCTCGCCATCGAAATCAATTAACTTTGGGTACCTTGAGACCTATTTTTTCTTCGATAAAGGATGTTTTTATTCACTTATAATTAAGCATCAAAAAGATACAAATACAACGAGTACACACCTGGCTTTTGCATGATTACAATGCACATAGCAAACATGAAGGCACACAAAAATAAAGTTATGCCAAGGTAGACGGACAACATAGAGAGGAAAGAAAGCAATGATGACCCATGCCGAGTAGGTTTTAAGTTAATGAAAATGATGAAAGTGCACACTATCCGGACATGGACATAGCCACGTGTACATACATGCACACAGGCAAGCGACACAACCACCATGAACCGTCCGTGGAAACAGAACCTCCATCGATGCTCAACTGACATTAGTCGCGACTCAAACTGGTGAGAAGACATGGTACCGCCAAAAGCTCACATTGGAGACACCCTGCGATCATGTTTCCCCGTGGTAAATTTTGGCATGTCCGCATGCACCCAAACAATACACGATGAGCCTTCACTGCACCGCCATGGTGCAACAAAGACACTAGTATCGCCGAACATGACCCAATCATCTGAACCGCTGGTCAGTATCACTGGCACTACCACCACGCACAATGTCCGCAAGGCAACACCGCAAGGACGGGTCGTTGCTAACCGTTGTCACGCAAGCAACCGGCGAAACTGCCATCAGGCACTCATCTCGCCAGCTAGGCCCAACTCCAAGATTATTCCCCTATGGGGGAAATGCGGCTTTGAGTGCCACCATCATCCAATAAAGACAGACCCAGGCCTATGGTTTATCCCGAAGTTTCTTGGAGGGGAGCCAACAACTACATGTCAATGCCTTCAGCAAGGTAACGACGCCCACAGGCGCCGCTGTCCTTGGCCCCAACCGTTGTCTAAGTATGGTTTTTACCGGCAGTCTTTGTCCCCTACAAAACGGACCTAGCTGGTCCACCATGCCCACCATCGTTGCCACACGGCCTCCATGCCAGGAGGCCTTCCAAATCCGAGTCTCGAGACCCGTCCTGATAAGACTAAGACAAAATGAGGACCACGTCATGTGCAAATCGTAGCAGGGGGGAGCTAAAAACGTTGGGGATGAGCCGGGGCACCAGTTGGCACGGAGGCAGCCGCACCGCGACCACAGGATCTGCTGCTTGCCATGGAAGGAGGTCGAGCCTCGCCCCCATAGCGCCCACCACCATCATCCATGGCCCCAACGGTGAGTTTACTGACAGTGGCTTCTCATGGTGGCGAGACAAGAGGAAACTTTGATGGGGTCCGATGGGGGCAGAGTTGGTATCCCCCGAGCCGCCAGTCACGAGCAACCTCGGGTCAGGTACTGGTTGGATATACACCCTCCCTTTCGGTTTATAAGGCTCAAATCAACAATCTCACCAACCAAGGTAGTAGATGGTAAGTTGTGAAATAATTTTTGTAGTTTATAAAAATACTCAATTAATGTACTCACTTTTTCTAAAAAAATGTTTACCAATTCATTAATTGAAATGCATGCATGTGTGGCCAGTAAATGAGCAAGAAGTTTTACATGCATTTGATGAGTTTTCGTTTGTCCTTGCATGAGCAATTTAATGCATCTCAAAATCTAAACATATGATGAGAAGCAATAAAAATGAGACTTATAAAGCGGAAAAATAAACTTTTGAGACGATATTTCCTATGCATGGTGGTAGCTACACACGCCTAGTGGCAGCTACACACCCTTTGGCACAAGTGCCTTTTTTGACATATATGAGGTGTTGGGTTTCTTATGGCATTACCACAAGTGAATTTTGTTGTATAGAAACGACATTTTGTCACTTCTTTTTGTCTTTTTATAACCTTTTTGACACAAGTGCCTTTTCATTGGGTAGAAAGGGCATCTTTCACTTCTCTCAGTCTTTTTGCTTCCTTTTTTGGCATAATTGTCTGTTTGCTTGCCTGACTGGTCCAAAGTCACGATATTTTTGTAATAGAGTTATTTTTCATAGTCCCAAATAATTTATCAAAATAGTTAGAGATAAAAATTGGGGCTGTGCGTAGCTACCACCATGGGCAGCGAATTATTTTCGATAACATTTTGAGATAAAACCTATAAACTGGAAGGAAGATAGTACATTAGTAGAGACCAGAAATATCCTTCTTAACACGGAATGAAAAGGGTTTTACACAAATGTGAAGACGTCATACACGTGTGTTTATTATCGTGTCTGAGGACCACTCTGCTTCGGTTAAACACGGAGGTAAAGTGGGTGGGATGATGTGGCCCCTTCATTAACTACAAGAAACTTGGGGATCATCCGGGTTGGGTCAATAAAAAGGTTTTGCAACTTCTGGACAAACTGAAATCCATCGTAAAAAATGTTACAGCTCGTTTGGCTCCCCTGATTTCATTTCATTTGGCTGAAATGAAATGAAATGAAATCTCTATCAAGGCTTCATTTGGCTGAATCTAGATTCCAAATCCAAATTTCATGTTTGGCTGTCACTAGGATTTTGAAGTCAAATCTGTACCAGAACCAAAATGAGCATGAAACTATACCAGCACCAACGCACTAGCCTTTGTGCTAGGAATAAATAGTATGAACAAATCTGTACCAACACCAACATTTTTGTTCACACATGGCAATGTTTTGCATTAAACTGAACCATGCCAATACATATAACTTAAACATGAGACTTTGTAAGAAGTTAATCTTTGTAATACGACAAAGGTTCACAACAACATCAAATGATCATAATCTAGTCAAGGTTACATAAAAACTGAATCTTTGCATTATTAGCACCATCCAAGAAAGATTTTAATTGCTCAAGGATCTTCATTTCTTCGTTTTGTTCGTTCAACATCACACTTCACCCAATATTTCCTGCAAAATATGATGAGAAATGGTGACATATGGTCTCATAGGGAAATAAACAATCCTTGAACACAATGGTTGGTAGAAATTGCTCAAAGTGAAAGATGAGGATAGCCAAGAAGACAAATCAAAGTGTCACACGATAAGCTTTAGCTTGCAACAATCTCTAGGAAGGGTAAGAAAACTCAACTTGATATAGAAATTTTTCAAAGGTTAACTTGCACTTCATTTGCACAATTATCATGAATCGAAAGGTAATAGCAAAAAATCATCAACAACCGAGTAGGTTAAGTAGGACCGAAACTAAGTCGATAAAAGACTACAACCACTAAATAAGCAGATCTGGTTGATGTATTCTAGACTAATAATGCCACCTCTCAACTGAAGAAAAAAAGACTAGTTCATAAGAGACCTTCAAACACACTGAATATTTATGTGCATGCAAAATATGTGCTTAAAACCTTGTTTCGGGAGACATGGCAGAACAAGTTGTTCTCAAACATGGCAGGAAAATGTTGTTTTATCAAGCCATGTTTGGGAAGACCTGGCAGGAAAACCTTATTAAGATGATAACATAAAACCTTCTATCATGCTAATCTCAAATATGGAAATAGGTAAGTACATAAATATGATGAAAAGTAAGCAAGCTGCTGCCTCCTCTGCTCCATATTGGCATGACAAAATACAGGACACCCATAATATTGTACTATAACAAACAACTAAGGACAAAATGCAGCAGAGCTTGCTAGCTGGTAACTAATCACAGAACAAGAAACATACCTTCATTGGTTGATTTGCTTGAGGATCCATTTCTTCTTCATCCTTTCAGGCAGCGCCATAAGAGCCTTGAACTTGCGGTCATCTGCTATGAGGATATCATAAGCTGCTAGCAAGCCGTCATCATCCAGTCCCACAATTGCATTGAGAGCATCAAGTATTTCTTCAGGAGAGGAGGGTTTCTCAGGAGGAGCAACTTGAGCGATATCAGCTTTGTAGGCACTGGTAAAATTATCCAGTTTCTCTCCAAGCATAGATGCAATTGAGTCATCCGATTGATATCTTTTCCTCTTCTGTTCCTCGCCTGTTTGGGTTGAAGATGTTGCGGTAGAATCAGTGTTGATGTTGTTGACATTCTCTGCAGCCATTTCCGCTGCACTTTCACCAGCAGTTCTGGCTCCGGTTCCGGTGGCATGATCCTTCGAGAAGACAAGGCTGATAGAGTCCCAAAACTTTATGACCTTGTGCCTGTAGCATGCGGCATCTTTGTTTGCCTGCAACCCATGAAGACAAATAGTCTCATGTCATGGTGGAAAATGAACACACATCCATCCAAACACCAAACACACATCCAAAGAGAAAATCATAGACTACAGCTAAGATGTAACTGATGTCATGGTGCAAAATCACATAAATAATGGGGAAAACAAGTGCACTGCTGCAAGTTGTGATTGTTTCTCAAGAGATGGCTGATTACTAATATAATAGCAAAACATAGGGGAAATGATGAGTAAACTACTGATTAGAAGGCTATGCATGAACAAGTATAAGTGCATGTTTTCAAATAAACTTGGCTAAATTCCACATCATGATGGAGAAGGTGGAGAAGGTGTATAAGTGCATGTTTTCGAATAAACTACTTGACCACATGAATGATGAAAATGAATCTTGTGGCCATGCCATGAATACATAGATGCTCAAGATGTAGTGCTTACCCTGACATAGTTGCTCCACACGTCCTCACTATCAACCATAAGCTTGTTATGGATCCACTCCCACCCAAAACCACTCGTTGACAACATCTTGCTGACATTGACATAGTGTCTATCAATAGTCTTGCACCTTGATATGACATTCTCCTTTGTGATATCCACATTGCACTTGGCTCGAACATTCTTGACAACTGCAGTGTAAACATGTGGCTTCCACCCATTTTGAGCACGATCCCCTCTATTGTAATGCTCCACGAACACATTCAGCATTGCTTCATCCATTTCATCCGTCCAGGTAAGGTAGTTTCTACCTCCTTTCTTCTCCAGATCCATATCTTCCTGCAAGCAACAATACATGTATGAGACAAACGTAGAATCCCAAGAGAGAGAGAGAGAGAGAGAGGGTTCAAAAATAGGCATATGAAATATATGAACATACAAATGAATGAATTCAATGATTGGCTCCCCCGCGTCTCCTTTGGTAATCTGCCCACATTTGATTAGCTAAGGTATCTCGCTTGTTGTTCCACTCAGTTGTTGATTCAACATGTCTAATCATGTTTGGTTCTTCAGGATGTTCGATGGCAGCAGCATTTAACTGATTATCCACGTCAATTAGCATTATATCATCCATCTCTCTCTGCCTATCTCTTATAAAGTTATGCAATATGCAGCAAGCATTAATGACACGGATCTGCGAGATGGTATTATGGGCGTGTTAATAAAAAACTAAAAATAAACGGAGGCTTGGTTTTGCAAAATACTATGTGATACCTGATTCCGTATGCGGAAAAAATGAACTAGTCCTCAAAATAGCCCATCTCATCTTTAGTAGACCAAAAGTTCTCTCTATCACATTCCTAGTTGATGCATGTCGCAGATTATATAACTCTCTTGGAGTTTGTGGGTTATTTACATTAGCCGCCCATTCTTTCAAATGGTATCGGACTGACCGGTATGGAGCAAAGAAGCCCGGACCATTAGTGTACCCAGCATCTACAAGGTAGTATTTTCCTAATGTTTGCAAAAATAACAAGTATTAGATATTATATTTACATTGAAATATCATAACTTAGTTGTTCTACCGTACCAAGACAGAGAATTACCATGTGGAACTCTAAAAGCGTCTTGTCGTGACATTGCATCTCGCAACACTCGTGAATCAGATGCAGAACCTTCCCATCCAACTAAGACATACAAAAGCTTCATATTCCGGTCACAAACACCAAGCACATTAGTGGTCACATCTTGCTTTCTATTCCTGTATCTGCCTTGCTTGAGAGCGGAAACACGGACATCAACATGTGTGCCATCTAAAGCTCCTAGCCCATCTGGAAACCATTTCCATCTACTATCCTCGGGCTGCTCAGCTGAAGGGGTTGGTAGCTTTATAAACTCATGAGACAAGGAAAGGACAGCTCTTAAGATCTCATTGAAATGCCTACTGATGGTCTCGAGTGCCCATCTGTACATGCTTTCAATTAACCGGTATTTCATCCCATGGCTTAGCACTAGCAGAAACATTGTGACTGATTCTTCAACCGACACATAAAATGTGTCCCCCAAACCACATCTTTCACGCAAGATAGCGCACAGGTCCACAAAGGACCGTTTAGTTAGGCGCAAACTATCAAACAGTGTTTGTTAGAACCCAGATAAATTGATCTAAGCATCTGCTTTCTAATCCTAATCTTCGCCTCATCCTCACTGAAATCATCAAGCTCTCTAATCTTCCTCTGACAATACGTGTGTTGAACTATCGCGACAACCGACACAAAAAATCCAGCAGCTGCCCTCTTCCTTTTCTTTCTCCTCTCATCGCCATGCAATGTGTTAATGTACAAGTCCGACATCTATATTAAGATGAAGAAAATAACAATTGAGAAAGAACTCAAGCTCGATTACTAGTGATACACAAAAAACTCATGCTTATTACTAGTGATACACAAAAAAACTCATGCTTATTACTAGTGATACACAAAAAACTCATGCTTATTACTAGTGATACACAAAAAACGGATGCAGTTGCTTGTCAAGAAAGCTTAGATGGAGGAAAAAGATGGGCAAAACCCAAACAGGGTTTATGCTACTTTCTGTTCCACTTTTGTCAGGTGGAGGAACAGACCTGCGCCCCCATACTTTTTGCAAAAATAGATCATAACAAACAAAACCATCAAGCATTAGAGTTTCACATAAAAAGAAGCTTCAATCGCCATACGATACAATTGACATTGTCTTACAAACATTGAACATGCTATTGACACTCTCTCCTAAAACGGAGTGAATCAAAACTATGCTGAACTTGTATTTCAAAACACTATGCTCAAGTATCTAGCTTCAATAACAAGCCAGAATATAAAAATCAGCTCAGTCTGGAAAAAAACCAGTCTGATTCAGACAAAAAATCATTATGCAAGCACACTGAAATTGGTCTATACTGAATTCAGACAAAAAATCAGTGTGCAAACATATTGAAATCAGGGGTCCATGTCTGCTTGCGGCCCATACTGAATTTTTCTATACTAAATGCAGACAAAAAAATCACTGTCCAACCACACTGACTTTGTTCTATACTGAATTCAGACAAAATAATCAGTGTGCAAAACACATTAAATTCAGAGATCCATTCTGCTTGCATAGAGGGGACGCAGACACGCTGGCCACGTACCACAAAAAGGTCGATCTTCCGGGGTGTGGAGCTGACCGACCGTGGGCTGGGGGAGGAATCGTCAAGAAGTCGATCTTCTGTCCGGATCGGGTGGCTGGATGGAGGTGGGTTCAGGTTAGGGTTAGGGTTAGGGTTCAAGCAGAAAAGATCCACCGGAGAGAGGGAGGGGGAGAAGAGAGGTGGAGGGAGAACCTACCAGGATTTGAGAGCTCGACGACGGCGCTGTGGTCACCAGAGGCAGCACACCATCGAACAGAAAGCTTCGCGTGTAGAGGGGACGGGAGAAGAGAACTCGGGGAGAAGCTATTCACCGGCGGGGGGGGGGTGCATCACCAGCGGCCGAGAAGGAGGGGCTCATGGCGGCGGCGGCGGTGGGCATCAGGGTAGGGTGGGGGAAGGGGGCGAGAGACGAAGGCGTCAGGGTAGGGTGGGGGAAGCGAGCGAGTGGAATCCGGGAGAATGACGGGCGAGGGGCTGGGATTTGGGCCTAGGCCAAGTTTACATCCTCTGGAATCTTAGAATGAAATCCACCCTCAATTCTGTGGCAGCCAAACAAGTATATTCCGGAATTCGCAAATGAAATCCACCAAATCCGACCCAAATGATGGGTACCAAACGACCTGTTAAAGATTTTCTTTCACTCTGATTTTGTGAGGATGTCGTAAACAAAGAGTAAAAGATTATCTTTTAACCAGATACAAAGAGACTTCTCGGTTTTGTATTTGTCGAAATAAAAGATACAGCAGATTATCTTGAAAGTTATATGAAAAAATGCATTGTTCCTTGGAAAATATATACTCCCTCCGTTTCAAAATAGATGACCCAACTTTGTATTAGTACAAAGTTGGGTCATCTATTTTGGAACGGAGGGAGTACATAATAATGTGCACGTGTCTCGGGTGCGTATATATACATGTCACACTACCCAGTTTTGAGCAATTGAAGAACTTTTATGCACACATTATACGTTTATCTGCATCGCACTTGCATAAATTTCGAGAACACATAGAAGATCTGCGTGCTTATATATTAAGATATAAAGGGCATAGTTTTTTCTTTACAGAAAATTGTCTGATGGCGCCATTAGAAACCTGCGGCTGCCCAAACATCCACCAGCCGTCCAGTACAACCTTGGAAGCCTTTTTTCGCAGGGCAAAATTTTTGGTTGGAAATGGTACTACAACCAGATTTCGGAAAGATACATAGTTAGAGGAGACGTTTTTGGCCTTGCAAAATCCCACTCTGCATAATACTGCACAACATAAGGAGGTTTACATTGCTACTGTATTACAGGCATCCCCTTGAACATCCAATTCAGGAGATCCCTAGTGGGGGAGCGGTGGAATTCCTGGCTGCATCTTGTGCGAAGGTTGATGGATGTTCAACTCTCTGATTAGTCTGACTTATTTCACTGAAAATTAACTAGAAACGGATCTTTTACGGTAAAATCTATGTACTTGGATCTGATTAATTCTGGCTCAATTTCGAGATCAATTCATATTTGAAAGATTAAAGTTCCGTTGAGAATCAAGATTTTCATGTGGTTCGTTCACAAGCTAGTAATTCTGACCAAAGATAATCTACTTAAGCGCAATTGGGTAGGCAGTGCACGTTGTTGTTTCTGTGATAAGGATGAAACAATACAACATCTTTTTATCGATTGCCCTCTTGCTAAGCTTCTTTAACGTACGATTCATATAGCCTTTAATATAAGCCCTCCAGTCAGCATTGACATGTTATTTGGGACATGACTTACCGGAGTGGAACCAGTTACTGCGGGACGTATTTGGATAGGAATATGTGTACTTCGTTGGGCTATATGAAATTGCAGGAATGATATGATCTTTAACAGAGAAAATCTTTTAAATTTCTTGCAGGTTATCTAGAAAGCGTCCGCTTGGATCCGTACGTACTCATTCATACGGACTCCAGGGAGCTTTTGGTTAGATGGCGGTCCACTGATAGGATAGATGTTTATTCGTCTTGTCCTGTTTCATTGCCGGTTGTGGCTTTGTTTATTTATTTTACTTTTTGTACTCCTTCTGCGAGCTGTACTGCACAGTGGACCTTGGTTTGCTACACTTTTAATAAAATGGCCGCATGCATTGTTCTGATGCAGAGGCCGGGGATCTTTTCTCCTTTTCAAAAAAAGTACAACCTTGGAAATTACTCACTTAAGGCTATCATTTCCTACCAGTCTCCATTCATTAAAATGCTCTTTGGTCTTGACAATAACCGTCCAAAACAGAGGTTATTCCGAAGAATTGCCCGTGGCATAGTTGTTTCTTAAGATTGCAATATCTCATGTCGATTTTGGGTACTTTTCAAAACACTTCGATTTAGTGTAGATCATTCAGTATACTCCATGATCCATTTTTCCTTGTTAGCAGAATCCTTCCATATGTTCCCCTGTTGCTTGTATTCACTCCGTTGGTTTTTTGTTTTTGAGAAACACAATATAGACACGAAAGTTCACAAACACGTACATACACTCATCCCTATAAATGTATGCATACAAATCCTACCCTATGAGCACTTTTCAGAGGTTGGGCTGGTGAGCCTTAAGATTGACGAAGTCACCACATGCGCCTCAGTATTGACTGAAACGTCACCTTTCCTTGAAAAAATATTATATATTTATGAGATATCAAAGCATCAAAACTCAGGTTTGGCCTCCGCTGTGCTGGGGTATCACTGTTCTTCTAACTATTCAATCATATGTTGGTTCTCTCCACTCTGTTAGACTCTTACTAATGGCTTGCATGCACGCAGCGTACACTTGTGACTATGCAAGATGCAGATTCGTGGAGAAGAGACTATGCAACTTCTATTATTATTTATCCTAAAGAACCCTTTCGCAAACTTAATACGTTCACTGATTTCTTGAAAAACTTATTTCAGAATCTGGCCCACAGAGATACGCCAAATCGTCTGGAACAACTCATACACGCAGTGGAGCCAAACTGTTTTCCTATGCTCCATGTATGAGCCGTTCCAAACGGTTTGGCATAATTCCCAAAACCACTAAAAACGCAAATTTTACACAATTCAATCCGTTTGCAGTGTGTCATACACAGTGAAGCCAAATAATGTGACATCATTAAGTGTACGAGATGTTCCAAACGATTTAGTGTGACTTTAGGAGCATATTCAAAAATAAGTTTCGGAAGGGATCTGTGAACGATTAAGTTCGAGAAGGGGTCATTTATTATAAATAGTACCAATTGCTGCTAAAGAAAGTCAGTAACACTATTCATAGTGGTAATAAGGGCATCTCCGACGTGGGCCCTCAAACCACCCGCATACGCCCCGACCACGCGGTCCGGACGTGTCTTGCCATTCAACGCGGGCCTACAACGGCCCGCTCAGTCGTCTGGACGCACTTTTTTCCGTAAACTGAGACAAAGTGGGGGGGGGGGGGGTGCTTTGCGGGCATCCGGACCGCTGCCACGTCCGCTTCTGACTACCCACCCAAACCCTCTCCCTCGCCTACACGCGCTTCCCGCCCAAAATTGCCAGTGTCGCTTTTTTATTCATGGTCGCTACTGTTGTATTGTATATTGTCGGGGGAAGCTACTGCTTCTACCACATTTATGTCTGATCAGAGCGGACGCAACCTCTCACTGCTGCCAGCATTGAAGCTTCGCGCTCGTCGAGAGAGCGCCGCCCGCGCCACTTTCCGGTGCACGCGACTGCTCCTCGTTCAAACGACACCACGGCTATCCGTCGCCCTACATTAGTGACACGTGGTTGCTGAGGAACCTACTCCGGCGCTACCCTGTCTGTCCGTGTGCCGCCCATCATTGCCCTCCGCCCGCTATGCAAACTCCATTCCTGACCATAGCCGCAGTCATCCTAGTTCGGCCCCTTTCTCCTCTCCACACCACGCCCACCATGGCCTCCTCGCACTCCAAAGCCCTCTGGGACGGATTCTCGTCGGAGCAGAAGAAGGACATGGCCGCCATTGCTGCCGGCTCGCAGGCAAACAAAGGCCGACAATGTCCCAATGGAGAACATGGAGAGGACGAGCCGGCGCCACCCTCCTTGCCGGTCCATGCCGGCATCACCATCGGCGAGGCACGTGCCCACTATATGGACATGGTGCGGTAGGAGCGCGAAGCCAAGTTTGGGGAGGCGCAAGCCGATCGGGCCTATAACCTCCATCTCCTCGACGAGCACCAACAGGCGGAGGAGCAACTCATTGCCGGCATGGCCATCGCGCCGGATGTGGACGTGGTGTAGCTAGCGGCGTTGTTCGAGTCCTACGCTCTGCTTGCGACATCCGCCGCGACCACTGGCGGTATCACCAATATCAGGCAGAACTAGCGGCCGCCTACAAGAAGATGGACAAGGAGGCGGACGAGGTGTTCGGCAAGAGCGACGACGAGGAGAACATCGCTGGCTCCACCAAGGCCACGCCCCGCCGCCACGACCACGAAATCGGCATGTCTGCGGGAGCCTCCGGCAGCGAGGAAGAGGAGTGCATGGTAGGTCGCCATGGCTCGAGTCCCAAGAAGGTCACCACTCTTCCCCTCCGCCTGAAGCCAAGCTTGGCGGGCTGAAAATCGTCGGCCAATTAGCCACTCAAGCTGTGGTGGTGGAGGCTGTGGAGGCAGAGCTGGAGAGCACCGAGGCGGAATTGGAGAAGGCGAAGGCAAGAGCCGGAGTTCAGTTCTCGGGGCTCATGGCCGGACATGGGGAACTGGCGCCGACGATCATTTAGATTAGGTTTAGAATAGGGTTTAATTAAAAATTGTCAAAATGTAATGAATTTTATTTGGTTTATGCGAAAAATGTCCAAAATGTAATGAATCTCGTCTGGTTTATATGAAAATCCACACTGTTGGTTTAGTTGAATGATGTTTGAAATGTATGCGGGCAACGTTGGATGGCCGCCTCCCGCGTCTGTGTCCGCGGACGGATGCTGGAGCAAATTTGCGGGTCGGCGTTGGAGATGCCCTAACATAGTTAGTAACGTGTATACCACATAGGCAAAAGGATGATGTGGTAGATAATTAAAGAGGAGAAAAACAAATGGAGCAACTTAATATGTTGCTATCACATAGCACCTTGGAATGAAAAATAACTCTACAAAGTAGCAAGTGAAGCTCTCTATATTATCACACATATCACAATACTTCATTGATCAACAATGTTAGTAGGGATTGTTACAAGATCATGAGACTGTGTCAAGCAGTCTAAATTACTTGCTACTGTGACCAGCCCACAAATGGTAAAAAAACGTGTCCGGTGATGGATCGAGCCACAGCTCAGAGAGTCACATGCCATGTGAATGTGATCCACAAAACACGGTGACAAGCCAGCAAGCGCATGCATGCATCGGCCCTACGTACACAAAACCCTAGCTAGCCATCTACCTTGGCCCTAGCCAATCAATCACTGAACAGCAAGCCCAGCCCGGCCCGGCTTGGCCCGGTCCTGCCTGTCTCCCTCCAAAGCCCTATAAAAGGCACCCTTCTACCCAGTGTATCAGTGTGCCTTGAGCTCATCGATCGTTCACTAGCTACACACACATCACGTAGCTAAGCTAAGCAAGAAAGAAGCACTCGCCCCTCGGCGAGCATGGCGGCGGCCGGATCAGCTGCTGCTGGTCGTCACAAGTTGGGGGAGGAGAAGCTGATCATCCGGCCGGAGAAGGTGCGGTTCATCGACATCCTGTCCCTGCTGATCCTGCGCCGGCCCATCACCAGCTACGCCTTCATCGACGCCGGCGACCAGACGACCCACGACGTCGGCGTCACGCCGGGCGACATCTTCGTCGTGCTCACCCAGATCATCCAGAAGGCCCTCGCTGCTGCCTACTACCCGGCAAAGATAATCGGGGCCATCGTCGAGCTCCTCCTCAACTTCTTCGCCCTCAACGGAGGCCTGCTCGGCATCGTATGGAACATCATCAGATGTACGTATTCACATAAGTATTATATAACCATCTTGATCCTAACTAACTCATGCAATATCAACTTGAAATGAGACCATACCACAAATTGAGACGAATATATGTACATGTGCACGACGCCAAGCTGCTGATCGACTTCAGTTTATCTGAGCTTGATTAATTTGAGTCACAAAATAAATTTACTATATCAAACGTGTGGTGTGTTTAACTATAATCAAGTAAAGGACCAACAAATTGACGACGTCGATATATAAAGGTATGGAACCATGTATGAAAGGATAATGACTGCATGAGGTAAGTTTCTCTAGAAGACCCAGAACGACAACATGTACGATCCTCTCTCTCTCTCTCTCTCTCCCTCTCTGTGTGTGTGTGTGTGTGTGTGTGTGTGTGTGTGTGTGTGAGTGCATGGGTATTTTCCTAAATATTTTTTCGGTCTTACTATGTGCTATTCTCCATGCAAGTTGTCTCAAATATTTCCTATTTCCTTCACACATGCTAACAATTTTGTGTTTTGTTGTCAAACTAAAGTTCGCATATTCCCACTATTAATTTCTTCTTCATATCTTTGTCTTGTGTGTGTGTGTGCGTGTGTGTGTGTGTGTGTGTGTGTCGTTTTTCTCTTTATGGTTATATTCATGTGCCAAAGTGTTAATTTAACCAAGTTTAAGTACATATGTGTTTAAATCCTTATAACACATAGAGCACACATATATAAATGTGAGCTGGCTTTTTACCGAAGAAGTCGGATTTATCTTACTTTAACTGTTGATATATTACAAAAGATGGTATATATCCTCATAATTTGGAAGATTAACTCATCCAGTATCCTCAACGTAACGATTAAACTTGCATTTGAAGACTGTGTCCATGTGTAAAAGTCATGTATTTGGAATCTATAGGGGGTTTATAAGCAAAAGCAAGCAAATGACACACCATCAGCTCATATGAATGTATTAATTTGGAATCTATAGGGAATCACTCAAATGAATCAAGTGTCATGTCTGTATTTTCTTTCTTTCTCATGAGCAAGTTACTGTCCTAATCAACGCATGCCACATAATATATGCATATTAATTGCCATGCATATTTCAACTATAGAAAATCATTTAAGTCAGCATATGTATGCATGAGTACGTATAGTACAGTTTGGTTAATGAGGCAGCTCGATCGCCTGTACAGCAAATTTTGCTAGAATTTAGCAGCTGTACCTGCACCTAACATGAATTGATAGCTCGTACTAGTCACTAAAATCAAATGGAGCACGCATATGCATGCTTGATAGCAACACCTGATCTGAATTGAATCCGCGCGGAATGGATGTATTGAACGCATGGCGTGACATGCGCACTCCACATGCAGTTAAGCTGGTGATCCCGCGCCGGGAGGCGGCCAACTACCGGACGATGATCGGGATGATCGACGGGAGGACGGAGCTGAAGCCGGCCCCAGCAGCATCTGTCGGCGACATGCGGCAGCTGCAGGTGCTTGACGTCGTGGTCTCCGGCGAGGTGGCGGACCTGGAGAGCGGCGGGTACGTGACGGCTGGGACGCCCCTCGTCCTGCGCCAGTACCTCATCCTCGAGATCACAGTCATGGCGGCCAAGATCGCCTACGAGAACGCCGCCTTCGTCAAGAACGTGGTCAACAACGTCTGGAAGGTAATTAAAATTACACACATAAAATGATCAACAAAACCCCTTTCATAAAAAATATACTCCAGGTGCAGCAACGTAACTTCATATTTTCTGATTAAAGGAAAAAACATTTAGAGACAAGTGGACGGATCAAATGATCTAATGCGTTTTTCACAACAAAAAAAGATCTAATGCGTACAAGTTGGACTATATGCATGAGAACAGGACGGCAGCTAACGCTGCTCAACGGTAGCGAGGACACCAATCATTTTGGGACAAACATATACACATGCGGGGCTTTAATTTTTCTATGCAAATCTGCATTCATGAATCGATCCGCGGAGACAAGTGTCTCTACAAAAATATATAGACATGTGGTTATTTTAGATCTGCTTTCCTTTTGTGCAAAGTTATCCTAGATCTATTGACTCATGCACAACTATGCACGGCCTCCAACGTCGGTGAATACAAGATGGATTTTCACGTAGCACATAGTGCTAGATCCATTGAGGGACAATCTTTAATTTTCGGACGGAGACAGTATAATATGTTTTCTAAAATGCTAAACTAACTGGACATTGGATTACTAACCACCCCCAACCACCCCTCCAAACCAAACCCCACGCCAAGAAAATTTCATTGTGACTGCCCTGAATTTCACCGTAGGCCTCCACTGATATATTTTTTAGACAAACTAGTAGATTTTTTTCCCCAACTGCATAATAATATTTTATCTAAGCCATGTAATCTTACATGTAAGAAGTTCGAATGATATCCAAGGAGCATTATATTTATCTAATAAGCTTATATATGTGCGCGGTGATTTGCAGTTCAATTTCGTGGGGTTCTACAACGGCTGGAACAGTAAGTAGCAAAGCTAGCACGAATTAATCAAGAGATGCTATTTGGATCGCCGAGATAGAGTTGCTAGTATTAATCTGTACGTACGTATGTGCAGAGTTTCTGAAGGAGGACACGACGCAGGCGTTCGTTTTCACGGA
Organism: Triticum aestivum; assembly: GCF_018294505.1. Classification (NCBI taxonomy): domain Eukaryota; kingdom Viridiplantae; phylum Streptophyta; class Magnoliopsida; order Poales; family Poaceae; genus Triticum; species Triticum aestivum. Next base: position 96,142,300 of record NC_057796.1, on the reverse strand, counting down.
CCGGGCCAAGGATGCGAGCGTGGTGGTGGTGGCGTTCCGTGGCACGGAGCCATTCAACATGCAGGACTGGTCGACGGACGTGAACCTGTCGTGGCTGGGCATGGGCGCCATGGGCCACGTCCACGCCGGCTTCCTCAAGGCGCTGGGTCTCCAGGAGGAGGACGGCAAGGACGCCAACCGCGCCTTCCCCAAGGACGCCCCCAACGGCGCCGCCCCAGTCGGCAAGGCCATCGCCTACTACAAGCTCCGCGAGGTGATCCGCGACCAGCTCAAAGCTCACCCGCAGGCGCGGCTCGTGATCACCGGCCACAGCCTCGGCGGCGCGCTCGCCGCCGTCTTCCCGGCGCTGCTGGCGCTGCACGGGGAGACGGAGATCCTGGGCAGGCTCGGCACCGTGCAGACCTACGGGCAGCCGCGCGTGGGCGACGCCACCTTCGTCAGCTTCTTCCGCGCCGAGGTGGAGAAGGCGACGGCCTTCTACCGCGTGGTGTACCGGTACGACGTGGTGCCGCGGGTGCCGTTCGACGCGCCGCCCGTGGCGGAGTTCACCCACGGCGGCTCCTGCGTCTACTACGACGGGTGGTACGACGGGAAGGTGCTCCCCGGCGACGCGCCCAACCCCAACTACTTCGACCCGCGCTACCTGCTCTCCATGTACGGCAACGCGCTGGGGGACCTGGTGAAGGGGGCCTTCCTCTGGGCGAGGGCCGGCAAGGACTACCGCGAGGGCCCCGTCTCCCTGCTCTACCGCGCCTCCGGCCTGCTCGTCCCCGGACTTGCCTCCCACAGCCCGCGCGACTACGTCAACGCCGTCCGCCTCGGCCGCATCGCCCCCAAGTCACTCTAAGAGAGCAACTCCAACCGGACGACCCAAATAGACACGCGTTTTATGCGTTTGAGTCAACGTGTCTGTCCCCTCCGCGCTTGGGTGGCTGGGCACTATGTACGAGAGAGAACTGGTGAGATGAGATCGATCTCTGGTGAGAGACGATGAATAAGTTGTTTCGGTTGCGTCGTGTCGTGTGTGCGCGCACTATATTAAGCGTAGTACCCTTACGTGTTCATGTGTGGCTCCTCTGTCTGCATGCCGCTCTGTCTCGGCAATAATCGATCCTACTATGTCTTTACGAATATGCAATTGAAGGAGCTACTAGTTGTGGTAATTACTTTCATCAATCAATTGTATAATTTGTCGTCTCATCATTTATAATGCAATTGAGGTAAAAAAATCTGGCTGGTAATGATCTTCAATGGATCTATTGGGATCCCATCGTCATTCATCTCCGTACATGTGGTGTCAGGTTGAACCCTTCCGATCTAAACTTCTCTTTTAGTGTGCTAATCCAACAACAAAGTTTGCCTGGATCCAGTAAAAGAGGTGTGATAACAGCGACACGCCTTCAACCCGCTCCAATGCTTATAGTCATCGCTAGATTACCTACGGACTACTTGTGATGTTCTTGTTACTGCCATGACAAATGATAAATAGATCGAAAGTTCTCCCCCTAGGAAGAAGTTGACAACATAATCCTTCACATAGCCAAATATAGCTAACACTTAACCAGTTAAGTGTCATCCCATATTAGAACACTAAGAGTCTCAGACGCTGGAGGGTTTCATCACACACACACACGACAAGTCAAGCAGCCAGCCCAGCCATGGACAACGAACAACTGCTACCAGCCACGTAATAACTGCAAAAAGCACAGGTCGCTCCACCACCATTTCCCTCTACTTAATATATGAGCAAACATAGAAAGGTGTCCTGCTTAGTTAGGGTCGGTTCTAGAGAAAACCGTAGCGTTGAGCAGCTCAACGCCGTCTCTTGCTCGCCTTGAACAGCTTGATGGCATGCTGGACTGCTTCCTTGGATTTTGCTTTCCTCCCCTCCCTCTGGTTCCATAGCTCCGGGAAAGGAACCCTGCTGCCGCTGCTGCTGCCGCTGCCATTCAGCTCCATCAGCGCTGTCACCACCGCAGCATATGCTTCCTCGCCGTACACCTCTTTCAGCTCCTTGAGCTTCATGTCATCCTCATTGATCACTTCCTACACAAGAATATGCACCAGGTGCAGCATCAGCGATCCTAATAAATATTTATATGCAAGATGGAGAAAGCTTAGAAATTCAGAAGTACCAACCAGGTGATATAATTGAAGGTGCAACAAAAAAAAATGGTGTTGCACTTGTCATTTGCACAAAGTCTAAATATGCAATGACAAGGATTTAGGGATGCAAGCGGGCGCATCCATGCTGTCCGCGACTGTCCACGAAAGCGAAAAGAAGCTAATAACTGCTGCTTTTAAAACAAAGCTAATACAAAAACCATAAATGCGGACAATCACAGACGTGTCTGCCTGCATCCCTACAAGGATTGCTAAGCGGATTGGGATCCTCCTTTTTTTCGAGAAAACGCAAAGGACCTTTGCGTTTCATTTCATTGAAAAGATAGAACAGTCCTCCTAGGAGGTGAGCGTTAAAGTGTCATGCTAGGGAGATCTCTTTTACTCTTTGTAGCCGTCTGCAGAACAGGATTAGTCATGAGCTGGCCGCCTATGGCCGTAGCACTCCGCGCACAGTAGTCTGGCTTACTGCCGGGATGGACTTTGTTGTAAACCTGGCTCTCGCTGAGAAGCCTCCTTGAGTAATGAGAATTCCTTTTTCCCCGCAAAAAAAAAAAAAAAAAAAAAAAAAGTGTCATGCGTCCGATCAATGGACGTCCCAGGATGTGGGCAGAACAAACCGAAGCCCCTGGGCCCCTGCCTTTGCCCAACATCAGGCCTCGTCTTTGATTCAATGGATGGTTGTGGTAAGGTAACAAACAGAGAAGGATTTCTTACCAATTCCTTTCCATTAAAAGGACGCCATTCTGGATTTTTAATTTCGTTCTGCCACTTTGAACAAATCTCAACACTTCCAACTTCCGCATCATCGTTTGGAAAATATTTCCTGCACACATTTAAAAATGCCTTTGAGTCAAGCTCACCCATCATCCTGATGCCTATGTGTGCTTTGTCACTGGTCTGACCGCCCAAGTCCTGTAGAGCCTGCAATCGAACAAAACATGAATACAAAAACCAACTAGTGCACTCACTCAAATTACACAGTAGAGCATTAGAAGCAGCATACATCTAACACAAATTTCCGAGCTTCTTGCAACTCAACAGCAGCCTTTTTTTCTTGCAAGATCAGACCTTGGTTGTAGTTTTCTGTATATTCCATCTCATCGATCTTATCTTGCAGCTCCTCTGTCAGTTCAGCTATTCTTTTCCCTGTTTCTGAAGTTTCATTGCCTGGTGTGAGCTTTATCACTTCCAATTTTCCTGTCAGGTGCTTTATTTCTAGTTGAAGATTGTGCTTCACATGAAACTGTTCCTCCAACTTCTTAGCATTGTTTAAAGCAGTTTCTTTCTCTTTCTGCAGTTTATACACAGGATAGACATCTTTAAAACTTGTGTCATCAAAAACAAAACAGCTTGAAAATGTATTCGCACAGCAGGGACTAACCTGTTGTTGTTCGAGAAGCTTGCGAACATTCTCATTAGCTTTCTGATACTCCATTTCTGCCAGCATAAGATGATTGGACTTTGTCGCATTCTGTACAAGAACAAAACACAACTTAAATGACATTTTAATGAAAGTGATTTAGTTACATTATTATGCTTCCATCCTCAGATGGTAGATTCAGTTACATCAATTATATACTAAAAGAACATGATGGGTCAACCAGGAAAAAGAGAGGACGACTAGAAAATAACACAACAAAAGCAAAAATCAGTTCAATAATCTACATTATCGTTAAATCATAATCCTTGAATCTCATAATATGGGACTCCACTTGACTTGACCCATCAAGCCCTGCTACCTCTAAGTAGAAAAGAAAAACAACTACATGTATTGAAAACTAAACCAATTAGTGACTTAAGCCTAAACCTGCTTCTGCTTATTTGAGTTACATATCATGTCATATTTGAGTGTTACATGGATATTTAAGTAAAAGAATATAAAAGTATGACGCTAATAAAAAAAGACATGACCTTATTGAACAAAGGCCAAGTATGCCACTACAAACAAGACTAACACACCACATATTCTCGTTACTAACTGAAAATAAAATGATTGCATTATGAAGTATATGTAGTTACTTAAACTCAGACGATAAAAATGAAAATTGCACCTGGTGTATGTATGGTAATAGGCAAAATCTATAAATTTAACAAAGAATGAACGACTAAACAAGATGAGGCATGCCATATAGGACCCGAACATTGGCACATAGCAAAATTAACCTGGGCTCCTGAGCAACGATCCAACCAGGCAACCACTATGCTTGTTAGGAGCTAGGGTTCTGCCGGTTCTAGGGCGGAGATTGTAGGGGAAAGATGGAGGAAGACGAGGTCGAGGGCACGGCGGCCGGCGGCTGGGTGCCGTCCTTGCGTGGTGGAGAAGAGGCGGCGGCGGCGGCGCAAGAGGCGGCAAGGGTTAGGTCTCCCGGCTCCCTAAGGAAAGCCGAGCAAATACTGATTGCTTCTTGCTTGATTAGATTGATACATCTCCTCTCCTTATATAGAGAGGTTTACTTGACTCCTAAGCAAACGATCCTAATAACGATAAGATAATTGGGCTAAGCCCCTAATAACGATAAGATAACTTGGGCCACAACCCACTGGGCTAAGCCCCTAATATGCCAGTCATAACACTTCTCCCCGCCTGCACAAACAGCTCGTCCTCGAGCTGTAAGGTGGGGAAGCGCTTGCTGAACTCCTCAAGGTGATCAACCAACGTCAAACACCTTCGCGACAGCTGGGGCGGCCAGGTCGGCGGCGACGGCGTCCTCCTCAATGTAGTCTGCAGCCTCCAGGTAGAAGAGTCGCGGGCAGACGTGGCCGGGCGTGTAGGGCTCGTCGCAGTTAAAGCACAACCCTTGGCGGCGATGCTCGAGTAGCTCGGCCGAGGTGAGCCGGTGGAACGGGCGGGCCGCGGTCGAAGCGAGGGGTGCCGCGGAAGCCTAAACAGGCCGACCCTGCGCGGGAACATCCGGCCGGGTAGCAGCCCAGCAGCCCGGGACGGTGATGCCCGCTGGATGGCCGCCGCGCGGCGTTCGAACACGCAGGCGTAGTACATGGCCATCTGGAGATCCTGGGGTCCCCGAAGCTTCACGTCACGCGGATGTGATCCAGAAGTCCACCGACGAAGAGGTCGGCCCGCTGCTGCGCCGTCACGCCCGACGCGTGGCATGCCAGGGCCTGGAAACGGTCGGCGAAGTCCTGAACCGTGGAGGTGAAGGGAAGGCGGCCTAGCTCTGCCAGGCGGCTCCCACGGATCGGTGGCCCAAAACGAAGGAGGCAGAGCTCGCGGAAGCGCTCCCAAGGGGGCATGCTGCCCTCGTCCTGCTCGAGGGCGTAGTACCAGGTCTGGGCCGCTCCGCGGAGGTGGTAAGAGGCGAGCCAGGTATGCTCCGAGGCGAGGGTGCGTTGCCCGCGAAAGAACTGCTCGCACTGGTTGAGCCAGTTGAGGGGGTCCTCCGTGCCGTCATAGGTGGCGAAGTCCAGTTTGGCAAACCGCGGCGCTGTCTGAGTCGGAGCGCCGTGGCCGACTGGCTCGGAGGTGTGAAGCAGCGAGGATTGGGGCGCCCGGTCAGTACGGCCGCCGCCCGTGGAGTGCCCCGCCGAGCCGGAGGGATCGCCGAACTGCAGAGTGGGTGCCGACGAGTCTCCAGCCGACGTGTAGACGGGTGGCGGCGATGATCCGGTCAGCCAGGCCGGTATTGGGGATGGCGACGGCGGGAAGCACACTTGCTGGATAGGCATGCCTCCCTGCGAGGGTGACCCGGGCCCCGTGTTGGGCGGTGACGGGCCCGGCAGCTGCGGCTGCGGCGGCACGGACCCGGGTGGCGTGGGGGGCGCAGCAAGGGCCGGGGCCGGCCACTGTGGCCATTGAGGCGCGGCAGCGGACGGCGGTGGGGCCGGCAGCGAACGGCGGTGGGGCCGGCAGCGAACGGCGGTGGGGCCGGCAGCTGGGGCTGCGGCTGCCCGAACCCGGGAGGCGTCGGGGGCGCGGCGATCGCCGGAGCCGGCCACTGCGGCCAGTGGAGGGAGACAGCGGGCGGTGACTGACCGGGCCAATCGTGATGTAGAGGCCCGATCGGCGCCGTGGTGGCCGCGTACGGCGACTGACCGGGCCAATGGTGGTGTAGAGGCCCGATCGGCGCCGTGGTGGCCGCGTACCAGGGCAGGGCGGCTGGCCCGGTCGCTGCGGCCGGTTGCAAGGGCGGGGGCTGCCCGTAGGGTCCGGCCAGGTAGAGGCGACGAGGTCGTTGAGGACCCCGGTCATCTCCGCCGGCGAGTAGATGGCGACGGGCGGCGCGGTGGAGGGCGGCGGCGTCTGGCTGGTGGAGGCGCTAGCGGTGGAGTCCAGCGGCGCGGTGGGGAGAGGCAGCGGCGCGGTGGAGAGAGGCAGCGGCGCGATGGTGACGGGCAACGGCGGGTTGGGTGGTGGTGCAGACATGATCGGAACCGAGCTACCTGATACCAAATTGGTAGGAGCTAGGGTTCTGCCGGTTCTAGGGCGGAGATTGTAGGGGAACGATGGAGGAAGACGAGGTCGAGGGCGCGGCGGCCGGCGGCTGGGCGCCGTCCTTGCGTGGTGGAGAAGAGGCGACGGCGGCACAAGAGGCGGCAAGGGTTAGGTCTCCCGGCTCCCTAAGGGAAGCCGAGCAAATACTGATTGCTTCTTGCTTGATTAGATTGATACATCTCCTCTCCTTATATAGAGAGGTTTACTTGACTCCTAAGCAAATGATCCTAATAACGATAAGATAATTGGGCTAAGCCCCTAATAACGATAAGATAACTTGGGCCACAACCCACTGGGCTAAGCCCCTAATATGCCAGTCATAACAATGCTGCTCCGAGTGACACCCATCCCATTCATGCAGTTGCCTCAGGCCCGTCGATGAGGGCGGCCAAGGTGGCCGACCGCATAGGGCCCCCAAAATCATGGGGCCACCGATCGGGGGAGAAACTGCCGCGCAGGTGCGTGTGTGCGAGCCGCCTGAGTTTGATGCGATCGCCCCCTCAATCTCTGCACAAGACTGCCGCAAGCCCTAGGGCCGCAGCTCTCCCCTAGTCCCCAACCCCCACCCCAGTCCTCCCGCTTGCTAGCGCCGCCTCTAATCCTGCTGACGGTCTAATGCAATCTGCTGCCGGCCGCTGCTATCCTCTAATCCAGCTCGGCCTGCTAGCTGCTCCATTGCTGGTGCCATCATGTCGTTCCCGCAAGTGCTCCCCAGCGTATGGCCGACCCGCCCAGCCCCTGTACTGCTGCTGATGGGCGCCTTACCCTGCCTCCCCCTCACCCATGATTGGATGCACCTCGGAAGCCAAGAGCAAACGTCTGCGTAATTTCTTGGACCAAGACAGACATATAATTAACAATACCAGATGCATTTGAACTGACATGTTGTATGTGTTGATTTCCAAATTGATGTTGTATGTGTTGATTTATAAATTGATGCACTTAAACGTTGAACTGAAATTGAAGTGAAAACAAATCATTTACCATTAAACTCAATTTTCCTCCATTTTTATTTCAATTTGATTTCATGTTGTAGAAAAACAAGATGATGATATTTTCCATCGATGTCCGCAACAGGAGTGTCTACACATATAGGATGCACGGACGAAGCAACCTGTTGATCAGGTACCCTTTTGTATCCCCGTATTATTTTTTGTCATATTTTATCTATTTTGTCTGATCGTTCAACACAGATTTTCAGTTCTACTCATATTGTGTATTCCAGCAAATATTTGGCTGCTTTAGCATGATGTATTTCTTGGGTAGGTATGAGACTTTTTCAAGATAGTCCATTAGTTATACTATTTAAAAAAGAATTGGAGCTGCAATTTGAAGTTCGCCCCGGGCCCCAAATTCCTGGAGACACCCCTCCAGTAATAATATCAATCAAACAGAAATAGTCTTCCCTGTACAATTGCCACCTAGTTTCTCTTGTTTGTTCACTTTGACATCTAATCATGTTCTGCACCGATTTTGACCATGCCATATAGTCATCTTAGCCACTCATACAAATTAAGTGTCTTTTTGAAGTTTATGACTTCCTTAAATTTTCATTTTGTACAGGCTCAATCTTGCAACCAAAATGGCACAATATTGAAACAAAAATTTCAACAAGTCACGGAGCATCGAGTTCTCAGGGAACTAATGACACCACCGAGTTGGGTATAACAATTTCATATCTCACCATGGACAGAACATCCAAGAAAAGTTTGGTAGAACCAAGGGAACGGGGCTCCACACGTGGTGGCCGTCCGATCTTGCATAAGAATCTAAGCGGTGCATGGTTAATTAAGTTCACGAATAATTTTTACAAGGTTGTTTTATTTCCATCTAGTATATTGATTTTCCACGAAAGGATATTACTCTTTCAGAAAAAATATACACATTAAAGAAGTTGCACGTGCATTTGTGTGGACAGCATGCTAGTTCTGTATAACAATCCGAACACCAAAAGTTCTGCTCCATGATATCTAGAACAAAAGGTGACGCCCAATGCCAGTTTTTCTTTAAGTCAACAAAGAATATACTAAACTAGTTTTTTTTATGGAATGCCAGTTGAAGATCCGATAGTAACCGACAGCTGTAAGAAGTACATGAACAGAAGAAGCTACACACTACAGTAACTTACAAGTCGCTATATGGGCTTGTTGATTGAAAAATATCATACGAAGACAAGATGCCTCACCCTTTGCTTCTCCAGTTCAAGCTTCCTTCTATCGCAATCAGTCTGTGCAGCCAACTCATCAAGTTCTTTGGACCTTGCATCAAGCTCATGCGTCATAGACTGAAGATCAAAGCGCAGCTTCTTGTTCTCGTCAACAATCTTTTGTGTATGTTCGACAGAGCACTGTCGCATCTTTTGGAGTTCTAAGACAGATGAAATTCAAAACATACATCAGCCTTTTTGTAATGCTTAAACACCGGCATGATCAACAAGAGGGTAGAAATCAGCTGATGCATATAGTTACTTGACATTGATAATATATCACATATAAATTACAAGAAGGTTAGCAAGCACCTTGGCTGTATGACTGGAGCTGATGTTCCCTCTGTTCCATCATCCTTTGCAATGACACAGTTCTCTCCTGATACTCACATTCAAGTGCTTCTAAATGCATATTCTTTTCAATAACCTTAGAAGATAAACTGGCCACAAGTTTCTCATTTTTATTTTTTTCTTCATTCTCAACGCCGTCAACCGTCTTCAGATCGCCATTTTTCTTTAGAAAGTCCCCTATTGCCCCTGGAGCATTGTAATCATCTGCCCTAGCGATCCATCCAAAAGGCTCTGACCCTCTGCGCTCTTTTTCCTGCCAGCCCATTTTCCCATACCCATTCTTCTCAAACTGATTCTCAAATATTCGTGCATTCCTAAACCCACCAAAGTCCTTGCCAAACTCAACAATAGCATTACCTGTAGGAAAACCTTTACTGTACACATGATGTGCTTTAACTGGATGAAAACAGGAGAAATGCTCCTTCAGCCGGTTTGCACTTTTTCCAACATATTCAGAAGGCATATTGACTATGATACCCATCCAGGGCCAGACAAACAGCTCATCCCTTTTATGTTGAGGAGGCTGTGGATCCATAATAATTGGCCTCAGCAGTGGACTATGTGATTTAGCTGGTTCATCCTTCAAATGCTTGGCAAGGGCTCGATGGTCTACCTTCTGTTTTGCTTCCTGGTCATGGGCAGCCCCCACACTCAAGGCATGCTGCAGTAATTCATGTATGTTATAGTCACCATTTCCAACCGAACAAAAGGGGCACTTGTATGAACTCCCATCATGCATCACTTTTATATCTCCTGATAGCAGAAGTGCATAAGTGTCAGAACCATAAGCTTCAAGCTCTGAGTCTCCATCCGATGTATAGTCCATTGCGAAGGGACGTGAAAAGCCCAACAACCTTGAGAGAAATAAAGAAAGGGAAGGTGTGTTCATCAAGTTATATTAAGAACTGCTTCTAATAAATATTACAGAAAGCTAAAGATGTAGTTGCATATACATGAGCAATATACTAGAATGACGCCTAACACAGGAAACAAGATACAAAAAGAGAAGCTGGGTACATGTTCAGTCATACATTCCATACAAGCCTCTTGCCGTACTAAATCTAAGCATAGCACGAACTTGATGAACTCAATAATCTGTATTCCATACTATAGCGAGCATCAATGTGGTTGTAATCACTTACGTATACAGCTAATCACCCCATCATTACATTGGCTTCTGTTCCAACAAGGTTTAACAAGTTTGATACTGTGTAAGTCATGTGATTTAATAAGATTTGTGTGGATAATACTATACAATCTTGCAATATGCAGCATATACCATGAGCAACAGTCAATACTAGAATAACACCTAGTGCCTGTATTCCACAAGCCTCTTTCAGAAATCAAAGGAAGCTTAATCTGTATTGTGAACTCCAGTGTCCGGCCAGCGATGAGGTCGCAATAGCTTATGAAAACAGCCAATCATCCATGCCGTAAGTCCTAACATAGGTTTCTGTTCCAACAAGGTTTAACTAGTGTGGTAATGCAATTGATTAAGCTACAGGACAAGTTCAGCATGCACGAGGGTTTGTGTAACAGGGCTCCTCCCAAACTGAAGAACAGAGGAGCCGGCCGGGAAGAAGAAAGTAAACACATTCCCGCGAAATTTGGGGCCACCTGCTCTGATCCTCCTGCATTTGTTCGTTTCTTGCAAGCCCTCCCCAGTCCCGTCAATCATGTCACATAAAAAAGTTAAAAAAAATGAAAAAAAAAGAAGTTGAAGAATCGAGCTCCCCCGAAAGGGATCGAGGAAAGTACAAGAGCCAGGAATCAAAGTACACAAGGAGATACCGAAAGGGAACGGATGAAATCCACCGTAGCCGGGTTCAAAATCGCACGCAGACCAAAAAAAAAGGAAGCGATTTCGCGGCGGCCGGTTCGATCGGAGCAGAGCAGAAAACCCCAACGAAGAAAGAGGACGGATAAACTAGGCATCACGCCCCAAACGAGGGAAATGTTCTTGAAGAGGAAAGAAAGGAAGAACCTCCCCGGCTCAAGTGTAAAAGGTAGGGTTTGAGGGTTTTGCGCCAATGGTCGACGGGGGTGGTAATGCGGCGTCGAGGGAGGAAGGAGAGAGGTTCCGTCCGTCCGTCCGTTCTCACCTGGGGCGAAGCAGAGCGGCGCGGCGGGGGTTTGCGCGTGGGTGGCCTCGTCGCGCCGGCCGATGAGCTTTCTTGGCCGGAAGGGGAAAAGACTGGAAGCGAGCAGGGGAATTGCTGCGAACTAGCGAAGGTGGTGGGAGGGGAGGGGGGAGTCGTTCGGTGTGGTAAATTGGAGGACGGAAAAGCGGAGGGGAGCGGCACGTGGGCTCTGCGCTTGAAATTCGATCTCTTTTTTTGACACTGGAATTAATACTCCCCATTTTCTACCCAGAGAAGATTTTTACTGGCTTTCTTTCCGCGGGCTTCGCAAATATTGAGAAAATAAAATATGTGATCAACTATATGAAAGGAATGCTTTTCAAGAGATGTCGTTAGAAAGAGATATCTCTCCAACACATCGTCTTATCACGTATATAAGTCGGCCGGGTCAACTACACAAGGGAAAAGGTGGCATAACCCTTCGCTCGCTCCCGTGCCGCTCCTCGCGGCACCGGGGCGTCTAACCTAGCCGCTAGAGGAGGGCCAAATTCGTTCTTACCCTGCCGCCGTTGCCGCTGGCGTTGGCCGCGGTGGCGGCAGGCTCCTGCCTCAAAGGGGGAGGGGGCGCCAGTGCGTCGTTCTGGTGGCGGTGTTGGGAACTCAGGGCGGCGGCCTCGGGGATGGTCGCGAGTTCAGCGCGGCTGTGGGCGGCGGCGTTCCACTTCGGCTGCGTGGGCAGCGACAAGGACGTCGGCCGATGGGTGTCCCTGCTGGTTGTGGTGGTGACTTGAGATGCGCCTTGGCGTGCTCTTCGCCTTATATGAGATCCGACAAGGACGGCCAGATGAAGGGCTTGGCGGCAGCGTGTTATACATCCGCGTGGGATGGCCAGAGCGCCCTGGACTCGGCAGCCTGCTGCTGGTCTGATGGCCTACCTCTGCCGGGCTCGCTCCATTATGGTGAGCACATGCATTGGCGTCGGAGCACGTGTTGTTGGACGACATCGGCTGTGATGAGGTGCGGTCTCGAGGCTTTAGCGGTGGCTGGGTTCGGTGGGCGCGTCTCGGCGATGCTGATCTGTCTTTTGCGCTCTACCTCCGACAATGTCGGCCCAAGGCCGATGAGCATGAGTAGAGCTCTTTCCGGCGAGGTGGTAGTTGGCAGTGTTGCGCTCCGCCATCGATATTGGTTCTCGATGACCACTCCGGCTTGCGGCGGCGGTCTTGCTGATCTGGTGGTTGACTTCGTGCTGAGATGCAAGCTATGGACAATGACTTGATGTAAAGGGATGGTTGTGCAGCTGCAGCGGGCACACATCGTATGTAGTTGCTGGTTTCGCGAAAAAGTGGTGGCGACAACACATTTGTGGCTTTGATGGTGCTATTACTGAAGCACCCAGACTCAAGCTCCGGGGTGAAAGCCTAGGTCTTGACCCAAGTTGGTTATACCTGGCAATGGCGAGTTTCTACGTCGTTATCTTGTTGAAGGCATTGCTCGGATATGCCTAGACTGGTTCTTAAGGGTGAAAATCTAGATTCTGGTCGTGGGTGGTTGGATCCGGTAACGATGGCGCTTGAGCGTCACTCCCTTTCTGAAGGCGTTGTTGTTGAAAAACATCGTTGTCTTTGTGATGTCATAAGATGGTTGGTGTGGATATGGTCATCACTGTAGTGTGCCGATCACGGATCAGATCGCTTTGGTTTTCTTTTTCCTAGCCTAAGTATATCTTTGGTCTTATATGACTTTGCTATTTGCCGGCGTGTTTTTTGTGTGCGTGTGTAGGTGTTGGTTGTGTGCATTCTGATTATGCAGAAGCCAGGTGTGAGGTTGTATTCTCTTGATGCTTTATTTTGAGGCAATAAAATCCACCATTTGTCAAAAAAATGTATATAAGTCAGTCTCTCATATTACAACGAAACTAGTGAATTATTTGTACTCTTCATTTGTCTCATTTATTTTCGCTTACAACACGTTATCAGCATATAGCCTCTACCGAGAGATCAATCAGGCCGATAGACTACGGAGAGAGCAATTCCATCCGGCATGAGATGCGAGTTCGATGGTGCACTTGGCGACATGCAATGCGATCCATGGGGTGTCTAGCGACTTGTTTGGCAACTGCCTGGTTCCACGCAAGGAATGAGATTATTCAATAGATTGCTTAATCATTGATCTATAAATTAGTTTTCTCATGTTACACATCAAAGAAACAATGAGGATGCTTCACCACGCATGCATCCGCTCAAAAAACCAATCAGGAGAAAGCCAGCTAGATTGTCTTTTGTGATTAATATTTATTAGAAGGGTTAGATGCGCTTTACTGCGTTATTGGTGTTGTTGAGTTTCTTAAAAAATGCATTATGTTTTTAAAATATAAGGTATATAACTATTTTGAAAAGTCAAACTATTTAAATTTGATCAAATTTATAGAGAAATATATCAAAATCCATGATATCAAGTCGGTATGATAGAGGCGGCCGCCCCGGGCCCCCGATGGCGAAGGGGCCCCCGATGGATTGGTTTCCATACTTACGTGATAGACTCCCCTAACGACGAGTACGAAGGGGCCCCCGACGGATATGTTTCCATACTTACGTGATAGACTCGCCTAAAAATGTAATAGATAGATTTATTCTAATCAGATGGGAAAAAGGTAACAGATTGCAATATTCTCGGCGCAATCTTCTTCTTCCACTACTCCGCTTCTCCCATGGGCAACGAATCAGCCCCAAGATCGACTGCGTCCCGCCCGTGTCTTCTATTCGTGATTTTTCTGCTGCTATGCCCTGTGCGTGATTAGTGGAAGAAGGTACTCCGAGTACAAATTTTCAGATCTCAATCAACCTCCTCTTCAATGCAAATCCCTCTTTTTCTATAAGTCTTTATAGATCGTTCTTTGGTTTCATGAAGATCATCCCCGTACATATCTCTTTCTCACCCTCCAATTTCTTGTGTTGTTTGGGATTAGAGAAGAGGAGCTCTGTTTTTTGTTCGTGACTAGTAAGCAGAAGCGAAATCTTGCAATTTTTTATTTTCTACCAGGTACCTACCTCGTTCCAAGCTTTTGTTACCAATTTTTATTTTACTAACTGAGTTTTTAATGACCCTCAAAACAAACTGTGTTTTTAATTTCTTGTTTCATATGTTTGTGTGCTAATTAGCAAGATGTTATCTACAAAGTATCCATCAGGTAATGAGTAAAGAAAATAACCTTGCATATGAGTTGATTGAGTTTAAGAAAGGAGATATTGGCATATTTCTAGAACTAATACAAGTACTTCTACTAGAAATTCCGAGGAATGTCTTTTGTTACCGTTCAGGAACAACCTAGTGAGAAAATATTAAGTAGGCACGAACCTAATAGAAAAATATAAGTGCGGATTGAAAAACGACCAAATTTTCTGTGAATGTCTATGACCTTTATTTGTTGGATAGTTGACATGACAAGGCAACACCAATTATAGTGCATCGAGTATTTATTTTTTGTGTCCAACATCGAGTATTGCGTTGAATTGAAATAGAGAAAAATGTGGCTTTAGGGCCCCTTTTCGCTGTCTTGCCCCGGGCCCCCGAAATCTCAGGACCGGCCCTGATTCTAATCCACGAGTATACAGTAAACATGTCAAATACGATATGCATCTCATATCAATACGTAAGCATGTGAGCATGTACAATATATAGAACCGAAATATCTATGAACAACATATATACGACCATCAAATGAACGAGCAAATAGGGGATGAACGGGTCATACCCTCCGGTTGGCCAGACCAACGCGGCGACGGCAGCGGGCCAGCGACAGCCTCAGCATCGGCTGAGGCCTTCTTCTTGGCGGCTTCGTCATCAGCCATGGAGTCGATGTAGGGGAAGTAGTAGAAGCAAAGACGGACGGAGACGGGGACGGGTCGGGAGCAGTCGCGTCCAGACACTCCCCAAAAACCTTATTGCCGTTCTCCCAGGTAGGATCTCGAACGACAGGGTTCCGGAGCCACCTGCTCTCCCGACCAACCATGCACGCGGTCGTCGGGATTGAATCGCCGGAGGCAGCACATAGAGAGGAACAGTAGATGACGGCTAGGGTTGTGCGAGAGGGGGTGAGTGAACCGAGTTAGGATTCACTCCACTGGCCGGAGCCTTCTTATATAGGCCGTTGGGTAGATGGGCCTGGGCTCAGGCCCACGGCCGAGTCCAGGAACAGCCCACGGCCCAACGTCTTGAACAGTGGCACTACTGTAGTGACTCGTTAATTGATCCGAGATTAATTAACTATTCCTGACCGACAAAAATAAGCTTCGGCTCGGCTCATCCCCGCAACCCGTGGCGCGCGGGTCGTGATGAGGCGAGGCGTGGCGAGGCGGGCGGCGGAGGAGGAGGAGCGCGCGTGTACATCTCCTCTTCTCAAGCTCCTAATGGCATGTAGTAGAGCAGCCCTTATAGAAAAGGTCTCACTCTCACTCCACTACCAGTATGGTACTAAACTTCTCACTGCTTGCCATGTACTTAAATGGGTCTTAGAGATTAACCAGGGATTATTGTCTTATGTGGGCCTAAGCCCATCTATAATCCATCGATCCCCCACCAGATCTCGAGGCACATAACTTTGTCAACTGTTCCAAACAATGTTTGATATACCAGAATTTTCAGTGGAGACTGTTAAGTTGAACTTTCACCTAGAGCAATAAGATTAGACTTCTTCACAACTGAACAATGGACTATGCCTTGAATTGTCAGTTTGGTGTGCAGAAGTTTCGCCTATTGTCAGCTAATATGTGGCTACCGGAGGTTAAACCCCATGGGTGGAGCTTATTAGTCATACTCCTTACCTTCTCATGAGCTTCCTAGAGATTACCCGATCTCATAGACTGTGATCAGCAGTCGGGCTCACATAGGTGTGTTCCTCCAAAGAATGCTCTGTAGGTTAGCATCTTTCTTACATAAGCTTTGGAACACATTAAGACAAAAGTCAGCCCGCCTTACAGATTTGAGAGTATTGTTGCATCTCCAACGGAGTGTGTTAATTGAGGATACTCTCCTCAGTTGACCGCTAGATTGTTTTCCCAGGTCCAAATTCACGGGATCTCCGATCACATAGGTTGGATTACCCCCATGGCAACTTACGTGGGTCTCATGCCCATCTCCCTCGATGCATTTTCTATCACAATCAGTGATAGCCCTTTCGTAGAAGGGTCTGCCAGATTTTTAGCAATCTGGATATAATCCAACGCTATTACTCCAGAGTTTCTTGATTTTCTGACAGATTTTTGAAGGAAATATGCCCTAGAGGCAATAATAAAATTGTTATTTATATTTCCTTATATCATGATAAATGTTTATTATTCATGCTAGAATTGTATTAACCGGAAACTTAGTACATGTGTGAATACATAGACAAACAGAGTGTCCCTAGTATGCCTCTATTTGACTAGCTCGTTAATCAAAGATGGTTAAGTTTCCTAACCATAGACATGTGTTGTCACTTGATGAACGAGATCACATCATTAGAGAATGATGTGATGGACAAGACCCATCCGTTAGCTTAGCATAATGATCGTTTAGTTTTATTGCTATTGCTTTCTTCATGACTTATACATATTCCTCTCACTATGGGATTATGCAACTCCCGAATACCGGAGGAACACCTTGTGTGCTATCAAACGTCACAACGTAACTGGGTGATTATAAAGATGCTCTACAGGTGTCTCCGAAGGTGTTTGTTGAGTTGGCATAGATCGAGATTAGGATTTGTCACTCCGTGTATCGGAGAGGTATCTCTGGGCCCTCTCGGTAATGCTCATCACTATAAGCCTTGCAAGCAATGTGACTAATGAGTTAGTTGCGGGATGATGCATTAAGGAACGAGTAAAGAGACTTGTCGGTAACGAGATTGAACTAGGTATGATGATACCGACGATCGAATCTCGGGCAAGTAACATACCGATGACAAAGGGAATAACGTATGTTGTTATGCGGTTTGACCGATAAAGATCTTCGTAGAATATGTAGGAGCCAATATGAGCATCCAGGTTCTGCTATTGGTTATTGACCGGAGATGTGTCCCGGTCATGTCTACATAGTTCTCGAACCCGTACGGTCCGCACGCTTAACGTTCGATGACGATTTGTATTATGAGTTATGTGATTTGATGACTGAAGTTTGTTCGGAGTCCCGGATGAGATCACGGACATGACGAGGAGTCTCGAAATGGCCGAGAGGTAAAGATTGATATATTGGAAGGTAGTATTCGGACACCGGAAGGGTTCCGGAGTGTACCGGGTACATACCGGAGTACCGGAGGGGTTACCGGAACCCCCCGGGGAAAGATATGGGCCTTATGGGCCATAGGAGGGAGGCTAACCAGCCCACAAGGGGCTGGTGCGCCCCCCACAAGGGAGGAGGCCGAATTGGACTTGGGAAGGGGGCGCCACCCTGAAAGCACAAGTGCTCCCTGGGTGGTTTTGGTAATTAATGTCAACATATCTCTTGTTGGACTAATGTTTTCATCTAGTGTATTTCAGACAAGTTCAACAGATGGAGTGGCGTGGACAAGAGGATGTGGAACCCCTTCAAGATGCTAAGGACAAAGGATTGGCTCAAACTCAAAAGCTCAAGATTCTACATTTTACTTTTAGTGATCCAAGATCACATTGAGTCCATAGGAAAGCCAATACTATTAAAAGGGGGTGAGGTGTTGCATAATGGCTTACTTGCTCAAAGTGCTTAGTGATATGCTCCAAAACCCTCAACCACTTTCTCATATCCACATATGTCCCAAACCAAAAGTCAAACTCGGCCCCACCGAAACTTTCTATCCGGCGCCACCGAGTTCATTTGACATAGCCACTTCCACAAGCCCTAATCAATTCGGTTTCACCGATGGGATCCCGGTCTCACCGAGATGGGCTTGGAAACTCTCTGGTGCCTGTTGCATTTATTTCGGTCCCACCGAGATTTGCAATCGGTCTCACCGAGTTTGCTTGACCAACTCTCTGGTTAGCTCTTTACCAAAATCGGTCCCACCGAGTTTGTGTAATCGGTCAAACCGAGATGAGGTTTTACCCTAACCCTAGCACATCGGTCCCACTGAGTTGATAATATCTGTCCCACCGAAATGCCTAACGGTCACATTATGAACTGAATCGGTCTGACCGAGTTTTCTGATTCGGTCCCACCGAGTTTGGTGATTTGTGTGTAACGGCTAGATTTTGTGTGGAGGCTATATATACCCCTCCACCCACTCTTCATTCGTGAGGAGAGCCATCAGAACATGCCTACACTTCCATCATACATTTTCTGAGAGAGAACCACCTACTCATGTGTTGAGGTCAAGATATCCCATTCCAACCATATGAATCTTGATCTCTAGCCTTCTCCAACTTGCTTTCCACTCAAATCATCTTTCGGCCAAATCCAAATCTGTGAGAGAGAGTTGAGTGTTGGGGAGACTATCATTTGAAGCACAAGAGCAAGGAGTTCATCATCAACACACCATCTATTACCTTTTGGAGAGTGGTGTCTCCTAGATTGGTTAGGTGTCACTTGGCAGCCTCCGTCAAGATTGTGGAGTTGAACCAAGGAGTTTGTACGGGCAAGGAGATCGCCTACTTCGTGAAGATCTACCCTAGTGAGGCAAGTCCTTCGTGAGCGATGGCCATGGTGGGATAGACAAGGTTGCTTCTTCATGGACCCTTCATGGGTGGAGCCCTCCGTGGACTCGCGCAACCGTTACCCTTCGTGGGTTGAAGTCTCCATCAACGTGGATGTACGATAGCACCACCTATCGGAACCACGCCAAAAATCTCCGTGTCTTCAATTGCGTTTGCACACTCCAATCCCATCCCTTTACATTCTTGCAAAGTGCATGCTTTACTTTCCGATGCTCATATACTCTTGCCATGCTTGCTTGATATGTATTGTGAATGCTTAAACTTGTGCCAAAACTCTACCTCAACTTGAAGAAAATAAAAATTGTAACTTTTTATTGTTAAGAGTCTATTCACCCCCCTCTAGACACCTCTTCTCGATCCTTTCAATTGGTATCAGAGCATTGGTCTCCATTGCTTTGGTTTAAACACCTTTGGAGGAAGATGGATGTGTCTACGTTGGGGAGTCTTAGACATAGAGTGCCTATACTTGATGGAGAGTACTTTCATGAGTGAAAAAATGAGATGATTGAGATTTTCAATGAATATCACTTGAACAAGTACATTACTAGTCCTTGCATTTCCCCTAATGATCCTTTGCATCCCACTCCCGATGAGGATCTTGACATGATTTGCAATCTTAGAACTATCAATCTTATCATTAGAGCATTGCCCAAAAATTTGATTGCTAGCTTACCTACTCTTGATTGTGCCTACACTATATGGAGATTTCTTGAGTAACGATTTCCAAACTATTCCTTGCAAAACTTAGATAAGATCCTTCATAAGTCTATTTCCTTGAGTAAGATGAATTCCAATGATCCTAGGTTTGGTGATTGTCTATTTGAACTTACTAATCTCATGCGTGCCAAAGGAGATGTTGGAATCATTAGCAATATCATCTCTGAAGTCATTAGAATTCATAAAGATGATTATTGTGATGATCATTTATCTAATGAATCACTCTCTCTAGGAATTGATCTATCACAAGACGATGTTGAACATCGATACTATGATGAGGATGATGATAGTGACTTTGATCTCGATGAGTCTATGAGACACTTTGGTCTTATGGCTAATCTTCGCGGCTACATGGCTGGAGGAAAGGAATGGGTCCTTGATAGTGGATGTACTGATCATATGACCGGAGATAAGGATATGTTTCGTGAGCTTGCTGAAAACGACGGCCCTCGGAAGTATGTCACTTTTGGTGATAACTCAAAGGGTAAGGTGGTTGGCCTTGGTAAGGTGGCCATCTCACATGATAGCTCCATACAAAATGTTATACTCGTTGAATCTCTTGGCTACAATTTACTTCCCGTATCTAGACTTGCTGACTTTGGTTTCAATGTCCTATTTACTGAAGTAGATTGCCAAGTGTTTCGTAGAGATAATCATAAAATGGTCTTTACCGGAATACGTAGAGGTGATCTTTACATTGTTGACTTCACTAAAAAGGCTCAACCTAGAACTTGCTTTATTGCTAAATCTTTGAAAGGTTGGTTGTGGCATAGAAGTTTAGGTCATGTGGGCATGTGAAATCTTGAGATGCTTATTAAAGGTAATCATATCCTTGGAGTGAAAGATGTTATATTTGACAAGGATAGATTGTGCAGTGCTTGTCAAGTAGGAAAACAAGTAGGAGGAAGTCACCCCATGAAGAACATAATGACCATGAGAAGACCGCTCGAGCTACTTCATATGGATCTTTTTGGTCCCAATGCCTACAAAAGTCTCAGCGGTAACTCATTCGGTCTAGTCATAGTCGATGATTTTTCAAGATTTACGTGGGTGTTCTTTCTTGATGATAAATCGCAGGTCCAAAAGATCTTCTAGAACTTCGCTAGGAAGGCCCAAAATCAATTTGAAGTGAAGATCAAGAAGGTTCGCAGCGACAACAGAACGGAGTTCAAGAACACAAATGTGGATACCTTTCTTGACGAAGAGGGGATTTCACATGAGTTCTCGGCTACGTACACGCCTCAACAAAATGGAGTTGTTGAGAGGAAGAACCGAACTCTTATTGAGATGGCAAGAATGATGCTTGATGAGTACAAGACTCCAAAACACTTTTGGGCAGAAGCGGTTGAGATAGCTTGTCATGCAACAAATCGCTTGTATCTTCACAAGCTACTCGGCAAGACGGCATACGAGCTCCTCATCGGTAACAAACCCCAAGTTGGATACTTTCGAGTATTTGGCTCAAAGTGTTACATTCTTGATAAGCATCGTCGTTCTAAATTTGCTCCTAAATCTCATGAGGGTTTCCTACTTGGTTATGGCTCAAACTCTCACACTTACCGTGTCTACAACAATTTCACCCGAAAGGTTGAAGAGACGGTAGATGTGAAGTTTGATGAATCTAATGGCTCGCAAGTAGAGCAATTGCCAATTGATGTAGGAGACAAAGACCCTTCAGAAGCAATCCAAGACATGTCTATTGGCAAGATTCGTCCAACGGAGGTGAAGGAGAGTACCTCGTCCGTCCAAGTGGAAGCTTCTACCTCACGACAAGGTGAACCAAGAGTTGACACGGAAGCATCCACAAGTGGGACACATCAAGATGAACAAAATGAGGAAGTACACCAAGATGAACCTCATCAACCTCCTTCTCCACCACGACAAGAGAATGACAACATCAACAATGAAGAAGGCCAAGAAGAAGAACGAGATGATGAAGAAGATGTTCCACCCCGACCCAAGCAAAAGCTCTCACGAGTTCGAGCAAGAGTCTCAAGAGACCACCCCGTCGAACAAATCTTCAATGATATCCAAACCGAGAGAATCACTCGCTCTAAAACTCGTTTGGCTAATTTTTTTGTACATTATTCATTCATCTCTAGCATTGAACCTATGAAGTTTGAAGAAGCATTGGAAGATCCGGGTTGGATAAATGCTATGCATGAAGAGCTACACAACTTTGAGAGAAATCAAGTGTGGACATTGGTCGAGAAGCCCGACAACAACCACAACATCATTGGTACCAAATGGGTGTTTCGCAACAAGCAAGACGAAGATGGTCAAGTCGTTCACAACAAAGCATGTCTCGTCGCCCAAGGCTACACTCAAGTCGAAGGTATGGACTACGGTGAGACATATGCCCCCGTTGCTAGACTTGAGTCCATCCGCATCTTACTTGCCTATGCTAATCACCATGATATCACCTTGTACCAAATGGACATTAAAAGTGCTTTTCTAAATGGTGAAATTGAGGAGGAAGTTTATGTTAAACAACCTCCCGGCTTTGTCAATCCTAAGAAACCCGATCATGTTTACAAACTTCACAAAGCTCTTTATGGTCTTAAACAAGCTCCTAGAGCATGGTATAAATGCTTGACCAAGTTCCTTATTGGGAAAGGCTTTGAGATTGGGAAAATTGATTCTACTCTTTTTACAAAAAGAGTTAATGGTGAATTATTTGTGTGCCAAATTTATGTTGATGATATCATATTTGGTTCGACTAACCCTCATTTTAGTGAAAAGTTTGGAAAGCTAATGTCTAAGAAGTTTGAGATGTCTATGATGAGTGAACTCAAGTTCTTTCTTGGCTTGCAAATCAAGCAAACTAAGGAAGGCACCTTTGTTTCCCAAACAAAGTAAACCAAGGACTTATTCAAGAAGTTCAACATGCAAGAAAGTAAAAAGGTATGAAAACTCCCATGCCTACTAGTGGACATCTTGACTTGACGAAGGATGGCAAATCGGTTGACCAAAAGGTTTACCGATCTATGATTGGATCATTGTTATATCTATGTGCCTCCCGTCCCGACATTATGCTAAGTGTGTGCATGTGTGCATGATATCAAGCGGCCCCCAAAGAATGTCATCTTAAGGCTGTGAAAATGATAGTGAGATACTTAATACATACACCAAATTTTGGCATTTGGTATCCTAAGAGGTCCTCTTTTGATCTTGTTGGCTATTCCGATTCAGACTATGCCGGAGACAAGGTTGATAGAAAGTCCATTTTGGGTACTTGTCAATTTCTTGGTAGATCTCTTGTGTCTTGGTCCTCCAAGAAACAAAACTCGGTATCCTTATCCACCGCCGAAGCGGAATACATTGCCGCCGGTTCATGTTGTGCTCAATTACTTTGGATGACCCAAACTCTTAAAGATTATGGGATCAATGTGAAACATGTTCCATTGCTTTGTGACAATGAGAGTGCTATTAAGATTGCTCACAATCCTGTGCAACATTCTCAAACTAAGCATATTGAAGTTCGTCATCATTTCATTCGAGATCATGTTGCAAAAGGGGGCATTGATCTTAAGCATGTTCGTACCGATAAGCAATTGGCGGATATATTCACCAAACCGCTTGATGAGAAAGTCTTTTGCCGTTTGAGAGCTGAATTGAACATCATTGATGCTTCAAACTTTGAGTAGGAACTCCATTTGGATACATGCAAGGCATGAGCCTATGACTAATCCTTGACTTTTTCTCTTATGATGATGATCATATGTCTTGGATACATTTGTACCCTTGCATGCTATCTAACCCTTGTAGGTACTTGGATGAATCTAAATCCATGGGATTGCAAATCACTCATATCTTGAGCAGTCTCTGTCGGTGTCAAAACCGGCGGATCTCGGGTAGGGGGTCCCGAACTGTGCGTCTAAGGCGGATGGTAACAGGAGGCGGGGGACACGATGTTTACCCAGGTTCGGGCCCTCTTGATGGAGGTAATACCCTACTTCCCGCTTGATTGATCCTGATGATATGAGTATTACAAGAGTTGATCTACCACGAGATCGTGGAGGCTAAACCCTAGAAGCTAGCCTATGGTATGATTGTTGTTGTCCTACAGACTAAACCCTCCGGTTTATATAGACACCGGAGGGGGCTAGGGTTACACAGAGTCGGTTACAAGGGAGGAGATCTACATATCCGTACTACCAAGCTTGCCTTCCACGCCAAGGTGAGTCCCATCCGGACACGGGATGAAGTCTTCAATCTTGTATCTTCATAGTCCAACAGTCCGGCCAAAGTATATAGTCCGGCTGTCCGAGGACCCCCTAATCCAGGACTCCCTCAGTAGCCCCTGAACCAGGCTTCAATGACGATGAGTCCGGCGCGCAGATTGTTTTCTGCATTGCAAGGCGGGTTCCTTCTCCGAATACTCCATAGAAAATTTTGAACACGAGGATAGTGTCCGGCTCTGCAAAACAAATTCCACATACCACCGTAGAGAGAATAATATTTCCACAAATCTAATCTGCTGACAGCTTTTCATAACGTGACATCATACCACGGCCTGGTCATTATTCGAACCGTTTCTCCCAGCCTGCCACTGCATGTCTCGCGGGGCAGTTTTATTGGCACGTCCTGTCGAAGCAAAGATCGTGTCCCTCTTTTCACGGGATTCTCATCAATACTGGTATGGGTAACCCAATCGTGCCTGTTGGTATGACTCCTCGAGTTTAGGCAAGTTCCAAACGGCCACGCGGAGGATGCTTGATATTCACCCTCTTTATAAAGGGGCCAAGGCCTGTCCTTTTCTTCTCGCACTCAATCGAATCCTTCCCCCACCTCGAGTTCCAACACCCAAGGCTCAGGCTAGGCGCTTCGGACCTTCAGTCATGTCCGGATCCAACCTTCAAGGTCGGTGGATGCCCTCCTTGTCACAGAGGAGGACATCAAGAAGTTACGAGAAGCCAGGTATCTGACCGCCGAAATCTCACACAGGCTGCCTGCTCGAGGGCAGGTCATTCCCACTCCCGAACCCGGCGAGAGTGTCGTATTCGTCTCCCACTTCCTCCGAGGGCTAGGCTTTAATCTAGATTTCTTTGTTAGAGGGCTCATGTTCTATTACGGGCTTGATTTCCATGATCTGGCCCCGGATTCCATCCTTCACATCTCGTCGTTCATCGTCGTGTGTGAGGCCTTCCTCCACGTCACCCCACACTTCGGCTTATGGCTCAAGACCTTTAATGTGAAGCCAAAGATGATTAATGGGCGACACGCAGAATGCGGAGGTGCCGTAATAAGTAAAGGCGCCGATGTTCCATGGCCAAAGGGTTCCTTCCCGGAGGTGTCCAACCTATGGCAACGGGAGTGGTTTTACATCACAGCTCCCCGGGGTACTAAGTGGGTAGCCGCCCTTGCCTTCCGCTCGGACCCCCCGCCACAGCTGGCATCATGGATCAACAAGGGGCTGGAATGGGGGCCAGTAAATGATGTGCCGACATTGCAGAGTCGCATCCGAGGTCTCCTCGAGAGAGATGTCAGCCTTGTCAAGGTAATGCAAGTCATGCTAGTTCGTCGAGTCCTGCCTTGCAAACGTCGACCTCTCCGTATGTGGGAGTTCAACCCGTAAGGACTGCGAACCATTCAGAACTTCTTCGGCATGGCGCTCGAAGAGATGTACAAATTGTTCTTCGGATCACAAATAAAGTGTCCGGACACCACCGAGGATGCGGGTCTAAGCTGCAATCGTCCAGATACCCAAGTAAGTAATTCCACGGCCGAACACGTTATCTTTTAATTTACCACAACATCATTCTGAAAAGTTGCCTTTTGACCAGGACCGGATAAAAAAGGCGAAGATGATCAGGTGTTCGGCCCCCCTTCCCGAAGGCTCACCGGATCCTGTACTAGCCAGGATGCTTGAGCTTGCGCCTTATCAAGCGCCATCAGGGGAAGATAAAGGGAGGAACAAAGAAGCCGAAAGCGAGCCTCACTCATTACTCATCCAAACCGGAGGAATTAGTGCCTCCGCAAAGGAGGACAACCGGGGAGAAGAATCTAAAATTCCCTCTCCCCAAGGAAGGAAGAGGGCCGCCTCTGAAGACTTAGAAACAATGGTTTTCAAACGAGGGAAGAAACCTTTGTCAGGGGGCCCTACCCTGGAGGGCATCCTTACCGCACAGTACCCGCAAGGGGACCAACCCTCCACCGAGCTGTAAGTAAACAAAAGTACTTTATAGTAAATATACCCTGCTTCATTTCTGAGAACAATAACCGAGACGCAGATCTTGTAGTTCGGGTCGTAGCCCTTCTCGACACAGTTCGTCTTTGGGGGATCTTCTTCCGGAGATGATGGAGAGTGAAACGCCTCCCCGTGCCTCCCCGCCTCGTGAAGCGGATGACCCTGAGGTGTCGTCACAGAGGATTTCTCCTGATCCGCCAAGGCCAGAGGGTAACCCTTCGGCCACCCGAAGTCCGGAGTATTCGGCTCCTAAGGAGAGCAACAGAAAGAGTCCGGGACTGTCCGGTGCGCGACCAGGCGCACTGATGAATCTTCTGGAGCAAGCGGCTATCTTGGAAGCGCATCGTACGCTAATGGGTACGGTGGTTGAGAGGATTTCATCCGCCGAAAGCGGGTTGCATGAAGCCTTTATAAGCCTACTGAGAGGCTTTGAGGTACGCAAAGTAATATATTTTTTGACGGTACCGCACACGCTAGGTGTGCCCTATGCAGATAGTAGCCCCTGAGACTCTGGTTGCTGTCGAAAAAGACGGCAAATAGAAGATCATAGTCCCAGGTAATAACCGTGCTGCTTTCACGTGCAGGCGGCTGAGGGGCCGGTGGCTAGCCGGACTGGTGAGTTTGCCGAACTGAAGCGGCAACTTGATGCGGTAGATGTCGACATCGTGCTTGTAAACAAGCGGCTTGACGAGGCACATGGTATGTATTCTCCTATGATCAACACATATTAAGAGGAGCATGATGCTAGTATCTGTAATATGCTGTGACTGCAGATGGAGCTGTCGCCGTGGAGACCCTTCAGGCGGAACTTGCTCGAGCCAAGGAACAAGCCAGGAAGAGTGATGCGGCCGCCCTAAAGGCGGTCGAAGAGCTAAGAGCCGAACAGGCTGCGCATTGCCAGAGCAAAGAGAAAGTAGCCAAGATGGCTGTTGAGCTGAAAGATGCCGCCGACCGTTATGAGCTTCTTGAAAAGGAAAGCCAGACGAAGACGGCGGACCTGGAGAAAGCCATGGTAGCAGCCAAGGAAGCCCGCTCTAAAATCAGAGCGGCGAAGGAGGAGCTACGTCAAGCCGGAGATATCGCGGCTGGGAAGTCCTTTTTGTTGTGGACGAAGTTCGGAGATCCTAAGTATGCCCTTCTAGATCAATCATGGAGTTCTGCGGGCGCGTACCTGGATTTGGCAGCAAGTGCTGCTGATGCGACCAAGTTTTTCGAAGATCAAAAAGATCACGAAGTGGAAAAGTTGTTCTGGTCGCAGTTCAATGCTCCGACGCGTCCGCTACTGTTAAATGAGCAAATGGTCGAGTGGGCCGAGCTCCATAGGTTGTCCGGGCTTGCCATGAGGTCTGTCGTGGATCGTCTCTGGCCGGAAGGACCAAGGCCGAATAGTTATTTTGGTCTTGTGCAATGATTCCTTGGTGCTGTGCCACATATCGACGCTGAAAAGAGGTCGGCGTGCATAGAGGGTGCGCGGATGGCTCTTGCCCGTGTCAAGACATACTGGGCGGAGATGGAGGCCACCGCGATTCCAAGCCAGAATCCGGCCGTAGGCCAGGTTTCAGCCGAGCACTACTTTGAAGAAGTCCTGGAAGGAGCTCGTTTAATAGAGGCTCAGTGCTCGAAGAGTGTCATGTTCGAGTGACATGTATCTCGATTGTAATAACAATGCTATTTGAGTTATAAAGGCTATGTTTATACTTTTGCCTGAAAGTATTAGGATGCCTCCTTTGCGGCCGTTTATGTATATATGCATATAACCTGAAAGTTTGCAGTCGTCGACTTCAGCCCCCACGCATATAATGCGGGGGTGTTCGCAAAAGCGCGTGTTCACACTTGATCCAACGTCTTGATCCATTAAGGAGGTGGTAGCGCGGCGAACGAGGCAATCAGACTATATTGCTTTAACACTTTCACTTAACCATAGGAGTTTGACAATGGGGCTACTATATAGCCCCTGGTATTTCCGCGGCTATCCGAATACGGTGCGCTTACGTACATGACCGGGAAAACCGGTCCTTCGTTAATGCGGAGGAATCCTGAAGATTCCGATGAGTCATCAAGTGGTTGACCAGTCTCACGCTTTATCATGACAGTCAGTTTTCGGCTTTCTCTACTGAGGTGCTCTTCTGGATGAACCAGGGCACAATCGCAGTAGTTCTCCCGGTGCCACCTTAGCCGATAGAGCGGAACATAAGGTAGCAAAACACGGGAGCCGGGCAAACCCAACATTTGACCAAAGACATGATTCGGAGCTGATGCATATAAGGCCAAACTCGCGACGCCGAACACTCCCTAAGGTATTCGGTCTTTACAACATATACCAGGCTGAATAACGCCCTTGATAATGAACCCCAAGTGTCCAGGTACGTGCATTATTCTGACGTGCCGAAATGCCAATAACGTCAGCATCCCTCTCGGTTATCCTGAGTATCCGGAGGATGTGAAGCAACAAGAGACAGTAAAAAAGGTTTACACATGGTCTTAATCTAAAAAGAAACCTTTGAGCGGGGCCCTGCTGCATGTCTGCGCATGTGTCTCCGTTGTGCCGTATCCTGGAAGGGTGTAGCACGATTATCATCTGTAAAAGAGAAGAACTTAGGTGAAAGTTGTCGTGCGAAAAATTGGTTATTCTCAATAAACCATTAAAATTCAAGATAAGTAAGGTCGAGCCGAATTGTAGTCCTTTTTACATGCGGGAAGCCCCTGGTACCGCCTATGGGGGTATATCCATCAAACCAATCTCAGGTTTATCTAAGCTGTTACAGCTAGTGATACGCCGGACTCATCTAGCCGTGTCCGCGGTCTTGACGACCGATCATTTATTCTGGTTGGGGAGGCCGCTTAGTGTTCGGCTGCTAAAGCCGCCACACGTTCTTCCGCGCGTAAGGAACGCTCGACATTTCCGCAAACTGTGATGATGCCACGTGGACTGGGATCTTGAGCTTAAGAGAAGCGTAATGCGGTACTGCATTAAAACCAGCGAAAGCTGTTCTTTCGAGTAGTGCTTGATAGCCGCTTCGGAATGGAGCGATGTCGAAGGTTAACTTTTCACTTCGGAAGTTGTCGGGAGAACCGAATACAACCTCCAGTACTAGAGAGCCCGTACAGCGGGCCTCTGGGCCTGGTATTACTCCTTTAAAGGTAGTATTGCTTTGGCTGATTCTTGTCGGGTCTATCCCCATTTTGCGGACTGTGTCCTAATATATCAGATTAAGACTACTACTGCCGTCCATGAGGACTTGGGTGAGATGATATCCGTCGATAATTGGGTCTAGTACCAAGGCAGCCAATCCTCTGTGCCGGATACTTGTCAGGTGATCCCTGCGATCAAAAGTGATCGGGCAGGCCTACCAAGGGTTGAACTTAGGGGTGACGGGCTCTACGGCGCGTATGTCTCGGAGTGCATGTTTGCTTTTTGTTACGTGAATCATGTTCATTGTTTTGACCTCTGGTGGGAATTTTTTCTGTCCCCCAGTGCTTTGCTGGCGAGGCTCATCCTCGTCTTCACTTGGTGTTTCCCTCCCCTTGTGTTCGGCGTTTAACTTATCGGCCTGCTTGAAGACCCAGCATTCTCTGTGGGTGTGATTTGCAGGTTTATCGGGGGTGCCATGAATCTGACATAATTTGTCTAGAATCTTGTTTAGGCTGGACGGTCCATCTCTGTTGCCTTTGAAAGGCTTTTTCCGCTGACCGGGTCGAGAGCCCCTGAATCCGGCGTTTACCGCCGTGTTGTCTGGGCTGTCTTCGTTATTTCGACGCTTGCTTTTACTGCATCGTGGTTTTCCATTGCCATCCCTGACTTCAGATATGCCTGGGTCGCTGGTGCTACTACGTGCCAGCCAGCTATCTTCGCCCGCGCAAAAGCGGGTCATGAGGCTTGTTAGGGCTGCCATTGTTCTTGGCTTTTCTTGGCCGAGGTGTCTGGCGAGCCATTCGTCTCGGACGCTGTGTTTGAAAGCTCCTAAGACTTCGGCGTCCGGGCAGTCGACGATTTGATTCTTCTTAGTGAGAAATCAGTTCCAAAGCTTTCGGGCTGACTCTCCGGGCTGTTGAATTATATGACTTAAATCGTCTGCATCCGGAGGTCGGACATAGGTGCCTTGAAAGTTAGTCCTAAAAGCATCCTCGAGCTCCTCCCAACTTCCAATTGAATTTTCGGGGAGGCTCTTCAGCCAGTGCCGAGCTGGTCCTTTCAACTTGAGGGGCAAGTATTTGATGGCGTGGAGATCGTCTCCGCGAGCCATATGGATGTGGAGGATGAAGTCCTCAATCCAGACCCCAGGGTCTATCGTTCCGTCGTACGCCTCTATGTTCACGGGTTTAAATCCCTCAGGAAATTCATGATCCAGCACTTCATCGGTGAAACATAGGGGGTGCGCGGCACCCCTGTATTTGGATGTGTCATGGTGTTCTGACGGTTGTGGTGTTCGGTTTTGATTATGCGCTGGAGCGCGCTTCCTAGATCCGTAGATGGATCTGGTCACGCCGGCCTTTTGATGCAAGCCCTTGCTTGGATCGTGTGCTGACTTATGTGCGGCCTCGTTAGCCGCCCTATCTCGGCCACGAGGTGGTCGATCCGACCGGTCGGCCGTTTTATTTTTCGACTGTTGCTACCTCTTGAGCACTGCGTTGGTTTTCCCTTGAAGATGAAAGGGTGATACAGCAAAGTAGCGTAAGTATTTCCCTCAGTTTTTGAGAACTAAGGTATCAATCCAGTAGGAGGCTACGCGCGAGTCCCTCGCACCTACACAAAACAAATAAATCCTCGCAATCAACGCGATAAGGGGTTGTCAATCCCTACATGGTCACTTACGAGAGTGAGATCTGATAGATATGATAAGATAATATTTTTGGTATTTTTGTTATAGAGATGCAAAGTAAAATAAAAGCAAAGTAAAAGGCAACGGAAATAACTAAGTGTCGGAAGATTAATATGATGAAGATAGACCTGGGGGCCATAGGTTTCACTAGTGGCTTCTCTCATGAGCATAAGTATTTTACGGTGGGTGAACAAATTACTGTTGAGCAATTGACAGAATTGAGCATAGTTATGAGAATATCTAGGTATGATCATGTATATATGCATCACGTCCGAGACAAGTAGACCGACTCCTGCCTGCATCTACTACTATTACTCCACACATCGACCGCTATCTAGCATGCATCTAGAGTATTAAGTTCATAAGAATAGAGTAACGCCTTAAGCAAGATGACATGATGTAGAGGGATAAATTCATGCAATATGATAAAAACCCCATCTTGTTATCCTCGATGGCAACAATACTATACGTGCCTTGCTGCCCCTACTGTCACTGGGAAAGGACACCGCAAGATTGAACCCAAAGCTAAGCACTTCTCCCATTGCAAGAAAGATCAATCTAGTAGGCCAAACCAAACTGATAATTCGAAGAGACTTGCAAAGATAACCAATCATACATAAAAGAATTCAGAAGATTCAATATTGTTCATAGATAAACTTGATCATAAACCCACAATTCATCGGTCTCAACAAACACACCGCAAAAGAAGATTACATCGAATAGATCTCCACGAGAGAGGGGGAGAACATTGTATTGAGATCCAAAAAGAGAGAAGAAGCCATCTAGCTAATAACTATGGACCCGAAGGTCTGAGGTAAACTACTCACACTTCATCGGAGAGGCTATGGTGTTGATGTAGAAGCCCTCCGTGATGGATGCCCCCTCCGGCGGAGCTCCGGAACAGGCCCCAAGATGGGATCTCGTGGGTACAGAAGGTTGCGGCGGTGGAATTAGGTTTTTGGCTCCATATCTGATCGTTTGGGGGTACGTAGGTATATATAGGAGGAAGGAGTACGTCGGTGGAGCAACA